>NC_136063.1:306298721-307498721 GCF_964261635.1 Lissotriton helveticus | reverse complement strand
GGATGTTGTTACTCTCAGCAGTGTTGTTGCCAGGGGTGGTGCAGGGGAAAAGGCAAACAGATGACCCTCTTCCTTGGCGCTGGTGGCTTCAGTGCCAGTGGTCACGTTTTCCATTTTTGGAGGGGGGGAGGCCGCACTGAGGATTCCGTTTTTTGAGTCGAGCAGCGTGAGCTAATTTGCCCTGCAGAGAAATGAAGGAAGTAGAGAGTGGAGAAGACTGAGTCCAACTGGCCATTGCCAAGCACAAGTTAGTGGGGGCTTTAAATCGGGCAGAATCAGAATCTGAACTCTTTTGAGTTCTGACACTGTTTACTTTCCACCACATAGCAGTCACCACACCTACAATGATGGAGGTGGTCCGGGGTCAGCAAGCGCTGCTACGCTTTGCTTGGAGCGTGGAGTTTGCAAAACTTCCAAACTCCGCCAGCAGAGCAAATTTCACCGCCTACCATTAGTAATAAGACCCTATCATGATGATTCCCCAGTTCTAAAGTCTGGTAGTTCTGGCTGTGATGTCACATCCCTATCCCCATCCTGTGTTGGTTCATGGAGTGTATCTGTGTTATTTGGTGTGTGTACAATAATTAATACTGTATTTATGCCCGGCTCCTGATGTATCAAAGGGTTCCTCCCATCCTCTGTTTATGGAGAAATAAATGCATTGATGCATAAGGCTCATGGTGCTATACATTTCTCAGTGTTTTATTTATTATTTATGTTTGCATTAGAGAGATCTTCCTGAGTGATCTAGTGAGAAAACCTCTGGAACCAGCCAGTGCTGTGTTGTCATCAACAGATAGTAAGGTAAGAGTAGTATTTCAACATGGGAGACGCTAGAAATGAATGTCTTTAGAGATAGGGGCTCAGGTGTAAGCAGAAGGGTAAAGGGCAAGTGCCAAAGAGTATTTGAAGTCACCAGGTAGGAACCTCTGCACAAGTAATATATAATACATGGGATTCTGCAATTCCTGTCTGAAAACCTGTCTCTAATTTCTTTTTATTAAATGACTTTTGACACACCAAGTTGCCTATTATAAAGAAATGACATCAGAACTCAGCTGTAATAACTTATTACTGTTGAGTTCTGACATCATAATACCTGCAACCAGAGCCAGCAGCTGAGCGGAAAGGCCCATCAGATTACAGAGCATAATTATCTTCAACTGTAACTTTAAAAAAAAACTGAATCATATTGAACTGATTCTAATACATTTTTTGCAACAAATATCTAACTGCTTTTACATGTGTTTAAAATTGCTACAAAGATTATAATTTTATTCTTCATGTTTGCAAATATGCCCTTTCTTTCATATAAAAGAGCTATGCATCAAGGACTAAACTGGTTTATGGGAAAAGGGTGACCATGCATTATAGGGATTAAAGTACCCCATATTCTACAAGATGAGGTTATTGCAAGTCACCTCGGAGTTTTAGAACCTTTTAAAGGAACTCAGCTTTGTTTCTCAATATGGTCACAGAAAACCTGCGTGACGTACAATATCCTTTTAGTAAGTGGCGGGAGTTTCTTCTTCCCATATATACGTTTAATGCATCCCAGGCCTCTCTTTTTGATATTTTCATTGAGGATCCTGCTTACTGAAATTTAGCTGCTTTTCAGAGATGCAGCCTCCCTTTACCATACATTTTGAGATGGTAGGCATTCAATGGGTGGGACAGGGGTGTTTTCGTACATCCACACATGTATGGGATGCAATACCAGATTTATAAAGGATTGTAAACCTTGGGATTGTGACAAATCAGCACTCGTCCCTGAAGCATAACTAGAAGAAAAATCATTCTTTTACTCCTCATTAATTCCTCTTTCTATGCCTCTAAGAATTGTTTTTGTGCAGGAAGGCATGTTATCCTGCCCAAACACAATACTGTCCCGCATGCACTCGCACTATTGCAATATGGTGCAAAGGATGCCTGCCTTGATACTACTCAGCACAGAGTTGACCAGCTCAAGGAGAGAGCAGAAATGCTACATATCTGTTTAAATATGGAGTGTTTTTGCTCTTTCTGTTTCACACAACGCAATGCAGCAACTTTGCTTGCTTCCCAGCATTGTGTGAAATATTAGCAAATATGACTGCCAGTGTCCCAATTATAGGAAAAACAACAGTTGATGGACAGAATGCAGAACAATGTCATACATTCACCCCAGTACAGAGATCTGGGCTAAATCCATCGTTTTTGGCTCGCCATTCCAGTTTGAACCCAGCCATATGCAAATCAGTCTTGACCTTGTGCCTCATGACAGCAGTCTAGCCCGAACTGCCAAGCAAGGTCCTCCCTGGACTGGAAACAAGCATCCTAGGACCGGTTTCAGGGTTTCACCCCTCTTCAGCCAGGATAGCTTGATTATGTAGAGGGGTGAAACCTGTCCTAGGATGCTTCTTTCCTGTCCAGGGAGGACCTGGCTTGGCAGTTCAGGCTGGACTGTTCTCATGAGGCACAGGGTTAAGACTGATTTGCATATGGCCAGGTCTAAACTGGGGTGGCATGGTGCGCAAAAGAATGATGGATTTATCCCAGATCTCTTGACTGGGGGTGAATGTTTTGATTTGTTCTGCATTCGGTCCATCAATTGTGTGTCTCTTACAGATATAGGACGACATTTTTATGCATAAACAAGTCCTGCAAGAAAAAATTGCAACATACACTTGTCATATCAATCGGAGTATGTACATAAGCATGTGGAGCAGAGGGTTGTATGACGTTACAACGCATGCTTTTACCACGCATGCTGTTACAACGCAGTTTTTACAACGCATGCTGTTACAACACATAGCGCTTTGGGGTGCTGGATAGTGAATAGTTTAATTTACTATTCCAACTCCAGTCCCCGTGGATAGTAGGGAAGGTGTTGGATAGTAAATTAAAACTATTCCCTATCCTAGAGCGCCCCCCAGCGCTATGCGTTGTAATGGTTTTCGTTGTAAAACCTGCGTTGTAAAAGCACTGCGTTGTAAAAGTTTCGTTGAAAAGGATGTTTCCCGGAGCAGAGGGCACAGAGTTACATGGACTTGGGAGTTACAGAGCACAAGATGATATGTAGCATGGGGCAGAAGATAAAATGCAGCAAAGAAGCATATGATGGTGGAGAAGTGTGGCTCACTGGTTAGAGGAGGCAGACCTGGAAGCAGAGGTCAGCCCGGGACCAGGGTTCAATTCCCGGCTCGGCGGGGTCTTGAGTCCTAAAATGTTCTTGGACTCGACAATTCTCGCTCCGGGGCCTACTCGATTCACGAGTTCACACTCTGCGACTCTGGGCAATA
The DNA here is from genome assembly GCF_964261635.1 of Lissotriton helveticus. Classification (NCBI taxonomy): domain Eukaryota; kingdom Metazoa; phylum Chordata; class Amphibia; order Caudata; family Salamandridae; genus Lissotriton; species Lissotriton helveticus. Next base: position 307,495,440 of record NC_136063.1, on the reverse strand, counting down.
GCTTGCTTAATCTCCACAACGGCCCCTCGCAGGATGCCTGGCTTTCACCTTGCGTGTACCCTGCCGGGGTTATCTCAAGGGTTATCTCACAGGGGAATACCAGGACGGATTCCCTAAGCAAGCGCTTTGAAACCGCTTGGTGATTTGCGCTATATAAATTCCTGTACATTTACATAGCACAAGGTGATGGTCACAAGGGAGTCCTATTGATGCCCCACAGCCAACTGTTGTGCTTTGTGTGTTATGGGAATACTTGGTAATGTGCATTATTCTAAAATGGAGTGCCATGCCTCATGTGAGAACTGAATTATGTAGATAATGGGAGCACCATACAATTGACCGCACAATGATGTGTGCATTATGGGGGGTCATAATGAGGTGCAGTGGTTTCATAATGTCATTTATACAGAGCTTACAACATCAACGTGAGCCCACTCACTTCTGTGTTTTTTGGGCCTCTAGTAACAAGACAGGATCTCCTTAACCTTTAGGCTCTTGTCCTGTGTACATCTTCAGAAAAGTTATATAACAATCATATCCCCTACACTATCAAACATCATACTGGTTCTATCACTATAGGAATTATTCCTAACAACTGGAAAAAATGCCTTCTCGTCCTCACTCCTCATCTAAATAAGTATCAGCAAAGCCAGTTGGTCTGCTCTTCTTTAAATACAAGTGCATGCCACAATATAAAATGTAAAAAAAACATGGAGCCATCTATATGTGGCTACCATATGCTTGTCATAAACATTTTAAAATTGAAAACATTCACTAAGGTGGCCGCTTTATTAGTAATGTGTTTTTAAATAGCAATCCTTTCAGGTATGGCATGTGATTTATTATTATTGTTATTTGCCAAGGAGACAAGAAAAAATCAACACCAAACAAAGCACTCATATTGCAGCTTGTCACGATGTCACTTAAAGATTTTATTACAGCAACTTTGATAAGGAGATGCAAAATAAATCACAATCTAATAGACCTCTCAAGTGCAGAGTAATAAATAAATAGTCTGTGTTAGAAATGGGAGTCTCTAGTTGACAGAGGTATGCTCCTTGTCAAATAAGGGCCCCTTGCTTCTAGTCAGGAGAAGGGAGTTACACACTTTAGATAACTCCTGTACACCCCGTGTTAGCTTGGCATGAGCAGACAGGCTTATCCAACATACAACATCCAACATACACAATTCTAAATATGACTTTTAAAAGGTTTTAAGCAATTCTGTTCATAGCAATCTATGGATGCCTGATTTTACACAGTGTACCTTTAGGTGTGTCAAAATTCACAAGGCCAAACAGCTGCAGAGAAGGGAAGTGGCGAAAAACACAGCAATGCATCAGTTCCTGAGTACTGGGGGAAGAGATTCAACAATTCTGCTGCAAGCAGGAGATGTGATGCATCAAATCCAGACTGTAGGAGGAAGTGAGGTGTCGATTCCAAGATGGTTCTGGTCTGCGGGTGATGTGTCTAAAAACATGTGGCACACATGCATTGCGTGGAAATCTAGGATGCACCAGGGTTTGATGCTGGAGTGGAAAACAGGCACTACGTTGATTTCTTCAGCTGCGGTCCCACGATGTGTAGATTCTTTCAGCCACACAGCAGGACCTGTGTCAGAGTCAATGTGGTGATCTCGGACTTCGGGGGTAGGCGCACTGGACGTGATGTGTGGCAGTTTTTCCTGCCGCTGACAGGTGCTGCATCGATTCTTTCGCCGCACGGCAGCGGTGCATGGAAATTCTTCACTCACAGCGGTGCGGCTTTGGAAAAACAGGCACTGGAATTGTGATGTGTAGCTTTTCTTGGTTTCTTTAAACTTTTTCATTTCCCAGCAACAGGAAGAACCTCTAGAGGCTCAGAACTGGAATAGGCATCTCCTGGCAGGTCAGAATACCCAGCAGTGGAGTTCAAGAAATCTGATGTGAAGTCTTTGTGTTCCTCAGACTTCAGACTAGGAGTCCTTGGAGATTCTTCACAAGCAGGTTCACAGCAAAGTTCTAGTCTTTGCCTCAGCAACTGAAGGCCAACTCAGCAAAGCAACACACAGCAAAGGGGAAGTCTCCTCCTCACAGTTCTTCAGCTCTTCTTCCTTGGCAGAGGTTCCTCTTGATTCCAGAAGTAATCTAAAGTTTTGGGGTTTTAGGTCTAATATTTATAGCCCATTTTCTCTTTGTATTCTTTGTTGCAAGCGTCTCTAAGCTCAGTAAAAAACTGTTTTGTCCTACCTGGTCCAGCTTCACTACAGGAGATGGAGACCGCATTGTGCAGAGCAGACACAGATACATTCTTCAAATACTTCAAACACAAGCATTTTTTTTTTATGAAAGCACACAACGTCTGTGCAATCACAACATGTACTCCTGGCTCTCAACATGTGGGCAGAACCAGAGACCCTTTCCTGTGCTGCAAAGCAGACCATAAAAACCAGTGGAAAAAGAAGAGGAAAAAAAATCTAAAGAAATAATATGAAGTAAAAAAACAGGAAACAAAGGCAACCAAGCAAAAACAATTATGTACATGGAGCAAACACCAGTTTAACAAGCAGCAACACCCATAACCATGGGACAAAAGCCACAAAGATACTAAGCCCCACATCTTTCCTAGCCAGAACAGCTACCCATTAACTGAAACAGCAACATGGGGCCAAGACGGAAGGAATGGTTAGATGACTTTGATTATCTACTTTGTTGATCTGATGCAAGCTTCAAGGAAGACCGATAATGAACAAAAGTTGCTGGCTCTAAATAACCTCATAGGCAAATATATCAATAAGATAATCAAGGAATTGCAAATGAAGTTGTTAGCAACCTACCAACAGGTAATAGAGAGGCCCTCAACAATAAAATACTTCACAAAATAAACATGAGGCAGCATTTTGTTAAGGGAAAGACCAGAAACCGCGCACCACACCAGGGAGGTAAGAGACAAGAGTCAGTGACAGGCCAACAAGCTTGTGAAGATCTCAGGCATTGTCCTGCACAACATCTAGGGCAGATCCCTGTCTCACCAGTCACAACTGTGGTCACTCTAGCTGATATCATGAAATAGTAATGAATATACATTCATGGAAAAAAAACAAGGTGATGGATAGAATGCATGAATTAATCTCAGCCACTAGCAACTGCTTGGGACTGCATCCCAAGCTATCATTTTTCACGCACCATGCCACCACAGTTTGGACCCAGCCATATGCAAATCAGTTTTGACTCTGCTCCTCATAGGAACAGTCCACTGCTAGGCAGGTCCTCCCTGAACCAGAACACAAGCTACTTGGGACCGATTTCGCAGTCGCTATGTGCTCTTCAGCTGGGTACAGCTTGTTTCCACTGGTACAGTGATCCCGGGACCCACGTCTAGGCACAGCCGGTGCACTTAGGGCATCAATTGCAAACACAACAAGATGATGAATGGGGTGCTTGAATTAATCTCAGCCCCTGGCAATCTCTCGGGTTGCATCTGAATCCATCATATTTTGCCCACTATGCCACCTCAGTTTGGACCCTGCTTTCTGCAAATCAGTCTTGACTGTGTGAGTGGGACAGAAAGGGGAGGGCACTCACACACGGACAGAGAGATATGTGGGGACACAAGCTGCTCTGCTAGTTACATACAATGTAAATAAAGGAATTATTGCACACACTGTGTGGTCATCTGTTTGCAAAGCACATAATTACACATATATTGTCACACCTATTTATTTGAGCTGTGTTTACTGCTAGTGCATACATCCAAGAGTTTGCAATGTGAATGTTTCAATTATTTGTCTCTGGTCTCCACAATGATGTGCATGCATTACCTTCGGCCACCCATCTGACAATTTGTTTGGCGCAATCCTTCAGATTCTTGAAGTTGGGTTTTGTATGCATGGTCCTACAGTAACTCAAGTCCACTGTCAGCTTCAGAGATGTCGTTTCTCTAAGAAAGCTTCCCATCACTGTAGGCCCAGAAAGGTAAACCTCTGGACGAAGACCTCTGCACACGTAGGGTTTACACAATAACAACGAGAGTCTCTCTGCCAAAGGCTAATACGTCAAAAGCTACACAGTCATTAATAGATATGACAGCCCGAATATTCTGACCTTCAACATTATGATATGAACAACATAATGAGCTAGCAGGTCACATTTATTTGTTTGATTTTGTCACAATGATAGACATAGTAAATATAAACGTTCCAGACGCATCCGAAGTCACACACACACAACCTCTCAGTCAACATACATCAGACACGTACTCAAACAAACTCTTGCATAGTGTCAATTCAAACAATCACTATACATTAAGACAGCACCATTTAAATATATGTACACAAATAATAAAAATGAGTAAGTTACTCAAAATGAGTAAGTTACTCATTTTGGTATTCACAGAAGGCACTTACTCAGCAATGAGTAAGTGCCTTCTGTGAATACCTAAATGAGTGTCTTCTGTGGATATCAAAAGGAGTAAGTGTCTTCTGTGAATACCAAAATAATAGTAAGTTTAGGATTTTGTCTTAAGTTAGTTCTGTGAATCGGGCCCGACGAAAAGAACAAATATTTCTCAAATTCTCAAAGGCACAGCTGATCACATATAATGCTAATATCTAACCAACGATGTTATCCAGGATCAAATATAAAATCGGTTATCTAAAGTTAGGTAGTATTTTAACTTGTCTTTATTTAGACTTTTTGAGACTCTGGATTACAGCATTAAACCCATCAATTTACCTGTTTTACGAGACTAATAAGTTAAACAATGTTGTATTTGGGGTGCTTCACTGTGTCTTGCTGTGAACCTAAGCATTTCTAGAGCTGACTGAAGGCTCCTGAGTTTAGAATATCTAACAAGAGAGTGACAGACAAACTCTCCCAATGAAGACGAATCCATACCCTGTCTCCCAATCTGATAGTATCTTTGAAAAAGAAATCTCGTTCATGAACAGATTTTGCCTTTGTTTGTCTCTTAGAGTGTGCTAGGCCACAGCTAATATGAAATAATGCAGTCTTGCACATCTGGAGAGAATTTATAGTGGTTCGATAATGAAAGGGATCTACTTGTTTCACAGAATAATGAGGGCTTATGTTGTTGGTTAAAAGCTGAAATAATCAGGCATTTATATGTATTTATCTGGGCAGCGGATACATTATGCTTATTTATACAAAGAAGCTGCTTTCCCTCAGACTCAAAGTTAAGCTGTCCCACTTCTGGATCAAAGGAGCAAATAATTCGAAGGACAGATATTTATAAAAAAAACGTTCATAAAATGGATTTGTATCTTCCACACTTCAGTTGTGGTACACCCTGCAACAATTTAAATTGTATGTAATTGTTTATGAACTCGTGATTTCCTTGTGATGCTGAGAGATATCAACTTTACTGGAGGCCTGGAATTAGCATTGCCAAACGGGTAATGCTCATTACTGGTTTAAATCTGCACTCCAAAATATTTTGACAATAAGCGACTTTTTAGATGTTTTGTTCTAAACAAATTATCTTGCCAGTCAAATGATATTAACATTATTTATGCCTTGAAATTGGAACTGGAAGACAGCGTTTGTTCAAATGGAAATTTCTTTGAGAACTCACTGCTGATTTAAACACAGAAACATAACTGTAAATGTACAATTTATTGCTTCCTAACGGCCGCTTTGAAATATGAGAATGGAAACATAGCAGTTTATGTGCATGTATTGGCTAGACAAGGCACAAAATAATTTCTTGCATCCTATTTTTTTGGCTCCAAGAAAAGGTATGATGACTTCTTTCAGATTATTCGGTTGCGCTGGCCTTTTCACTGACTGCACAGTACCACGTAAATAAACAACCTTACAGTTGCAAGAGGGAAAATGACAGGTGCCACAGACAAGAGTGGTATGGAGGGGAGAAACAGTGGGTGAACAGGGTGCGCTCCCCTGTGAAAATATAAATAAAAGGAAGACGGACTGCAGAAACCCAGGCTCACATCCGCTCATAAAATAATATAAAGTTGTTTTTCCAAAGCAATACGGAAGAGCAGCAAAACTACCCCCCCCCCCCAAAAAAAAAAATAAACACTAAACAAACAAGCTTTGGCAAAGTCAATAGGTCAGGCTTTGGCCACCAGCTTTTAAGCAATTCTTGTTTTTGTTTTGTCGTGGTTTTTAAAAAACGTTATTTTTCTAAGGAATAGCAAGGCCATCACCACCCTAAAAAAAGTTGGATGTTTTTTCTTTTTTTGTGTGTCACAAGGTCAGACATTGCCATTGAACTCTATGGCACTGAAGGAACTACTTTGTGTGTTGATGTGCTCCTTTCGAAGGGGCAGCACGACATAAATCATAGAAACTTCAGCCAATGGTTGAAGTTGGCTAACACATTGCCCTTTGATGCACGCTGGGGTGGGTGGAAGAAAGTGTGAATTGCATAACCACAGACAACTGCATGAAGTCTGGTTGAAAATCCATATAAGTAAGCATGTTAAACACATGATTTTAGTAAAATCAAAAGGTCTTGGCTAACAGAGACCTAAAAAACAAATTATTCTGGCATTGTCTGCCCGCCTCTTACCTTGAAGAAAGAAGGCAAGAAAGAATGAAAGAAAGAGGGAAAGAGAGAAAGATATTGAGACAGAAGGCAAAAAGAAGGAAAGAAATAAAGGAGGAAAAGTAAGACGGAAGGAAAAAGCTAAAGGAAGAAAGAACGAAAGAAAGAAAGAAAGAAAGAAAAGAATGAAAGAAAGAAAAACAACATTATTAGAGCACAATGGTTAGCTTACATTCAGAGTTCATGTGAGCTGATGTGAAATAGCAGCAGTGAGATAAACACAGGGCACTCAAAAGGAATTTACAAAAGCAGTAGCCGGAGATGAGGTATGATAAAGCTGGAATGTGTCTTGTGCTAAATTCAAACATGTCCTGCTATCACATCAAGTTCTAAACACAAAGACAACACTAAAGAAGTTTTTAAGTAGAAATAAGTATTTGCAATGCAATAGGTCTTGCATTTGTGACAGTTACAGCTATTTGGCATTGTAAATGACAATGCCTTTTAGGGCAGACAATCCCACACACATGCTCTACCGCTGAGAGTGCTGCTCCACTTCCCACCCCACAATTCACTGCGGCTCATCTCTTTTGGGTATGCAGAACCCAGCAATAAAGTTGCCACAGGTTGAGCTCTGAAGAAATGTTGTCTCTCGGCGATACGGGGGGTGGAGGGCACGAAAAGTTGACGAGAAGAAAGGCTTGATGGCTACTGCTGTAGATTCTTATCTGCCCACCATTGTGTTCCTTTTGGCGGTGGTTCCCAGCACGTTTTTGCTGGTTGAGGTCCTCGTTGCTGGCCCGCTGTTTCTTCCGTGAGGTGATTGTGTTTTGGAGAAGTCACCTGGAGCCTGTTGTTTTCTGTGCTGGATGTTTTGGCAGGTCAGCTTTTGGATATCGCCTGGTCCAGTCTTTATCTTGATATTGGTGCCATTTCTACACAAGCATTACGGTAAGCCCTTAGAGGGCACTCTTTCCTGTTTTGGCCTTGTGACCACGCACCTCCAGGGCAGTACTGAGGGGCTACCAGGTTTCACACCAGGGGTAGCCATCCAAGAATGCCGTTACCATAATGGCGCCCTGGTAATGGGTTACTGGCTAGACCCCTCCACCCTAAATCCATTCTAAGCTTGCCTTAAGGATTAAAATACCTCCTTGGTTTACTATAATGGGAAAGCATCTTACATTTTCAAATATTATGATGAATTTGGACACTGCTGCCACCCTCAAAATGAAGTCACTTACTGCTCAAATGAAGACAGCATCAGCAGCAGCAAGGGCAGAGCATAGTCAAAAATCCAGGCATGGTTCAGCAGCAGTAGCAAGTCCCCTTAGCATGGAGGAAAATGTATTGGACCAGGGACTAGTGACTGGGAGTATTAAGTCAGCCATGTAGAATATCCTACAGGACCCTGGGCATTTAAATCTGTCCAATAATAACAGGAGGGTAGGCAACAACAGAGACATGGCGCTAAGCGAATCACCCATCGAGGAAGGAGTAAAAAAAAATATATCTCTTCTTCTGTAGCATTAATCGAAGACTCCACGAGTTCAACCCAAGGGAAGGCTAACGAATATTCACTTTTTTCTAAATCCAAGTCTACAACAGCCATGCTACACTAATGTTTAATCGGGCCGTCTTTAAGTCTATGGTTCACTGTTCCTTCCTCAGAATATGCTGCACTCTTAAAAGAACGCAGTACGCAGCCAGCCCTTTTGCAACAGAATACCCTCACGGTCTTGCAGCTGCCAACCCAGCCTCTTATAATAGATGTGGGAAAGGATGTGGCCCCGCAAGAACAATCTCAAGCGGTTTCAGAAAGAAATCCCAGGATGCGTCTTTCAAACAAGGTGCAAGGCGATGATCCATCTGTGCAGTGGGACTTAAGAACTATGCTAACCCTTATATTGGATGAAATAAGAGATTTAAAAGCATCATAAGGAACTGAGATTGCATCTCTGCATCATCGTCTGATGAAAATAGAGGAAGCAGTCGCAATCTTTCCGGCTAGGATGCAGGAGGCAGAGTTTAGGATATCAGAGACAAATAGGATATAGCAGCTTGAGGATCAGATGACTAGATTGAAGCAGCAAATGGATTTAGTAAAGACAGACAAATCAATGCTGGAAAATAAGATTGATGAATTGGAAAACCATTCACGAAGCTCCAACCTCCAACTGTTCGGAGTGCCAGACGGTTGTGAAGGGGCCCAAACCTTGCAATGGGTTGAGACATTCATCAAGGCAAATGTTACAGCTGAAATTTTAGGAGATTGACAATTATGAGAGCTCACAGGGTGCCGACTCACCCATTTCCATATTAAAAATTGCCAAGGACAATTCTTATTAACTTCTCAGACTATCATATCAAGTAACAGATACTTACTAGAGCCATTCAAAGAAAACTATTCTCCGCCAATGAAGTACCTTGTTGTCGAATCTTCTCCGATATGTCCGCAGCAGCAGGACGTCATCGAAAGTAGATTGTGAAGCTCCATTATCTATTGAAGGCCCAGGGCATGCAGGCATCAATAGCACAACATTCTAAACTCCAGGTGCTAGTGAATGGCAAATTTCACATGTTCACAAACCTAGAGGAAGATCAAGAAATGTTGCAATCAATATCTAACTAGGCAATCAAAAGTAGGGAGAGATCTACTATCATTAGTAATAAGGGGAGGGAAGGGTGGGTTGTTCACCGAGGGTGCTCCAACATGGCACCCAGTCTGGGCATCCATTCAGGCACCCTTCAAACGAGGGTTAAGAGGGTTGTTGTGGGCTATTCCCCTTCTTAAAGGGGTGGGAGGGTATTGGTGGTGGGGAGCTTGTGTATGAGAAAAGAGCAGAACCATAGACGAGAAAGCAATGTCAGGAATGTTTTTGTTTTTGTGGCTTCAATTTATGGAAATGTTTTTGAGCAATGTGGGTTGAAATACGTATAATGACGGTCAATGTCAATGGGCTATCCAATAAGCAAATGTATGGGGCTTTACTTACATGGCTAACCTCTTTCTCACCCCAAACAAATTAATAACACTGATTCTGTTACTTTGAATGCTAAATCTTTTCATCGTTATGTTTAATAACTGGTTGTCAGCTAATGTGTATACTAGACTGCCAAGAGAATTTGTAAATACCATGGATGTTGGTGGTTGCTGCGCATGTATGCAAATACCTTAATCAGTTTCAGAGGGCGTGACCTATCATAGTTTGCCATTAACATATGGAATTTCATGCAGTGTATTAACTGGCTTATTCTGTGGTGCTAATCAATTACAGTGTTAGTATTCAAATCAAGATCAGATATTTTCTAAACTTCTTGTGTTACAATGCTTAAACCTACATCTGAAGCTTTAAAACCTGAAAATGTGGGCTATATATTTAGAACAACTGAATCTTTGGATATGGCTTATGCACTTAGAAATAACCTGACATATAAATTAATGAGAGTTGAAAACAATTTTTATAAAGTTTATGGAAAATAGACAAGTTACTAAAACAATAAATATTAATGCATTGCCTAAATTAACTCCTTGGAAATTACCGCAAGAGGAAAATAAAATATTACAAGTAATGGCTTCATTAGCTTTAGATTGGCAACACAATTGTAAACCTTGTATATATAGAAAATGATCAATAATTGTAGGGTCTACTGAGTGAGAACATACTTTTGAAATGTATGAAAATTGGGGAGGATATTTAGAGGGTGTTGATCCCGTCTTTCTTGGATTGTGTTATATGTGTGGAAAAACTACTTTTTATAAATTACTGGGAAGTTGTTATGGAAGTTGTAATATGGGAATAGTTTTTCCAAAAATGTATCATGTTAAAGATTTTGAAGGCAAAATAAAAGTTGAGAGCTGAAGATCGAAAAGAGGTGCAAGTGAAAAGTAGGGGATATTTTTGGAGTAGCATTAAATTCACGTACAATTAGGCAACGTTTTACTATAGTTGACAAATTAGCCGCAAGTACAGCTGGGGGATTTTATCGATTTGCCCTTGATATCCTTCTTGCGAAGAAGCTCAGAGTCTGTCAGTTGTGAAAGGCCCAACATTGTTGCGGCTACATACCAGATAAGAGCAAAGACATAGAAGATTATATTTAAAATATTACTGACTTAAATGAGGACTTAAAAGATTTATATGCAGAAGGTGCCTGGGCAAGGATAGGCAAGGGATTGTCAACTGTTAGCAACTGGAAATATAACCGGTCCAGCGATTCAACACGCATAATTTCACCATTCAGCCCTGAAGAGTCACAGGTGACTACCCGGGTGATGAAACACGTGTCGGCTGATTTTTCTATGATGTTACTGTTTGAAGAAATCGTTAATACATCCCCAAAAAAACATCCCCTGGTGTCGACCCTTGTTATTATGCTTGCGCGCAATACGATTGTGATTGATTGACACTCTTTTACATTTCCCTAAACGTGTGCCCAGGACTTGGTTTGAATTTCAGTGTTGGACCGTGCCGTCATTTTTCAGGGGTTGTTTGACTTTCCCCTGACCTGGTGGCACCGTATCTATTCTGTACATTTTTACCTCACCGTTAACTGTTGAGAGAGCCATTCTTCCTGTTCACTTAAAACCCTACGCAGAATCTGGAGTGATATTTATTTGAACTCTGTGTGGTGGATTTTATTTATTCTATTAACACAGCTCTGTGTATATACTCACTATCACCGCATATCCATGTTTTTACACTTTAGCATTCTCCACTTTTGCTCATGTACATTTGAACTCCTTTTTAGGTCTCGGCCTAGAGACGCGCGAAGCGCGTTCTTGGCAGAGAACTATAGCAATCGTTTCTGCCGACAAACGAGACAAGAGCTGGCCACGCGCCCAGCATTCCGAATGGAGAGGGAGCGACAAGAGCTGGCCACGCGCGGATTTGGTCACGCGCACGCTCACGGCGACGGCGTCTCGTGCGCTCCCACCGTGCTTTCAGTTTCGCCGCCGCCGTGAAGATCCTCAGCCACTGCACACGCTCCCCATGGCTTCCTCGTCATCGCCGCCGCCGTGTCACCCCGGGATCCCCGAATCACTGGTGTTGTCTTAGTTTTAAAATATACAATAGTGACTTAACGAACACAATGCTTGTTCAAGCAAGGCGTTACCGTTTCTTAGCAACCGCTAGTCTTAAGCGTGTACAGAGCGTGCCCCTTACGTATCTCCTCTAGAAGCCATAATGGAGTCGTAGTTTGTAAGCTTTCTGTATCCTTATACTGCCTGGAATCAAATGATAAAATAAAACACCATATCCCATCAGCCTACGCGAGAGGCTCAGTCAGGTTGGAACTAAACGAAGCGTGTGTGGGAAGCTCGACACAGGTGCCCCACGGAGCTCGTCGGCAGTGTAGAGTCTGTTGGGAGTTGTAGTATTTGGGCTCGCGATGCCTCTTCGTCGATCAAACTACCCCAAACAACCAGGACTCGGTTTCCCAGCAGGTGCCTTGCTGTCAAGGCCGGGTCTCATTTGAAAGGGGAAACTGTGGCTTGAGTATTCGAGTGGGCACCGAAAGCAGGTGAGTCATGGGGGGCATTGAAGCGGGTTGTGTGATTATAGTGAAGCGAGCGGAGCACTAGGAGCTGTAGTTTGCAGAGGAGGTCTCAGCAGGCATTGCCATTGTGCTTTGTGGGCGAAGGACGCCAGTGCCTAAAAATGAGGGTGAAAAGATTTTTGTTATCCTGAGATACCAGGGAATTAATTATTGTGCCACACGCTGGGCGGGGAGCGGAAGGATTCCAGCACTATCCGTTTACAAGTGGCCTTCGTTAAATGTGCCTCATAGTATCAACAGGAACACGAACACTATTGTCTTGAAGGGGATGTTAAGCACAAGGGGAAATAACCGTCAACCTCCCAAAGACTCTGTCAAGGAAACGTGTATCCCGTTTTATTCTTCGTCGTTACGTCAGCTCTGTCTCATATTTATATAAACAAAAGTGCATGCCAATAGACCCGACCCAGACGGGAGACTCCCGATTTTTGGAGCCAAAAATGGCTTACTATTGGCTGTTTCCCGTCTGAAATTGTGTTTGTTTCAATAGAAATCAGTGGGGGAAATACAATCTCTTACTTATTTTGTTAAAATCTTCTACATTCCTCTTCTAGAATGTTGGCATGCGCCATGTATGCTGTGTGACCGGTTTCCCCTTATTCTAGCTATGCGTAGCAATGTGAATTGGGCTACAGGGCATAAAAATGATGTGTGGGAATGGTGGTGGAGACTTAGAAGGGAGTGCTAGCCCATTGGCGTCTCACTGGATGCACCGCTTTGCTTCCCTAGATAATTGCAGAAGTTTTCACCTGCAGGCTTTTGCATTTCGTTAAATCTCGCCCCATTGTGACCACGTACCATTTAATATTTTTGCTAAGAAATGGAAGGGTGAAGCCTTGATGACTGTTTGCCATAGCTTTTTGTCAGTCAGAACGTGGATCATTGTTAATGCTCCTTGTTCTGCTTTGTTTCTCTGGTGCAGACAGGATCCAGGAACTAGAAAGTCTCTTAATTATTCTTTAGTCCCACGCTCATTAACACCTGTTTCCACATCCGTTCTGCCTGGTACAAACTTAACCTTAACATTTTCTTGAGCATCTTGCCCCACAACAGTTAATCCGTCATCCTCCATATGGTCATCATTCACATCTACTGTACCTTTACCATCACACTATTAAAGTATAAATATCAACAGACCCTATGTCACAGCAACTTTATTTCCTGGCCTACCCTTTTCCTCTTTTGTGCAGGCCTTCTCTGCTATGTTTGATACTACTTATTCCCTCTGCACCTTTATGTGGTCTAATGCTTGATAAGCTCTGCAATTTGTTCCATAATAACCCGTATGCATTCTTGAAAAACCTACACGTGATGGGAAGCTCCTACTTTGGACATCAGCCTTAAATAACACTAGTCATCTTTGCCATTACCTTCACTCTGAGTGGAACCAAATTGCGATCTCGCATGCTTCAGTCTTCTTGTCTGTCACTTTGTCATTAATCAATCCACTGGCGTGGGCTGTCCCCTCCCCTTCAACTGCTACATTTCTTCCTTTTCACTACATTATACATTTTTTCAGAGACTCAGCACTACTTTTTAACAAGGGTACCCCTGGCTGAGCAGATGTCCAGGCGCAGCTTTTCACATGCTTTTAGTATGCCGGTATGGCTTATCAAAGCCAGCTCCTACCCACATATATGCCCTGAAGGACACATCCAGCATCTCAGTCTTAGATTATTACCATACGCGTTTTCCCGGCATATGCATTTTGCAGACTTACAAATCCATTAAATCAATCTGCTTCATAGGGCTTTTTGCCTAGCGGCCCGGATTAATTAATGGGTCAGTGAGACAATAAATGCGGTATGTTATATTATACCCTATCCACCTTGTCGTCTTAGCCCAACAGACATAATGTGCCTAGCACTAAACTCTGGAAGGTGTTTCAGGAGGATCTCTTCCAGCCCTTGCACTCCATCTGTTGCCAGTCGTTTGAAACAGGGACGGTACCGGGCTGCTGGAAGAAGGCCGTTGTATCTCCGCTTCTAAAAAAACCTACGCTTGACCCTGCTTGCCTTTCCAACTACCGACCAATCTCCCTGCTTCCTTTTCCAGTTAAAATCATGGAAAAATTGGTTACCCGCACTCTGTCCGGCTTCTTAGAAGGGAACACCTGGCTGGACGAGACGCAATTCGGTTTTCGCCCAGCTCATGGGACGGAATCCGCGTTGGTGACCGTGTTAGACAATCTGCGGGCGCGAGTCGACAGTGGTCGGGCAGCTTTTTTGGTGCTGCTCGACATGTCGGCCGTGTTCGACACGGTCAGCCACCCCACCTTGATTTCGAGGCTGGAAGAGTGCGGGGTCAAAGATAAGGCCAGGGACTGGTGAATCTCCTACCTGGACAACCGTCAGCAACGGGTCTCGCTCCCCCCCTTCAGTTCAGAGGAGCGGAGAGTAGGACAAGGAGTACCTCAGGGCTCAGCCATCAGCCCTATACTCTTTAATGTTTACCTCCGCCCTCTAGTCCAGCTCATTAAATCTTTTGGGATCTCCGCATTTAATTATGCGGATGATACCTAGCTGGTCTTTTCACTGGAGGACAGGGTGCAGTCCCATTGGAGACTTTCCACCGGTGCATGCAGGCGACAGCGGAATGGCTCCGTTTGAACTCATTACAGTTCAATGGAACTAAGACAGAGGTCCTGTACTGCTCCAACGACCGAGTTCCCCGAGATCTCCCAGATGACTTCTGGCCTCCGTCATTCTCAGAGTCGGTGTCAGCCGCACGATCGGCCCGTAATCTGGGTGTTACTTTTGGGCCCAACCTGCAGTTGGACCTGCACGTAAATAAAACCACCTCAACGTGCATGATGTTGATCCGCATGCTGCGCAAGGTCTTACCCCTCCTCCCTGAGCAAGCCAGACCCGAAGTAGTGCGAAGTACCATCCTAAGTCGACTCGACTACTGTAACGCACTACTTCTGGAGGCCCCGGTAACACTTCTGGGCAAGCTCCAAAGGGTGCAAAATATGGCTGCCAAACTTGCCCTCTCCCGCCCTTACTACAGCTCTGCAACGGCAGCGCTACAGGAACTCCACTGGTTGCCGGTCCATTCACGCGTTCGCTATAAAGCAGCGTGCATTGTGTTCAGGGCTATCCACGGCTTGGGCCCAATCCCTTTGCAGAGAATGTTTGCCTGGTACCTCCCATCGCGAGCCTTACGCTCCTCTTCATCCAGGCTATTAGTAGTTCCACGTTTCCAGAGAGTGAGGATGGGTGGCCGATCGTTTAGAGTAGCGGCGGCCAAACTCTGGAACTCCCTGCCATTATCCCTGAGAAGCCTTGAGGATCTTTTAGCCTTTAGAAAGGCGTTGAAAACCCACCTCTTCCCTGGAACAGGCTAGGCTGCTGAATCTGCTGTATTTTGGGTCGAAGCGCCAGGATGCCTTTGGTGGTGACAGGTTTGCGCTATAGAAGTATACCACAATACAATACAATACAATACATCAACAAAGGTCTCTTTGCCTCAGTGCACTTAAGTAATGGCTTGCATGAGAAACGTAAGCATAACAGCAATACTTACGTGAGGCAGCATCATTTTTTTGAGCCATGCAAAGTCAATTTCCGGTGTACAATACAAAGAGTCTTCGGTTTAGACACGTTCGGCAGTTGACTTGTTTGGCAAAGCCTGCTCCTGCCATTGCTTAGAGATCGTGTCATCTTGGATGAGCTCAGACAGATATTTCTGTCTCGCCATCACCCTACTTGGCTGTATTGGTCTGACTCCTTCGCTGCATTGGCTTCAGAATTTGGTAGTGGCTGCTTGGTGAACTAAGAATCCATTTTATTTGGAAAAAGGCTTTCACTGCATACTTTGCATCATCACAAAATGCTTACTTAAAGTATGTTCGCAAAGGCTGTATAATAGTTTACAGGTGTCATTTTTGAAAACTATATTTTTTTGTGTACAAAAAAATTAATTCACACTTCTAACATATATAATAGTTTTTTTTTTAAATAGTTCCAGTAACTCTGCCTTCCTTATTTTTCAGATGTTTCCTGAATGTAGGCATTATGTGCATAGATCTAAACAAGCATGGTCATTTCCAGTATGAATAAAATTGCCCCTTGTGTCACTGAGATTTAGCCCTCACACTGTCATCACATGCACAGGGTCACTTTTGCACCCCTTTATCCATCCACTGACTCGTTTTTGCTTTCATACTTTTGACATAACCATAATAAAATGCTCACACAACATATACAAGGTAAACAATTAGAAATAAAGAAAGCAATGAGGCTCGAGGCTTAATGAGGAGGGCCTAGCCATATGGTCATTACATATATCTATCAGTGATGGCAATATGCCTTTAGTTAGCAGAAGTTTGGATCATAAGTGGCTCTGTCTGTGTGTGGCTCTGTCTGTGTGTGGCTCTGTCTGTGTGTGTGTCTAGCTTTTTTGTTGGTGGCTCTGTCTGTGTGAGGGTGGCTCTGTGTAGGTGGCTCTATGTGAATGACTGTGTGGGTGGCTCTGTATGTGTGTGTGGGTGGCTTTGTGTGTGTGGCTCTGTGTGGGTATAAATGCAATAGATCATGCATTTGCGAGCGATTAAGCTATTGGCATTGTAAATGACAATGCCATTTATGATTTAAAAACAAAAAAAGTAAAAAAAAATTCATGAGCAATGCCATTAGCTCTACCTTTAATAATGCCGAGACTATTGCATTGTAAATGCTTGTTAAATCACTGAGCAACATCTACATATTTTGTTTGACTTCCATTTATGTAATCACCATCAGTCTGTGTATCACCACAACGCATGAGAACATTGATCCTTCATCTGATCATACACATCTTGGTTCTTTTCAACAACCAGGCAGCATTATTTTATTTTGTTGGCACTACGGTGTTCACTTAACTTTGAGCCTTTATTATATTTATACTTTTTTAATTTTTTTCACTTCCATGTCTCTACTAACCTACGAACAATGGCTTATGCACGTTGTTGATATGATCTTATGATATTGCTCATGATTATAATGGCCTGGTTCCTCATTATCGTTTGTATTTTCCATAGAGCATGTCCCCTGATGAAGGTCTGCAACGCACCAAAATGCATTGGAAATGAATATATTGTCTTCAAGTCTCTTTGATGGATTTTTACTAACAATTGTGTCTTGAACATTGTTCTGATATGATATTACAATATCAAAACATACAGTAAACACAACAGATGACTACCGTCACAAGAAGTGAATTAAAGTGTACTTGCTTTATTTCAACGTTATAACCCCATAGAGGGCTTCAGGCAGTGCCCAGGGGGACATCCCCTACCCAGGGGATGCAATTTGCTGTACTTGTAGAAAGTTGCTATTTTTCTACCGTTAGCCCTTTTGTGCCTGCAGTCTGTCTTGGGTCACATGATTGAGTGTAAATTACAGACTATGTGAATTCCTTCCAGACAGTCACGCAATAGAGGGATTAGGTGTGCCTGGATGGGCAATTTGCTGACAGGATGAGGGGCAGAGCTGAGCACAGCCCCACTTGCAACTGAATAGGTAGTGCTCTCCCCTAACACAAAAAAAACTATCACTTCCACATTGTCACTGCAGCCAGCTTGGAGCCAGGGGAGTGAGGAAATTCCATAGCACTTTAAAACCACTGTCTAGAAGCTTCTCCCACCTTTCAGAACCGAGGACCTGGGTATAACAGTTAGATCTCAGTCACCAGATCTTCAGTACACTTCTGGACCTGTGGATACTCTGCTAGAAATAAGGAACGCTATGCTGCTGAAAAGACTGCCACTCTGCTGGACTGCTGACCTGATGTTGCCTTGCTGAATCGCTGCCTTTCTGTCTTGCTGGCCTCTTGCGTGGGGAAAGAGGACTGGACTTGCAAGGTGAACCCAGGACTAACAGAGTGACTCCAAAGAGCTAGTTTGCTGGCCAACTGATGTGACCACAAAGTCGATCCAACCAGCGATACACCTCAGGCGGATAGCCAATCAGGTTGGTCCAGGTATTCTCCTGGTTCTCAAACCAGTTTTTAGCCAAAACGTCCCAAGGAATGAGGACAGGCGAGGCACTGCTTGGAGAGTCAGGGTTCACTATAGGCTGTGTTCACCTTGGACCCACACCGGAACCCAGCCTGAGTGAACCCTGACCCTCCAAGCAGTGCCTCACCTGTCCTCATTCCTTGGGACGTTTTGGCTAAAAACTGGTTTGAGAACCAGGAGAATACCTGGACCAACCTGAATGGCTATCCGCCTGAGGTGTATCGCTGGTTGGATCGACTTTGTGGATTCTCCCACTATGTTTTATGTGAATTTGTAGAGCACAGCTAATCATCTGTGAGGTTATCCAGGAGCTGAGTAGGGCAAGCCTGAGGGAGGAGGAGGAGATCATGCCTGTTTTGTCTGGAAGAGCCATGTCTTGAGCTTCCTTCGGAAGTCCATGAGGGAGGGGGAGGTTCTGAGGCGTTTCGGGAGGTTGTTCCAGGTCTTGGCAGCGGGATATGAGAAGGAGTGTCCTCCGCTTCTGGTCTTCTGGATGTGCGGGGGTGTGCACTTGCCTAGGATGCATATTAAAGGTATCTGGTGGGATTTGTTGAAGTTTAGGCAGTGATTGAGGTAAGCTGGACTGATGTGATGGAGAGCTTTGTGGACATGGGTGAGTAACTTGAACTTACATCTTTCCTGGACCGGAAGCGAGTGGAGATTGCTGAGGTGTAGAGAGATGTGGTTATTTTTTAGGGATGTTCAGCATGACTCTGGCGGCAGTGTAGTACCTCGGTTGGGATTGCAATGTTTCCGTAATCAAGTCTACTTGCTTGTAATAAGAGCCTGGGTGACCATTCATCCAGTGTTTAGTGGAATCCACTTGAAAACCTTATGTAGCATTTGCAGGATATGCACACATGATGAGGAGATGGCATTGATCTGTCTGCTCATGTAGAGGCTGGTCTCCTGGATACTAGTTCTTTGCTTGGTCTGCAGGAGTAGGTGGGGGGTAAATTCGGAGAGCCACCAAGATGTGTCCTGGGGGAGTGGTTGTTGTAAAAAATAAGGACTTTGTTTTTTTATGTTTTGAGCTGGAGGCAATAGTTTCTCATCCAGCATTGCATGAGCTAGACATCGCTTATGCAGTTGGTGAAGTTTTCTATGGCGGTGCTAGCTGAGTCAGTATGGGAGAGAATGAGCTGTGTGTCATCGGCATAGAATACTGTATTGATGCTGTGGGATCTGACGATGTCCACGAGAAGCATCAAGTAGACGTTAAAAAGTGTTGCACTTAGCAACGAGCATAGAGGGACTCCACAGATGAGTTTCTTGTGTTCTGTCCATGAGTAAGGAGGAAATTCACTTGAGGGCCAGTCCGCAGATACTCAAGTACTGAAGCTTGTTAATGAGTGACTTGGTAGCTAGAGCAACAGGAATTGTGACAACTCCAGTTAGAAGGACTACCTATAAACACAATACTAACTTATGATAGTCAAAATGGCAAGATACCATTAGATAATGGATTAATATATATATGTAATGTAGGTAGAGCATGCAGAAAAGGTTTATGTCAGAATATTGTTAAAAACATATGTAAATATTGTACCCTAAATTGTGTTTACAAAAATATTGTCTCATCAAGTGTAGACTGCAATGGGAGATCTTATTGTAAACTATATTAGAATATCAGATGATATTTTGTCTATGATATTCTAGTACAACTCAATTGGGCAAAATATTATAGGCAATCGCCTTGCATTGTGGATTTGTCAAAACTGATGTGGTCTGAAATCATATTGTGGTGTCAGTGAAAGAGAATTCAGTCAGTCGGTGCATTGAAGTGACCAAGTAAAAAGCTTCATTCCACCACGTAATACTCACCAATCTTAGGAATCTGTTTTATAATGCACACTGTGTTGTATAATGCACAGGTTACACGAGCTGGGATATCGTGGAAGTTTGTTGGCTGATGTTGTTCACTTATCTGAGGTGGAAATCAACATGACCCTCATGATGACATTTCAGGAGACTTTGAAGTGAGCAGACTATGGAATAGGAACACATCAGACCAAGGGCCGTATTACAGATGGTGCCCCACGGGCTCAACGGGTGTTTTCATCCGCTTTGCGCGCCCCCGGGGCAATTTGGTATTATTGAAGGGGACGTCCCCTTCTATAATACCTATAGCGCTGGCGCACTTAAAGCGCCAGCGCTATCAACAGAGGGCGTTCCATCATTTGCATAGGGACATGTCTTATGCAAATGAGGGACTTCCTTTGACTCTGCACCCACGCCATATAACAGACGCGGGCGCTGAATCAAAGAAGCCCTCAGGAGGTGCACTGACAGTGTGCCATTTAAAAGGTGATGCACTCTCAGTGCGCCTCCTGACAGCAACTCTCTGCAGGCGGTAAAGAGTGTCCCATAGACCCCCATACATCCCTTTGCAGGCGGGTGCAGTCACTGACTGCACCCGTCTGCAAGGGGATCTCTAAACCCCTTTGAAAGTATAGGCAGGTGCCTTCTGCACTGTGAAAACACGGAGTGGCTGCTCTGTGTTTTTACCTGAATGTGGTGCCCCCAGGGCAGTGTGAGTTCGCGACTGCCCTGGGGGCAGCAAATACACCATAATGGGGCTCATTATCACTGATTGCGCCGGGCACACCTTTGGAAAGGTGCACCGGGCGCAAACAGTGATAATGTGTAATACGGCCACCGGAGTCTCAGGGTAGTAAAACAATGCAGGAGATGTGGTGGGTGGTGTTATACGACAATGCATCCTGAAAAAGGAGCTGAAGCCAAACAATGAATGAAATATACTGCTACATGACTGCCAGGGCCATTTGGAAGTCCACACTTTAGGGCAATGTGAAGCAACCTTCCAGCAAACACAGAGTAGCCACAGACATGAAGAGTAAGACAGGAATAACCTGAGATGTTGCCGTGGTAGTTATTTAGTGCTGGCATGGCCAAGGGTTGGTGGACACATGCATAAAGGCAAATTGCGCCACTGAGTGCTGCATAGGCATGAATACAATGAATAACTTGAATACAAAGAAGACAAAATGTAATAAAATGTAGGGGGCTAGAGGTCGTTTTTAATTTCAGAATTTATCCAGTGACTTGAATTTGCCAGAAATGTCTCTTGACCCTCAACCTGACGTCAGGGCTATTGGCAAATCCCTGTTTTCAACCGTTGTCCCAGTCCTACAACAAAAACAGCAACATTGCATATATATATATATATATATATATATATTACCTACTGGCGGTCGCCAGTAGGTATATATAGTTAGGATTTTTTCTCTATGGGATTTTTGAAAATTCTATGTCTAATAACTTTGGCGTTTGTGGACGGAATTGGCTGAGATTTTCAGAAAAATGGAACATTTTGTTTCTGAGCAGCCCCTGAAAATTTGGGGGGGTTTCGTCAAGGGGGGGCCGAGAAAAAAGGGGGGTCCCAAAACGTGTTTTTAACATTGAGTTTTCCATAGGGCGGTTGGCCTCACTTTTAGCCCGAACGGCTGAATGGATTTGCACGAAACTTGGCAAAATTGTAGGGACTGGTAGCCCGATGTGCCTTTGCTAGGTCTCAATATATGTGCTCCAGTGGATTTTGAGAAATTAACGTTCAAAAAAAGATATATATCTGTAACAGCGGACCGGGCAGCGCTCCAGTTCGCGTACTTTTCGCGTTACGGAGCTTTGTGAAGCGAAGCTGATTGGTTCTCCGACGTCTGTAAACATTCCAAACAGTCCGTAGCGGCCGTCATCTTGTCTCTCGGTAGGATCGAGAGACAAGAGGAGGCCAAAGCGAAGGGGCAAATGACCATAAGGGGGCATAGTAGATCCTCGCTGACCCCCTAGGTTTGATGTGGAGGTTTTAAAAGGGCCCCGCGGGGCAAAAAATAATAATAATAATAATAATCGAACGGCTGAATGGATTTGTACGAAACTTGGCAAAATATTAGGGACTGGTAGCCCGATGTGCCTTTGCTAGGTTTCAATATATGTGCTCCAGTGGATTTTGAGAAATTAACGTTCAAAAAAAGATATATATCTGTAACAGCGCTCCGCTTCGCGTACTTTTCGCGTTACGGAGCTTTGCGAAGGTGATTGGTTCTCCGGCGTCTGTAAACATTCCAAACAGTCCGTAGCGGCCGCCATCTTGTCTCTCGGTAGGATCGAGAGACAAGAGGAGGCCAAAGCGAAGGGGCAAATGACCATAAGGGGGCATAGTAGATCCTCCCTGACCTCTTAGGTTTGATGTACCATTTTGCCAAGTTTGGTGTAATTCCGTTCAGCCATTCAGGCTGTAGACGTATCTAAATGTCCTATGGAAAATTGCATGGGGAAAACACATTTGAAAGTGTTGAAATTTAGAACCAATTAAAATGTTACTTTGGTTTTGTATTTGTGTGTGATGAAAGTTAATTGGTTATGTATATATCTAAAATGAGAGGAAACCACAGCCATTTTGTGATACTACTGTCTGAGGTACATTTGTGAGGAATTTTTGGTGCTCAATTTCTGGTGTTTGGTTTACACAGTACTAACACTTCTCCTACTTTTAAAAAGGTGAGTTGTTAATTTGTAAGGGGAACTATGTTGTACACTTTAAGATAATTTGAAAAATGTTTTCTGTTATTTATTTACAGTCCTTCTGTTATACTAAATACTAAAAACGATAAATGAAAGTGATTATTTTTTTCTGCAATTTACAGCAAGCAATTTCAAAATAAAATGGCTCACAATGAAGAGACCGTGGCAATTTCTTTTGAATTATCCACTACATTTATTGAAATTGACAGCACCAATAATGAAGTATTCTCACAAGGAGGAGATGACTTGAATGATTTTTTGGATCAATCTCTTGATGGCGAATTTATCGAATGTTTGGAGACCATAGAGTTACAAGAATCATCATTGCAGACTTTTCATGAGGAGATTCCAGATGAGATGATTGAAGAGGAAATTCCTGATGAGGACATGTTACTAGTTGTTTCAAATTTTGAAAATTCAGAAGAATAAATTTATATTTAGAAATACAAAAATTGTTTGAGACATTATTCATTTTTATTTTTAATTTATGAGGTTGTAGCGAAGTGATTGTAGTATAAAATGAGACTTATAGTATAGAGTGGAACATTTTTATGTTACATGGTAAGTTTACTCATATTTACTTCCCTTCTCCCACTATATTATCTCCAATGTGTATTTGACATCTCTTCTTCATCTCCGGCCTCCTTTCTCTCACTGTCTGTCTCTGATGCATCTTATCGCTGCCATTGTGTGTAATTACAGAAGAGAGTAAAATAAAATAGTTCGGAACGTGAAAAGGGGGCAAAGTAGAGTACCCCTCACCCCCTAGGCCTTCTCAGGCGGTCCCAAAAGGATCAGTTTCTGCTTTCCTCAGAGATTATGGTATGAGTTCCATATACCACAATAACTTGCATTACAACATGCAAGATATCTATCTCCTATTACCAACTTTTGGAGATATTCGCGCTAAGCGCGAATATCTCCAAAAACTAACACCTGCCCTGAGCAGTTCTTAGCCATGTTATCCAATGGGAGGTGGATAACATGGCTAAGAGCATTAGCTCGGTAATGCATGAATATCGCGGACTTTTTAGCGATATTCATGCATTGCGGCCGTTTTTTATCGCATTTGCGATAAACCTTGATAATAGCAAGGTTTATCTTCGATAATTTCTGACGATGCTTAGCGGTAAAAAATTTGTTGCTAAGTATCGTTAGCGATAAATATCGCTTAACTTTGGCAATATGCACCAACGTCTGTTAACGTTCGATTCGAAGGAAATGAGGAAGTGTTGAAAAACATTGTCTGTGCCATCTTGCCTTTTTTGAAATGCCACACTTTTGTTGTGCACGGCAGCCATTTTAGATGCCTTGACCAGACCCACTCTCTGCACGCTGTCGATTCGTAGCATGGCTCCCCACCCTCGCAAGCATCTTCCCCAGGCACTGCTCACCCCCGCTCTCTGTCTTATGCATGGGCAATAAACCTCCCCCCATCTGCGCTGCTCTTCCCTGAGAATCACACTCTGTGCCCGCCCGACACCTCCCTTTCGCCCTATTCACTACCGCACCCTCTGACACTCCTCTTCCTCTGTGTCCGATTGTCCAGGCCGGTCCTAGGCTATCAGCTAGCCCTGCAGATGTAGTTTATGGCCCCAGCTGTAAAGAATCACCCCTCTTCAAAGGAGTTATAGTAGATCAAGGCCCACACCCGATGAGATCCGTCACACCACTCGTGTTCATACTATCTGAAAACCATCCTGTATTGTGATTGGGGAGGGGACCGAGCCTGAAGCGGAAGATTCCAGGGATGACTCTTTGTACATCAAAGTTTTTACAATTATGTGTCACATTAAAAATATATAGCACTCCAACAAAGTAGTAGGAATATAAAACTTTAATAACTTATAAATATATACAACAAAACAAAAACAGTAAAAACATTTAAACAACGAAGAGACCGTGGCAATTTCTTTTGAATTATCCACTACATTTATTGAAATTGACAGCACCAATAATGAAATATTCTCACAAGGAGGAGATGACTTGAATGATTTTTTTGATCAATGTCTTGATGGCGAATTTATCGAATGTTTGGAGACCATAGAGTTACAAGAATCATCATTGCAGACTTTTCATGAGGAAATTCCTGATGAGATGATTGAAGAGGAAATTCCTGATGAGGACATGTTACTAGTTCTTTCAAATTATGAAAATTCAGAAGATGTTGCCTGGGTGCCGCACTGATTTGGGTATCCGGCGTGGGGCGTCCCGGGGGGTGGGTTGTCAGTAGCGGTCTGTTGTGCGAATAGTTCCAAGGCAGCAGAACGTGCTGAAATCTGGATGTCACGAAGGTGATGTCTAGTAAGTTGCCGCCCAGCAAATAACGGCGTGGGGCGCCGCGGGGGGGGGGGGGGGGAGGCAGTCCAAAGTTCCGTTAAAAGGGCAAAGGAAAGGATCGGTGGTTTGAACCATCAGTCAAAAAGGGGAGGGGGTGCAACAATTTTTCCTACCGGGTCACACTGTGCTTTCACCGGAACTGAGGTCTGCAGGATTCTAGTCATTCAAACTGAGGCTGGCGCCAGCATGGGAGCGCCGACGTCCCGCGGCTACAGTTTCGTCACTCCACGGGCGATCATGGCAGTCATTCCCCATCGGGGGTGTCTGCGGGGGTCGGGGACTCTGTGGTAAATAAATAAATAATACCCTATTTTTGAATGCATAAATGAATAACAGATAGCTCAATAAATAAGAGTCAAGATTCGAGGTAGTAGGAGTTTTTGCAGGTTTAATACAGCAATACAGGATGGCAAGGCCCAGCAGCGCTGCCGGGGTCAGGATCGGGACATGGGGAACAACTTTTTAATAACAGTGCATGAGCATATATACATAACGCAAACACATAGCATTACATTGCAATAGGCGTAGCAGTGGGTGGAGCAATAGGCGTGACGCGTAGCAGTCGCGAAAGATAAGGGTGAAAAGAGGTGTAACAGGGCGTATACATAGACATGTGATGCAAACGTAACAGAATATATCATGAATGGGGCGGAAACCATGGAGGGGGCTACCTGAGGAGCCGGGACCTCTAACCTGATGGTGCGCGCAAACTGGCAATGACGTGTTACTAGGAGAAGCTGGGGGCTATGAACTCTGTGCTAGGAGTAGAGACTGAAGTCTGGAGAGTCAGGGCGACATGTACCTAAACAGTATCTAGTATCTGATGTTTAGAGAACATGTTGATATAAACTAGAAGTCAGGAGGGGAAAGGCTAACTTGATTCTAAGACTGGACCATGCATTATTCTACATGTAGTGCGTGATGAAGAATATTAAATGACCATTAAATGCAGTGTTTCTCTAACGTGGAGACGTGAAGGCTAGACAATGACGGAAACTATCGATGCGATTCAGTAGCTTTAGGAATGCAGAGAAGGAGGACTGAACTGATAACTGGAATCATAACATATTCTTGGCAGATTCAGAGGCAGAGCCAGGGTGAGCCGGGCACTGCGAGGCAGGAAGTAAGTGAAGGGTCGAGGATACAGGTGGGGGCTGTATCGCTCCTCAGCGAGGCTTCAGGAGACAGGAGCTGAATCTTGTGTCCAGGCCCTTTTGAGGCCTAGAAACGGGGACTTTTCAATAGAATAACGTGCACACTGGGAAACGTGGCAACGTAGCTTTACATAGGCCTGATATTCGTAGTATTCACGAGAACTGGAAACTGGCATACTAGAGGTGGACACAACTGTAATTGCGTCATTAATCGAACATAGGGAATGCATATGCATATTTAATCATGCACACATAACATATGATGGATGACACGTAGGGACACAGAACATGGCAAAATTTACTTTTCCACATTCCCTCCTTGTCACTACGTTTCCATCAGGAAACATCAATATTCATGATACCATCTATCATTTCATACAGTATCATTTGCTCGTCTCGAATTATCCTGGAACGGGATTTAGAACGGGGCTTGGGACTAGGAATACAAGAGGTAGCACAGATGCCGCAAATCGCAGGGCCACATTGTATACAGAGGCAGCAGCTGAATATGATCGCTACTGCAATACCTAGAAAGGACAAGACTTTCCATCCCCAGGCGGAAATTATATTCCAGAACCAACCGGACCATGTCCAGGTGCCTGGATCTTGGTGTAACAGATGGGCAATCTTATGGAGTCTGGTTATAGCTGAATAAACAGACGGCGCGTTATTTGGAATGAAAATGCAGCAACTAGATCCGATGACTCTACAGGCCCCGCCCCTATCGGCCAGTATGACGTCAAGGACGAGACGATTCTGTAAAACGACAAATCTCATAGCAGATTGCTCTTCAGTTAAGTTACCTAGAGCAGAGGCAGTCTCATTTACTACGGCTTCGAGGGTTCTGGTTAACCTACGGATTAGCTTACTATTCTGGATAGGTCCTATAAAGAAAAAGAAACCTCTATTGAAATCTGTATACTGTTCTAGAGCAGTTTCAGTATAATCGACAATTGGGGACTCCCTTCTATGTCTAATGTGTACTAGATGTGTGTTTCTATGATAATCAGGTGGGGCTAGAAAAACTGGTGGCAGTAGGAAGGCAATGTAACAGGTTCCCTCCCAATCGAGGGGCAGACGAACATATGCAGTTTGACCACAAATAAAATAAGAATGACGTGAAGCTTTGAAAATGGATTTCCCACTGTCACTATACTTGACAATAGTAGTACAATCACTATGTCCTACATGTACGGAACCATTATTTCGGACACATAATTCGCCTTTAACTGGTAATACTGAAATAGCAGGTAAGTCTGGAGTAGTATCAGACTGAACATTCAGGACCATGAAATTCGAAGAATAGTTACCTAAATTATACACTTCATTTTCTAGATCTAACCCGGTTCTGTGGGGAAGACCTTGCTTGTCTGGAAAACATGTACTGTTAAGAAAAGACATATCTGTTGAGGATGACGTTAACGTGGACCATGCTCCACACGAACCATTATGTGAAAATGGATAAGGAAAAAGTGGCAGAACTCCCTTCGGTATCTGGAAAGGGGGGAGTCGACCACACACCCAACAATTAGTGGCATTGCTGGTCTGATGTGAGTAATGTAACATGCGGATGAAAGAATTATTTTTCATAGCGAGGCGGTAAGAGAGTTCATGAGGAGGCAGATCACTAAACGTGTGCTCTACTGTAGCATTAGCAGACTTATTTACATGAAGAACTGGGGAGTACAAGAAAAATGCATAACTGGTGCAGGAAATCATAATGCTGAGAAACAATATGAAACATAGAAAAACGATACATCGAATTGAGTTTTGACTAACTCTCTCACTATGGGGGTCTATTTTATACATGTCAGAAACAGTCTAACCGTTTCACCTAGGGGAGGACTTAGACAATCAAACTGGCTGACTTATTTTACTAGACCGGAGTTTCAACTTATACTCCTGTTGCGGAGTTTTCTCTAACAGGGAAGGGTTTGTAGCAATGTCTTTTGCGGGACAGTCCTTGAGAACAATATTTTGACAATCCTTCAAATCCTGGGAAATGTTTTTTGAGACGGGTTTCAGTCCATAAAACTTTTTTATATGTGAAAGGTGCACCCAGCCTTTGCGACCCTCCAACTTCACGGCTGTACGGGTGGCGAGGAGGACCTGTCGGGGCTCCTTCCAGCGTGGCTCCAGCGGACTTGAGCGGTCAAAATTGCGGACAAGAACCATGGATCCTGGAACGATTTCATGCGGTGCCACCTCGGTATTGTCTGGAAATGCGGCGGCAACCTGTGAACGACAAGAGTTGAGGGCAGACATCAAGGAAGCTAGGTAATCTGTCAGCATATTACTTGAAACATCGGTAATACTTCGGGGTCTAGGAGTACCCCACATGTTAGGGGGGCGGCCGAAAACGACCTCATACGGGGACAGACCTGATCTGGAATGTGCGACCATGCGCATATAAAATAAAGCGACTGGCAGAGCTACTAGCCAGTCCACACCTTTCTCTTTACACACTTTTGCAATACGGATTTTCAGAGTCTGGTTATGTCTCTCTACGAGACCGGCTGCTTCAGGATGGCGTACACAATGAAACTTCCACTGGTACCCCAACAAAAGGGAAACATGCTTCATCAACTCAGATGAGAATGGCTGGCCGTTGTCAGAATATACGACTCTAGGGAGTCCATAACGGGGGAAGAACTCACGAACCAACTGCTTGGCAGTGGTCGCGGCGGTGTAATCTGGAACTGGATATGCTTCTGTCCACCTGGACAAAGCGCATACAACTACAAGAACATACTTGAAACCTCGACATCGCTCCATCTGAATATAATCCATCTGGAGGACTTCAAAAGGGTGGTCAGGGGGCTGGAATCCACCTTGTTCCACCGGGACACTTTTACCTGGATTAAACTGACAACATATCATACAGGTACGGACTTTCTGCTTGGCTGCAGCTCGTAAATGCTTGTTGAACCAGATGTTCTGGATACTGTCTAACATAGCTTTTTCTCCTAAATGTGCTGGACTATGTGCGGTATTAATAATGACTTGAACCATAGAGTCGGGGAGAAACCATGTGGCTCTACCCTTCGTTAACCATCCTTGATCTGTCTGGACCCCTCCTTGTTCGGACCATTTCTTGATTTCTTCGGGAGTAGCATGTAACTGGATATCTATGACATCTTGTGTAGGGTCCTTAACTGTCATACATGTAATCGGATCTGGAGTGTGTGTCATGTTAACTGGAATGTCTAGAGTCTGTGCTGTAAGCTTGGCTGTGCGATCTGCTAGATCGTTACCTTCAGAAATGGTGTCAGTAACTTTCGTATGTGCTTTGCACTTCATGATAGCGATAGATGTCGGTAAATGTATGGCATCTAACAGAGCTTGAATAAGGAGACCATGCTGAATCTTGGTTCCATGAGAAGTCATGAAACCTCTCTCTTGCCAGAGCACTCCGAAGTCGTGTACAACTCCAAATGCGTAGCGTGAATCTGTGTAAACATTAACTTTCAAGTTCTTGGCGTGTATGCAGGCTTGTGTCAGAGCAACTAGCTCTGCTGCTTGAGCGGACAGGGTGTCAATACGGTGTGTCTCAATAACTTCAGTGTCAGTAGTCACTGCATACGCGGCGACTAGTTCTCCTGTACTTGTTCTCATACATGAACCATCCACATAAAGTGTCAGGTCGGGGTCTGGTAACGGAATATCTGTCAGATCTTGTCTTGGCTTGGTCATAATGTTAACTACTTCCACGCAGTCATGTGTGGCAGAATTCGGAGTAACTGATGGTAACAGTGTAGCAGGGTTCAGGATGTTGCAGCGTCTGATTTCTATGTGTGGCTGGAACAGTGTTAATTCATAACCTGTTAAACGTGCAATTGTCAAGTGCTGAGTTTGTGTTCGGTTTAAAAGAACTTCCACGGAATGTGGAACTTGTACTGTCAAGGTATGTCCTAAGACTATGGAATCACTTTGTCTGATAGCTAGTGCTGCGGCTGCAACTGACTTGAGGCACGCAGGCAGAGCCTGGGCTACAGGATCTAATGTGCTCGAAAAATAAGCACAGGGCTTGTATTGTCCTGCTTGATCTTGTGTGAGAACAGATAATGCTGTACCTTCGCGTTCAGTGACGAAAAGTGTAAAAGGCTTACTGTAGTTCGGTGTAGCTAGAACTGGAGCTTGGCATAGGGCTTTCTTTAACTCATTGAAACTGAGTGTATGTTCAGATGTCCAAGGGAGGACAGTCGATACGGCTGCCTCCTGTGTCGTTAACTGTATCAGTGGCTTGGCTAGAAATGCATACTGAGGAATCCATTGTCTGCAGTAAGAAGTAAGGCCGATAAAAGCACGTACCTCCTTCTGGGTCTTGGGCTGAGGAAGACTCGCTATTAACTGGATACGGTCTGGTGTCAACTGCCTACCCCTCTTGGACAGTAAGTGTCCTAAGTAGACCACTTGCTGGACACAGAATTGAAGCTTCGAAGGGGACACCTTGTGCCCCATCTCGGCTAGGAAATACAAGACTGTAAGGGATGCTCGTTCGCAAGCACGTTCAGAACGGGCTGTGATCAGGAGATCATCGACATACTGGAGCAGGGCAGTGTCAGTTGGCATGTGAATGTTGTCTAGTTGTCTCTTAAGTGCTTGACTGTAAATGCTAGGGCTTTCTGTGAAACCTTGAGGAGCGCGTGTGAACATATAGCTCCTTCCATTTAAACAAAATCCGAAAAGGAACTGGCTGTCTGGATGAATAGGGACACTGAAAAACGCGTTCTTGAGGTCGATTACAGTAAAGAACGTGGCTTCGGAATCAATGGCTGTCAATAGGGAAGAGATATCTGGAACGACTGGGTACTGAGGAATAATACATTTATTAAGCTCTCGTAGGTCAATCACTAATCGATATACTGGGGGTGCATTTGGATCAGTACGTTTCATGACTGGAATGATCGGAGAATTGCATACGTTGGAGTCAGTTTCTACAACCACTCCTTGAGCCATGAGCTCGTCAATAATTTTGGATAAGGCTGCTACAGCCTCAGGTGGCAATCTGTACTGTCTGATTCGTGGTAACACCACACCTGGCTTGAGAGTCACACGATAAGGTGTGATTTGCATATAACCAACATCAGTTGGACCTTGCGCCCATAGATGCTGCGGAACATTAGACAATCTGGGATCAAAATCTCGTAATACGTAGTGACCCTTAAAGTCACGTAGGAACAATCGTATTCCCTCTGGGGAACAGCATATAACTGCACCTAACTCTTTCAGTGTTTTAATACCTAATAGGTTTTCTGGACATGACTTAGTAAGTAACAGATCAGTAGTGCGGGACAATGGACCTACTTCTAGAGTAACTGGCTTTGATATTTCATTTACAATGGGTTTTCCTGAAAATCCAAGGGAAACATTTCTTGAGCCTGAGAGCGGAGCCCCTGGAACTTCGGCGTGACTAATTGTGGTCCTACTTGCCCCTGTATCAATCAAAAACTTTCTGTCTTTCCCTAATACTTGACTGTGAACATAGGGACCTTCTTGATCTACAGGTATCTCGATGAGAGGCAAGCCTACCTCCCTCTCTAGGCTGTTTCATGAATACTGCTGGTACTCTGGATACTCAGACTGTGCATACTGGTACATCTGCTGTGTAACGTGCTGTGTTGCAGCGATAGGCTGCGGTGCGGTAACTGTCTGTGGTGCATTCTGTGACTGAGGAGTCTGTGAAACTTGTTCTTGTCTAGGCGGACGTGGTCTTTCTTTAGTCTTACCGGTAGCTATGTTATGTTTCAGAACTGCACACTCGTTTATAAAATGACCTGGCTGTTTACAATAATTGCAGTTCCCTTTAACGGGAGCTGCAGGATGACTGGCTTGATTCGGACCCCTCTTCTGACTGTCTTGAGGAACAGATTGTGCAACTAGTACTTTCATTTTTGTGTCTTTCATACGTTTTCTCTCGTGTTCTTGTTCTTCCCTGATCCTATTCTGGTGGTATTGGAGCATCTGCAACATCTGGGACGGGGTATTAGCTTGCCAGGTACTTTCGACTTTCAAAACTCGATTTTTAATTTGTGGACTTGAATTCTCGACTAATTTAGTAACAAAAAGGTGAGGGTATGACTCACTACTTGTCTTGAGGCCACTGTTGATGCTAAAACATTTCTCAAATCTAGAATAAAAATCACTAATATCTTCGTCTTGTTTCTGTTTACAGGCTGAGATTGCATCCCAGTCTTCTTTTCTAGTTGTCAATAATCTGGGTAAAACTTGTATTAATAATTCTGGTAATTCTTTACATTTCGCTCCAAGACCGGTACCTGGTACTCGTGCCTTGTCTTCAGCTTCTAGAACTGCCCAATCGATCTTTTTCTCTCCCACCTCCCATTCTTTTTCCTTGAGCTTTTCATACACCCCTGCGGGCAGCAGAACCTTTAGCATTTTAATTATATCTGGATACGTGTATTCTCCCATACGGAGCATGTCTTTTAATTCTCTATGGAACCCTGCTGGATCTTTATCATGACAGGGAATTAATTTCTTCATCTCTAGGAGTTCCATCTTTGTAATCGGAGTGTAAACAAACACTCGTTCTAGTTCGCCACCCGTTCCTCTGACTGGGTGGACTTCTCGTAACGGATTCTGTCGCTCTATGTAAAATGGTTTACTTTCTGGGGGTGAGACATGAACAAAATGCGGGTTCAGAAACGTTCTATATTTGTGACGCTGTTCTAGAATGACACTAATTAAGTCGGTACCTAAACCTTTCCATCTATACTGGAGTAACTCGTTCAGGATATCATGTAACGGGCCTGGATCAGAGTGCTGACCCTCATACAATGTAATGAGGTGCTGAATCATATACATACCCGCCAGTCGTTGCTCGGCTGGGGGCATTTTCAGAAACATTTGTGCCACTATTTCGTTTGGAAAAGTGGTAGAATCAGTAATCCATCGGACTGCTGATCGGGCTAGTTCTTGTTCATGCATGGTACTTAACTCACTGTAACCGATTCGTGATTTCAGAATGTGATCGGTAGCTTGAAACACTTGTTGTAGAGAACCTTGTTCTGGTGCTGGATGATGGAAAATAGACTTGTGTTCTAGGCGTAAATGGCGATCTGGAAATCTAGATTTTCCTACATACGCTATTCTGTCGGGATTCTCGTCGTCTAACTCTTCAGGATCAGAGTTACTTTCTTTCTCGCTTACTTGTGCTGCTTTACGCTGTTCGTGTAACTTTATTATTTCTTTACGGATTTTCTTGTACATACTCTCCATAGCACCGACGGTCTTGTGCTTACCCTCGGCTATATTATCACTCCACCTTGTCAGGGTTTTCATTTCAGCCGGATCTTTAGACGGGTAATCTTGTTCTCTTATTAGACAATTGATCAGAAACTTTAATATCATGAGCTGGGTCTCAGCTTTCCTTTGAGACATGGCCTCGCCAATGCTTTCTGGATCATCCCCTGTACGGATGAAGCGATATATTCTGTCTAGATCTTCTTTCATATTCGGTAGGGTGACTAGATACTCGGTCACCTTTCTTACGCGGAATGAATATAAAACCATATTATCCTCGCCTGGGACTGGATCATAGCCGCATTCGGCAAGGGATTTTCTTATTTCTGCTACAGTCTGATGTCTGGGCGTACGCTGTGACGCTTGTATATGTAATTCGGCTGTCGTTAAACGCTTGTGTGGCGGCGGGGTTTGAGGAGTACCTCCCCCTGCGGCCCCTAAACTAGAGTCGTCTACTGAGGCTTTTCGTCCTGGCAGAGTGGGAAATGGAAATGTAGGCTGGACTTGTATGGCGGGCTGGACCGGGGGTACCGTAACAGGTACTCCGGTGTCTGGAGGAGCGGGAAGTGCCTGATTTACAGGGACTGGCGGAGCGCGAACAGGATTTGCATATTCTGGGACTGTGTCGTCCAAATAGGACGAAATAAAAATATCAGCTGCGGTCTGTTTGTGACGTAGCTTGGTCGGAACTAATGGTGGCGGGAAATTACTGGATGCCTCTGGGGTCGCTTTTGGCAAGCCCTCGGCAAGGAGAGGATACATACCCCTAATAAGGGCATGCCTCTGTCTGTCTGACTGTTCGGCTTTGACTTGTTCACCTATCTCGATTAGTTCTTTTTCTTGTGCTCGTTCTAAGGATTCTCTACTTAATTCTGACTTTCTGATTTCTTTTTCAGTTCTTTTATGAGCTTCTTTGCGCCATAACTCGATGGCATCTTTCTGTGACTGTCTGGCTTTCTTTTTCCATAATGCCTCTTCTACTCGCATGATGCACTCGGCATCCCATGTACCCGATACGGGCCATCTATACTTTTCTTCTAACTGTTTGGTATAATCTACCCATAAGTCTAGATACAAAATGGCGCTTATGCCATGCTTCTGATACATAAAATGACCTGGACTGTCCCTAGGCGGAACTGGAACTGCTGCTTCCAGCAGACCCTTTCTAGTTTTTAACTGACGTAACTTAGAAAACAAGGGCATGACTGGACTGTAATCTAGACACAATACAATACACAATGAAAAGGATACTTATTCCCCATTCATACCACGACATTAAAATACATGAAGAACATTTAAAAATAACAGTTCGAACAGAATACTACCTGGAATACGGAACACAGAATACATGAATTTTCTCGAGAACAGAACTGACTAGAACAGGAACTAGATGCACTGCTGAAACAGTACGAAACTTACCGGTCTCATAAAGAGACACGTCAGGACCCGCATCCACCGAAGTGGACACTTCGTTTGTGGGTCTGTGTACCACCAACCCACGGACCAGAGTCAATTAAATTGACCCTGTCTAGATACTACCCCAGTAACGGTACTCACCGGGCAGCAAGAACGGAAGGCCTCAGACTGGACGGGACTGCTTGGACGCCGGACGGACGAACTTCGGACTTCTGTTACAGGTGGGCCTCCGGATACCTCGGACCTTGGACTCTCGGCTTGGGCTCTGGTCGGGACTCGCCGCGTTCCTCCACCGTCTCGTCTGGATGCTGGACCGCCTCCTCCGTCTCCTCCGTGGGCCTGAGGGATACTTGAAGCAGAAATATCTGCCGGTGCGCAGAAGAGTTCCGTCACGACTGCAGAGGGTCAGGGGGTCGGCGTGGCTTCACCGACGCGTGGGGAAAGGGCAAGTCCCTATTCGGGCGCCATTATGTGGTAAATAAATAAATAATACCCTATTTTTGAATGCATAAATGAATAACAGATAGCTCAATAAATAAGAGTCAAGATTCGAGGTAGTAGGAGTTTTTGCAGGTTTAATACAGCAATACAGGATGGCAAGGCCCAGCAGCGCTGCCGGGGTCAGGATCGGGACAAGGGGAACAACTTTTTAATAACAGTGCATGAGCATATATACATAACGCAAACACATAGCATTACATTGCAATAGGCGTAGCAGTGGGTGGAGCAATAGGCGTGACGCGTAGCAGTCGCGAAAGATAAGGGTGAAAAGAGGTGTAACAGGGCGTATACATAGACATGTGATGCAAACGTAACAGAATATATCATGAATGGGGCGGAAACCATGGAGGGGGCTACCTGAGGAGCCGGGACCTCTAACCTGATGGTGCGCGCAAACTGGCAATGACGTGTTACTAGGAGAAGCTGGGGGCTATGAACTCTGTGCTAGGAGCAGAGACTGAAGTCTGGAGAGTCAGGGCGACATGTACCTAAACAGTATCTAGTATCTGATGTTTAGAGAACATGTTGATATAAACTAGAAGTCAGGAGGGGAAAGGCTAACTTGATTCTAAGACTGGACCATGCATTATTCTACATGTAGTGCGTGATGAAGAATATTAAATGACCATTAAATGCAGTGTTTCTCTAACGTGGAGACGTGAAGGCTAGACAATGACGGAAACTATTGATGCGATTCAGTAGCTTTAGGAATGCAGAGAAGGAGGACTGAACTGATAACTGGAATCATAACATATTCTTGGCAGACTCAGAGGCAGAGCCAGGGTGAGCCGGGCACTGCGAGGCAGGAAGTAAGTGAAGGGTCGAGGATACAGGTGGGGGCTGTATCGCTCCTCAGCGAGGCTTCAGGAGACAGGAGCTGAATCTTGTGTCCAGGCCCTTTTGAGGCCTAGAAACGGGGACTTTTCAATAGAATAACGTGCACACTGGGAAACGTGGCAACGTAGCTTTACATAGGCCTGATATTCGTAGTATTCACGAGAACTGGAAACTGGCATGCTAGAGGTGGACACAACTGTAATTGCGTCATTAATCGAACATAGGGAATGCATATGCATATTTAATCATGCACACATAACATATGATGGATGACACGTAGGGACACAGAACATGGCAAAATTTACTTTTCCACAACTCCCGCGGCTCCTCTAGAATCTTCAAGGTCGTGGAGGACTACGGTGGTGGAGTCAACCAGTGACCGGGCCATTTCTTTATGCTGGGCCCGCTCTTGCCAGGTCGACCGCCATTTTGAGAGTTCGGTAGCTACTGGCGATCGCGGGGTCAAATGAGCGGACGGGCTCCACCCTGCCGGGCGAGACGTTGCAGCATCGCCACAGTGGAAGAACCCTTTTCCGGGCGCCTGGAGCGCTGAGGGTGCAGCTGGGAAGCCTCCACCTGGGGAGGCGGGAGAGGCCTGTTCGCACCGTCTCTCCCTCCCAGTGCACCCCACGGCGTCTCGCTTGAGATTTGTTATGGCCGGACCAGGCGATGAGGACGAGAGGGGGGGGGGGGTCGGAGGCATGTGCAAGACATCCCCCCCCCCAGGGTTGTTGCAGCAATTATTCAAGAAAGAAGAAATGTCCCGTCCGTCTTTGGGCCGGACCTCCGGTGGATGGCGGCCGGACGCCCTTTGCTCTGGCCCCATGAACGGGTTCCTTGGCTCATCGGCTGCAGCCGGATCCCATCGGCCCCAGCCCCCGGCCGTTGGTGGCCGGACCGGGAGAGAGTGTGGAGGGACAACCTGCAACTCTCAAGGGCCACCGCGGCCGGACTGGGAGAGAGAGGGGAGGGTCGAGGACACGGACATTCCCCCCCCTGAAACTCTCCAGTGTTGTCAATCCCCCTGGCCGGGTCCCGCTGGCCTCGGCCTCTCCTCCGGCTACACCCTACGTGATGATCTCCTGGCCGAGGCGTGGCAGCAGGACCCGCCTTATATGTGTTGCTTCCGGCTGGGCGTAGCCGAAAACCTGTTGCCCTTTGGAAGTTTCTAGAATGGGGCGGATGTCTGCTGACTTCTATCTTTCCCAGTTTGCCGTTATTTGGCCGTGGCAGGCGGTGGGACAGACACGTTTTGGGGCAGTGAGGGGCGATGTTTTCAGGTTTCTTATTACGGGCTTACTTCTAACGTTTCTTGTTTCTAGGACAATAATAGGTTTTATCATTACGTATTGTTATCGTTTCTTTGTTTGTTATTTAATAAAAAGTTCATCAGTGGCCTACTGATTTTCGTTTTCCTATTCTTTTCTTTCCAGGTTGTTTCATGCTAAAGTTTCTGTTAACAGGATACAGTGATCACTTCGTTATTATTGCATATGTCCTTTTCACTAGGGGTGCTCTCTGGTCGGGCCAGATGACCTATCTCTAGTAAATGGTCCGGGTGAAACAGGTGCATCAATCAGTGGGGAGTAGATAGGCATGACAGATTACAACGGGGGAGAAAGGTCCGCATTACGTACCCTTTCACTACTTGCAAAGATTTTCCTACGTTTATTTGCAAACAGGGAATACCTCAAAAAAGAACTAATTCCCAAACAGTCAATGTTCGGACAATCAATCAATCAATGAGGAATGAAATAGGTACGACGTGTTAAAGGCTTGCGTTACCTACCCTTCACTATCTGCAAAGGGAGAGAGAATATTCCTATTCTTCCTCGTTTGCAGGCAGAGAAGATCCTTAAGAGAACCAACTTCGAACAATTCAATGCTCGATTCAAACAATCAACAAGGGGTACTGTGAACACAAATGAACGCCGCTTATGTACATACACATTGCTATTTTCAACAGGTTGTTCCTAATGTTTCTATGTCATCAGTGATGTCATTTGAGATGTCATCAGTGATGTCATCAGTGATGTCACTGACCATGTCATGAATGATGTAATATGTGACATCATCAGCAGTGGATTGCGGGTGCGCGATATATAGTTAGTGCAACTAACTATATATGGAATTTCAATGGTTTTGTGTGAGTAAAATAAGGTTTTTTAAATGCTAATTCCTAACGATATATGGTCTATAACCTATGGTTTTTTCAGTGAATTTTCAAGGTTTTGTAAATGCTAATTCCTAACTATATATGGTCTATAACCTAAGGTTTTTTCAGTGAATATATATATATATATATATATATATATATATATATATATATATATATATATATATATTCACTGAAAAAACCATAGGTTATAGACCATATATAGTTAGGAATTAGCATTTAAAAAACCTTATTTTACTCACACAAAACCATTGAAATTCCATATATAGTTAGTTGCACTAACTATATATCGCGCACCCGCAATCCACTGCTGATCATGTCACATATTACATCATTCATGACATGGTCAGTGACATCACTGATGACATCACTGATGACATCTCAAATGACATCACTGATGACAACATCCAGTGACTGTATTTTTCTGTAAAGTTAAAATATGTCTTGAGTGGATGTGTAAGTGTCTG
Organism: Lissotriton helveticus; assembly: GCF_964261635.1. NCBI lineage: Eukaryota > Metazoa > Chordata > Amphibia > Caudata > Salamandridae > Lissotriton > Lissotriton helveticus. The sequence goes on along the minus strand of NC_136063.1, from coordinate 307,456,674 downwards.
GATGAAGGATTTAGTAGGTGCATGACTGACTGTATGAGTGAGTGATTAAATGTGTCTCACTGAATGCATGGGTTAGTGACTAAACTGTCTTAATTTGTGCATCATTATGTCTGTTGTTCTGTAAACTGCTGCATGTGTTGATCATTAGCTATACGAGAGGCTATATGTGTTATTAATTGGTTGCCCAAGTATTTCTATGGGAGATTGAGTTTGTGTGGGGGTGGCTGGAAGGTGTGTGACTCTATGCATAGATGTGTGAGCAGTTTATTCACTAGGTGTATGAGTTCAAGAGTGCATGTGGAAACAGCTACATGGGCAGTTGACTGTGTGCATGAGTGTATTGATGAGTGAATGGATATCTCAATGCTACATGTCATAGTAAGTACATATGTAAAACACAGTACATGTGAGAGTTGGCATATATAAATAACTGTGCATGAGAGCCACTGAATGAGTGAGTGGTTGTATCGATCATTGTGAACTTGTATCAGGGATTGTATAAGAGAGTAAATATGTGTTAGTATATGTTTCAATAAGTAAGGTGTGTTTAACTGTATAGTTGAAGAAATGGAGGTGAGATTGTTTCTTTGCATGACTGACTGGGTGTGTGAGTAACTCCATGGATGAGTGGCAGTGTGTGAGTGTCTGTATACACTGAGTGTATCTAAGGTTATATTAGAGTCTGAAGAGGTTTATCGTATTAGCACAAGAATGATGTCAAATGAGATGTCATCAGTGATGTCATCAGTGATGTCATTTGAGATGTCATCAGTGATGTCATCAGTGATGTCACTGACCATGTCATGAATGATGTAATATGTGACATGATCAGCAGTGGATTGCGGGTGCGCGATATATAGTTAGTGCAACTAACTATATATGGAATTTCAATGGTTTTGTGTGAGTAAAATAAGGTTTTTTAAATGCTAATTCCTAACTATATATGGTCTATAACCTATGGTTTTTTCAGTGAATTTTCAAGGTTTTGTAAATGCTAATTCCTAACTATATATGGTCTATAACCTATGGTTTTTTCAGTGAATTTCAATGGTTTTTTAATAGCAAATATCATAAGCTGTCAAATGTCAAGTACGTGGTAAGTAAAAACATTTTTGTGTTTATGCACACTGATCTGCTTTGAATGCTGCCCCCCACCCCTCATTTCTATTAGGAGTACTCTCTCTTTGCAGATAGTGAAGGGTAGTTAACGCAGCCCTTTGCCCCCTTTGTAATACGTCGTGCCTGCTTCTCTCTCCATTTGATTGATTGTTCTCTTTGGTTCATTCTCTATTTACAAACAAGCACAGAGTCGCAATACTCTGTTTAGTCTTTGCAGATAGCGAAAAATCGTGTAAAAAAACAAAAGGAATCGAGCAAAATCAGTAGGCCACTAATGGGATCTCTTTTTGACCTCGCTAAAATAGAAACATTAGGAACAACCTGTTGAAAATAGCAATGCGTATGTACATAAGCGGCGTTCATTTGTGTTCACAGTACCCCTTGTTGATTTTTTCAATCGAGCATTGAATTGTTCGAAGTTAATTCTCTTAAGGATCTTCTCTACCTGCAAACGAGGAAGAATAGGAATATTCTCTCTCCCTTTGCAGATAGTGAAGGGTAGGTAACGCAAGCCTTTAACACGTCGTACCTATTTCATTCCTCATTGATTGATTGATTGTCCGAACATTGACTGTTTGGGAATTAGTTCTTTTTGGAGGTATTCCCTGTTTGCAAATAAACGTAGGAAAATCTTTGCAAGTAGTGAAAGGGTACGTAATGCGGACCTTTCTCCCCCGTTGTAATCTGTCATGCCTATCTACTCCCCACTGATTGATGCACCTTTTTCACCCGGACCATTTACTAGAGATACGTCATCTGGCCCGACCAGAGAGCACCCCTAGTGAAAAGGACATATGCAATAATAACGAAGTGATCACTGTATCCTGTTAACAGAAACTTTACCATGAAACAACCTGGAAAGAAAAAAATAGGAAAACGAAAATCAGTAGGCCACTGATGAACATGAACTTTTATTAAACAACAAACAAAGAAACGATAACATAACGTAATGATAAAACCTATTAATGTCCTAGAAACAAGAAAACGTTAAAGTATGCCAGTGGTGAGAGACCAGAAAAACAGTCCGAGAAACCAAATCACCCCTCGCTGTCCCAACTCATGCACTCTGAAAGTTCAAAGTTTTGAGGAGTGCTTGTAACATTGTCTGAAGCCTATTTGCAATTGCTTCATCTTCACTATTCTTAAAGTAAGTGGGGGCTGTTGTGATGCGGTGCCACCCTGAACCGCTTGACGGAGGCCCCCGAGGGACGGTGTCATGTCGCGGACTCGGAGGGGGCGCTTGGCTCCGGCCCCCTCCCCAAGTCGTGTTGCCCTGGTGTGGCCTGAGATCGCCCCCGACATAGGTGGCCGGCTCCCGGGGTCAAGCGGAACTTTTTTCCTTTTGGTGACTCTTCCATTCTTCACCTTGTCCCACAATCCGTTTCACCTAAAGACACGCTGTAGTGGGGCACCCCTTTTCCGTTTCATTTGCCATTCAGCCCGCTTTTGCTACACTGTGCCTCTTCCGCTATTCAGCTGTTTACCGCCCGCTCTTTCGACTACAGCGTCTCGCTCACCATGTACTTGAGTTGCTCCCGCTCTTGCGGTGCAGCGATAGGCGGCTGCCACAGGACTCTCAAAATGGCGGCCATCTCTTCAGATTTGGGCGTGGTCCACTAAATGGGCCTGCGACACCTTGGAACTCGGACGCTTGTCTGCTAGAGCTTGGGCTCCATTCTCGAAAGCGTCCCCTCATCCTTGAAGATTCTACAAAAGTCTTGGGGGCCCCCGACTCCCGCAGGCTTCTGATGGGGAGCGCCTAGCATGATTGCTCGTGGAATGGCCACGACGGAGCTACGAAATGGTGGTGCTCTCATGCTAACGCCAGCTTCAGTCTGAAACATCCAGAAACACTGTAGACTACCAATTCGATCAGTTCCGGTAGCGCTCCAACGTGACCCGGTAGAGAAGAACTTGCCCTCCCCTCTTTGACTGATGGTTCTTGTTGCCTGTCCCTTCTGTTGTCATTTAACAGAACTATTTAGCCTGCTGAAAGGGGTTGTGTGCCGTCCGCTGGTTGGTGGAGACATTTTGACTATATTCTGGACCTGCGTTGTCGCGTAATGCGTCATATGACGCGCCGCGTTAGAAAGTTTAATAAATTATGAAACACAATAAACAATCCTTAAAAAATAAAAAAAAATAAAAAATAATCAACAAAAGCAACAGCTAGGTAATACACATATAATTTTATCTCCGCGAAGCGGAGCGCTGTTACAGATATATATCTTGTTTCTGAACGTTAATTTCTCAAAATGCACTGAAGCACATATATTGAGACCTAGCAAAGGCACATCGGGCTACCAGTCCCTACAATTTTTCCAAGTTTCGTGCAAATCCATTCAGCTGTTCGATCCTACCGAGAGACAAGATGGCGGCCGCTACGGACTGTTTGGAATGTTTACAGACACCGGAGAGCCAATCAGCTTCGCTTCGCAAAGCTCCGTAACGCGAAAAGTACGCGAAGCGGTGCGCTGTTACAGATATATACTTTTTTTTTAACGTTAATTTCTCAAAATCCACTGGAGCACATATATTGAGATCTAGCAAAGGCACATCGGGCTACCAGTCCCTACAATTTTGCCAAGTTTCGTGCAAATCCATTCAGCTGTTCGATTATTATTATTTTTATTTTTTTTGCCCCGCGGGGCCCTTTTAAAACCTCCACATCAAACCTAGGGGGTGAGCGACAATGTACTATGCCCCCTTATGGTCATTTGCCCCTTCGCTTTGGCCTCCTCTTGTCTCTCGATCCTACCGAGAGACAAGATGGCGGCCGCTACGGACTGTTTGGAATGTTGACAGACGCCGGAGAACCAATCAGCTTCGCTTCACAAAGCTCCGTTGCGCGAAAAGTCCGCGAACCAGAGCGCTGCCCGGTCCGCTGTTACAGATATATATCTTTTTTTAAACGTTAATTTCTCAAAATCCACTGGAGCACATATATTGAGACCTACAAAAGGCACATCGGGCTACCAGTCCCTACAATTTTGCCAAGTTTCGTGCAAATCCATTCAGCCGTTCGGGCTAAAAGTGAGGCCAACCGCCCTATGGAAATTAACATGGGAAAAACGCGTTTTGGGACCCCCCTTTTTTCTCGGCCCCCCCTTGACGAACCCCCCCAAAATTTTCAGGGGCTGCTCAGAAACAAAATGTGCCATTTTCCTGAAAATTTCAGCCAATTCCGTCCACAAACGCCAAAGTTATTAGACATAGAATTTTCAAAAAACCCATAGAGAAAAAATCCTAACTATATATACCTACTGGCGACCGCCAGTAGGTAATATATATATATATAGTTATAGTTAGGACCTTGTTTCCATAGGAAATCCTCAACATTCTATTTGGATTAACTTTGGCTCTGGTGGATGAATCTTTGCGAATTTCTCAAAGAAGATGGCTCGGTCCGCTGCGCTCCTTCCCGGAAAGTTTGGGGGGGATTGGTGAAGCGGGGGCTGAGATAAAAGGGGGGTCCCAAAACGTGTTTTCTCTATGTTATTTTCCATAGGACGTTTAGACACGGCTACAGGTCGAACGGCTGAATGGGTTTATAAGAAATTTGGCAAAACTGTAGAGTCCGGCTCGCAGATTACGCTTTTTTTGGAATGGTGTAAATCCGTTCAGTAGTTGCTGAGAAAATTAAAGTTAAAGTCAATTATATATCTGTAAGCGCGCACGGGTGCGCGCACTCCAGCGGCTGCGCGCGAGCGGATTTTTTTTTTGCTGCGTGACGTGTGTTAACGTTCGATTCGAAGGAAATCAGGAAGTGTTGACCGCCATTTTGTCACTGCGAGTAAATATATTGTTCATTTGAAAGCGTTGGAACATGGAAAGGGGAGAAGGTAGAGATTGTTTTGCTGCGTAGGTTTTCTCAGGGTGTGCAGTAAGGTCCTTAAAGGCGAAAATATATATATATATATTTTTTTTTTAAGTTGCGGGGTGCGCGCACTCGGGCGCGCACACTTATTTAAAAGAGTGTGAAAATAGAGATAAATCAGAAGTTTGAGTGCTTTGATATAAGGTGGCTCTGAAAAGAGCCCTTGTGTTAATTGAGTTTTTTCTGCATTTATAAGTAAGTAGCGATGCAGAGCCGGATGTTGCAGAGGAAGATTCTGTTTCTGTCTTCCTTCTTACTTAGTTATGGTTTTTTCACTCTCACTCCAGGCTTTTAGTCTGTGGATGGAAATCCATGAACCTAGACTCACCTATGAAAATCATACTATTGATGCTTGACTGAGGCCAAGGAGATCAGAGTGCATGTGTGTGTAAGGTGATGTACCTTTGGGGAGATGATGTTACATTTAAACGTAGCCTCTGAGTGCTTAGTTCGGTTCTGTTCTCTCACTGTTGTTGATTTAGAGCCCCAAATACAAAGGCTTGTTGTTGCTTGTGAATCCCCAAGTGTATATTTGCTCATACTGATCCATAACGCCCCGGCGTATCCATGTCGTAGGCTGCACGAGTGGGCGAAACTCAGCTGGCCGAGCAAGACTTGGGGAGGGGGCAGGAGTCAAGAGGAAACAAGGAGGGGTTTTCATCATTTGGGACAAAAAATATTTCTAAACCAATGAAAAGTTTTATTAACAAGTCACATAACCTGTTATGCTTACGTTACGCGCTCCGTGCCGCGCCCCGGATTGCTTCCGGGAAGCTGCGCTTCGCGCCTCGCGCACCGGAGCACTTCCGGGTGCGCTAACGCAGCGTGTCATATGACGCATTATGCAACAACGCGATACGTCGTTGGGGCTGCACCGGAACTGATTGAATTGGTAGTCTACAGTGTTTCTGGAAGTTTCAGACTGAAGCTGGCGTCAACATGAGAGCACCCCGTGGCTACGTCGTGGCCATTCTGCGAGCAATCATGGCAGAAGCTCCCCACTGGAACTCTGCGGGAGTCGGGGGCCCCGGTGACTCTTGTAGAATCTTCAAGGCTGATGGGACGCTTTTGGGAATGGGGCCCATGCCGTAGCAGTCAAGCGTCCGAGTTCCAGGGTTGTCCAGAGCCATCCTTGCAGGCCAGGCCCAAGTCTGTGGAGCCGACCGCCATTTCCTGAGCTCCGTGGCAGCCGCCTGTCGCTGTATCGGAAGAGTGGGTGCAATTCAGCCGGATGGCGGGTGAGACGCTGTAATAGCAAGGGCAGGCGTAATTCAGCTGGCCGAGCGAGGCACTGTGCCGCAGGAGCGGGCGCAACTCAGCTTGTCGAGTGAAGCGCTGGGGTGTAGCTGAGAAACCTCCACCTGGGGAGGTGGGGGAGGCTCGTTCGCGCCGCCTCTTCCTTCCAGTGCACCCCATGCCGTCTCCTGGCGCAGGTATATGTGATGGTTGCACCAGGGCACCGCAGGACGTGTCTTCAGGTCAAACGGATTGTGGGACAAGGTCCAGAATGGAAGAGTCACCAAAAGGCTAAAAGTTCCGCCGGATCCCGGGAGCCGGCCGCCTATGTCGAGTGAAGTGCTGGGGTGCAGCTGAGAAACCTCCACCTGGGGAGGTGGGGGAGGCTCGTTCGCGCCGCCTCTCCCTTCCAGTGCACCCCACGCTGTCTCCTGGCGCAGGTATATGTGATGGTTGGACCAGGGCACCGCAGGACGTGTCTTTAGGGGTGTAGCTGAGAAACCTCCACCTGGGGAGGTGGGGGAGGCTCGTTCGCGCCGCCTCTCCCTTCCAGTGCACCCCACGCCGTCTCCTGGCGCAGGTATATGTGATGGTTGGACCAGGGCACCGCAGGACGTGTCTTTAGGTCAAACCCTCAACTATGGCACCCAACATCCAGGACTTATGACATTTGTGGAAGGCAGTGACATCGAAGAATCTCAGGGACCAAGCATATGCAGAGTCCTTCCTACAGCCTCTGCGTTCCTTCTTACCTAGTTATGGTTTTTTCACTGCCACTCCAGGCTTTTAGTCTGTGGATGGCAAACTATGAACCTACACTCACCTATGAAAATCTTACTATTGATGCTTGACTGAGGACAAGGAGATCAGTGAAGCGCTGGGGTGTAGCTGAGAAACCTCCACCTGGGGAGGTGGGGGAGGCTCGTTCGTGCCGCCTCTCCCTTCCAGTGCACCCCACGCCGTCTGCTGGCGGAGATGTTGCAGCAGGCTGCCATGTAAATAGTTATTTAATTAAACGCTTTACCCTGTTACTTTGTTGGTGTGTTGTATATATTTATAATATTTGCATAGGGTTTCTCGTTATTTTGGGCGGGGTGGGCGGCGGAGGAATTTCACTGAAAAAACCATGCATTTGGATCGATGTTGCAGCAGGCTGCCATGTAAATAGTTATTTAATTAAACGTTTTACCCTGTTACTTTGTTGGTGTGTTGTATATATTTATAATATTTGCATAGGGTTTCTCGTTATTTTGGGCGGGGTGGGCGGTGGAGCAAATTCACTGAAAAAACCATAGGTTATAGACCATATATAGTTAAATATCTCAAGTCCATCTCTGCACTCGATGGAGATACAGGTCGTCGATCAAAAAATGTGCTGGCCACCTCTAATGGTAATAGCGTGGCCAGGGCTTTTGTCAATCCCTCTGCAAATTGCACAGGGTGCTCTTGTTTGACATGCCGCGCCATGGTATGTATGGAAAAGGAATATTTTTTTGTTGGATTTCCTCTTGAGAGAAACGAGTCACATATCGTGCAGGTTACTTTTGGTGCATTTACTTTCTTTTGATCTTCAGGATAAGTGAAAAATTGCCAGATGAAAGATTCTTTTTTTCTTCTTAAAGGTAGTCGATCATTTTGTTCAGATTCGGAAGATGATTGAGATACGGTAGCCATTTCACCGAAGTCTTCCGAAAAATGTAGGACGTTGTTCTCTCTTGAGAGTAGAAAAGATAGTGAGAGAAGTGGGTGGAGTGCTGCGTGTAAATTCCAGAATAGAAACTAGTAAGAACCAATTGGAAGTGTTGTTTTCATGTTGCAGCAGGCTGCCATGTAAATAGTTATTTAATAAAACGTTTTACCCTGTTACTTTGCTGGTGTGTTGTATTTATTTATAATATTTGTATAGGGTTTGTCGTTATTTTGGGCGGGGTGGGCGGCGGAGCCGAGCTATCTTGCAGCCATCATGGCGTCAAGCTCGGTTTCTCTCACTAGTTTCATATTTCTCATGAGGGGTTGTTGCTAATGTTTCTATTTTAGCGAGGTGAAAAAGAGATCCTATCAGTGGCCTACTGATTTTGCTCGATTCCTTTTGTTTTTTCCAACGATTTTTAAGTTAAAGTTTGCTAGCACGATACAGCGGCTAGTCCGTATTTTATATATGTCTTTTTTATTAGGGGTCTCCTCCGGTGGAGTCGGACGATCTACCTCTAATAACCGGTAAGTGTTCCTCTGAAGGAATGCGTCTTGAAAGTGGCTGACTGTAATGTATGATATTTCACTCAGTGACTTTCAGGCCCATGCTGTTTCAAAACTGTGCATGTGCTTGAAGCAGGCGTAGGTATTGACGCAGCATTGTGAATATAGTGCATTGGTGAGCCTTGCTGGAGCTGCATCACAGTTGCGATGCAACTCTAGCAATGTATTAGTTTTTGAGCACAGATGTGTTACGCATGTATGGTGTTTTTGTACCATGGTGCGCCACATTTCAAATGTGGCACACCATGGGTAACGGAGCACTACCATACTGTGGTGCACATTAACTGGTGCATATCTGGGTATGAAGTAGTTAACATGAATCTGCCCCATAGGTTACAAATCCGCGTTTAGTAGACTGTTTGGCCTTTGTAGTTTTATGTTTTTTCTGTTATTCTATGTAGGTATGTAATATTGCAAGATTTTTGTCACGAAAAAGAAGCCATGAGTATTGGGTTTGTGAAAGATTGCAAGATTTTTAAAATTAAAAAGGAAAAATCATGGCATTGTTTAATATAGTATTGTAAATACTTATCTTTAACAATGATGAGAGAGTAAAAAAAGGTTAACCTGATGTTCGAAAGTTATTCACAGGCTTCTTTAGAGGAAGTATTCTATATGATTGTAGCATGGGTGTTTCACTTTTTTATAGGTAATAGAATGCATTCTGCAAGCATGTAGTACTCCTCCTGCTACAGCATAAATATTCTTCAGTGCTTATTTTCATTTCGTAAGTGGTATTGAGACCGACACAGAACTTCAATGGATCGGAGGGGCTGTTCCTGTGCATCTGGAGGACTGCCAAGCCGTTGCAGCAGTGGGAGTGAGGCCTCTCACGACAGAGAACTTCAATGGATCGGAGGGGCTGTTCCTGTGCATCTGTAGGACTGCCAAGCCGTTGCAGCAGTGGGAGTGAGGCCTCTTACAGGGGCGTAGCGCAGCTCCTTTTGATGTTCACAATTGCAGATAACAGGGTAGAGATGTGAGAGAAGTGGGTGGAGTGCTTCGTGTAAATTGCAGAATAGAAACTACTAAGAACCAATTGGAAGTGTTGTTGTGAAGTCACATGACTTCACATGCGCGTCTCAGGACGTGTACGCGGTGATAGTATCTGGTCACGTACGCCATTTGGAAGTAGCGGTCTAATTCAGCGAAGTTTCAAAACGTGAAAAGGAGTAAATCCAAATATATCCGGATTTAATATATCTTCTGAGCTGGAATCAAGCATACAATTGTTAAAGTATAAAACCTTTTATATTTTTTTTTAAAATACCAAGGCGTGTACATTCGGTCACACACGAAAGTTTAAAAAGACATTCGGCTCCATTTGATGAAAATTTTCATAATAATAAAAAAGAAGCCTAGGTTTACTGTCTTTGACGTAGTATAAGTTCTTTGATGGGTCTATGAAGAAATTTAATAAGTTGCAATCGCGAAGTTTTCCCGAAATATATAGGCGGGTGCGCGCACACGGTCGCGCACGAACGAAAGCCAAAAAAGGGGAGATAAACCCCCTTTATAATATGCTCCTGGAGCTGTTGAGTTAGTTCTGAAAAGAACTTTTTTTTTTTTTTTTTAAAACAAGTGTTATGTTGTTTGATTTTGGACCAGGGCACCGCAGGACGTGTCTTTAGGTCAAACCCTCAAGTATGGCACCGAACATCCAGGACTTATGCCATTTGTGGAAGGCAGTGACATCTAAGAATCTCAGGGACCAAGCATATCCAGAGTCCTCCCCGGGGTATTTGCACAACGGTCCTCCACCCCTAGGCCGTCAGCTATGCTACCTTGACAGGAACAGTGTCATGCAGTTTTTGATTTTTTTAACTTGCAACAACATTTTCATGTGTGACACAGGATCAAAATGAAATGAAGAAATGTATCTTTTCTCGGGGCATTTATGACTCTCAATTTTTAGTTTAGTAAGAATGAGGCTCTGCTCTCCGTACAGAAGAATTTCTCCACACTCGTTGCATTTCATGTGCACCTTTGCAAGATATGGTCTCAAGTCCATCACAGCACTCGATGGAGATACAGGTCGTCCACCAGAAGATGTGCTGTCCACCTCTGATGGTAATAGCGTGGCCAGGGCTCTTGTCGATGCCTGTGCAAATTCCACAGGGTGCACTTGTTTGACATGCCGCACCATGGTATGTATGGAAAAGGAATATTTTTTTCTTGGATTTCCTCTTGAGAGAACCGAATTGCATATCGTGCAGGTAACTTTTGGCGCATTCACTTTCTTTTGTTCTTCAGGATAAGTGAAAAATTGCCAAATAAAAGATTCCTTTTTTCTTTTTAAAGGTAGTCGCTCATTTCCTTCAGATTCGGAAGATGAATGCGGGGCGGCAGCCATTTCAGCAAAGTCTTCCGAAGGGTGTTGAACGTTGTTCTCTTTTGAGAGTAGAAAAGATAGTGAGAGAAGTGGGTGGAGTGCTCCGTGTAAATTGCAGAATAGAAACTACTAAGAACCAATTGGAAGTGTTGTTTTCAAGTCACATGACTTCACATGCGCGTCTCAGGACGTGTACGCGGTGATAGTATCTGGTCACGTACGCCATTTGGAAGTAGCGGTCTAATTCAGCGAAGTTTCAAAACGTGAAAAGGAGTAAATCCAAACATATCCGGATTTAATATATCTTCTGAGCTCGATTCAAGCATACAATTGTTAAAGTATAAAACCTTTTATATTTTTTTTTAAAATACCAAGGTGTGTACATTCGGTCACACACGAAAGTTTAAAAAGACATTCGGCTCCATTTAATGAAAATGTTCATAATATTAAAAAAGAAGCCTAGGTTTAGTCTCTTTGACGTATTATAAGTTCTTTGATGGGTCTATGAAGAAATTCAATAAGTTCAGATTGCAAAGTTTTCACGAAATATATAGGCGGGTGCGCGCAGTCGGTCGCGCACGAAAGCCTGGAAATGCGCTATCCATTTTATTGAGAACTGTTGCCGAGAGTGCGCACACCGGGTCGTGCACGAAAGTTTAGAAAGGCTATTTTTATTTACAGGCAAATTTTAATGCGTTGAAAAAAAGGCAAGGTACAGACTTTCTAATTCTGTATCGCTCTACAAGGAGTCTCTATGCAACTTGAACAGTGAAGAAAACGGCTTGTTTCTGAAATAAATATTGCCAGAACTTTATTGACAAAAGTATAGGTTGTATACACGAGATATTTCTGAATTAGCATTTTAAAAACCAATGAAATTCACTGAAAAAACCATAGGTTTTACACACGTTATAGTTAGGAAGTAGCATTTACAAAACCTATGAAATTCACTGAAAAAACCATAGGTTTGACACCAGTTATAGTTAGCTGGAAATTTTACTGATATAAAACCAATGAAATTCCACGTTATAGTTAGTTGGACTCACTATAACTTGCGCGTGTAATGCACTGCTGATGACGTCACATATTACATCACTCATGACATCACTGATGACACCATCCAGTGAATGTGTGTCTTTCTGAAAAATAAATATGTGTTATATATGTATATTTTATTGAATATCTTAGTGAATACATATATTAGTGAGTAATGCTTAAATATTTAAATATATGTATTAGTGTTTCACTTTGTGTATAAGTGGCTGCATGGGTTGATGAGTAGGTATATGTGTATGTATATAGGTTATTAGATGTTTTTCTTAGTATCAGTATGAGTGTTTGCATGCTTTGGTGGGAGTATTACTTAGTACATAGATGCAAGAATGACTGAGTCTCTGTTTGTATGTGTTTTGAAGACAGCATATGTGCAGGACTGTATGGGTGCATGAGTGTGTACATGTCTGTGTTAGTGAGTGAATGGCTGTCTTATTAGTGTCTTTATCAGTAACTACATATGTTTTAATCTAGTATATGTGAATATTGATGTATATAAGTGAGTATATGTGAGAGTGAGGGATTGTAAGAGTTCCTGTTTAAATTAGTATGTGTTTCTATAAGTGATTTTTTAAGAGAGTAAGTATGTGTAAGTTTCCTTAGAAGTAAAGTGGTAGTGTGTGTATAGCTGTTTATGCAAATAAATGGATGTTCAATAGTTTATTTGCATGTGTGAGTATGTGTGTGAATAACTTTTGGATGACTGTCGGTGTGTAACAGGATGTGTAGGTGTATCACTACATATGATTAGTGAATATATGTATGAGTGACTATATAGAACTGTTGGTGAATTAGTGCATGTGTATATAGATGGTGGAATTATTGAATTGGTTGTTGTAACTGGTATGGGTATCTCCATTTTTTTGAAAATTTTAGTTTCTATTTTTGAATATGTGTTTCAAGGGTTAGATTACAGTGAAAGGAGGTCTGTCACTGTGTCACAAGGATGGTGTCATCAGTGATGTCATGAGTGATGTAATATGAGACATCATCAGCAGTGCATTACACGCGCAAGTTATAGTGAGTCCAACTAACTATAACGTGGAATTTCATTGGTTTTATATCAGTAAAATTTCCAGCTAACTATAACTGGTGTCAAACCTATGGTTTTTTCAGTGAATATATATATATATATATATATATATATATATATATATATATATATATATATATATATATCTTTAGGACGTGTAGTTATAACATGTTTTTGTAGCTAAACAAAAAGAAAATCACGTTCTCCAGGAAAAAATCAATACAGTAGCATACCAAAAATAATATTAATCATCATATTCATAATTATAAAAATAAACTTATGTTGACAACATTTTTACATTGAATGCAAGCCAGACATGTGGCATAATAATACAGTTTGAAGAGAGTCTTTGTTATGCTCCTTTCTCTTTTTATAATCCTCCGGGGTTTCCCATCTTCTACTCTTACTTTTTGCCTTATCTTTATACATTTATACATTGTGCAAAAAAGTTGTTACCACTTGACCATGCAAAATTGTAAGTGCTGCATTCCTTCTAATGAATATACTGCAGTTCTTTCCTCCTGCCTACAGTGGACAAAGAGGCACAACGCAGTGTTCAGTGGTGCATTCTCTGCTCTTCCCACGGGCAATCACTCGAGGATGAATGCCTTCACTGTACAGTAGAAAAAGAAAGGAACAGCAGTTCCCGTTCCCTCTACATTTGTGACAGAATGCTGTACAATATTCGGTATTGTAGCACTAAGTAAGCTTAATAACTCTGAAACTGCACAAAACTAGAAATAGGTATGTATGGTAAAAGGAATTACAGTGCTATATATTAATAACAAGCATTTGCAATGCAATAGGTCTCGCATTGGCGAGAGTTTAAGCTGTTGGCATTGTAAATGACAATTCCTTTTATTTATCTGTTATGATAATTAACACATAAATAAAAGACATTCGGCCACATGCATCATTGTGACATTTTGCGATTTCTTAATTGCGAAAATTAAGGCATCGCAATTAAGAAATCGCAAAATGCTATGCATTAAGAAATCGCAATTTCTTTTGCGATTTCTTAATTTCCCTTAATTGCGATTCACAATTTGCGAATCGCAATTAAGGAATCCCTTCCCATTGATTCCTATGGGCCTAGAGGCCCATAGGAATCAATGGGAAGGCATTCTCATTTTGCGATTCGCAATTAAGGAATCGCAAAATGAGAATGCTATTGCAAGGGTGCACCCCTGAAATTAAACTTTAAGAACATTTTTCACAAACACATGCCCCAAGGGCATGTTTGTGTGTAAAATAACACTTTCAAAAATGCACTTTTGTGCATTTTTGAAAGTTTTCGCAAATTACCATGAAGTTCAACATCATTGTAATTTACCTCTTCCAATTTGCGAATTCGCAAAAAAAATATTCATGCATTGCATTTAAGAAATCACAAATTGCGATTTCTTAAATGCAATCACAATTTAAGAAATCGCAACATAATTGCGATTCCTTAAATTGCGAAAAAATTAAAAAAACATGATGCATCCCAAAAAAGGAAATTGCATTCGCAAACGGCCGAATTTTGCGATTCGCACCGTTTGCGAATGCAATTCCTTTTGATGCATGTGGGCAATTGTCTTCTACAATGCCAATTGCTCAAACTCTTGTAAATGCAACACCAATTTCATTTCAAATAAGTAGCTACCATTGTCCTGTACTGTTTGGAAAGTGAAAGCGCGCATGGCGTGCTGAATGGTTCAAGAAAGCATGTTTTGTCGGCAGTAGGAGAAACTCTTTAAAGAAAAAAGTGCATAAGACATACTCTGTAACAGTACAAGTAAAAAGGCCAGCCTCATGGGAGGTTACAAATGAAGACAAGGCGATACTGAGGGATTAACAAGCCTATTAACGAATCAGAAGTCAGTATTTACAAAGGACATTGACACCATCCAATGACAAATATTGGTGGAAAGTGAGGGTGACTTTTTGTCTATACAGTAATATAGCTTGCATCCCAGCTGTAATGCTGGTGCTGCCCTGTGCGACAATGTCTGTTGGTGCCCGCCAATGGCCACCTCTGCCACGGATTCCCTCACCACTGCCCTTTAACAGTGCCCCTCAAGTCTCCAGAACCACTGTCTCTCAGATTCATTTCGTTTTATAGCACCACTCACAGTGCTGGGGCATCGACGCTGATCTGACCTGTTTGGGCGCATCTCGGGGCAAAACTTTGCCGGCTTCTGCCTTGTCCTTCTCTGGTCGCGGCTCCCGCTCCACGGCTGCTGCTAGAACCGGACCCGCCCACACCGCCCACACCGCTGCGGGACTGCGAGGCGATCTTCAACACCTGGAGCTTCTTCCCGCAGCGGCAACGCCCACCCGCCTGGGAGGTTAAAAGCAGTCTGGTCGTTCCGCGCAGCAGGACGCGCACGGGACAGAGCTCGGGGCGAAGACCGGGCAAAGAGCGGGCCCTCTGAGGCCCTCAGAGGCCGGAAAAGGCCGGGCTGGACCAAATCATTGGCCGAACATTGACCTGGGTAGGATTATTAGAGTAAGTCCACCGGGATATCATTTTGTTGTCTAAAATGTCTATTGAAGCCCTAACTCCGGAACTTGTCGCTCAAGATAAGCCAGTGAGCTTGATAAATGGGTCATTAGACAATTATTTTAAGAAAACTGCTATGGATACCCCCAGTATTTCTACTCTAGCGGAACGACGGGCTGAGCGACGACGCTCGGTGGAAAGTATGAAAAATAGGACATTACCAGACTCTCCCTTATTGATCATCTCTACCTCGGAGGGGACTTTAACAGAGAATGATTGCACTTTTTCTCAGGATAATGTTCCATTAATATTTAGAGAGTGTACACCCATAAACGTTATAGAGTCCCAGAATACAGTGAATGCCCCTATTGATCCTATTATTCACAGTGTAACTAAGGCCACAATTGTAACTGAGGCGCAGATAACTCCTATCCAGAGGCAAAGTATACCCGCTAGGAGTAGGGCCAAAAAAGTTATGCCCACTAAAACCTATGGCCCCCCACCAAATAAAAAAAGGCGAAAAAAGGTCGATTTAGTGCAGTGCAAATTAAATCATGCTGATATTGGGATTAAAGCTAACAAAGCCAATACTAAATCAGGGGGGGAGCAGGCACCAGCACCGGCACAAGGAACCATGGCAACATCACCTATACATATAAGCCCCACGCCCAAAGTACTGGAGGTCAGCTCCGACAATTCATCTATGGGTGTGATACTACAGGAATCCCCAAACCATGCCTTGCTGGATAGTATAGAGTGTATAATAAGGACATACACTCTTGCTATCGTAGAAAGACTCAATAAAATGGATGATAGGCTAGGGAAGATAGAGCGGGATATGGGTAACAAGTCAGCTACCACTAGGGTTCTTTCTAACCCTGTTTTACAAACTACCCTCTTACCAACCCCTTCAAGTACCCCTGTTGTAATCCCTACACCTGCCCCCGTCCAGACTATGGTCCTATCACATACCCCTAGAGAAAGTATACCCAAAGTTACCTCTGTATTGCCAAAAAGTAAACCTACATTGCCCCCTGTTGTACCTGCTAGTGGGCCGACGAGGAGCATAGGACAAGCCCCTGGGGATCAGAAGAGGGATAGGGGCCTGGGGAGGCCTATAAGGGGGAATCATAATAAGGCCCTCCTTCCAGAACTCCCACCGGAAGCAGTGCCTTTCGTGGTAGTCCTTACCGGGGTGCCAGAGTTAGAGGTGAATAGACGTGAGGGTTTTGCACAACTAAAAAATAAAATAACGCATTGGTTGAGCACGTACAGGCCCATTCCAAATAACATCAACGGCGATATTGTCCACGTTCGTCGCCTCCCCTGGCTGGGAGGAAGACCCAAGGATGTAGAGGGCGACGTGGTGGTCATACATTTTAGAGACCAGAATGCTGTCCACTTCATACTTAACTGGTCCCCAGATCAAGATAGTAATTATATCACCCCTCGCCCACTTACTTACTTCTATCCACGTTCAGTGGTGTTTCCCCCCCTCTACCCATTTCCGCCAGCCCCCCCACCACCCTTACCCAGGCAAATGTATCCCAACCCATACTGTCCACCCGTGTATAACAATGTGTACCCATTATCAGGGCACTATCCTGCAGCGGCAGTAGACCCATATGGGTGGAACATCGTGGCCCCAAGGCATAATTCCTCCTCCTATAGGAGAATGGACCATCTCAAACCATTTACGCCCTTGGAGACCACCAATAGGTTTGACCTGTTTAACGACCTGGAGGAGTGCGATTGAAGCCAGCAGGACACTGGGGAGGTGGGTGATGGAACATGTGGAGACGGTGGGGGGGATATGGACAGAGGTTTGGTGGAGAGAGGGTTTATCAAGGATAATCTGTCTACTGGGTCTACTGCTGCGTGTACCATCAGCTGCAACAAAGGGAGTACTGGGCAGCCTCAACGTAACCTGGACCTCCTTACTTTGGAAGACGTCATCACAACCCCTATGGGCTCGCCGGGGAGTGGTATTACCCCCGGCTACCGGATGAACCCCTGATTGGGGACGTACTCGCTCCCTACATGGGTCCTCCGCCCATTGAGGCCCCAAGATCTCCAGTGGGTGGGATTAAGTTGGGGAGCTGGAATATTGCCGGGTGGAATAACAAGGCGGAACGTTTAGGGTGGCTAGAATTTGTAACCCCATTCGATATTCTATGTCTCCAGGAGACTTGGGCAACTGAAGATGTCCGCCTTGATGGCTATGTCGCCTATAACTGCCCAGCCCAGCCCTCTAATAGGGGTAGAGCTAGTGGAGGTTTGGTGACACTGCTGTCTGTGGGGCTGCCGGTGCGAGTGAAAACTCATCTTACTGTTGGCTTGCATTCGCAGCTGTTATGGTTACAAAATAGGGATGGGCGAAATGTTCTAGTAATTAATTATTATAACAATGTTTTTAATCATTCAAATACTGTTATAGTGGATGAACTCGATATGGAGATTGAAAAGTTGTGTGGTCGAATTAGGGTACCGTTTGAAATCCTGTGGGGAGGTGATTTTAACATTCATATGTGTCCTTTTGTTGGCAGGAGGGTATGTGGTTATGGTGGGGAGGACGGGGAAGATCAGGCCCATTTCCTTCATTCGGCCTATGGCGATTCTCTCAATACCCTCATGCTTAAATTGGACTTATGTATTATGTTACCGGGGGAAGACAAAGAGGGAAATCCGGCACCAACCTTTATAGGTAGGAACTGTGCGACGGTTATTGATTACCTCATTGTTTCCACCAGTATTACTGCTTTGTGTACCACCCCCAAAATAGTAGACTTAGCCCTTAGTGACCACAATTGCTTAATAATGAATTTATCTCTGTGGGGGGATAAGATAAAGGTGTCGCATGATACAGTGCTAGATGTTATCCCACACAGACCCAACGGCCCTAGAATTAAATGGGCTAGGCACAATGAGGAACGCCTATTAAGTACCATAGTGTCAGCTTGTTTAGAGGAGGTAGAGTACTGCCTTGAGTCTGATATAGATAGTGCCGGTATCTTAGGTAGTTTTGATACCATTAATAAAAACATTGCTAAAATCCTAACTGGTACAAAGACAAAAGGCATTGGGACAACTTGCAGGTGGTTCAATAGGGAATGTACTAAATCCCTACAAAAACTGAAAGCTGCTCTCAATTGTAAACCCAGGGATAGGGAAGCAGTTAGGACCCTAAGGAGGGACTATACATTTCACCTGAAGGCTAGGAAACAGAAACTAAGAGAAGAAGCCTGGGACAACCTGACTAAGGCCGTCGATCTTAGGGATACCAAGCTATTTTGGGCCACGGTCAACAGCCCATTCCTCCAGAAGGATGAATCCCCGGTACTGTCTGCACAGGTGAGCGAGGAACAGTGGTTGGCCCATTTTTCTAGTATTTTTAACCCTGTTGGATTAGATGCAAGGAGTGATAGGGACGTCGTGGTTGACACCCCCTTACCCCTTAATATTACAGTTACTGAGGCGGACATGGCCATTCGATGTAGTAAGGGGGGGAAGGCACCGGGCCCCGATGGGGTACCCGTGGACCTTTATAAAGCCGAGGTATCCCTTTGGAGTCCATTACTAACCAAGGTGTTTAATGCAGTAGCAATGACCTCGGCCCCACAGGTCTGGGGGGAGTCCATCATCATCCCTATCTATAAAAAAGGAGAGAGAGGAGAGGCAAAAAATGATCGCCCTATCTCACTCCTTACTTCCTCCCTTAAAATTATGAGTAGGGTGTTATTGAGCCGGCTGGAGGACTGGGTCGAAGAAAAGGGTATCCTTGCGGACTCCCAGTTTGGATTCCGCAAGGGACTAGGCACAATAGAACAGTGCATAAACCTGGACCTCATAATTGGCAAATATACTCGTGCTAAGCAAGGCTCACTGTTTCTTTGTTTCGCGGACCTTTCCAGCGCTTTCGATCTGGTCGACCATGGCCTCCTGTGGTCAACTTTGCTGGATATGGGTGCCCCACGGGAAATCATTTATTTCCTGTCACAATTGTATAGAAAGCTATCAGTAAAGATACGTTATGGGCAACTGGGCGAGTGTTCCTCTAATATCCCTGTAGGCTCTGGCATTAGGCAGGGATGTGTCCTTGCCCCTCTTCTTTTTTCCCTTTTTATCAACTCCATTGAGTCTGAACTACGCGATATTAGTGCTGATGCACCGACTGTTGACGGCACACCTATCCCAGTATTACTTTATGCTGATGACACGGTCCTGCTTTCGAGAACCCCCGTCGGGTTGCAGAGACTCATGGACAAATTTGTGGATTTTATTAAAGGGAGAAAATTAAAGATCAACAATTCAAAAACTTTTATTATGGCCTGTGGCAAGAAAGTCAAAAGTTTAAGACCCTTTACAGTTATGGATCAAATAATACAAGTAGTGGACAAATTTTGCTATCTAGGTATTACTTTTAATAGTAGGGGCATATGGGCGTCTGAAGTGACCAACGTAAGAGCTAAAATGGGCAAGTGTGCTTTTGGCATTTTTAAGTTTGCTTCCAAGCTAGGATCCAGGCGTATACCCGACATGTTGTATTTATATCGTCATAAATGTGTAGCCTTGGCCCTCTATGGTTCAGGGGTATGGGGCCACTGTAATCACAATATGCTTCAGGTGGAGGAAAATACATTTGTGAAAAAACTCCTCTGCTTACCATCCTCCGCCTCAACCAACCTGAGGTCGGCCTGGAATATCTTTCCGATCTAATAAGCCTAAAACCACTTTTGGTGTGGAGATCCATTTGGTTCAAGGAGCAGACAGGGTTCACAAGAAAGATTATTTTAGACTGTCTCCATATGGACAAGTGTTCCCGTATCCCCTGGCTTAATTACATTATACGCGTATTTAAGGATGTCTTCAAACTGCATGTTTGTGATAATCCCTCTAGAGTCATAGACATCCCTAAGAAAGAACTTAAACAAGTCTTTATGAGGGCCAGGATTTTAAAGCGTAATGTTGCCATTTCTCTGTACTCTACACATGTTTTTTATGAAAAGTATAACATGTTGGAACCGGGTTTTGCTGGATACCTTAAAACGGTCACCATTCGCTCTCACCAATATGTATTGACAAGACTGAGGATGGGGACCGTTCATACACTTGTAGCATGCCCACACATCAAGACCCATACTATTGCCCCATGCCCATGCGATGGGACTTCAAAGCAAAGCCCAGAAATTTTTTTATTGATATGCCCGTTTTATCTTCACCTTCGTAAAACCTATTTGAAACCACTTTTTAAAAGATATAATGTATCCACTATTAAATCTGCCATGAGTCTTCTATTTGCGCTTGATTCACAGGATATTTGCTTCTTTACCGCTGTATTTATTTTAAAGTCGGTTCAGTTGAGGAAAAATATGTCCTTTGTTACATGAGTATTTATAAATCCAATGAATTTTAAAATGTATTTTATTGTATCATGTTTATATGTACTTTTATGATTATTGTTGACAAATGATCGAATAAAGTTTTTGAATTGAATAGCACCACTCATACTAGTGTGAGGTGACAGAGCTCTTTACATCACACACACATTGCACAGAGACAATCATATGTTTGTAAATCAGTGTGTAGGAAATGGTATATCAGACAGGACTACAAGGTGTAGTGCAGGAGTAACATAATCGATACTGGTAGGCAATATAGTTTGAGCCCTTATTCTGGAAAAGCACAAATTCAGAATTTATAATGTAGCACAATTGTTAGGGATTCTCTTTAATAACAAGAATTGTTTTCCATCCACTTGAACCTTTTTGGCAAGAGTAGGATAATGAAAGATGTGGCAAAAAAAATATAGCTGTAACAATACCTTGCAGTTTACACACAGCTTTTGATGACAGTTAATAGCTCAATGTTCTATATTACGATTTTGACTTACAAACAACAAGTAACAAAAGGAGATCTCTTACAAAAGTAGTAACCCACTAGCCTATTTACATTACATGCACTTTGTTATCTGCATGGTACACGTTCTTAGCAGCAGGCATTTTAACCCTCTGCACTACCTTTGGATTAGTCAAAACTTCCACTAGACAAACCTCTGGTCTCTTTCCAGGAACACGATAAATCACTGAAGTTATCTTGACGTTTTAATTATTGCCTAAAAAAATTGCTGTAGGCCAGGAACACGCCAGCAGGTTGGTGCTTTAAAAATTATAATATTACTTGTAAAAATGACGCTCCCACCCCAAGTCAGCGAACGGTGGGGTGTCACCGATCACACCGGCATCGCCCTAGAGCCAGCCCTGCCTCGCAGAGCTGTGCGTGCGCTGCCCAGGCTCATCCTAAAAAGTGTTCCAGTACCACTGAGCAGGTTACATCATTCTAAGCCCTGATTACAGGAGGCCTGGGAATTGCGTGGCGTGGCGCACTGTGCACCCAGTAAATGCGCATTGCAAGGGAGCTCGATCCTGGTTCAGTATTACCTTGTAGATCAGGATAAGGGCCTAGGGGATTTAATGCCTTACTTACCAAGATGTCTCTCACCTCTGCCTCATGTGCAAACCCCGATATAGAGAAAAGGGCGTGTGCAGAAGGATTACGCATCAATGGATGTGCTCAGGCTGCCTCAACCGAAGCATCTGTTTCGGCTGCAAGTGCCACGTTCTCTTGGTGCGCTTTAGTAAATAATGAGATAGGATCAGAAGGAACTATTCTGAATGCACACCTTTCGAATCCTGCTGCTGATTTATTAGACCGGAAGAACCTCTCTAAAAAGCAGTGCCAACCAAGGGACCGACTGACCAGTGGAGCTTATCTTTATTTAAAAGAAAAAAAGTATCCTTTTGAAATATTTCCCCCCTCACAGCTGTTCTTGGGTATCATGTACAATATTCGGATCAGGCATGGAGCAGGGGTGGGGGGTTTGAGCCCGTCCCCTGTAGTAGGCAACGTGACCTCGTTTTTTATACCCTTGATGTATTTAGTTGTGTCCTGGAGGTTTCTGCGCCCGGATGGGGCTGCGGGCGTGGTTAGAAAGGAGATGGAAAGTTGAGCCACTGACTCCCATTTTATTTACTGGAACTACTTCTGCTTTGTTTTACTCCATCTCCTTGTGCTCTGGCGCGCACGCAGCTCGTGAAAAGACTTCATTTAAATACTACGTGACCGTGTTTAATCAAGTCACCTAATAAGGGGGTTTACGGTACACACAGTCTTCGGGAAATCAAAAAAGTGTGACAGTAAGTATGATGCAAGCCTGCGGAGGCATTCCAAGAATTAACAATAGGAAACAAGCATTTACAATGCAATATGACTCACATTTACGCCAGACCTGATGCATCACGGAAGATGGGAGAGAGGGTAGGGGGAGGGCACGGACAACGGGAGGTAGGGTGGGGGAAGAAGGCATGGTGGACGGGAATGCTGGCGGGGGGAGAGGGGGTGACAAAGTAGTGCTCACCATCCACGTACCGTGTAACACTCGCAGTAAAGGGGCCAGTAGCCATGGTAGGAGACAAATGACGACTTGGCTGTCATAGGGAGGGACCAACAAACCTCATAATGAATCATAAGACAGCATTTAGAAGCACAAAGACTCAAGCCAATGAAAAGATGGGCGGGGCAGTGAGCGGTGCTTCCCTCACATACTAAACTACCCCAGATCTTCCCTAGAGCAGCGCTTGAGCGCTGACTCTAGGTTCGACCTAAAACAATAAATGTAGAATACTCGCATTTGAATAGTACCTTGGAATATCATCTAGTCTATTTTCTCCCAGGCGTTGATGGTTTTGAGCCGACTTATTTACTCCGATTAACAAATGTGTAAAGTAGGGGTTTACTTTTAAGGGTTTTGAGCTCAATGTTCAAAGTTTTTGTTGTTGTTTTTTTTAACCTATATAATGTTTTGTGAAGTTTCCAGTTTATGCTCTCCAGGAAGTTTGAGCAGTTTCCAAATGTGTCTTCCCCCAAGCAAAGTTCTTCGCACTGCGAGTTAATTACTATCAGACATATTCAATTCAATTCAATAGAGACTTTATTTCGGTTATGTTTCACACCATAAAAGTACACATACGCACAAAAAAATTCAATCTTTAAAAATCATAATCACATAAAAAAGACATATTATACATATTTCATTAGTGGATAAGTAGACAAGACCAGCAATAAAAATGAAAATAATACTGGGTTTACAACATGATATAAGATCTTGCAATAAATAAGCTCAGTTTCCTTAAGAAGTATAAAATCACAGATCCAAGCAATTTCTCAGTTTGACAGTTAATTTTAAAAATGCTATTACATGAAGAACACTGTCACTGTGCAAAAACTGTAAATACATAAGTGCTGGTTTTATTTGGTTAAAATTTAGTTTTTTTAAAAGAGCAACAAGGTAACGTCTGCGCGGGTATTCATAAAACCTACATAAAAATATCAAATACAGCATATCCTGTGGAGACTTCCCGTCGCAGCCACAGGGAGCAACAGTTTTACTAAAAATATGCGACTTTGGTCTGATTAAAAGATGATGAAAAATATTAAACCTAAACCTCGTCAACAGAAATTTTTCATGAGAAATGAAGGTGCATGTTAAGTAAGGTTCCATAGTGTCACAAGTTTTTAGCATAACATATTTCCTAATATTAGGTTTCTTAAGCTCCTCGCCTTCTCTTTGGGCAATCCTGTCCATATGAAAAGCCCGCTTAAGTGCTGCCACATCCCCCTTTACAATCCCGCAAGGGTTTTCAAACAAGTTCAAACATCCTAGCCTTGAAAAGCAAGATTTCAGGTATTTCAGCCAGGGCATGCACATAGAATTGTCCTGAGACACAAGGTCTTGCACAATCAGGTGGGTAAGCGGTATATCTTGGTTTAACCACAATTTTACCCAACATATCAGCGGACTTATAGCAAATATATCACATAAGTATTGTGTCCCCAATTCTTTGTGTGCCGCCAGATTAGTTGTACTGGCTGGAACACAGAGAAGGCGTTTTAGAAAATTGTTTTCGGTGACCTGTAACTGTTCTCCATTTACGTAGCCCCATAACTCGCTGCCATATACAGCAGTAGCTATTGATTTAGCATCATAAAGTTTCATCATTGCAGTATTAGGCTTCTTCCCCAATTTCGTTGCAAAATTAAAAATAGAGGCATTTACCCTTGTCATTTCCCCTTTCTTTCTAGCCAGGTGAGGACCCCAGCTGAGCTTTGCGTCAAATATGACACCCAGATAAGAAAACGTTTGTGTAGTGGGGATCAAAACATCATCTAGTTTAAAAATAAAATTCTTTTTCGGTTGTCGGCCATCATGCATGATATATGATTTGGAATAGTTGACCAATAGGTCTCTGTTAGTCATAAAGATATTAAAAGCATTCAAAAGCGCCTGGAGACCCTTTTCCGTTCTAGAAATTAAAACCGCATCATCTGCGTATAAAAGAACTGGAATACCCCGCCTGCCAACTCTGGGGCAGTCTGATTGTACCTCCTGTAAAACAGCATCTAAATCATTAATATAAAAATTAAAAAGAAATGGGGCCAGAATGCAACCCTGGCGCGCTCCCTTTTTAATGTTAAAATTGGCAGTGGTGTCCCTGTTTGCTGAGTACCTTACATTTGCACTGGTGTTACTGTGCATGTCCATCAGAAAATCAACAATCCCTATGTCCACACCTTTCTCCCTCATGGTCTGCCACAGCCTTCCCCTGTTGACACAATCGAAGGCCGATGACAGATCCATGAAGGCAAGGTGGACAGTTCCCTTCTGCACAACAGTATATTTACTCAGTATAAGGAAAAGATTAAGGCACTGGGTTATGGTGGAACGGCCTTTACAGAAGCCATATTGAGAAATGGACATAATATTATTGTCCGACGTCCAGCTTGACATTCACTGCAGTAGGATTCTCCCCATGATCATGACCATGGAATCTATTAAGGAGATTGGATGATAACATAGGGGGCTACCCTTGTCTCCTTTCTTAAACACAGGGACAATTGTTGATAGACCCCAGGTTAAAGGACAACCCACTATAGCTGCTGCATTAAATACAGCTACCAGAATAGGTGCCCA
Source organism: Lissotriton helveticus (assembly GCF_964261635.1). Taxonomy (NCBI): domain Eukaryota; kingdom Metazoa; phylum Chordata; class Amphibia; order Caudata; family Salamandridae; genus Lissotriton; species Lissotriton helveticus. The sequence goes on along the minus strand of NC_136063.1, from coordinate 307,431,256 downwards.
AAAACTTGGATCAGATTTATACAGATCCGGAGGGATTCCATCAGGTCCTGTTGCCTTCCTAGCTGTGAGTCCTTCTATGGCCTCCATTACCTCACTTATATTGAATTTAATGATGCCACCCCTGTCATAAGGTGTTACATCAACTATTACAGGGTCCCCTGAATGGTACAGTTGTTTAAAATGAAGTTCCCACTCCTCCTTAGTTATACAGCAATCTAAACCATCACCCGGGTCTTCAACCAAAAACGGTCTCGTAACTAGCGCCCAGACTTTAGAGCTACATTTTAAGGTGGACGGGTCAAGTATCTCGTCCCAAGCCTCTTTTCTTAAAAACTCCTTATGAGAAGTGATAACAGACTTATATTCTTTCCGACGCAATTTTACATCCTCCCGATTTCTTGGATTAACTGACAGAGCTAGCCTTAGGTTACGTGCTGCTTTGGAACAATCGTGATTAAACCACCTAGGTCCCCCTTTCACCAAGTTCTTTGCAGGAACCATCATCAGTTCTGACACCTTTTCCGACAGGTTTTGATATGCAGTAAGGACCTGTCTGGGATCTCCCCCCTCATGTGTACCATTCTTAATTTCCTCAGTACATTTATCCACAATATTTTTGTATAGTAGATCTGGGGTAACCATTGACCATTTAAGTTGCCGCCTCCCATCTGTTGTACACAGCCTACCAGAGCTACAGTTCTGTTTTTCCTTGTTAACCCAAGGTCCCTTCAGACGAATTATTAAAGGGTTATGGTAGCTGAATTCATTATGCTCTATACAGAACAAATCCAAGTAAGTCTGCATCGTCAGTGAGACTAACATATGATCAATAAAAGTGCCCCTTCCATGCCCTTTAAAAGTAGGAACATCAAAACATTTTAACGGGTCCCTGAGTGTCATAGCCAGTGAGAGGTCCAAGTTGTTCATTAGGTCATTACAGAGTTCCCCATCCACTGTGTGTTCCATATGTAAACCACCCAGGCGCTCACAGCGCAAGTCTGTTAAACATTTCTTCAAGGGATCACCACACGGATGCACTTTAAAATCACCCATGATCATGAGGTTATGACTAAAATCCTTCATAGAAGTGGTAATAAAAGCATTCAGTACAGATATTTGATTAGAAGTTGCACTGACGTTAATCGCATTATAAAAATTCACCAAACCAGCCAGACAGTTTTCTCCGTTTAAAACTATACCCATCACTCCAGAATACTGTGATTCAATTCTACGAATTTTACAAGGAACTAAAATAGAAACAAAAATCACAAGTCCCCCCTTTGCTCTGCCTCTTATTGATGGTGTAGCTGGCACGTAAAAGGCCTTATACCCTTCCAAGAAGAGATCACACTCTACCAACCAAGTTTCTTGTAGACAGATGACCTTAAATTGCTTAATATAATTGACCCAGTTTTCGTCAACCATTTTAGCAGCCAAACCTGCAATATTCCACGAGAGAACCAAACATCCAGGTACTAAGTCCTGAGAGTTCACTGCGGGTACAGGTTCACCTGAAGCCACAATGCCCTGGGCCACAGGTACCTCCTGTCAATCACACATCTGAAGGCCAGACAGGGCATCGTACCTATTCTGGGGATTGACATTGAAACCATGATGGTAGCGTCCAGCACTAGTAATCCTGTTGTGGGTTTCAACCGTGTTTCTGGGCCCGCAAGGATTAACAATATTATATAAAAATTGTGTGTCCATAACCGGGGTCTGAGGTTCAAACACCCGCCTAATTACCCCTTGTTGGGGGGGGATTTACACAGATGGGCGTAAAAGTACCCCAATGGGCATACACATATACTGTTCTCATTGTATATTAATGAGGATGCTCTTAGGAGGACAGTTGTGTCATATAGTTACTGCTTATCTATATATTGTGTTAAGTTAGCGTGAGTCTATTAAAATGTTTAAACGCCATTTTTCCTTTTGCTGCTTCTGCACACGACACTTACTTGTTGATTTAACATTCAACCTACAGGAGCGTTGTGATTTACATGAGAATAATATGTTATTGCTCTGATATCAGCTTTGCTTAGTAAACTATGTCTGTACAGTGAGTGCTGAAGCCTAGAAGATAACTCGACACAATTGTTGTGAAGTCTGATCTCCGCACCCTCATAGACATAACATAAGTGCAGCTCCTGCCAAATCCTGGCTTTAGGCGGGTTTTATATTGCTTTGCTTAGAACACACAGACACACTTGATGCGGTTCGCATGCAGAGAGAGCTGGTGTATGCTGATGTGATCTCTTCATTCTAGGATCCTGAGGTATGGGCCCGCCCTGCTAAAACCCAAAGAGACCTTCTAATATACTAATATAATATAACAGTTAGGGAGGGTGAGAATTAGGTGTGGTTAGCACTTATTCATTTCAGCATAATAGTATGCTGTCCCCGTTTGCTTTCTATGGACTAGTAACTATGCTGATAACTTTGCTTCTGATAATATGTTTCCTTGTATTATCTAAGATACTGCGTTTGAGACAACGGCATTAGTAAATAAATATTTCAAATGTGCACGTGTCCTCATTTACTCCACGTTCTGGTTTGAAATTATTGTATAACGAAAGAGTGCTCATGTGTTCCACGTAACTTGAGGTATTGTAAGTTCATGTTCTGGTTTGTCTAAACATTGGGAGTTTGTTATAACCAATGAGACACTGTAGCTAGCCTGGTAAGGGGTTTTGGGTACTAAGGTGAGTGTTGGATCACCCTTATTCACCGAGGTTCCAAATCTCTATGCACAGTTCTGTGGGAGAACGGAAACCCTGCGACATGGCGCCCAACCGTTGGTGGTCTTATATCATGACACTCGAGTAGTATATCATTCAGACCTTAACCCCTTCACTTTCGTTTCCGGAAACGGTAGTGTCGGAGAAACCTACCTATTTTTTTGAAATAGGTCTTTTCAAGCTTGAATCTTTCTGAAACGGTTTCCTTGAATTACTACCCAGTTGTGCTACAAAGTTTACTTTGTTTTTCTACGTTCCTGTGTTATCATGGCCCATCCCGCAGCATAGTCGCATTGCGGTGCGCAACCATTTACAGACTTTCCAAGTCCCATTGGAAGGCTTGGCTGTGATTTTGGTAGTGAGTGCGGATACAGCTTACCCATAAGAACTGTTTTATTCGTGGGTGACGTTTCCGGCAGTGGACGCTAATTCTGGTGTGTTCCACAACTACACTGCCTCACCTGTACCGAATGAATACACTCCGTACAGGGCACTGGAAATACCTATTGATCATTGGCAGCATCGCGTTTGGTTTGATGGCGCCCTACCCCATTCGTTGACCGCTCTGAGGTTAGGTCCTTTGTCCATTCCAGGCGCAAATTGGCCTGTTTTGGCTGGATTTACTCCTCATCCTCAACGCGGCAATTGTACCCTAGCGGAGGTACGTCGGCTACATGAAGTTTCGGTAGCCGTGATTCGTGCATTAGTACAATACATAGGTCGTCATCTCCCGGGTGGACCCCTGGGCGGTCCGGCTCTTCCAGCTGAACATGGCAGATTGAAGCTCAATCCGGTCATGGTCAATGCAGTGTTTGGTAAGCGACCAGATGACAAGGATGATTTTCCTTTTTGGCTTGCCGAGAAATTTGACCAACTGGAAGCAGTATTTCCTAACACGACTCCAGGTGAAAAACATAGAATCTTGACGATTAGTTTACCTAAAGATTTAGCTCCCAAGCTCGTTGACTGTGAGAGCTGGGGGAGGACTTTTGCGGCTGTTTATAAGAGGTGTTTTGGCACCCCGTCTATGGCTGTACTGCCTACGATCATTAAACGTGTTCAAGACGATCACGGACCGGAAGCAGCGGTTGAATTGGGTATGCGCCTGTGTGGCTCCTTTGCAATAGTTTGCGATCTCGTACTTGCTAATTCAAGGGGGATGCTGTGAACTTTCTGGTGTTTAACGCGTTGGCAGCTCTTCCTGATGCCGAAAAGCCCCGCCAGTTAGCGAGAATTGTAGTGGCTGCTTATAAAACAGTGGGTCGCACAAGTAAGGGTCTAAAATATATTTCTGACAAAGAGAAAAAACAACCACAGGGGCAGTCTGCTCAGGCAGATGTCCAGCCCAAGTCCAAAAAACAAAATTGGCCAAAGAAACAGAATCAGGAGAAGCAGAAACAGCAGACTCAAGAATCTTATCCTGCGGCTCAAGTGCCTGCGCCGACTGAGAGAGTTTATGACTTGCGCGATCGCGTGACGATTAAATCACCTGATCGATTTCAGGTTTCTAAACAACGCTCTCCTCGTTCCTTTCAGGACTCATCGGCTCCGAAGACCGGTGGAGGAGGAGGCGGAAGAGGAAGGGATGGTCAGCAAGGACGCGGCCAACCCCGCCAGACAGACGGCACAGGGAAGCAGGAGGATTCTACGCCAAAGAGACCGCAGTTTGCCAAAAAGAAAGTCGCAGCCTTAACAGTCCATCGATATGCCACAGATAGTGAGAACGCGGCTTCGGAATCTGACGTGGGCTCTGACCTTGCTGGACAGCGCGGCGGAGATTACCATAGTGAGAGAGGCGCTGCGTCCACTACTGAGGGTGACAGCGACTGATGTCTACGTTGTAATAGAAACAGCCGATACAAGACTTGCTCCCCCTGAAAGACTTTATGAAATTGTCCTGTTGATAGAAGGTGACATACAACGTACCGTCAAAGGGGTATTTTGGGAAAATCTTTCATCTACATATGACATTTTGCTTTCGGAGGCTGACTGGCCCCCACCTTTTGTGCTCGCGGCGCCGCGAGGGGAGGAGGTAATCCTCCCAAGTTTCGCGAACACTGTCTCGAAAGAGCATGCGCAGCATTTTGCAGAAGAGTGGGCTCGGGCTCTCGCACCGGCTCTGTACCACAACCAATGTGGATGGGATAAATTGTCCCCATGCCACGAAATTCCGTTGCGGTCTCAACCGCAGCCTCAACCTCAATATCCCATAAGACGTGAAGCCAAAGCTTCCGTCGCGGAAATCCTTGAACAATTGGAATATCAGGGTGTTATTGAAACATGTGTGTCACCAATGAATAATCCTCTTTTTACTGTGACCAAGCCTGACGGATCATATCGTTTGGTATTGGATTACCGGCATTTGAACTCGTATTGCCGTAACTGTGCAGTACAGAATACTCACGGCTCTGCCCTAGTGGATAGTCTAGTGTGTAAGCGTTTTAAAACAACGCTTGACATTTCCAACGGTTTCTATGCCCATAGATTGGATAGCTTTAGCTCCCAATGGACCAGTTTTACATGCGCTGGGGTCCAAAAACAATTCCGGCGTCTCCCAATGGGCTATAAGAATAGTCCTGGTATATTTACCGCCCGCATAGTCTCTCTTTTGGAGAGGATCGACCCAGATGCTTGCTCGTATGTGGATGACATATATCTCACAGACGATGAAATTTGGGAGCATCTGTGTCGTGTAAATTTGATTATTTGTAACTTTGCTGACATGGGTTACAAATTGAACTTTGCCAAATCGCACATTGCTGAGTACACAGAAAGAGCTCTCCAACCCCAACCCCGGAAACAACGACATCACCCCTTCACAAGACCTCTGCAACTCCCTCGCCTCCTACTTCCACAACAAGATCGCGGACATACACAACAGCTTCAGCACTCAACCGACGCACGCCACAACTGAACCACCGCCCCCCACCACCACCCTCCGCGCCTGGACCCCGATCAGCACCGAAGACACCGTCCGCACGATGGACTCCATCCACTCCGGATCTCCGACCGACCCCTGCCTTCACCACGTCTTCAACAAGGCCGACGCTGTCATCGCACCCCACCTGCGGGACATCATCAACACCTCCTTCGACACCGCTACCTTCCCGGAGAGCTGGAAGCACGCTGAACTCAGCGCTCTAATAAAGAAGCCATCACCCGACCCCACCGACCTCAAGAACTACCGCACCATCTCGCTGCTCCCGTTTCCTGCAAAAGTCATCGAGAAGACCGTCAACAAGCAGCTGGCCGCCTTCCTCGAGACAAACGGATCCCTCGACCTCTCGCAGTCTGGCTTCCGAGCCAACCACAGCACCGAGACCGCCCTGATCGCAGCCACCGATGACATCCGAGCCCTGCTCGACAATGGAGAAACAGCGGCCCTCATCCTCCTAGACCTCTCAGCGGCCTTCGACGCTGTCTGCCACCGTACCCTAGTGCAGCGCCTCAGCAACGTCAGAATCCAGGAGAAGGCTCTGGAATGGATCACCTCGTTCCTCGCCGGAAGGACACAGAGAGTCCGCCTCCCCCCGATCAGATCAGAAGCCACCGAAGTCTTCTGCGGCGTTCCTCAAGGCTCCTCGCTCAGCCCAACCCTCTTCAATGTCTACATGAGCCCCCTCGCAGCCATCGCACGCCAACACAACCTCAACATTATCTCCTACGCCGACGACACCCAGCTGATCCTCTCCTTCACCAACGACCCCGCCACCGCCAGAGCCAACCTATACGAAGGGATGACAGACGTAGCCAAGTGGATGATGAACAGCCGCCCGAAACTGAACTCGGACAAGACGGAAGTCCTCATCCTGGAATCTTCACCCTCCGCCTGGGATGCCCTAGGCAGCGCACCCAAACCAACGGACCACGCACGCAACCTGGGCTTCATCCTGGACTCCTCCCTCTCCATGACCAGACAAGTCAACGCCGTCTCCTCGTCGTGCTTCAACATCCTACGCATGCTACGCAAGATTTTCCAGTGGATCCCCACCGAGACCAGGAAGACGGTCACCCAGGCCCTCGTCACCAGCCGTCTGGACTACGGCAACTCCCTCTACGCCGGAACCACCGCCAAAATCCAGAAGATACTCCAGCGGATTCAGAACGCCTCAGCACGACTCATCCTAGACATCCCCCGTCGCAGCCACATCTCCGGACACCTGAGAGATCTGCACTGGCTCCCGGTCAACAAGGGAATCACCTTCCGTCTCCTCACCCACGCACACAAAGCCCCACACAACCAAGGCCCAGGATACCTCAACAGCCGCCTCAACTTCTATGCTCCCACACGCCAGCTTCGATCGACCAGCCACGCCCTCGCCGCCGTCCCCCGCATCCGAAGAGCCACCACAGGAGGAAGGTCCTTCTCCTACCTGGACGCCAAGACTTGGAACTCCCTCCCAACCCACCTCCGCCTGACCCAGGACCACCTTGCCTTCAGGAAGCAGCTCAAGACCTGGCTGTTCGAGCAGTAGTGGACCCCCCTCCCCTAGCGCCTTGAGACCCTCCGGGTGAGTAGTGCGCTATATAAATGCTTTGATTGATTGATTGATTGATTGAGTGTTGTTCCTGGGCTATGAGCTCAACAATGAAGGTAGAGGTTTGGCTCCTCACTTCTTGGAGAAATGTGCACAGTTGCGCGCTCCTACAACACTGAAAAAATTACAGTCTTTATTGGGCTTTTTAAATTTCGGGAGGACATACATTCCGGAATATGCCCAGCGTATCAAGCCTTTGTATGCTTTGATACAACCAACTTTTTCAAAATCATGCTGGCTGCCTGAGCACTCAGCCATCTTGCAATCCTTGCAGACTGATCTGCTCGCTTCTAAATTCTTACTGACACGTGATAACCACACCAACCTGGTGATAAGAATCATTCCTGGGACGGTGGGTTTCACGTACCTAACTTTTAATGAAGGAGACACAGTTCCTATTGCTTACAAGTCGCACTTGTACACTTCGGCTGAAATGCGGTTTCCCACTCTGGAAAAGGTTTTAACAGCTGTGCAGATGGCGATTCTTAAGGAACGAGCTCTGTCACAGGGGAAACGCATGTTGGTTGTTACACCCTGTCCTCATTTGGAGGCAGTCACGAAAGCCAGTGTACTGAATTCTAAAGCTTTGCACCCTCGGTGGATTCAATGGGCTGCGTCCTTGTCATCCACGGATGTCACGTTTATTTTTGACTCCTCATTAGGGTCGCAAGAGTACTTGCAGTATGAATTCGTTCATCCTGCTCCTCTGGCTATGCGACCATTGGAGGACTTCCATTGCATCATTTACACTGATTGTTCGGCGCAGGTTGCGCATGGCTCTAAACACGCCTACGTTTCCGCATGCGCCATTGTGGTCGGTGCCATGGTGAACAATGAGTTCTAGTCCAAGGCAGTACACACGCAGCCTCTAGGGGACTGCACCGCACAATTGGCAGAGCTTCGTGCTCTCTTACTAGCGTTGGAGTACGCAGATCCTGGTGTGACTACTCTTATTGTGAGTGATTCTTACTACTGTGTCCAGTCTTACAATGAAAACTTGTTCTTTTGGATTCAGAATGATTTTCGTGATTCCAAGGGTCGCACAATAAAACACAAGCTGATCTGGGTTCGAGTGGCTGAGCTTAAGGCTACGTTGCCACTCGTTTGTGTAATTCATACTCTTGGCCATCAGCGTGTGGGAGTCCACGCTGTTGGTAACTCGCTTGCTGATGAAGCAGCGAAATCAGCGGTGTCTACATACTTAGTTGCAGCAGTTACTCGGTCCAAAAGTAAGATTGATGATAACATCTTGGCGGCTGTTGCTGCCACTGAGAAGGGAGGTAAACATCCTACGGGGTTCCCTTCGAAGTACACATACCACTTAAGTCCCGATAAGGTTCCTTTTGTGAAAATTCCTGATGTTGGAGAACGTTTGATTCCCAACTCGGATCGCAGAGCTGACTTGATTACAGCGGCACATGAAGGTGTGGCGTCTGCGCATGCGGGCGTCTCGGCCACTGTAACTCATTTGCAACAATGTTTCTGGTGGCGGGGTCTGTACAAACAGACGCGTGATTATGTCCTTCTTTGTGACATTTGCCAGCAGATTAAACCTTCGACTGCTGCGCGTCCACCACAGACACAGTGTTACATTTCTAATAAACCACTAGGTTGTGTTTATTTAGATCACTGCGGTCCTTTTTCCTCTGATACTGCGTATAAGTACATCTTAGTAGCAGTGGATTCATGCACACGCTTTGTATGGGTCTGGCCCCATCGCAGCGCTGATTCACGGACTGTCATAAGAGATTTGCGTGTCTTTGTAGGGATTTTTGCCTGTGGTACCTTCCATTCGGATCAGAGTCCGGCTTTAGCCTCTAAGGCGTATAAGGATGCAATGAGTTCGATGGGGGTCCAAGTCAAGTTTTCGTCTCCATACAGACCTGAGGGTAATAGTGTAGTGGAGCGAATGAACCGTGATTTAAAGCAATCTTTGACAGCTCGAGTTATAGGCACTGGTAGAAACTGGCTGGCCCATCTCAATGGCGTGCAGCGTGCTCTTAATAATCTCCCTAGAAGGTCTCTGGGTGGGCGGACCCCATACGAAATGCTCTTTGGCATCAAAATATACGTCCCTGACCTTGACGGTCTAGACTGCGTGGCTCGCGCCACACCCTTTGACGTAGATGAACATTTCAATGTTTTACAGAATCTACAAAAGTCCAGAGACAGTCTTGCAAGTGAACATTTGCCCTCCACATCGGATGCTGTGTTGCAGATCCCGGTAGTCGGCTGGCTGCCCCAAGTTGGAGGACTGGTTCGAGAGAAGATCGAAAACAAGAAAGAATTTGGTCCTTCCTATCGAGCTCCGGTTCCAGTGCTTGGTGTGAAGGGCACAAGAACAGTCATTTTACCACCACTTCCTGGTCGTAAGGAAAACAGGTTTATCTCAATTGACAATGTCAAGATACACAGAGTGGCCGATTCTTCTTAGCATGACACCGGCAGTTTCCTGTCCTTCCATTGTGAGAAATTCAGTATTGGCCACTGCTTCTAATCCTGAAACTGAGGTGGCCATCAAATTGCCTGCTGTTTCCAGTCCTTTATTAAGTACTTTGCCTGGTGCTGACCAAGATGAAATAGACTACACATACCCCACTGACTTATCCATGCCTGACCTGCAAGCACATTTGGCCACAGAATCCAGATTTTCATTTGACACTGTTTCCATTGCCTCAAAAAGACCCTCACGTTTTGCAGTTTATGCCAGCTTGTTTAAAAAACATTTTTTAATTCCCCCTTGGACATATATTTGGCTGGTGCTTTTTTCGATTTACCTTTTTATGTCAATTGGGTTTGTGTTTTATTTTTTCCGGATTATTAATGGACACTATGTCGAGGAAAGAACATGCATTCGACATCTGAATGGAACTTTGGCCCCCCCTTTCCTCATCGCATTCTGCACACAGACTGAAAAGAGACTTGACATTTGTTAACATCACTGCTTGGCCTGTCCTTGATGGGATAGTGTGGGATGCCGTTAGATTTCAAACTCATGGCCCTACTGAGGTTGTTAATGTCCCTAATGTGCTTAGAGTTAATATGGGGGATGTAGTGAAACAAAACATACGTTCTGAGGATTGGGATGTTCAGGCCGTAGAGTCTTTGTTTTCTGATTTGAAATACTATGCTGCCTTTGATGCTGAGGATTTATACTTAGAATCTGCTAATTATGATGATTTGTTTTGCTTTCAACATTTTGGCAATCACTTCTTACATAAAACGACTTCCAGAAGGAATACTGTAAATTATACACAATGTGAGCATTGCCCCGCTCCTAAGCAAGGCAGTACAAGTACTTTTTTAAAGAAGTACACTTATTTTACTGACTTCAATCAGTCTAATCCCGAGTCCTTTTATTTCAAAATGACACAGAAGCCTATGTCCAAGGTTAGACTTACCGATACAAAATTATTGTACTCGAAGTCCTTTCTTGATCAGCTGGCTGTTGGCGGCTATGAATTATGGAAGGAAACTATTGACCTAAAATCTGTTTGGGGTTCTAAAACTTGGCAGGTACAAGGCACTGAGGCGTTGCACCGTGCTTGTCTCATCCTGAATCAAATGTTGTTTTTAAATTCCTCTATTTCACAGACGACATGCTTTGGATTGGCAACTTCTAAAACATTTAATTCTCCAACCATCCCAGAGTTAGAGGAATATTCTGGCTGGAGTAATTATACTAAGTTTTCGATTAGGGACTTACAGACCCTATTGCTGAATTCTTCCTTTAACATATCCAGTATGGACCCAAAAGGTTGGCTGATGTGGCGCAGGAGTGCTGATTCATGCCAACACCGTTTTCTGGGTGTGTCTGATGGCTTCACACAGGTCAGACCTGATCCACATTTTGAATCTGAACATTCTGTCACAACTTACTCAGTGGGCAAGTTTTGTCAGAATTGGCTGAAACATTCCAAATTGTCTGCAGTTAAATTACATCTTGCGAAGCTGAATGATGATGTAGATTTAAATGATTTCATAAAAGGCCCGGCTAGTGGTAGATCAAAAAGGTGGATATATGCTGTTTACAATGAAATCTGGAAAACTTCACAGATTAAGGCGGCGACACGCCTTAGAGCTATAGATCAAGCAAATCTAGAAAAGGTGCTTGCAGTAGTAGACAATAGTATTAACATGCTTTCTTCCCGCATTTACACGTTAGATAATATTGTGTCTTCTGTGGTAGAAATTGTGTATGATGAAGTGTCTGTATTGTACCATGGTCAAAATCAATTGCGTTCTATCATGCAATTTGCATGGACCCTTCAAACGCTGAAATCTGGCAAGGTGCCATGGACCTACATGAATGTTTCCTCTCTCTTTGCCCCCTTTAATTTAACTGATAAGCAGCGCTTGCTTTCCATGCGAGATGCATCCTTTTCTATGTTACATATTGAGAGGTTAGAGTCCTTGCCTTTTTCTGTGGCAGAAGCCACCGCTGCAAAGTGGCTTATCCACGGTTTGATAACATTACCTTTTGCTTTGTATAAATTTACAAATTGTATGCGATATGTTGCCATAGGTCGCTATGAGCCCTTAGGTAGTGCGTTTCTCCATGAAGTCTGGTCACTTCCTTTCACTTATAGATGTTTGAAAGACGGACAGGAGGTTTATCTGAATGGGGAGGAGTGTACAGAAACACCAGATCACTCGTTAATGTGTAGGCACATACAATTGCACGGTTCTTGTAACCAGGACCGGCCAAACTTAGCCTGTGTTTTAAAAGGTTTATGCACGGGGGGGTATACCCATTAGTAGTCACTGGGACCTGGGTTGAACTAGATAATAAAAGGAAGGGGTCCCAGTGTGTCACGGGGATTTGTTTGGGTAAGTGAAACACAATTACTAGAAAAACAATTGTTTAGATCCACACGGTTTTATTCACAGTGGGATGTAGTATAATGTACAACTAATATAATGCAATAAACTGTATTAAACGTCATACAGTGCCCCACGAGGGAAAGGAACGTGATGGTGAGGGAGTCGTGAAGTGAAGGGATCATGTGACAATAAAATCAGTTGTCATGTGACAGTAAAATCAATTGTTTAGGCATTTACTCATGCCACCAATGGGGTAGCAACAACTTGTATATCACATAGTAAATTATTCACATAAAGGCATACGCCACCAAGTACAGCATATATACAATTGTTGGTGTGAGGTCGCCACAATACAGAACAAACAGTCGACGTTTCGACCCTCTTGTAGCTGCAGGATAGTTTAACCTTGCTGTAGGGTCTTCATCAGGACCATAGTGGGGGAGTGGGGGCAAAGGACCTAATAGGGGTATAATGAATTCCAATTAGAGGGTTGAAATTAACCTCTATGTTGAACACACAGGTAGAAAAAGCCAAAATGAGTGAAACATCGTGCAGATAAGCACATTACACTGTTTACAAGCTACTTCATGCTTACGCAATTAATGGTAGGTTAATTAGTAACGCTGGGGAAAGGGCAGATGCGTGTCGCTACACAAGTACATGCAAACAAAAATACCCAAATGGGCGGGAGGGTGGGTCAACAACGCACGGACTTAATTGTGCGTCCCTCCAGCGAGAGATCAAGGGATGACTGATACGAGCGGGAGCCATTAACACTTAAACTGGAGGTGAGATAGAGGAATTATAGCCTGTGGTAAAGCGAGCGATGGCATTGACTCAAATTGTGAGCGCGTCTACAACATAGGCGGTGTGTGACGGTCACCGTGAATTTGGTTTATGGTAATGGTGAACATGCGAGATTACCTGCCATTCAAGGGTCAAAACAGGGATTAACTCATAATGGCAAAACGGGAATATCCGTATACCGCTTACCAAAAGTCCGCGTGCAGTGGGATCTTGGGCGGAGACTCAGGTAATTAAAAACAAGTAGAAAAGTAATACCGCATCTGAAAGAGGGAGCGAGTCATGATGTAATTTCAAGCATATAATTGTGGCGAGACAAGAGCGGACACCATAGAAGAACGGCTGAGCGGCTTACCGATTACAAGCGATATGTAACTTGGGCGCGGTCAGCTACACAGTCGTGGTTATCAGACTTCAAGGAATTGAAGGATGGGTCTGAGGGAGGTAAAATAGGGGATAGCGATTCAGGCTACGAGGCAGCTCATAGATACAGAATAACTTACTCATTATGCGAGCCGTGTAGCTTACCGATATCCTGGCGGCATGGGGATTGTCCGCGATCGGTCGTTTCAAGAGTCGATTATTTAAAGACTTCCTGACTCGGGATGGATCTGAGGGATTTAAGAATGGGGGATATTGAATAATACTGGTCTTAACAAATAGCAAAATAGCAAAATAGGAAGCGCGGCATTCGCACCTCAACTCGCGCACAGAGCCGTCAAACTTGATCAAGTAAGTCATTCTGCCTCTGAGAGCCACTTCCCGCTCTTTGTTAAGACCAGTATTATTCAATATCCCCCATTCTTAAATCCCTCAGATCCATCCCGAGTCAGGAAGTCTTTAAATAATCGACTCTTGAAACGACCGATCGCGGACAATCCCCATGCCGCCAGGATATCGGTAAGCTACACGGCTCGCATAATGAGTAAGTTATTCTGTATCTATGAGCTGCCTCGTAGCCTGAATCGCTATCCCCTATTTTACCTCCCTCAGACCCATCCTTCAATTCCTTGAAGTCTGATAACCACGACTGTGTAGCTGACCGCGCCCAAGTTACATATCGCTTGTAATCGGTAAGCCGCTCAGCCGTTCTTCTATGGTGTCCGCTCTTGTCTCGCCACAATTATATGCTTGATATTACATCATGACTCGCTCCCTCTTTCAGATGCGGTATTACTTTTCTACTTGTTTTTAATTACCTGAGTCTCCGCCCAAGATCCCACTGCACGCGGACTTTTGGTAAGCGGTATACGGATATTCCCGTTTTGCCATTATGAGTTAATCCCTGTTTTGACCCTTGAATGGCAGGTAATCTCGCATGTTCACCATTACCATAAACCAAATTCACGGTGACCGTCACACACCGCCTATGTTGTAGACGCGCTCACAATTTGAGTCAATGCCATCGCTCGCTTTACCACAGGCTATAATTCCTCTATCTCACCTCCAGTTTAAGTGTTAATGGCTCCCGCTCGTATCAGTCATCCCTTGATCTCTCGCTGGAGGGACGCACAATTAAGTCCGTGCGTTGTTGACCCACCCTCCCGCCCATTTGGGTATTTTTGTTTGCATGTACTTGTGTAGCGACACGCATCTGCCCTTTCCCCAGCGTTACTAATTAACCTACCATTAATTGCGTAAGCATGAAGTAGCTTGTAAACAGTGTAATGTGCTTATCTGCACGATGTTTCACTCATTTTGGCTTTTTCTACCTGTGTGTTCAACATAGAGGTTAATTTCAACCCTCTAATTGGAATTCATTATACCCCTATTAGGTCCTTTGCCCCCACTCCCCCACTATGGTCCTGATGAAGACCCTACAGCAAGGTTAAACTATCCTGCAGCTACAAGAGGGTCGAAACGTCGACTGTTTGTTCTGTATTGTGGCGACCTCACACCAACAATTGTATATATGCTGTACTTGGTGGCGTATGCCTTTATGTGAATAATTTACTATGTGATATACAAGTTGTTGCTACCCCATTGGTGGCATGAGTAAATGCCTAAACAACTGATTTTACTGTCACATGACAACTGATTTTATTGTCACATGATCCCTTCACTTCACGACTCCCTCACCATCACGTTCCTTTCCCTCGTGGGGCACTGTATGACGTTTAATACAGTTTATTGCATTATATTAGTTGTACATTATACTACATCCCACTGTGAATAAAACCGTGTGGATCTAAACAATTGTTTTTCTAGTAATTGTGTTTCACTTACCCAAACAAATCCCCGTGACACACTGGGACCCCTTCCTTTTATTATCTGTGTTTTAAAAGGGACTCCAGTACCTGCAATCACCCCTACTTTTACCTTGCTGGGAAATGGCAGTTATTTACTTTTAAATAATGAAGATTGTTGCGGGTTAATTAAAGGTGTGGCTTATGTGGTAACGGTAACTGAGCGTGTAGTTTGCTGCAAAAATGTGCTGTACCCACCCACGCATGGGAACGGGGATGTTTCCATCTGGCCGCGCATCCCAACCTTGAAAGCGGAGTTCAATGGCATGAGCAGAATAAGGGCTTTATTGTCCCAAAAAGAAGTGGCCTTGAGTTCGGCTCGAGAAACTTTCGTGCTTCACATAGCTAACACCCGTACAGAGGTTCAGGCCCTTTTAAATACTGATTTACCGTTGCATTTCAGCGAGCTGGTTCATTCTATCTTTAACGCTTCCTCGATGACGGGGCTGGTGCACTTTTTTAAAATAGTTAGCAGTGGTCTTGTGACTTCATTTGAGAAAATATTTGGAGTCATTCCTGCTTTCTTCCATTCCATTTTTTCAAGTCTTTTTGGTGGATTCCCGGTTTTACTGGCAATAGCGGCAGGCGTTCTGGTGATTTTTTGTTTCTTTAAATATGGATGCCCTTCATGTGCAAGAAGCCGCGCAGCCCCTCCTGGCACTGTTTCGCAACAGGTTGCTTGAATATTATAGCACACTGCCGCTTGCGACTTTAAGCACGGGGTTTGAATTATCGTTTCGATTTTCCTATTTCACCTGTGTCCAGCCTGTATTTCACTGCCTGAGCTGTGACTTTGACTGGGCCATTGATTTGTGTCTCTGCACGACGGTTTCTCCTGACGTCGATTTTAATCAGCTGATGTGTCCCGTCGTGGCCCACGAGTTGGTTTGTTCTGGCGATAGGATTATGGCCTTGGCATTGATGCATGGACTAATGGGTCCCTGGAACATACTCGCAGCAGGGCAGGATTTCTTGGCACAGAGCTTCATTGAGAACCCACCGAGTTGTCCTCTGATGGTGATAGAGGCTCCGGTACTAGAAGAGCACGTATGTTCTTTCCCACTTTTAAATTGGATGGCTGATCTGTTTTCGGATGAAGACGGTGATTTCATGTTGGAGGCTGTTGCTGCATATTTTGCTTATTCGGTCCTACCATAAAAACTTTCTTGATTTCTGATCATGACACCTTTTTCTTTGCATTTTTTCACCTCCCAGACCTATTGACTTGAGTGCAAATGAACACAGTATTGACCTTTTGAATTGGTTCATGGAATTTTTTTCCATCATTTTTTAAAATTATAACATTGCTCATCGTTCTTGAACTCTGTTTTCATGAAGAGACCCTTATCTTATCTTATCTTATCCGTGCTCGGATCATGGGGGGGTGTCATATAGTTACTGCTTATCTATATATTGTGTTAAGTTAGCGTGAGTCTATTAAAATGTTTAAACGCCATTTTTCCTTTTGCTGCTTCTGCACACGACACTTACTTGTTGATTTAACATTCCACCTACAGGAGTGTTGTGATTTACATGAGAATAATATGTTATTGCTCTGATATCAGCTTTGCTTAGTAAACTATGTCTGTACAGTGAGTGCTGAAGCCTAGAAGATAACTCGACACAATTGTTGTGAAGTCTGATCTCCGCACCCTCATAGACATAACATAAGTGCAGCTCCTGCCAAATCCTGGCTTTAGGCGGGTTTTATATTGCTTTGCTTAGAACACACAGACACACTTGATGCGGTTCGCATGCAGAGAGAGCTGGTGTATGCTGATGTGATCTCTTCATTCTAGGATCCTGAGGAGATTGGACGATAACATAGGGGGCTACCCTTGTCTCCTTTCTTAAACACAGGGACAATTGTTGATAGACCCCAGGATAAAGGACAACCCACTATAGCTGCTGCATTAAATACAGCTACCAGAATAGGTGCCCAAAAACTTGGATCAGATTTATACAGATCCGGAGGGATTCCATCAGGTCCTGTTGCCTTCCTAGCTGTGAGTCCTTCTATGGCCTTTATTACCTCACTTATATTAAATTTAATGATGCCACCCCTGTCATAAGGTGTTACATCAACTATTACAGGGTCCCCTGAATGGTACAGTTGTTTAAAATGAAGTTCCCACTCCTCCTTAGTTATACAGCAATCTAAACCATCACCCGGGTCTTCAACCAAAAACGGTCTCGTAACTAGCGCCCAGAATTTAGAGCTACATTTTAAGGTGGACGGGTCAAGTATCTCGTCCCAAGCCTCTTTTCTTAAAAACTCCTTATGAGAAGTGATAACAGACTTATATTCTTTCAGACGCAATTTTACATCCTCCCGATTTCTTGGATTAACTGACAGAGCTAGCCTTAGGTTACGTGCTGCTTTGGAACAATCGTGATTAAACCACCTAGGTCCCCCTTTCACCAAGTTCTTTGCAGGAACCATCATCAGTTCTGACACCTTTTCCGACAGGTTTTGATATGCAGTAAGGACCTGTCTGGGATCTCCCCCCTCATGTGTACCATTCTTAATTTCCTCAGTACATTTATCCACAATATTTTTGTATAGTAGATCTGGGGTAACCATTGACCATTTAAGTCGCCGCCTCCCATCTGTTGTACACAGCCTACCAGAGCTACAGTTCTGTTTTTCCTTGTTAACCCAAGGTCCCTTCAGACGAATTATTAAAGGGTTATGGTAGCTGAATTCATTATGCTCTATACAGAACAAATCCAAGTAAGTCTGCATCGTCAGTGAGACTAACATATGATCAATAAAAGTGCCCCTTCCATGCCCTTTAAAAGTAGGAACATCAAAACATTTTAACGGGTCCCTGAGTGTCATAGCCAGTGAGAGGTCCAAGTTGTTCATTAGGTCATTACAGAGTTCCCCATCCACTGTGTGTTCCATATGTAAACCACCCAGGCGCTCACAGCGCAAGTCTGTTAAACATTTCTTCAAGGGATCACCACACGGATGCACATTAAAATCACCCATGATCATGAGGTTATGACTAAAATCCTTCATAGAAGTGGTAATAAAAGCATTCAGTACAGATATTTGATTAGAAGTTGCACTGGCGTTAATCGCATTATAAAAATTCACCAAACCAGCCAGACAGTTTTCTCCGTTTAAAACTATACCCATCACTCCAGAATACTGTGATTCAATTCTACGAA
Organism: Lissotriton helveticus; assembly: GCF_964261635.1. Lineage (NCBI taxonomy): Eukaryota > Metazoa > Chordata > Amphibia > Caudata > Salamandridae > Lissotriton > Lissotriton helveticus. The sequence goes on along the minus strand of NC_136063.1, from coordinate 307,412,926 downwards.
TTTTACAAGGAACTAAAATAGAAACAAAAATCACAAGTCCCCCCTTTGCTCTGCCTCTTATTGATGGTGTAGCTGGCACGTAAAAGGCCTTATACCCTTCCAAGAAGAGATCACACTCTACCAACCAAGTTTCTTGTAGACAGATGACCTTAAATTGCTTAATATAATTGACCCAGTTTTCGTCAACCATTTTAGCAGCCAAACCTGCAATATTCCACGAGAGAACCAAACATCCAGGTACTAAGTCCTGAGAGTTCACTGCAGGTACAGGTTCACCTGAAGCCACAATGCCCTGGGCCACAGGTACCTCCTGTCAATCACACATCTGAAGGCCAGACAGGGCATCGTACCTATTCTGGGGATTGACATTGAAACCATGATGGTAGCGTCCAGCACTATTAATCCTGTTGTGGGTTTCAACCGTGTTTCTGGGCCCGCAAGGATTAACAATATTATATAAAAATTGTGTGTCCATAACCGGGGTCTGAGGTTCAAACACCCGCCTAATTACCCCTTGTTGGGGGGGATTTACACAGATGGGCGTAAAAGTACCCCAATGGGCGTACACATATACTGTTCTCATTGTATATTAATGAGGATGCTCTTAGGAGGACAGTTGTGTCATATAGTTACTGCTTATCTATATATTGTGTTAAGTTAGCGTGAGTCTATTAAAATGTTTAAACGCCATTTTTCCTTTTGCTGCTTCTGCACACGACACTTACTTGTTGATTTAACATTCAACCTACAGGAGCGTTGTGATTTACATGAGAATAATATGTTATTGCTCTGATATCAGCTTTGCTTAGTAAACTATGTCTGTACAGTGAGTGCTGAAGCCTAGAAGATAACTCGACACAATTGTTGTGAAGTCTGATCTCCGCACCCTCATAGACATAACATAAGTGCAGCTCCTGCCAAATCCTGGCTTTAGGCGGGTTTTATATTGCTTTGCTTAAAACACACAGACACACTTGATGCGGTTTGCATGCAGAGAGAGCTGGTGTATGCTGATGTGATCTCTTCATTCTAGGATCCTGAGGTATGGGCCCGCCCTGCTAAAACCCAAAGAGACCTTCTAATATACTAATATAATATAACAGTTAGGGAGGGTGAGAATTAGGTGTGGTTAGCACTTATTCATTTCAGCATAATAGTATGCTGTCCCCGTTTGCTTTCTATGGACTAGTAACTATGCTGATAACTTTGCTTCTGATAATATGTTTCCTTGTATTATCTAAGATACTGCGTTTGAGACAACGGCATTAGTAAATAAATATTTCAAATGTGCACGTGTCCTCATTTACTCCACGTTCTGGTTTGAAATGATTGTATAACGAAAGAGTGCTCATGTGTTCCACGTAACCTGAGGTATTGTAAGTTCATGTTCTGGTTTGTCTAAACATTGGGAGTTTGTTATGACCAATGAGACACTGTAGCTAGCCTGGTGAGGGGTTTTGGGTACTAAGGTGAGTTTTGGGTCACCCTTATTCACCGAGGTTCCAAATCTCTATGCACAGTTCTGTGGGAGAACGGAAATCCTGCGACAGTTGCCACATGTTGGGTATGTTTGAAATTTACCACAATGCAGTCCCCACTTCCCAGTTTTTTGGACGGGCCTACCCAGTTCACCCTCCTTACTGCCATTATCTGGTCTGAGTAAGAAATAGGAAAGCCACAGTTTTTGTTAAGCCAGGCGACTGTCTTGTTTTTCAGTGAGGCGTGAAATTAATCATGGGGTGAGGCAGGATGAGTACCACAAGGTGGAACATTAGTCAATACCGCCACAAACGGTGCACAGTCAGGTGGTAAATTCAAATATCGAATACTCCTAGGGGGCCTTGGCTCTAGTCCGCTCCTTGGAGCTGAATTGTGTTGTGTCAACAAAGCAGGTACTACCGGAGCGACTGGTGTACTCAGTACCTCATTCACAGTAGTAGCTGCTATAACAGACTTACGAGTGTGCTGATCAGCTTTGGCACTCGTCACCTCCTGCCCTCCTCCCCCAGCCTTAGACCTTACACTGGTGGCTTCAGCCAGGTGTGTAGACAGCAGGCCGCCGAGCCTAGCCACTTCCGTAACCAGGGTGTCTATCTGAGTAGTCAGCGGTTTGACCATCTCCTCTATTTTTGCTTCTATTTTTACCTCTAGATTTTTAATAAGAGATGCAAACTGTTCAACATTTATATTAAGACCACTTTCATTGTTTCCAGTGAACACAAAGGGGTTTATGACAGGGCCATTAGTTTCTTTCCCATTCAAATCCCTTCTTTTTGTACTGTGTTCCCCCCCCCCCCCGTTTTTGCTGAGCTTTCCTACAGGTTCGCATCAGCCTTATAACAGGCAGAGCTTCTCCTGATTCTTCGCTTGACAGGGCGTGTTGGTCTGAATGTACCTCAACACACACCGTAGCGGGCGTCGGCGGATCCACTCTAACCACTCCACTCGTGTTAGCCTCAGCCTCTATGGTCATCCCTTGCGGAGACAACTCTTGCAAAACCTGTATCAGAGTCCCCTTCCCTAAAGATGCACGCCGTTCATTATTAATCTGGCTTACTTTCTTCACCAAATAGTTGTCAATGATGCCGGAGCCTGTGGCAGGGTTACCAATTTTGGTTTTAGACATCTTTTATTTAGTTATAAAGCACTACTCACTCACTCACAAAAAGTACAATAAAATAAGGAAATAAAGTCTCACGTTGATGGTACACAATAGAAATCCTGATTAAAAGATGTAGAGCCCCTGGCCCAGTCCAGTCTCTTCAGGCCTCTGAGGGCCACAGAGGGCCCGCCCTTTGCCCGGGCTTAGCCCGGCGCCTCCCGCGCGCGTCCTGCGATGCGGGAGGCTGGGTCCGATTTTGTTCACCTGTGGGGCGTGTCTTGGCGATGTCCTGGTGGTAGCACGCCTCTGAACAGGCCCTGAGGATTGTGGGCGCTGTAGTTTGCCTCACCCTGTGGCTCCTATGGCCCCCAGCTGCGAGCGTTTTCCGCGAAGCGGGAAACGCGAGATGTGGCGCAGGGGTCCGCACGGGCTGCAGTGGAACGTGGATTCCCTTCCAAAGTCTGCCCCCTTAAGCTGTCAGCAGGAAACCCGTCGCAGTTCTCTCCCACAGCACAGGAGTCTGGGTCCGATTTTGTTCACCTGTGGGGCGTGTCTTGGCGATGTCCTGGCGGTAGCACGCCTCTGAACAGGCCCTGAGGATTGTGGGCGCTGTAGTTTGCCTCACCCTGTGGCTCCTATGGCCCCCAGCTGCGAGCGTTACCCGCGAAGCGGGAAACGCGAGATGTGGCGCAGGGGTCCGCACGGGCTGCAGTGGAACGTGGATTCCCTTCCAAAGTCTGCCCCCTCAAGCTGTCAGGAGGAAACCCGCCGCAGTTCTTTCCCACAGCACGGGAGGCTGGGTCCGAATTTGTTCACCTGTGGGGCGTGCCTTGGCGATGTCCTAGCGGTAGCACGCCTCTGAACAGGCCCTGAGGATTGTGGGCGCTGTAGTTTGCCTCACCCTGTGGCTCCTATGGCCCCCAGCTGCGAGTGTTTCCCGCGAAGCGGGAAACGCGAGATGTGGCACCGGGGTCTGCACGGGCTGCAGTGGAACATGGATTCCCTTCCAAAGTCTACCCCCTCAAGCTGTCAGCAGGAAACCCGTCGCAGTTCTCTCTCGGACATACACTGATCCAACCCAGCAAAGCTGGAAAAAGTAGGCAGAATCTTCTGTTACTAGTGCCCAGATATTTTGATGTGGTAATACAGTGCCTGCTGGTAAATACTGGTACCTTAGGGTTCAGCATTTTATAGTTGCAAAACTGGTGCACTACACCGAGTTCCGCATCTTGTAATTCATTAGTGAAAGTGCAATAGTAATGCATTTTTTCACTTGCTCTGTGATGCAAAACTGGGAATGTGCAGTATTTTCTCTGCACAAATTCTACCAAAAGTTAACTGTAAAGTGATTTGTGCAAGGAAAAACATTAGTCACAGTACATGTCACAAGTCTGAGAATCTCCATGCAAACAGCTGTTTGCACTAGGATTGTGCAACTGTTTTCTTCAAAGTATATCCTATTTTGAAAGTTGTAAGTGTTAAATAAACATATGGGCCACATGTATGAAGACATTTATTAGTTGCAAACAAAGTCTGTGATTCGCTAATTTACATGGTTAGTGAAAGCTAAATGGCCTTTTACTATGTACTAAACCTATTTTACCATTTTGGCGACAGGTTACAGAGGCGCAAAAAGGGTTTAGAAATGTTTCCTGAATCTCAATTTAGAAGGGCTATGCTTAGGACATCCCTTTCAATTTGGAATGCTAGGTATTCATGGTTTGCGCCTGTAATTTTACTTGCAAACCATTGATAAATAGGTTACTAACTCCTCAAAGGAGGTGGTAAGTAACCCATTTGCAAAGGGGAAGGGGTTCCTGAACCCCTTCCCCTTTTTGTGAATTGAAAAATAATTGTTTGGGAGAGGGAAGTGGGCCATGGGACCACTGTCAACTCTTAAGAAAACTTAAAAATATATATTTTCTTAAATGCAGACCCATTTCATTTAAGAAAAACGGGCTGCATTTTTTAAAAACTTACTTTATTCAAATGTGATAACAGACATGGGGCTAGATGTAGGTAATCAGATTTTACCGATTCTTAAATACCGAATTTTACCGATTCGGTATTTAAAAATCGGTAATTGAGATGTAGAGGAAAAATCGATATTTTTACCGATTCGGTAAAAATTGGTATCTGAGATTCGGAAAATACCGAATCGGTATTTACCGAATCGGTATTTACCGATCGGTATGTCCAATGCATTCCTATGGGTCAAAAGGCCCATAGGAATGCATTGGACATACCGATCGGTAAATACCGATCGGTAAATACCGAATCGGTAAATACCGATCGGTATTTTCCGATTCGGACAGCAAACAAAAGTGAAACTTAACACAACAGCCAATCAGGTGCAACCAGCCTCCCCCTTCCTACCAGGAAGTGGGTACACAGGCAGCTGCAACTAATTAGAAGGTTCTGGAAAGGCAGTTGGAGCAGAGAGACTGGGAGCAGCAGCAGCAGCAGACAGAGCTTGTGATTTTTTGTAAACTTTAACATGGAAAGCAGCATGGACACTGAGCAGGCTGAAAGGAAAAGAAAGCTTAAATTCAGTAGTATGGAGCTACAGGTCCTTGTTGAGGAAGTGGTAAAGGTACACCACAGACTTTTTGGAAAGCAGTCCCTCACTGTGCCAGAATCAACAAAAAGGAAAATATGGCTGGAAATCTTAGATAACGTTAATGCAGTGGGAGTGACCACCAGAGTCACTGAAGATTTAAAGAAGAGGTTCTATGACCTAAGGAGCCTCACAAAGAAAAAATTAGCTGACCGCCACAAACAGTCACAGAAAACAGGTGGAGGAAAGAACACTGCACCCCCCCCTCACCGACCTGGAGGAGCTGGTAGCCACAACCCTGGAGGCTGAAAGTGTCCATGGACTGGAAGAAGTGGACAGCTCGGCGAAATCTGCAAAAAAAAAAGGTAAGATGCATGCACAGCAATCCCCCTCCCACCCCCATCCATCCCTCACCCCTTGCAGCTAAGTTATCCCAGTCCCATGGTGTCTGTGCAAAACTGTAGCAATGCATCATGGTACACGTAGTCAGTTATTGAAAGACCATGTCACACAGCACTGTAACCAACAAGTTATTTAAATGAATGCAGACAAAATGAAGGGCAGGCAGCATGTACAAAGTGCAATGTTATATGTTTAATTGTAGTGGCTGTGACACATTTGCACCTAGCTGATATGTGCTCATATGTCCACAGGTCACACATCCAGAAGGCAGTCCGAGGACGCAGAAGGCACGGCACCCCAGAGGGATGACAGTCAGGAGCCAGGGCCCAGTGCATCCCAGGACACAGGTGTTCCGAGTGGGCAGCCACCCTCCCAAGAAACTGATATCAGTGAAGAAATGCAGGGCTCCCCAATTCCTTCACAGTCACCACTATTGGTCTCATCACCAGAAATGCCTGCATCCCTTGTAGTAGTACCACCTGTTACACACCCTAGCAGGAGGCATGTCGTTTCCCCACTGCTGGAAATGGAGACAGGTGCTGATGAAATGGTGGGTGAAGACTCACAGAACTTGTCTCAAGCTGACATCACTGCCACACTGCAGCCCAGCACAGAGCCTGTACCAAGTACCACTAGAAGGCGCACAGTACAAGGAAGGGGTCTAGGTGCACGTGGGGAGGGGACCAGTGTCTTCCAAGGCCTGGAGGGATCCATGGTCAGGATTCAGAGGATGCAGGGCAAGGGCATCATGGCCTGTCAAAGACAAATGCGATACCTGAACATCAACATGCATGAAATTGGCAAGGGCATAAAAGAGCTGGTGGAAGTGAACAAGAGCATGGCAACAGGCATACAGCAACTGTGCACTAAACTTGACTCTGAAATTACTGCAAGGCGCAGGAACAAGCAGCGCACAGAGAGAACACAGAAATCCATACACCGCCTGGCAACAGCCACATCCCTGCTATGCAGGCGTAGCATCAATAGTCAGGAAGTCCTGACTCATAATAGCAACCGGTTGACAAGGGGCATAGCTGGAATGACCGGTGCGCTGGAGGCCCTACTCAATGCACAAAGTGCACAAAGTTCTGCTATTGACGTGCCAGACACTGAAGCTAGCACCAGTAGGAGCAGCACAGCTAGCCCCCATGGCGTAGAGCCAAGGAGGAGCAGCAGGCGACAGGGTGAGGCTACAGACCAAACGCCCAGTGAACAGGCTGAGCCACAGACACCTGCCAGTGCAAAGCGTGGCCGAAAATGAACAGTTGTAACTATGGCCTACTGCCATTGGACATTTGATTCATAGTTAAAAAACAGTTTTATTTGCACATTTGTGCCATTTCAACCTGCCTAGTGACAATGTACAACTACGGTGGGTGGATTCAACACCTGTCTGAGTGTGTTTGCTCACTGTGAGCATTGCTGTCAAATGCTTGCTGTTGCACTTTTGTTTGTTAACATATCTTTAAATAATCTAATTAAACAGAAGCTTGTGCTTTCACTATAGCTCAGTGTCTTCACTTACTCAGAAATAATTGCGTGTTATGTCATCACGTCTGTATCTGCCATCACTTGGTGTTGACACTCCAGCAGGTTGACTTTCAGGCACAGCAATGTCGTCGTCATGATCCTCATAGTCAGATAACTCCACCTCAGTCCCCTTCTTAACAGCCAGATTGTGCAACATAGCACAGGCAGCAATGATCTTACAGCAGGTGATGGGGGTATACTGCCTTGCACCTCCACTCTTGTGCAAGCATCTAAACCTGCTTTTCCAGATGCCAAATGTTCTCTCAACAACATTGCGTGTGCTCTTGTGTGCCCGGTTGTATCTCCTTTGGCTGGGTGTTGAGGGGTTGAGGTAGGGGGTGAGTATGAATGAGCGGAGGGCATATGCACTGTTTCCTAAAATGAAAAGGGAATAATTTACTCACATGCTTACATGTACTGCTTATTGCAATAGGTGTAATAGGTATTGCACACTGTCTCTTACCTAGGAGGTAGCCTTCACCAAATTCCCCTGCAGTCAGGCGTGCATAGATGCCACTGTTTTGAAATATATATGAGTCGTGGGTACTTCCCGGGAATTTTGCTACAAGGTCTGTGATGACGTTCTTTGCATTGCAAATCACCTGCACGTTGATGGTGTGGCTTGACTTCCTATTGCGGTAAATGTATTCTGTGGCAGCAGGGGGACAAATGGGGATGTGCGTGCCATCAATGCATCCGATGATATGGGGAAATCTTGCCATCTGGTAGAAGTCAGATTTGGTTTGAACCAGTTCAGCATGGGTGGATGGAAAAGAAATGTAATGCTCCATCCTATGCAACATGGCGTCAAGGAAATTGTGAAAAAACCTTGAGAGGCTGCTCTGGCTCACCCCTCCCACCGCAGCAACCACGCTCTGGTAGCTCCCTGACGCCAGCAGGTGGATGCTGCACAGCACCTGTACATGTGTTAGGATTGCATGTGCCCTTGGGGTGGGGTGCTCCAACAGTGGTTTTAGGTCCCTGATGAGCTCCAAGATGGTGTCTGGAGCCAACCTGTACCTTTGCAGTATCTCTTCCTCTGTGAGCATGAACAGGGTCACCCTCTGCCTGTAAACCTGCTCCTGTCTCAGCCATTCCCTCTCTCCTTACTCCTGTAGCCATAGCCGTCTTGCAATGACATAAAATGCCGCCATTGTGCAAACAGAATTGCATTTTGGGTCCATTTTTATAGGCTGCACCTGGTTACCACCTGATTTGAATCCATGGTAAATACCGACTCTTAAATACTGATTTTGGTGCAAATTCGGTATTTCAGAGCCTCCCTACATCTCAATCTTCAATTTTAACTATTCTTAATTACCGATTCGGTATTTTACCGATAGGTAAGTTTACCGATCGGTAAGGTTACCGATCGGTAATTTTTCCAATTCGGTATTTTACCGATCGGTAAGTTTACCGATTCGGTAAAATTACCGATTCGGCCTATTTTCTATCACCTACATACCGATCGCTCAATGCCGGTCGGTAACGGCCAAAAATCGGTATTTTCGGCCGTTACCGACCGCTAAAAGCCTACCTACATCTGGCCCATGGTGATCTGCTGACCCCATCAGGCCGCCATCCCTGTGATGGTATCCAATGAGAGTGAGGCACAATTTGTGACCTACCTCATGAATATTGATTAGTTAGGTTGAACTGCGACTGAGGAATGGTGATTTTGCTAACAGAGTTATTACAACATAGGACGGTTTACAAAGTCAGAACTCATTCGCAGAAACTTTGTTTTCAATCTGCAATCGCTTTTTGCGAATCAGTTCTAAGTGAATCTGGCGCAACATTAGTTGTCACAAAGTCTTAATTTTCACACAAGTGACAAAGTGAAAGTCTTTTGAAGCTTCAAATTCGCCCACCTTGTCCACACCATAGACTCTGATGATGCAACAGTATATCTTCAATGAGGTAGTCTGATAAGGGTTTTGATACTGCATGCTTACACTGATGCAGTTATCTCCTTCTCCCTCCTCACTGTCCATACTGGTTTGAGATGAGTCTGCTGTCCGCCCATGCGCACAGCTTTGCCAAGTTTTACCCTTAACAAAGTGAATACAAATATGGACAGGCAGTCCTGGTTCTTCTGGTTAGGTGGACTTCTAGATTTCATTTGTACTATTATGATGTTTTCTTTTACATTAACCCAAAGAAGGCCAGAGTTGTTTACAAATTACTGAAATAACTTCACAGGGATCTGTGGCTTTAAGTCACATGACCTGGATTTCTTTTATTATGAAGAGCATATTGAGCATCTTTGGAAGCTGCTACTAACAGAGTTCCTTCAACATGAGTGCTTCAGTCTCCGCAATGCTGGAATTGCTAGTCATGGCAAGCAGATAGGACATGCAGCGGTTGTTATGAAAGCAAGCATGTTTGCCCATGGACTTCTAAATGCAGATGCTTGCAGCCTCCAGTAGTGCTTGCATTTACTGCCTTCTGTGCACAGAGACAGTCTGCATTCCCTGAACTAGGCAGATATAACAGTATGGATGCCAAGTGTAGCAGATCATTGGAAAAAAGGATTCTTCTGAGGCTGGGAGGCTATCATTAAGCAGCATTACACGTACAGGTACTTGCGTGAAGAGGCCAAGCTTAATAATGAAAGAAGTAAGGGATCATCCAGACATTGCGATTAAACAGTATAATTGACTGGTCAATGGGCAGCGAAACCTGCATGACAAGTAGCCTGAATGGTAATATAATGTATGTTATGGGTTTGCAGTCAGTGTACAGAACCCATTTAGACAAGATGGTGGAGATTCAATTAACGATAATTTACTATGGGCCTAAGAAACCTTCTGAGAACAGGACGAATGACTCCAGACATAACAATTCCTATATGGGTTTGAGTGTTTGACAGTCAAGGAACAAAGGCAGACATACCATACCTCAATAATGTCCTCATATTAATGGCTCTGTCTTGGTAGATATCTCCATGGATATACCTAAATTACAAAGCCTAGTTTGTCAGCCTATCGCATGTGGGCTGTCTGCAGGAAAGCAACAGAGAAAGCCACTAAAAACAATTTATGGTCATAAAGGCAATATGGTTCTATATTTTCCATTCATTTTTGAAGAGCTATAGACAAAGGACAAATATTTATGTGAAAAGCACTTAGAGATATTCGAACATAAATTGCTATATACTTTTGTCATCATCATCATCATCATCTGAAAGTAAACATACTTTAGCACTTCGTGATTAATGGAGCGTTCCCCAGTGGACCCTGTGTTAGTATCTAACACTACTCTCTTCCAATAGAACAATTTTTACTCCAGCGCTGTGCCATAACGCCACAACAGGGTCAATTCACTAATCTTTAGAGAGTGGAAGGAGATAGATTAAGTGCATTTTCCTTCTCAGATTCAAACAGTACATGCAAGCCTTGGAGAAGGCAAAATCAAGTTGGAGCATTCGGAAAACTTGAAGACTGACAATATGTAATCCACTCTAGTGGGGAGGACCTCAGTGATTCCAGATGGCACATCCCTTTTATGCACTCCATAAAGGGCGTGAAAGTGCCTGAAAGCAGTCTTATATAGTCAGTAACTATTCCACAAGAGTTGACATCTAAGCAACTTACAGTGCACAGTCCATAGTAAAGATCTTTACTGAACTTTAAAGAACTTCGCATCTGTTATTAAAATGTAGGCCAGATTGATCAGGCTGTTGGAAAAGATGAACAGCTTGGCTAAATTCCGCTCCAATTTCTTCTTTGATGGCCTTAGTGCACTGCTGATTTGTACAAGTGTATATATGTGTTGGTGGTTGTAGAGCACAAACCAGTTCTGAGTAAGGGGCATGGCCAGAAGAGAGATAAAGCTATTACAGTACGATCAAAGGTAGACTGTTGGTCAAGGCTATTGCTTTTTGAAGAGATGTGTCTTCAGCTTTTTTTTCAATTGTAGGAGAGTTACTGCTGATCTGATGTAAATTGGGATACTGCTAAAGATCATGAACAGAGAAGGCTTCCCTTCTGTTTTTCCCTTTTGCAATGGTTTGCCTCCAGGGACCCACAAACCTGGGGTCTTTTGTTGATGGCTTTAAATGTGATGCAGTTTATCGTGAAGGTGATCCGGGCTGGTAGGGGAAGCCAGTGTAGCTCTTTTTATCTTTGGGATGATATGATTGAATTTCTGTGAGCCCTTGATGAGCCATACTGCTGTTTGTAGGATATCTTTACAGGGTGATATCAGAGTCATAGCTAAATGCCTGTATCCAGATTGACGAGAACCAAGTATTCCATGGGTTCGCCAAAGTCATTTTCTTCAGGTGGGTGAGAAGCTGTTTAGTCTTTCTGGCAATGTCTTGATTTAATGAAAGGTCTGAGTGGACTTTGGCGTGGTCTTTCTGCTGCCTGGTAAAATGTAGTAGGTTTAAATTGAAAAGCAAGGCTTCAGTATGAAGTTGTTTGGTACTTTTGGCAGACAGGATGAATTCAGTCTTTGTGGGGTGTAGCTTCAGGAAGGACGTTGACTAACATGTTTGAATGAATTTGATGCAGGACATGAGCCTGTGTACGTTCTTGGGTGAAGATATTTGTAGGTAGAGTTGGTTATCATCTGTGTATTTTAGAATATTAATGGTCCTGTCTTCAAAAATGGATCCAAGAGGTTCCATGTACAATGTTAAAGATGATCAAAGAAACAATGGAGCCTTGGATAACACCGCAGGAGAAGTGGAGTAACTGTGATCTTATGGAACCTTTGTGCATGAACTGGCACCGGTTTCCTAGATAGAATGAACTATTTTAAGACGGTGTCCAGAAATTCAGTGCATGATTTCAGGTTATTGATCACAACTGATGGCCAACTGTGTCAAATGCTGTAAAGAGCTCGAGGAGGACCAGGAAGGAGGGATTGCTCCTTTCGTTGAGGAGAAAGGCACATTGACTCTTGAAGGTTGGCTGCAGCATAGTCTGAAACCTGATTGGTATTCCCCTAGAAGTTTATTCTCACATATGTGGAGTGAGGGTGTAAGCATATGCTCCTCCCTTCAACAAGTCTATTTTATTCATCAAATTCATTCCTTTTTATGACACAACACAGTAGTCCAAGTAGAATTGAGTGAAGGTAGATATTTTATTTCCATTTGCCACTTTTTAAATCCATTCCACTCTTTTTTGACATATTTTGTGAAAAGTTTGTAAGAAATAGGGGGACAGCCGACACATGTTTCGCCCTATGTGGCAAGTTGAGCCAGGGCTTTCTCAAGGGTAATTGTAATGTTCAAAGGTCATACAATCTGATGAAGGTAGAATACATATCAATTATCTTCATGGTAATATGTAAAAACATCCACAATTCGAGGTATGAAAGTTGAGTCCCAGGATAAATCCATCCGTAGAAACACTTCTACCTTAAAGAGCCCCTTCAAGGGTGCCCGTCGGGTATTGCAGCGCCAATCCGACGAGGAGCAGACCCAATGATGATGCATGACACCTAGCTGGCTGGGTGAGTGAGGGTCCTAATTCCGATAAGAGGAATTCACATCTCTTTCTAGATATTAAACAAGCATCTGCTCGCTTCCACAACCTGTTTTATCCTGTCAGGAACTGCACCCCCTTTTTGTGTTTATCAGTTTGCTGGGCATGTATTCTGGACCTGTTGAAAATAGCCCTTAGTTCCCCTTCTTTGTAGACACCCAGATCATTAACATAACATCACAACGCTTTAGCCAAGACACACAAAAGTCACTAATAACGTGCCCGGAATTATATAAGATCTCTAACACTTGGGATGGTTCAGCCTACTGTTATACACCCCAATGTGAATGTTCATGGGTGAAACGAATGGGGTTTAAGTCGACAGATCATACAAGGAGTTTTAAGGGCCCCATTACTTCAACCATTATCTCTTGTAGAAAAAACACTTACTCCCATCTTGGGTGAGAGACTCTTTTAATGGGGTACTCTTTGGGTCTGATTCACGAACTGCACTTTGTAGCACATTTTGTGGTACTACAAAACATGCTACAAATTAGAATTCTCAAACTATGTGCTAACACTTTTGTTTGCAGAGTTCTCCATCCTAACTGCGGAGTCTCCACACACGTAAGTATAGGTTTTAGTAGCAAACATGGGAGGGACAGAGGGAAGTGACTTAAAGAAGACTGATTACAAAAGGGGATGGGATTAGGAAGGAGCAAGGGGAGTTAAGGCGGGGAGATCACCAATCCACACAAGAGTAAGCCAATTGCAATCCTCAGGGGGTGGAGACATGCATCTTACACTGTTGTAGTAAGTTTGCACTCAGAGTTTGTGAATAACGAAAGTTTTAAACTTACTTCAAAGTGTAAACTTACTCAAACATGTAAGCTACCTTTGTGAATACAGCTTATATATTTTAACAGTAATTGATATCTTGATTCAGGGGTCCCCTTCTCCCAGATTGTTAGCACAACATTACAGCACTTTGAGCAACTGACAATAAAAGTCACCAATAAGGTAACAAGAGTTAGTTAAAACTCCAACACTTGATTAAAACAAAGGTTTCACCAATGACTATCTGGGAATTGTATCCCCCCCCCCCCCACCTTTTTAATACACCCCCACAATGGGTGAAACCATTGGAGTTCTGGTAGATTTAAGAACCTTTTCATGGGAATTCTATATTTTGCATTGAGGTTGATGATGATTCTCAGTTTTCTCACTTTATAAGAGTGAATAGTAATGTTGAGCCTCAGAGATTGCCATGCTTATAAGAACACACCATGCACCAAACTCTGTTCTCAAACAACAGCAGGAGAAAAGTATTTTTAAATTTTGAGGGGCCATACAGGCATGACCGGTGGACTACTATGTTCTCTGGATAAAGAAAGATTTTCATTTGTGCATGTATGTGGTATTTCTATAGCGCATACCTCACCAAAACGAATCAGAGAGTCGTAGAGGGTTAATGACAAAGATGCAATCAATGAGTGACTAGAAGGTTCGCTGGGTTCTATGAACATTAGTTGACTTTTAATTCCTTGTGATGCAGAGTTCTTTAAAGAGGTACATATTTAAGACTACATTAAACTGGCACAGGACTGAGATGGTCCTGATGGATACAGAGATCGTGGGTGCATAGATGGAAATTTCAGGTTCTCCTTTTAATACTTCAGGGGTCACTGAAATTGCATTCCAGCATATGTCAATATGTAGCACATTAGCATGCATTCTGAAGAATATTTTCTCAGTTTAATTATCTAGAAACTCAGTAAAATAAATGACATATCCAAGTTGTAAACGAATATCCGAAAACATTCCTGAATCAAAAGTAAAGAAGCCCTGGAAATTTGACCGGAACATATACTGTGGGAACGCATTTTCAGGCTTTCTAAATTCGTGTTAAACACTCACCCATCCCACTCCTATAAATGTTTAATTCAGTTTTGTATGGTACATTTTACTGCGTTCCTCTGAACTTTCAGATATCACACAGCCACTGAAAATTTTATTTTATGCATTTTTTTTATGAAGTAGCATTTTGCTATTCTGAAATGCCATTAGATATGTGACATTTCAGATACAACAATAAGGTTTTCAAATCATGCCAGTGAGAGATGGAAGTAGAAGTACACCCACACACAAGCAAAGAATGTTTATTCGGCTGTGAAATTCTGGAAACAAAGAGCAACACTGCACATTTGGAGAGATTTCTTTGAGTTACATTATGCCAGGACTTGGACGCAGATTTTCTTTTCTATTAGCGATCATTGGCAGATTCTTGGGAGTCGCATTTAGGGCCAGATGTAGGTAGCCAAATACCGGTCGGTAACGGCCGATTTCGGCCGTTTCCGACCGGTATTTGACTTTTGACATGTAGGTGGGTCAGAATTTATAGAATCGATATATTTACCAATTCTGTAAATTTACCACTTCGGTATTTTTCCGAATCGGTAAATATACCGATTCTGTAAATCCATATGTAGGTGGCACAGTTTGCAGTGCCACAGGCCCTTAGGATTTCTTATTTTACCACCCAATCCTATTGGGTGGTAAAATACCGAATTCCAGTGTACATGCACATCTGTGCATGTACACCTATGCCATGTGACACACAGACATGCCCTTAGGGCATGTCTGTGTGCCACATGGCACACAAGCCTGCATTTGGGGTGCTACAGGGTTTCAAAGTGACACCCCGTTCCCCCTGCCAGAATTCGGTATTTACCGATTCTGTAAATACCGAATCGGTATTTCCCATTGATTCCTATGGGCTTCAAGGCCCATAGGAATCAATGGGAGATACCAATTCGGTATTTACAGAATCGGTAAATACCGACTCTTACAGAATCGGTAATTGTTAAATTAAAATTACCTACATCTGCCTCCTTCCAATTTACCTACTCTTAAATACCGATTTGGTATGATTCGGTATTTAAGAGTAGGTAAATCGGAATTACCTACATCTGGATCAAAGTGCTGTAATTTAAGGAAAAAGAAAGAACATTAGCAGTTACATGGCAGAAAATTAAACAAGTAAAAGCTAAATAACATGTTTATCTGTACATTGATTCATAATTATGGGACATAATTGTGGTGCTAAAACACATATTTATACATTTATGAAACTTGGAGTGTTTTATGACTACAGCTATCAATTGCGATTCACATTTATATCATCTTTGCAGCCAATAATATGAACCTGTGTGTGAAAAACTGGATTGTTGGTTGGAGGGGGTGGGAACCCTCTTCAAGCACAAGCCACATTCCCAGTAAGGCTGAACCACGAAAGTAACTAAATTAACCTGTGCTTAACCCTCTAGAATCTTGGCACAAAAGCAGTCAAGCTTAAGTTAAGGCAATATGTAAAGAATGTATTGCTCTGATCAGGAGGGCAGCCAACTAGCCCTCTGAGTCACTCTGGTTGTAGATCCAGTCCTTCTCACTCAGGCAGCAGTGCAGCTAAGAGGCAGTCCTTCTTATAGTAGAGCAGCACAGTAGTCCTTCTGAGCCGTCCACAGGTCTAGAAGTGTATTGAAAAATTATGCTGGGGGTCCTATTTTTCAGTGTGGTGTGGTATCATCCTTAAGATGCAGTTTGGTGAGTTAACCCGCTAGGTGCTAAAGGTGGAACAGTTTCGTCCTCAGCCACAGTGGCCGTGGGCTGAGGATTAAACCATTCCATCCTCTGCACACAGCCAAGAAATCCCCAGCCAAGAGGTTTCTTTTTTTATTTATCATCCTGGGACAGCTGGGGAAGAGCTTCGCCAGCTGCCCGGGGCATTCGTTTGCGTGCGTTTTATTGCATGCGTGATGGGCTGATGTCATTACATTTCAGTGAAATAGGCTCATTTAACTTTCCACTGCTTTGGAGCTTGTGTGGCTAACTCAGACCCGAGCACCGAAACACACGGGAGAGGTATTGTTGGAAAGGGGAGGACCTAGTGGATCCGCAGTAGGGTGTTCCACAAGCAGGGATCCACCACTAGACATCAGGGAGCAGCCCCTGGGGCAAGGGTATTTACTCTCCCCTAATTTGTATTGGCACATTGCGTCTGTCTGCACCCCGGGGGGGGGGGGGGGGGGGGGGGGGCGAGGAGGCACACTAGGCACCAGGATTTCTTTTTTAATACGTAGGGATAGGGCCTGTGGGTTATTACCCCTGATCAGCACACACAATGCCAGAAAGCTCACTAGGCACCATGGATTATTTCTTTCTAAATTTAGGGGTGAGGGCTGACCAAAATGGGGAGAAACCACCCCTGGGGAGGTTGACCTTTGTCAACACATTTAGTACCCTTAGTAACAGCATAAAGAAGTGCATTCGAAGAAACTGGCGCTGTCTGAATACGAAGAAAGAGAAATTACCCATGCCATTATTTGCCTTCATCACCACCCCCCTTTTCTGAATCATTATTTGCCTTCGAGCAAGGGCGAAACATACAGGATAATTTGATACACACACGTCCACGTCAAGTTGATCAGAGTAGGACTAATACACTGTGGGATCTGCCACCTGTGCAAGGCCACTTTCCTTGAGTGGGATGTTGGATCTGCCCCCAGGCCAAACATACTAAACAGTTGACATTGGGACAGCAAGACCATGGATACAATTGAGTTTCTCGATCGGTAACAGTGAGAACTTGATCTATCGAATTGAGTGTCCATGTGGGCATCAAAATAGCGGAATGACAACTCGCAAAGTGCATCTACGAATGCTAGAACATAAAAGCACAGTTCGATGTAGAAAAAGTAACACTAAGCTTACAAGACACTACACTGAGCTGAACCATATGCCAGACGATTTCTCATGGACAGTACTGGAAAAACTGTATATACCTCCTCATGTCAAACACAAAGCCATATTCCTCTTTCACAAAGAACAAAAGTGGGTGTTCAAATTACACAGCGATACATTGGTATTGAATGATGCTATTACTTGGACTTCATTATAGCATTGTTTTTTTCCCTGAGCACTATGTTTTGGGTAGAGGTATGGGTCTGTGTCAGTGCTGGGCTCATCGATCACGCTTCAGAATGAGTACAATCAGCATAAACTTCCTAGTATCTTTTTTGACACAATCCATGCATAAACAAGGCCTTTGATCCTTGGGAGACTAGATTCAGTTCTAGGATTTGAATACAGCCGGTCCAGCCGGAAGCGAAGTGAGAGCAGTGATCAGAATATTGAGGATTTTTTTTAGGAATTGTTTTCATGACAGTGATCAACTTATGGTTCAAGACATGGCCTGCACCAGAGAGTATCGAGACGGACCAATGTTTGAACTTGTTTGGCACGAAAACAGCTATGATTGTTTAGCGCCGACGTATTCAATTAATTATTTAACTATAAGTCATTCCTATACAATGGCATTATTATTATTTTTATTTTTATTTTTTATTTTATGTTTACTTTTTGCACTTCTACATGACCGAGCAGTATTCTTCTAAATGGGGAAAGTGAATTGACTAAGCATTGTCACTGAATGGGTAGAAGGTATTTCTGATGTGTAACCTATTTGAACAGCGGACATCTTTTGTTTGCACCTACCCAAAGGAGGTTCTAGTTGCAATACGTTACCATTTTGGCAATAGTATATATATAGAATTGCTTGTTTCTTTTTTGTGCCGATATACCTATGGCACTATACGTCGCTTTCTAATGTTGTCATTCTGTAGTTCATGGTCTCTGTAGTGTGACTTTGTTTTGATACACATCGGCAATGGTACAAATATAAGTATTATTTGATTATACCGTGCCGATCGACTCAGGAACTACAAGTCACCCCATGATGATGTCATTTTGTAGTCCCTGTCGTTGATATCACGCGTTGTGGTTACAACGATAGTACAACTTATTTATACACAAAAACTACAAATTATTTTGACTTTATGTCATTATTGTAGTAATACATTTTACTTGTGTACAAGAATTACAAGAGATTTTTTGACCTGTACGTCACTGTTACAACATACGTCTATGACGCTTTTACACCACGTGTTCATCGCACGTGATGTTATGCCACCAATGGGAGTGCCCGGTATTGAAAGGGTCACTCTTTAAATACACCCCTTACTTGTGCCTCGGTACCTCCCACGAACTTGGGTTAGGACCGAGGCACCGACAGAGAGGTGAGTTGGGCTTTACAGAGTATATGGCGCTATCTGTTCTCAGCAGCACGCATTTTCTAAGCTCCACCGGAGAGACTAGCGGTGGGTTGTTTTAAGTTGCAGTGAAGCCTGTTTATAAGATGACCAGTGCATTTCTGCATTTATTGGGTGATTATCAGACATTACATTCGGTATGTGGTTGGAGCGAGATTGCTAAATAAAATGTTTCACCGGTACACTTTACCCTGGTGGCCCACTAGATTACAGCGGGTTATTGTAGGTCACATCGGCTGAAGGCTGAGTACGTTCCAGCCTTTCAGTCCATTAGGCACAAGAGCCAAAGTAATAAAGGGTAACCGATCCTAGCTGACAGATCGGTGGCTATCACCAAGTTAGGCATCCACGACTTTGGCAGAGATAAGATTGGTTCTATCTTGCAACTAATTGTGATGAATGGTTGGCATTTGGTTTTCTAGACTTTTTTATACAGAGGGGTTATGATCCTCTGAAACTTGAACTTATGGTATAAACCTAGTACAGGAAATGAGCAACATCGCTGAGTGCCCTAGAGTAAGGCTAGTGTAACCGTAAGGCGGTCCACCAGGTTTCATAGGCTTTTCTCTGCTATATTGAGAGACGTATATTGAATACGCATAAAGACTGGGGCAATGCCACGAATCATCCCGGTAATAACAATGGTGCCTCTGACTGAGGAAATTAATTTTCTTACAGGGCCGGGTCTCCTGTATACCTGAGTGATTACCAGGTGAGGTGAGGCCACTACCTCATAGAGGACAGGTGAGTGGATCTGTCCTTTTAAATTATAGATATAGTGGATGAATGCATTTTCTGTTTTTATTGTTCACTTAATTCGTTATGTGTCATTTATCCCTACAGGTGTGAATATCACCCTGCCTGTATGGAGGTATTTGTTTAATCATTATATGTCCATTCACAATGTGCAGTAGCTTAAATACGATAAGGTCCTGAAGAAAGCCAGGGCGAGTGGCCCTATGAGGCTGAAACTAGTAGACCAATTAGAACAGCGGCATATTTGATAGAAGCCGTTGCTGCACTTTTTTATTAGGTTTGGGAGCGATATGTGAATAAAAGTGTTTGTTTACTTCCATATCCTTTTTAATCTTCACATTTTTCTGCAATGCACTCTTTCCTTTCCATTGACTAGTTTGAACATATGTCAGTAGTGTTTTCTGTCCAGTTTGCCGAATAACTTGGTTACTGCTGCCTGACTAGTATGTCATCCAATCCACAATGACACCCCTCTTGGTTGTGAGGTGCAGTGGTAGGCACGCAGGAATTCCAGATGATGATACCGGCCACGAAGGGCAGTTGATGGAAATCCTACAGCCTCTTTTGCTGTGATATGAGTAGTTCATTTGTTTGAGTAGTTACTGAATGTAACACATGTTTTTGTGAGTGTATACACAGAATTTGCATTTTCTCTTTTTTTACTATAGTTAGTTGACCACCAGATTCTACTTTTGTTTGTACTAATGCCGCAACACCGTCAAACACAAATGGGACAGTCTTTCTGCCCCCTCCCTGGAAGCAGATGGGTGTTGAACCCCTGGTGGCAGAAAGCCCACTAGACAACATGGATTTTCTTTTTTAAAGGGGTGGGGGCTGCCCACAATTGGCTTGCCCATGCCCCAGCTCACACAAATGTAGACAGAAGTCTTTCAACCATCCCTAGGGACAAGTGAGACAAACGCCCCTGATCTTCCCCCAAGGGACAGAGAGCCTACTAGGCACCAGGGATTCTTTTTTTCTTAGTATAGGGGTGGGGGCTGGCAAGAATGGACACAGTCTTTTGCCTCCAGGGGGCATATGGGAGTAGTAGTCCCCGATCTTCCCCCAGGGGTGGGCAGAAAGCTAACTAGGCACCAGGGACTATTTATTTTTCTTAGTATACGAGTGAGGGCTGCCCAGAATACGCATGCCAATGCCCCCACACCACTCAAAAAAATGGGCACGGTCTCTGTCCCCCTTTGGGGGCATATCGGGGCTATAGCACCCGATCTGCCCCCTGGGGGCAAAAAGCCCACTAGGCTTCATGTACTATTTTTCCTTTGTGCAGGGATGCGGGCTTCCCTGAAGGGGCATGCCAATGCCCCCGAAGATCCCCCTCCAAAAATTTGCACAGTCTTTCTGCCAGCCCTAGGGGAGAGATATGGGCAACAGCTGCCACCCCCCAAAAAAATGGGCACGAGTGGCAGATGGTGGTTGTTACAATCAATGTTCCCTCCATGGGTGGGGCAGAAAGCCCACTAGGCACCAGGGATATGTTTATGGGCATGTCAGGGAGTGGCCCAATGGTCAAGGGCCGCTCCCTTTTTTTTAGGCACACACTTTAGCCGTTCACAGTCGTTTGGGGGCAGATCAGCTATGTATTTTAGGTTCATCTGCCTCCAAGGGGGGCAGAAAAGCACTAGCTACCAGGAAAAGTTTGTGTTTGTGTGTACTGGAGTTCGGCTGACGGTCTGCATGTGCTGGCATTTGGCTGGCTGTATGTGTGCTGCATTTTACTGGCAGTGTGTGCAGACTTGCGCTTGGCTGGAGGTGTGTGGACTAGTGCTTGGTGTTGTGATGTGAGTAGACTGGTGCTTGCCTGGTGGTGTGTGTGGACTGGAACTTGGCTGGCAGTGTGCATGGACAGGTGCTTGGCTGGTGGTGTGCGTGGATGGTGCTTGGCTGGCAGTGTACGTGAACTTGCACTTGGGTGGTGGTATGTGTGGACTGTCACTTGGCTGGAGGTGTGGGAGATATTTAGTGCATACAATGGTAACAGTCCCTTGTGAGATTTGTACAGCACACGTTCCTTTGAGCATCAGTGTAATATTAGACATGGTCCGTGGCTGTCAAAAATCATTTAAAACATAAAGAGTGGCAGTGTTCAAAACTCTGTTAGAGCCTCACCAACTTATATTAGTGCTTTGGCATTTTCTGTATATCTATAATTTTGAAGTGCAACTCTAAGGGACATTTTTTTGGTAGGGGATAAAAAAGGCCATTTTGGTGATAAAGCTCAGGGAGTGCAACAAACGGGTGGTCTTGCACCACTTCAAGATGGTGTGAATCCACCTCCTTGGGATGCCATCCAATTGATGGTGCCCCTTGAGTTGAAGAATGCCTACCTGACTGACCTCCTTTTCCCTCCATACTTCTGCAATTTGACTTGAAGCAGCAGAATTTTTAATTCAAGGCTCACCTTTTGACCTGTCCTCAGCACCCTGGTGTTTCAAAAAGATGTTGAGACTAGTGGTGTAATTCCAATGGGTGTTGGTAGTGAAATTGATCATCTACTGCAACGATATACTGAGTGTTGACCAGTGCCTTCAATGACTCAAGCACTCTACTATTGAGCACTGCAACAACTGAAAGTATCTCATCTAAAAAGGGATCGGATGTTTTGAGACCTACTGGATCTCTCGACAGAGGTCAGAGAGAAGATCCATTGGTGGCTTTAACACATCAAAGCCAGGAATTGGGAGGCGATCTTCAGAAGACTCTGGGTATGATGATAGAGTCAGACAACAGGAGATGGAGTTGGAGAACCAGGTGCACAAATGTATCCACCTAAGGACAGTAGTTAGAAAGCCAATTGGTCTTACATATCAACTGTCTGGAACCTCGTACATGATCCTTCAAGTGAGAGGAGGGATGAAAGAAAGAGTGAATTATTGAGTTCTTCTAAAAATGGACAACGCCTCTGTGGTATGCTATATAAATCACCTGGAGGGTAGCAAGATCGAAAGCCCTTACTGAACAAGAAAAGTATTTCTGCCATTTGTGGCTGGAAAATCAAGCGGCAGTCACAGTGGAGTATTGCTCGAGATGGCTCAACAACAAAGCAAACTGGCAGCCTAAACAAGTCCAAGATTCAAGTGCATGGAGGCTTGAGCTGGATATTTTCTTGGCTTTGAAGTGAAGATGATGCTCTTGTTGGACGATCTCTTTGCCTCACAATTGGATCACCTGTTCCTGAGGTATTTCATCTGAAGTTTGGACCGAGGGGCCATGGTAACAGATCTCTTATTACTGTAATGGGGTGCAGAGAACCATTACATCTTCTCACCATTATCCATGCTAGCAAGAGTGGCAACTCAAGCCAGGAGGTAGCCAGTGCTGCTGGTTCTTATCATTCTG
This sequence comes from Lissotriton helveticus, assembly GCF_964261635.1. Lineage (NCBI taxonomy): Eukaryota > Metazoa > Chordata > Amphibia > Caudata > Salamandridae > Lissotriton > Lissotriton helveticus. The sequence continues at coordinate 307,390,117 of NC_136063.1, read as the reverse complement.
TTTAGGAGATTGCAAATGTGTTTTCCACCCCTCGCAGGACCCCCCAAATGAAGTAGAAATACAGCTCAGATCCCCCAAGCTGAACTAGAAGAAAGGAATTAGCTTGCTCCTCCCCATCATCACAGAGCATCTCCCACAACTGAACGCACGTCTCTGTACAACTCAAATTTGACGCTCCTCCTGGATTAACTAGCTCCTCTGAAACTAAAGAAAAATAGGAGCATTCCATCCAGATCATGGTTAACCACTGACATCAACAACAAAAGAAGACCACTAAGAGCCACAGAAAGACTCTGGAGGAACAACCCCTCCATCATCAGCCATGAACAACTCCAAGCAGCCCGCAGGAAGTACAAAAAACCCATTAAGAATAAAAAAACTGCGTTTTTCTGCACCACGCTAGACAACGCAAAAAACAGACCCAAAGAGCTCTTTAATATCATCAGGAAACAAACCGACAAGTCCGCTGTCTCTCTAACTCAGGCATCCAAAGAATTGTGTGACAACTTCACCAACTTTTTCAACGACATAATCTCCAAGGTCGAACTCTCACTAGTCGCCAGTCACATCTCCTCCACCGAGAACCCGACGCTTGGAATTAATGACAGTGCTTCCAGGAACCCTCCAAAACACTGGACTTCCTTCAATCCCATTCAGGAAGCAGAGATTGTCAAACTAATCTCCAGCACTAAGCCTTCATCCCACGCCCTCAATCAGTTACCCCCCTCAACTGACCAAGGAATTGAAACTCGCCCTAGCCCCACTTTGGTGCAAGATCATAAACAGCTCTCTGAGATCCGGTGTTGTTCCAGACTGCCTCAAAGTCAGACAAGTCATGCCACGGTTGAAAAAACCCAGCCTAGGAACAAAGGATCTGAATAACCTCATACCTGTTTCAAACCTTCTACTCCTATCCAAAATCCTGGAAAGATGCGTACTCCCTCAACTGACCCAACACTTGGACAGCATCCATCTTCTCGATCCCCACCAATCGGCTTTCAGAAAAGGCTTCAGCACTGAAACCGCGATCCTCAATGTCATAGATGATATACACAAGTCACTTGACTCGGACCAATGCTGCCTTCTCATTCTCCTAGACCTATCGGCAGCCTTCGACATGGTCAACCACAAACTTCTCATCATGTTCTTCAAAAAAGGGCTGGTCTTGAAAAGACAGTCCTTCACTGGTTCTCCTCCTTCCGCCACAACCGCTCCCAAAAAAATAAAAAATAAAAACTTCTAGTCTGACCTACACCCCATAAACAGGGGGGTTCCACAAGGGTCAGTTCTCTCCCCACAACTTTTCAACATCTACATTGAACCGCTTACTAACCTACTCAAAAAATACAACATCCCCTTCCACCTTTATGCAGATGACACGCAAATCTATCTGGAAACCTCCTCCATTGAGGACATTTAAAAACTCAACCCCACGCTTAGAGAGGTCCAACACTGGCTCTCTAGTAATCATCTACAACTCAATCAAGAGAAAACGGAAATACTCCTCATCTCCAACAAAGAAGAGAACCCCCAAATTGCAGAATAGCTCAAAGCTATTGATGCTCTCAATGTCGAGCAGGCCTCAGCCAGACCCGCTAGTGCAAGGGGTTCGCCCTTCTGTGCACGAAGTCCTCAGACCCAAAGGAAAAAGTTTATTACACCTCATGAGGTGGTGCTAAAGTTCAACCAGTACCCTTCGGCACTGCGAGAAGTAGCACACAGGGCTACCGGACACATGGTTTATTTATACCCACACAGGGGCTCAAAGGAAGGCGGTACAAAACACAAGAGCACATTTTATGTCCATACAAGGTAATATCGAGAAGCACAATAGATCAGTGGGAGGAGTTAGCAATCTTGGGGTCTCGGCTAACACATTCCAATCTAGGGTTAACCATTAGCAGATGTGGACCCTAACGGTCAGCAGCAAAACACAGAGATGCTATTATTAGCCTGTTGCTGGGCAGATTCAAAGGCCATGAGCAGAAAGATAGGACAACGCACATGGTCGACACGAGGCAGAATGTGGCAGACAAAATGGCTGCCGTGAATCCAAAATGGATGCCGCCAAAACGTCAAGATAACAGTTAGAACTCGGATGTCTTTCGCTAACGCTCAACCTAATCGCTGTCAAACTACAACAGACAAACCTTTTAGCGTTAGCTAAAGACATATGCTCTTTTTGGGTAATCTGTGCATTCATCTCATATATCTATGCACATTATATTTGTCACCTCTTTATCCAACGATCGTTGCGCTTTTACGGCATTTCGTTTGGATGGTATACAGGCAGTTATGCACATAGAACACAGCATTGGACCACAATGTATACACATACAACAGGTGAAAATTAGTGCAGCTGCAACACACAGAATTGTCAGCAGTTTCCAACCCCAAGCAGAAATTAAAGCCCAAAACCATCCAGCAAATGTCCAGGTACCATTTTTCTCATAAATATCAGAAGCTATTTTGTGCAGTTTAAGATTTGCTTCATATACAGAAGGCGAATTATCAGGGATGAACACGCAACAACTACTTCCGATGACTTTACATGCTCCTCCTCTATCTGCTAACATAACATCCAGAACCATTCGGTTCTGAAGAGTTACAATTCTAGCAACTTACAGTTCCTCGGTAATATTACCAAGCGCTATAGCTGTTTCATTGGTGACAGCTTCTACAACTCTAGTTAACCGTCGTATTTTCCTACTATTTAAGGCAGCACCTACAAAGGGAAACAAACCTAAATTGAAGTCAACGTATTTCTGCAGACTAGTGTCTGTCTGGTCAACATCGTCAATCCGAATTGTGCGCTTATAACGATTCATGGAGATATTTATGAACAGTTTAAAATCCCGGTGATATGAAGCAGGTGCAAGAAAAACAGGGGGTAATAGAAAAGATACATAACAAATACCAGACCACCCTATAGGCAATCTATGATACCCATGACTTTCACATATTAGATATGTGTTATGTGAAGCCAGGAAAGTACTATCATTTATTCCATCTATATTTAACACAACAACACATTCGCTGATTCCCACTGGAATTCGTCCAGTTCTTTGCACACAGAGATTAGCTTTAGTTCGTGTTACAGTAATTACAGATTCATTGCTTGTGGTAGAGTCTCTTGTATGGGTGAAAACATAAGGCGTTGAAGCATTGTCCGGCCGATATTCTTCCCATTCCCATATAGTTCCATGTTCATCTTGATAACACTCTTTATTCAAACGGAAGAGAAGTCCACGCAGGTTCTGTTCGAAAAGAGCAGAGTGTACCAGGCTCGACAGGAACCATTATGCAAAAAAGGGAGTGGAATAAACGGCGTTCCACCTTTCTTCTGATGAGCTGGGAGCATACCACAAATCTAGCAATTTGTAGTATTGGTGGCAACATAAATATATGGTGGAGCATTTGAACAAAAGTGTTATTCAAATAAGATTCTCGATGCTTATGCTCATGATAGGGAAGAGTAAAATGCTGATGCTCTTCCGGAATCGGAGTAGTAGGAACCATAAAGAATTCCCGAGCAGGACTCACCCTCTCAACACACCAGGTGATCACTGCTATAACTGTTAAAATAACAAAAACACTTAATACTCCTAAAATCTCCTTCTTAGTAGCATTCATAGTCACAAAGCTAAATCTTCAAAACTAAAAAATAGAAAAAACAAAATAGTCCATGAGCTCTTTACTCTGGGTAGACGTTGGTTTCTTCGCCACAGACCAAGACAGGTGTCACTACACTACGCACAGCTGATACCCCTCCCTTGTCATATCGGCTTTCCGTTTCCACTACCCAGAGCGGTTGCTCAGCCAGTCTCGCAACAAAAAAACCTACAAAGGACTTTCTTGATCTCAGATTGTATCGCTCTGCTCCAGGTGTCGTCTGGTCCGGGAAGAACTCCGCAGATCGGTCAGGTGATACAGCAGGGCCTTTCTCTGTAGTCAAGATATTCCGATGGTCTGTCAAAACAGCAGGTTCCACCAAGGTTGACGGTATCTTCCGGCAATGGGTGCTATGCACCCAGTTCTTCTTGTTGGTGACCCGAACTGCCGTTCTAGTGGCGAGGAGTACTTCCTCTGGTCCACGCCACCTCGGTTCCAGGCTGCTTGACCTCTCAAATATCTTCAGCATCACAAAGTCGCCGGGACGGAGTTCATGGCCCTCACCTTGGGATTTATCAGGGAGCGCTTCTCGAACCTGCTGATGAATAGAAACCAAGCTGATAGTCAATTGTGCCAAATAGTCATTCATTAGAACACAAGGTACATCATACACAGAACTTGGTTTTGGAACTCCCCAAGTGTTCATCGGCCTTCCAAACACCACCTCGTACGCGGTAAGACCCGCCCTAGAATGTGGTACCGATCTAATGGACAATAATGCCAATGGCAGCGCATCTGGCCAAGTCAGGTTCGTGGAGGCTTGAATTTTCGCGATTTTGAGCTTGAGAGTGCCATTATACCTCTCCACCAATCCTAAAGATTGTGGATGGAACACAGCATGAAACTTTTGCTTGATTCCTAATCCCTTCAGGACATACCTGATAACTTCCCCGACAAAATGAGGCCCGTTATCATTCCATAAAAGTCTGCAAGCACCGAACCTCGGGAAGAACTCCTTCAATAGCACCTTAGCAGTAGTAATAGCAGTATTATCTTTCGTAGGGTATGCCTCAATCCATTTACTGAAGGCGCAAACCACCACCCAGACATACTTTAAATTATTACACCGCTCAAGCTGAATGAAGTCCATTTGCAAGACTTCAAAAGGTGCAGTTGGTGTAACAAAACCTCCAGATGGAACTCGTGTCCCTTTTCCAGGATTATATTGCAAACAAATCAAGCAGGACTGTACTATTCTCTTATCTGTGCTAGCAATCTCTGGATGTTCCCAAACTTGCGTAAGCATTTTCGTCATTGCATGAGCTCCAACATGTGCTACCCCATGTGCCATTTGAACCATAGGTTGCACGTAAGCTATAGGCAGCTTCCATCGATCCATCTGCTTGTTTCTCCAACAACCTTCATCACCTAACTCTCCTTCTTTAGACCATTGTTCACGCTCTTTGTCAGAAGCTGTCTTCTGTATCTCTCGCACTTCCTGTCTAGCATCACGCCATCTTTCAGCTTGCGACTTTACTACATACATAGAAGTGGTATTTCTCTGCACTGCAGTCTCGCGTGCTATACGATCTACAAAAGCATTTCCCTGTCCAATCTTATCTGTGACTTTCTTATGTGCACTGCACTTCACTATGGCAATTTTCTTCGGTAATGTCAATGCAGTCAAAAGATTGTGCACTAAATCTCCGTGCATTATCTGTATTCCATGGGATGTAAGAAAGCCTCTTTCCTTCCAGAGTAGGCCAAAATCATGCGCTACTCCAAAAGCATAGCGGCTATCTGTGTAAATGTTTACGCACAAACCAGCACTAAGCTCACATGCTCGTGTCAATGCTATCAATTCAGCTGCTTGAGCCGATTTCTGTGATATGCGAGCTGTCTCCACTATTGTCTCAAGCGTGGTAATTGCATATGCGGCTGAGGTCGTACCATCTGGTAACTTCAAGCAAGACCCATCAACCCACAATTCACCATCTACATCTGGAAGGGGCGTATCCTGTAAATCAAAGCGACCCTTTGTCTGTTCTTCAGTCAGAAAAATATAATCATGGATTTCTTGTGACTGAGGCTGAGTCACGGGATATGGCAACAAAGTGGCTGGATTCAAAGTTGCACATCTCTTCAATGTAATGTGGGGGGCTAACAATGTTAATTCATATCCTGTAAGACGAGCACTAGTCAAGTGCTGTGTCTTTGTCTGATTCAGGAGGGCATCGACAGCATGTGGTACCGGCACTAACAATTTGTGTGACAAAAATACTTGTTCACTCTGTCGAATAGACACTGCTGTTGCTGCAACTAAACGAAAACATCCAGGTAATGCTCTAGCAACAGAATTAAGAACTGCAGAAAAGTATGCACACGGACGTTGCTTATCGCCATGTAACTGAACCAACACTGATAATGCACATCCATCCTTCTCGTGCACGTAAAGTGTAAAAAGCTTCGCATAATCTGGTGTGCCTAACACTGGTGCTGAACAAAGGGCTTGCCGTAACTGTCGAAAAGCACTTTCACATTCTTCTGTCCACGGAAGAGGTACTGGTGTATCTTTCGTCAAAAGTGCTAACAGGGGCTTAACAATGTGTGAAAATCCCAAAATCCACTGTCTACAAAAAGAAGTGAGACCCAAAAATGCACGTACTCCTTTCTGTGTGGTAGGAACTGGTGTGTCTAGAATAGCTTGTATGCGATCTGATGTCAATGCACGTCCCTCCTTAGACAAAAGGTGACCTAAGTAGGTTACCTTTGGTCTACAGTATTGCAGCTTCTTACGAGAGACTTTGTGATGATGTGAAGCAAGAAAAGAAAGCAAAGATAAAGTACATTTTTCACACTGTTCTGGGGTGTCGGCTGCCAACAAGATGTCGTCGACATATTGTATGAGAGCCACACCTTCGACCAGTACAAAAGAATCAAGTTCCCTTTTCAATGCTTGGCTGTAAATACTCGGACTTTCAGTATAGCCCTGAGGAACCCTACAAAATCTGTACGATCGATTATTCAAAGTGAAACCGAACAAATATCGACTATCAGGATGAATAGGGATCGAAAAGAAAGCGTTCTTCAAGTCTATCACAGTGAATGTAGTGGCAGTCGGAGGGACTAAAGTAAGAAGTGTTGTGATGTCAGAGACCACAGGATATTGTGGTACTATCTTATTCACCTCCGTCAAATCAATAATGAATCTATAAATTCGTGTATCAGTATCTCTCTTCAGAATCGGAAGAATCGGGCTGTTGCAAACATTGTATGGGACTTCCTCAACAACTCCAACTCGTATCAAATCATGTACAATTCGTATGAGTGCCTCTTCTCCCTCCTGTGAAATGCGATATTGTGGCAATCGAGGTAACACAGCTCCCTCCTTGACGCTAATCTGAACCGGAGGGATGACCATCTGACCCACATCGGTGTCTGAGGTAGCCCACAAAGATTCAGGAAGTGAGGCTAATGCAGTGTCTTCTTTAACCAAGTAAATTCTGTCAAATTCAGTGTAATTATCGTTTAAAATGACTCGCACCCCTTCAGGAAAACATCGTATGGTAGCTCGAAAGTATTTTAACATATCAAGGCCCAAAATGTTGTCTGGCGTGTTAGGGGAAAGTAAAAACGGACATGGAGCACATAATTTATCAACATAGAACAAGAGTGGCTGGGACAATGGGCTAAGTAATAGTTGTGCCAGACAGGGGAGCCCTCGGAACCAATTGTTTAGACAAAGCACCACGTGTAGCTCCTGTATCGACCAGAAACCGATCAGTAGAGCCCAAAACATGTGCTGTAACATAGGGATCCGTCTGATCTACTGGAACTTCAATTGATTCCTTACCCCATCCTAGGCAATCCTATGCATGAGCAGAATCATACAAGTCAGGCTGGACATAATCGGAAATTTGATATTGATTCCGCCTATCGAATGTGTTCTGTCTCTGCTGCGGGCGTGTATTCATATAAGATCGGGCACGATCATTCATACTCCCTAGATTCTCCGAGAAATTTTAACCAGTTCTCCCTTGACCCCGCCCCCTAGCATCCTGCTGAGAACGTAACACGGGGCAATTACGCGCCCAATGACCGAATTGCTTACAATATGCGCATTGATTTGAAGAAACATCCGAATGACCATAAGGAGTATTGGGAGGCGGTCGTCCACCTCTATCATAAGTTCTATCGGGGCCCTTATCATAACCTCTAGAAGGCGGACCATACACTTGGGCCAACATGACTTTCGTTTTTAACTCTTTTGACTTCTTGTCCTCGGTCCCCTTCGCCTCCGTCTCCTGGTGCTCATAATACAGAGCCATCGTCAAAACAGAGGCCGGAGAGGACGTAGTCCAAGAACTTTCGCTAGCTTTCAGACGGCTTGCGATCCCTGGTAACAGATTTGAAACATATTTATCAACAAACAAATGTCTGTCGGTATCATCAGTAAGAGACTGACCGCTAAAATCATGAAAAGCTTCCTCAAAAAGAGTAAAGAAATCAGAAACCGATTCATCTATCTTTTGTTTACAGGACGCCTAAACAGTCCAATCTATCTTTTTAGGGGGAATAATCGTTTTAAGTTTAGTCAAAATGGCTGCAGGAAGATCTAATATTAACTGATGCGGTTTTTGGGCAGGCTCTCTATCTGCATCTATGCGCTCTATCTCCTTCCATTCGGCACCAAGAACATCAATTTTACGAACGGTCCTCCACATATCTGGGGGTAAAATAAGACCGAAAAACAAATCTATATCACATAAAGTCATGACACAGGAATTTAAAGCACCCTCAACTTCTTCGTAAAAGGCGGCTGGATTTTTACGCGGGTCAGGCAATGCATTTTTAAGTGCCATTACATCTGCTCTATTCCAGGGGGTGTACACTCAATTGTAAATGAAGTATCCGTTAGCATCGACAGAATTTTTATCATCATTATCACCCGTTCCTTTAGGAGGAACATACAACGGCGCGGCTTCCCGCATAGGTTTCATGAAACTGGTATTATCTTATCTGTCACGAACATAGGACACTGCGCTTGGCCGGGCGGATTGGTCTGTGGAACAGCATCCGCAGCCTTTTTCTGCTCCTTCAGACATCTCGCCTCGTTTCGTACTTTAACCAGTCTTCTAATCAGGTCTTCTTCCTGGGAAAAAACAAAAAGACCATCACGTAGCTGTTTATGATCATTTGCGATATCAACAGGTTCTAATATTGTGGAATATGTTCGATACATTTCTACAACTTCATCGGTAAATATCGTAGCGAAATATATCTGTTCCTTTTCTGACCAATCCTTTATAATAGCAAAGAGATCGGAAGCAGGGTCAGTGCTACGTAATGGTTTACGAGCAGCTTGTCTGATTTGGGCCGAACGTTCAGCAGACAACATAGATTGAGTGTCCCGCGCTTTCTGCTGTCCCGAATCAGAATCCTTGTCGTCCCCGGACGGAGCAGACGGAACGATATACGGAGGTGGAGGTCGATCTAATAACAAAAAATCATCTTGTGTTTTATTAAGGACAGGATAGAGAGGCTGACGGACAGGATATTGGCCAGATATCTGTTACCTTCGTTCTTTCTCCTCACGTTCCTGTAGTTCTTTCGCTTCTTTCTTTCGTAATTCCAGCGCTTTCTCATACACAGTCTTTCGCTGTTCTTTTTCAATCAATGCCTGCTCACGCTTCTCTTGCTGCCGCACTTCTTTCTCTCACATTCGCAAACTCTCAAACATATCACGCCTAGACTTTCGCTCAAACAGACATCGCTCCACATATTCAACCTTTCGCGCATCAAACGACCCATGCAATGGCCAACGTAACTCAGGATCCTTCTTGGTATATTTGTGCCACAATGTGCTGTACATTATGGCAGAAAGACCAAACTTCACATACATGTCTCGATTAGGAGTCCCCTCATGGGGAGCCGGCTGTGATTCCTCAAGTCGTAAATTGGTACCACCAAACAAGCAGCACATCTTTCGAAGTGCGCGGCAAACAGGCATGCTCAAAAATAGTGCAAGATATACACTACTATAGGGAAAGAGCGCTTAAGGTACTTTCTTAGTACGTTGCGCTATACATATCAAAAGCGGAGGAAAAAAACTCCATGCATCGCCTGCCTATATGAGTTGCAACACATATATATGCAAATATCAAACAAACATATCAAACAAAATTCAAAGTAGACAAGTCAGGAAACCTCCGGTGTCAGTGCGCTTTATAAATGCAGCTTAACATTAACATTAACATTAACATAACAAGTCCATTCCAAAGTCAAACGTGCCACGGTAAGCGTCCTAAGACTACCTTACCAGACGAGGCACTCCAAAGTCCAAAACCAACAACAGGCGCCGCAAAACGGCTCTTACCAATCATAGGCTGTCCAGATTCCAACTGCCAAGTTCAAAATTCGACCAAACGGTCACTGCACGGCAGACCAGCAGAAGAGATCTCAGTCGAGGACCGGTGCCACCTGGATGGTCGGATCGGAAAGTAAGGAAGAATCACCTCGGGTACCAAGACTCGGGTCTTCTCTGGCAGCGATCGCGTCCTCAGCGAAGTTCCGAACCTTCGTCACGACCAATCCTTCGGGCATCCGAGTCGCCGATGAGCCCAACGTGCTGGGCGCCAATTTGTCGTGCAGGCCTCAGCCAGACCCGCTAGTGCAAGGGGTTCGCCCTTCTGCGCACGAAGTCCTCAGACCCAAAGGAAAAAGTTGGCACAGAAACTGGAAATGACAAACACATAGTTTATTACACCTCATGAGGTGGTGCTAAAGTTCAACCAGTACCCTTCGGCACTGCGAGAAGTAGCACACAGGGCTACCGGACACATGGTTTATTTATACCCACACAGGGGCTCAAAAGAAGGCGGTACAAAACACAAGAGCACATTTTATGTCCATACAAGGTAATATCGAGAAGCACAATAGATCAGTGGGAGGAGTTAGCAATCTTGGGGTCTCGGCTAACACATTCCAATCTAGGGTTAACCATTAGCAGATGTGGACCCTAACGGTCAGCAGCAAAACACAGAGATGCTATTATTAGCCTGTTGCTGGGCAGATTCAAAGCCCATGAGCAGAAAGATAGGACAACGCACATGGTCGACACGAGGCAGAATGTGGCAGACAAAATGGCTGCCGTGAATCCAAAATGGATGCCGCCAAAACGTCAAGATAACAGTTAGAACTCGGATGTCTTTCGCTAACGCTCAACCTAATCGCTGTCAAACTACAACAGACAAACCTTTTAGCGTTAGCTAAAGACATATGCTCTTTTTGGGTAATCTGTGCATTCATCTCATATATCTATGCACATTATATTTGTCACCTCTTTATCCAACGATCGTTGCGCTTTTACGGCATTTCGTTTGGATGGTATACAGGCAGTTATGCACATAGAACACAGCATTGGACCACAATGTATACACATACAACAGGTGAAAATTAGTGCACGAAGTCCTCAGACCCAAAGGAAAAAGTTGGCAAGGAAACTGGAAATGACAAACACATAGTTTATTACACCTCATGAGGTGGTGCTAAAGTTCAACCAGTACCCTTCGGCACTGCGAGAAGTAGCACACAGGGCTACCGGACACATGGTTTATTTATACCCACACAGGGGCTCAAAAGAAGGCGGTACAAAACACCAGAGCACATTTTATGTCCATACAAGGTAATATCGAGAAGCACAATCGATCAGTGGGAGGAGTTAACAATCTTGGGGTCTCGGCTAACACATTCCAATCTAGGGTTAACCATTAGCAGATGTGGACCATAACAGTCAGCAGCAAAACACAGAGATGCTATTATTAGCCTGTTGCTGGGCAGATTCAAAGGCCATGAGCAGAAAGATAGGACAACGCACATGGTCGACACGAGGCAGAACGTGGCAGACAAAATGGCTGCCGTGAATCCAAAATGGAGGCCGCCAAAATGTCAAGATAACAGTTAGAACTCGGATGTCTTTCGCTAACGCTCAACCTAATCGCTGTCAAACTACAACATCAATGGCAACCTCACTGGAGGACTCTGTAAAATCTCTATGTATCACCCTGGACCCGAAAATGGATATGAACAAACACATTAAAAACCCTGCAAAAAGCGCTTTCCTCAACTTGAAGCTACTGCACAAAATAAAACCCTTCCTCCCGCCCAAGGACCTTCAACAAGCCACTCAAGCACTGGTGCTGTCCAGACTAGACTACAGGATTGTGACCCTCTCCAGTACAGCAAAATCCCACATCGCCCCCCTCAAAACAACTCTCAATGCAGCAGCAAGAATGAACACTGGAACTAAGAAATTCAATCACATCTCACCCGCACTTAAAGAACTAAAATGGCTCCCAATTGAAATGTGTGCCAGCTTCACAACAGCCTGACTCTTGCACAAAGCCCTACACACAGGCAAACCGGAATACCTGGCTTCCAAACTCAAAAAGGCCGGCCTGACCAGGAACCTCAGGAGCTCCAACACTCTGCTACTCATCCCGCTGAAAACACGCAAACAAAAAACCAAAACCAGGTCATTTGCTGGTAACGTGGCCAAAATCTGGAACTCCATCTCCCCCCACATCAGAACGATCCCTTCTTTTGCTAAATTCAAAAGACTGCTCAAAGTCCTATTCCTTGATCGCTCCCTAGCGAACCAATAGGATCCACTGAAGTGCCTTAGCCGGCATTCCATCTGACTTTGACTCCGTGTCCCGTGATTTCGACCTCCTTTACCCCCCAAACCCATACCCTGTTCCCCCCACCCCGAAGAAGAAACCTTATAGGCTACTCGTTTTGTGTGACCTGTACGCATGATGTTTGGTTTTTTTCCGTTCTATTTGCTACTCCTTATGTTTGAACTTTACTCGTCACAAATCTCTATGTCCTACTATGATCTCTGCCTTGCTTGATTGCATATAAGACACTTGTTGTAAAGCGCTCCGATGCCCTCAGGTCCAGCTAGCGCTATATGAAACTCATAAAATAAAAAATAAAAATAAAAAATAAAAAGTTCTAAGGGACCTTTTCTGATATTTACAGATTTGTCTCTCCCTTTTCTAAGAATATTTGAAGGGATCCACAAGGGTGTTTTCACGGTCTGGGGAAAAGGGATCACTTCACTTCATGGCATGGAGGTTTACAGGCAAAACTGGTCAATGGGCAGGAGAACCCTTAGGTCGGAATGCTAGAAAAGCAAAATAAGGAGAAAACACAGGAACACAAGATGTTAAAAACCAATTAAGGTACTGCCAAAAGCATAAGAGGTTCTGTAGTGCATCCATGGCATGAAAACCTGTAAAAGAAAGTCATTCAACCCAACACTCATACTCTTACTGCGACTGGACGTGATCTCCGCCTCTGCGCCTAGATCAGTGCACCTCGGCTCCTCGATGTGAAGTGAGTGAGCCGGCACCCGGTTTTATACAGTGTCAGCGTGAAGAGTTAATTGTTAATCACCGCTAAATTGGAAGATGCAGTGTGGGATCCAGTGTCCCAACGACATGGTATGCTGGAGGTCCGGAGGCTTGCCTGACTTTCCTAATATGGGTTGTGTAACGACGGAATTCAGTACGTGTGGGAAGGCAGGTAGTAAATGCCCTGGGTGGGGCCGGCGTCTCCATCATCATTTGGAAAGTGTCAGTGTGTCGCACATGTGCGTCAAGGTGATACTGCATTGCGCATGTGCGGTGAAATAACTGCTTTTGCCGCGCGTGCATGAAAGAACGTCTATGAGCATTGTTCTGTACTGAACCGAGTCATCAGCATGATTAAAAGAATGTGAACGCACTGCACATGCGTATCAAGGTCATGGGAATGCTTGTGTTAAAGTGAGCATCCCACCGCGCATGTGTAATAAAGGCAAAATGTCTATGAGTGAGACTACAATCTCAAATGGCATATTGTGACATCATGATGTGACCAGCCATACGATTGTTCCATACTTAAAATGGCCCAGATGTGTCAAACATGCTGGTGGGCTGAGACACACAGTGGGGACATCTTGTAAATCGATGTTCCTAATGTGCTGTTAAGGGAGCCTGGTGGTCATGTGGCAACTCACTCACAGACATTTTGCCTTTATTACACATGCACGGTGGGATGCTCACTTTAACACGAAATGTGAAAATCACTTGGAAGCTTTGCTCGTTTGGTCATGCTCACCTTAGTAGTATGTAAAGGTATTCCTGCCATTTTCCAGGATGATGGACAGCCTAACAAGTGCCCCCCAGCTCATTTCCCATCAATTTTGGTAAGAGTGCTTGATGCTGAGGAATATGAGGATAACTCCACCAAACAAAGAACCACTTACTTTATACAGTTAAGAGGAAAAACCCTTGTTTGGTGGAGATTTACCTCTTCGTACTCTCATTGTCTTCTCTATAGGAGGGTTCATGTTATCACATATTTCTGGATAAGACGCACCAGGAACAATCACCAAAATGCACACAAAGTCACTGGCGACATTTCCTCGTGCTGCATTATGCAGCTGTAGTGCACAATAGTGGGCATTTACCCAAGGAGATCGCACTTAGAAATTAACCAGTAGAAAGTCCTCCACTTGGGTAGATATTTTGTGTAAAACTGTGGACTCTTGGATAAAAGGGCACCCCACACAGACACTTAGACACCCACTGACACACTCAGGCACTCACACACCCACTGTCAGACCCACTCAAACACTGATACACCCACTCACAGACCCACCAGACGGTCACACACACATTCAGACTCTCATGCACCCACTCAAAGACCTATACAGCCATTCACACAGACCCTCACAGACCCACTAAGAGATTCACACACACACACCCACAGACTCACTCAGAAACTCACACACCCACTTCCAGACCCATTTAGATACTCATGCACTCACTGAAAGACTGACTTCCACACTCCTGGAGGTACTCACATACCCAATCAGACACTTATACCCTCTCACAGACCCACTGAGACACTCACTCAGACACTCATGTACCCACTCAGACACTCACACACCCAATCACAGACCCACTCACACACACACTCACACATCCAGTGAGACACTCATACACTCACTCACACACTCACTTTTAAAGGTTACAGGCTACAGTTAGAAATAAAACAAATTAAAAAACCTTGTGGGGGTATAAGTTATAGTTAGCTCAGGTAACTATAAATACAGAATTTCCCTGATTTTGTGCGCCTAACTGTAACGTCCCTATAACCTTTGATTTTTTCAGTGAATTTCTAAAGTATTTAAAATTTTATTTCCTAACTATAACATCCCTGTAGCCTTTGTTTTTTTCAGTCAATTTAGATTTTTTTAAAGTGAATTTCTACAGGATTTTAATGTTGTTTCCTAACTCTAGTGTCCCTGTAACCTTTGGTTTTATAAGTGAATTTGTATGTTTTTTTAACTAGTAGCTGCATTTGCAGAGCGGTGGAGAACGGGGGCGTGACCTCCGGCAAGCTCTCAGGGATCCCACTGTATGGAACTTACTGGAGGTTACAGGAGTGCTTCTTGGGCCCCAAGATCCCTCAGCATCAAGAGGACTTCATCCCCCAACTAGTAGTGTGCCAGGCCGCGCATTTGCAGAGTGGTGGAGAAAAGGGGCATGGCCTCAAAGACCCCTCATTAATCTCTCTGTGTGGGACTTACTGATGCTACCAGAAGAGGTTCTGGGTCCCCAAAGACCATCAGCATCTGAGGGGACTTCAACCCCCAATCAGTAGTGCGCCAGGAGGCCCGTTTGCGGTCTGGTGGAGAATGAGGGTAGGACAACTGATCGCCTCTCAGCAATCTCCCTGTGTGGACCTTACTGGAGGTAACAAGAGGGGTTGTTGGCCTCAAAGGATCCTCTGCAGTCAAGGGGACGTTATCCCCCAACCGGGTGTCCATGTGGAGGTGCATTTGCATAGTGCTGATGAAACAGGGAAGGGCTTCTGGTGACTTGCCGGTCTGTTTTTTATTTTTTTTATTTATTAGGGAAGGTGTGCTTTGTGGCCTCCCTCCCAGGCTGATTTCAGCCCCGGGGACCCCATCCCCTGGGGCCTGACCTCTCTTGTGGGTGCCCTGGTCCCACCAAGGGCATCCACTTCCATGTATTGAGGACCACAGTGAGAACCTCCAGGCACCCACAGTCCCTGCTGGCTCCCCGTCTCTGCTTGCTTTCAGCCACCTGGAGTATTTTGAATGTTCTTGATGACTGAAAATGGAGCATTTGCTCTCGTTTGGCAGAAGCAGAAAAGCTCCCGCCAAGCCAGAGCAAAGAGCTATGTTCCAGGGGTGGGCACCAAGGACATGTATGGCTCCAGGAGGGGGTGCTGCGTGGCACCCTTATTTCTTAGATTTTGCACTGGAGAGGTGGTGGTCCCCAGGGCTGCAGGAGGGTTGCTCATGGCAACATCAATTCTTTCAAGTTAAAGCCCCAGAGAGGTGGCAGTCCCTAGGGATGGGGGGGGGGTCTGAGAGGCCCCCCATTTAAAATCAAATAAGCCCCGGGGAGGTGATGGTCAACGAGCCCCTCTGTTACAGAATGTGGGGGTACAGGCCACCCCCACATTCTGTAAGAGAGGGGGCCCGTGCACCCCCTCCTTTATTATGCAAATTCCCTCAGGACTTGACCTACCCAGGAAGAATTTTTACAGAAGCACAGGAGCTTGTGTTTTGTTTATATATAAAAAAAAAACTCCTCTCAACCTCCCAAGAGGCCTAGGGGGCCATGGTTTGTCTAACCTGCCCCCTTTTCTTTTTTAAACATTTTTTCTGGGACTCGTGTTGGCAGCTTGTCAAATCTTAGCACGTCCCTATATATAT
The DNA here is from genome assembly GCF_964261635.1 of Lissotriton helveticus. Classification (NCBI taxonomy): domain Eukaryota; kingdom Metazoa; phylum Chordata; class Amphibia; order Caudata; family Salamandridae; genus Lissotriton; species Lissotriton helveticus. Next base: position 307,373,706 of record NC_136063.1, on the reverse strand, counting down.
ATATCGAATTATCACTCCTTTGTGCTATACTTGCACATAAGAGATATGAACAACTTTGATAATCTTGTTGTCAGTGTTGCGCTTTATTTTTTCAGTTTGTGGTGCAGTCGATCATAACGCGTTTCGGCCAAGCAGTATACATATATAGATAACAAAGAAACCAAAGGCTAAAACACTCAAATCTACTAAAAAAATTCAAAATCAAACCTCAGTTGTTTTGTAAAATCTTGGAGAACAAGTCACTTGTCACCTTCTAGAATATGCACAATCCATTACTCTCCTACATGACAGAGAGCCAGGTTTTGGAATGGGGAAAGGAACCAAAACCTTAAAAGTCAATATCAGAAAATATTTGATTTTGTCACCGAAAAGGGGCATTCTGTATACAAAATTCCTCTGACTTATTAATAACATACAATGCACTGGACCAAAAAACTTTGTTTCAATGATTTTCATCAAACAGTTATCAAATTTGGTTATGATCATCTTCCTCAACAAAGGTACCACATGCAGGATCTGTAAGGACTGCCCCCATACACCATATACCATAAACCCTACTTCTACTTTTCATTATATAATATAATGTCCCTTTTCGGTGACAAAATTGGACGTCAAATTGAAAGCTTTATTAGAACGTGTGAAGTCCATAGAGGTGAAACTCTCTTGCTCCATACTTAAGAAGGCCCCTGAAGATAGTTTGTATGTCTGCAAATTAATTTGCAGCAAGATTGTCCCTCTACTGAAGTGGTGTCTGCGAACAATCCACCTGGTGATGGTAATAGAGCCCCATTTACTTTTGGTACAGTTTCAGCTAGTATGGCCAAGGGGTCATGAGTGGATCATCACCCCGTCTCCTGCAATACTCTCATTGCAACTCGGGGTCAGTGTCTGGTTCTACTTCACGGTGTGACTTACCACCTGCAGCCTTCCCAAATGCCATCATGCTTGCTGTTGTGCCAACCCTTCGTTTAGAGGTTGAAGCGTCAACGGTAGACCTAATTAATAAATCAACACACTGGCTGAATGCCAATATTGGGTACCGAGATGTACTTTTTGATGAAGTTTTGATCACCAGAAGGATAAGCTGGGTAGGGGAGCAGTGAAAGGAATTCTCTGGAGATTGCGTCATCATTACGTTTCACAACACAAGAGTTGCTGGGAATCTGTTGGGTGCCTTTTTACAGGGTTTGTATACAACTAATAAAGTTAATCTTTTTCATCTGGAATACTTCTATAGGCCTATGGCTAATTGATCTGTTAAACAAGCCAGACTGGCGAACGTCAAGGGTTCAAAACAAGCTCATCCACATTCTTTTAATATTCGAGTTCAGAACTGGTTTGGGCCACTGAGAAGCTTGGAGGATGTGGATTGACTGTGGAATGGTTTTTACAAACCTGCTTGTGCTCCTACAGATGGTGACCATGGCATGGGCACGCATCTCGGGGAGCAGGATCTGATGGGAGGTGATTTTAATGTTACATTTGTTGATCTGCTTCAGTGTAAGGTGGTTGTCATTTTAGAAAAAGTATGTCCAAGGGACGTTTCCCAGCTGGGGGATTTGAAAACTGAGACTCTTTTAAATATAATTAATATTTTTGATCTCCTTAATGCCTGTGCCAAGGCTGATCTTCCTTACCACCTTTGTGAGGGGGGACTAGGAATCTATTATTGATCATATTTTTGTATACCATGCCCTAATGGAGAGAGTTTGGGTGGGTGCTACCATAGTAACAGTATTGATCGACAATCATCCCATGTGGTTGGTTCTTAACATTTTCAAAGGGGCAAGTGTGGCCAGGGATAGCTCTGCCTCAGCTTTAACAGTTATGTCTCAACGGCTTTGGCTGGTTTGGAGACATGCAGACTTGTGTGTTTTGATGAACAACTTGTATGTTAACTATGTTTAAACTCGATGGTTGAAAGCGGAATGAGATAAATGCTTTGCCCAGGTAGGGCTGGCCATTAGTAATTTACTTATGAAGCCACTGATACCTGATATTCCAGGGGCCAAGTGGCTTGATTTGTCCTGTAGGAAGGCCTCCCTCAATCTACATGGGGCTTTGAAGGAGACTCCTGGAGATAGTCAGAAGATCCAAGAGTATAGAGCTGAGTATAAATGGTCCCGGAGTAGGAGTAAAAAAAGAAATTACAATGGAGTATTGGGGGAGACTGGTTCAGTCTTGCAGGTCTTAGGATGCCACAACCTTCTGGAGGGTGGTTAACGACATTGGCTCCCTGAGTTCAAGTGTTGATGCTGTTATTACTAACATCAGCCCAGAGATTATGATAGCTCATTTTGTTGCCTTATATTACTCCAACTTGCCTCAAATAGGCCCAGAGGTGTCGTTGGAATAGCCAATTAGTATTAACTTTCCATTGGAAGAGATCTGGAATGCTATTATGAAGTCTCCATCTAATAAGGCTCCAGGGCCAGGCGGGGTCCCTATGGACATTTACAAAGCAGTCCCAGAATTATGGGCCCCATTATTTTGTAATTTCTTCAATGCCTTTACTAATATTGGCCTCCCCAACTTTTGGCACAATGCCATTATTGTGCCTATTTTTAAAAGGGTGATTTGCAATCTCCTTGTTGTTATCACCCAATCTCCCTGTTGGAGTCTGCTGTTAAAATTGCAGGGAGGGTGGTGTTGGAGAGCTTGATGTCTTGGGTCAGGGAGAGGAACACACTGTTGGGGTGCAATATGGGTTCCGGGAGGGGCTGGGCTCTGTGAAGCAGTGCCTAAATTTGCATTTGCTCATTAGCAAATATTCCATCGCAAAGCAGGGTTCCCTTTGCTTAGCCTTTATGGGCCTGTAGTGTGCCTTCCACAGTGTGGTAGGATCTAAATTGTGGACCTTGCTGGAGGGTATGAGGATGGATCCAGGGCACAGCAAGCGCTCGTTCAGCGCTAACATCCAATGGTTCATCAGACCATCAAGAGAACCACTTTTCTATCTCTGAAATTTCCAACTTTGAAAGCTCAAGAAAGCAATAAATAAAACACTACGCAGACTTCAGCATACAGGACAAGATCCTATCATTCAAAAGGAGCTAATGCAATTAAAAGAAAAAAGAAAAAAGCAATCTGGCAGGCGAAAAGGGAATCAGATGAACATCTGTGGGCTAGACTACTGTACGATTCGAAGTCGAACAATAGCGCAAGATTCTGGTGAACAATAAACAGTCTAAACAACCCGAAGGTACAAATAATTAACTCACAACTGACAGAGGAAGTTTGGGCCTCACACCTCCTGCTTCATTTTAATATACTACAGAAGCAGAGCTCCCGCTACATCTTTGAGGCAACTCTTTTCGATCCAACTGTCCCAGTAGTAAACGATCAACTTTCATTTAAAATTCATCAGATCAAGACCAGGATAGCCAGAGGCAAGCTGGAGGGTGCACTGAGCCCTAACGGGATTCCACCGATGCTATTCAAAGAAGATGCGGAATACTGGGCATCCACATTACTACCGCTGTTCGTACATATCTCAGGAGGAGACAATATCGCGGACTCCTGGAGGGGGTCTATTATATCTCCAATATAGAAGAAAGGGGACATGAACATAGCAAATAGCAACAGGCTTGACATTGAGGTCAAATACTATGCTGGCCTCCTTCTGGAGGACCTCACCGCCTGGTCAAATGAAAAATACATTATCCCCATTAATCAAACAGGTTTTTGCAAGGGCATGGGAACAACAACGAATATACTTTCCCTGTCCCAACTAGCAGACAGTGCCAAATCAGCAAAATACCCTCTATTTCTGTACTTTATGAACTATTCATCAGCCTTCGATAAAATTGACAGGAACAAACTTTGGCACAAACTTGAGGAAAAGAAAATACTGCCTGCCCTTTTGAACCAGTTAATACTTCTACACACCAAGACATGCGTCCAAGTAAAGCTAGGAGATGGAAATTTCCTGTCCAGAAAAATTCCAACGCCCATGGGGATTAAATAGGGTTGTGTGCTGGCCCCAATGCTCTTCAACTTGTATATGGCTGAACTATCGACAGAATTGGACATTTGTAATTCACATGCGCCAAGGATGGGAAGGCTCCTACTTTCCAGTCTGCTGTATGAAGATGACCTTGTGCTGATTAGCCTAACTCCCATCGGTCTTCAACACCTACTAGATACAACCAATAGATACTCAGCAACCAACAGTCTAACCATCAACTATGATAAAAACGAAGGTAATGCAATTATATCCAAAAAAGACAACCTCTAATTATTGCTGTCATTTGGCTGACACGATAATAGAAGTAATTGGAGAATATAAGTACCTGGGAGTGATAATTGATAACAAAGGCACATTTAATACACACAAAGAAGCCATCAGTAGAAGAGGCAACTAAATTGCGGAAGCTTTAAAATTCATTAACCTCTTGGATGCTCATGACAAGGTCAGCTTGTCATGCAGTACACTGGAGCTGTGCTTATGACGAGCTGAACTTGTCATGAACAATGGGAATCCACGATAATCAGCACCCAGCGGGAATTGCCTTAGCAGCCAAGGTGTTAAACACAAAACTGCCGGCCCAAGCCTTATCCCACTGCTACACGTCTGGCACGCAAAGCTCATTCCAGCTATAACTCATGGGAGCGAGTGCCTGAGGGGGAGAGACCCGGCCATTTTAGAAAGAACTGTCTCAAGAGCGGCTAGGAAGATTTTCAATCTGCCCAAGTATGTCTCGCCAGCCCAAATACGGCTGGAATTCAGCCTGCAGACCCAAGAAATTGTCCGTAAAGGAGCCTACGCCAAGTGCTGGCACAAGATTAAAAAGGCCGAAGCAGGAACACTGAACTCCCATCTATGGAATTAAATTCGCTTAAAGAAGGAATGCACAACTATGAGCTACCTGACAGAATCAAAAGACCGTCTGGGCCTTGAGGATCTCTGGGCGGCCTCAGGGACCCATTAAGGGTGTAAACAACTTGTAAACAAGACTGTGAAAAGACTATCCCTAGTAGAAGATAAGGTGGCACTCACGGAAAGGGCCCATGGATGGTTTGTTGTGCATAGCTACGTTAAGACTTCTCCACTTGGTCTGTTGAGAGCAAGTCAAGAAGGTGAATACAACAGCAGTTATTGAAGGGGTGCCGCTCGCTAGCCGTGGTGAACTGTGGAATCTTTAACCACCATTCTTGGGAGCCTGCCTGTCCCCTGTCCTGCGCTTATCTGAGGCGCTAACCTGAGGAGGAGGAGGAGGAACGCTAAGGCATCGGGGCACTGTTGTCCAGCGAGGACGGGGCCCGGACTGCGAGGCCCAGCATTCCAAGCGGCCAGGCAATCGCCGCAGCTGGAGCCTCTTCCCTGTCTCGCCTCTTCCTACTTAATTCCACCAATCCCGCGCACGCGGGACGCGCGCGGGATGAGGCCCGGGGCAAAGCCCGGGCAAAGGGCGGGCCGTTTGAGGCCGTTAGAGGACGGAAGAGACCGGTCCGGGCCACCCCCTTAACTTCTCGCCTATCTGGATATTCCATCCTCATTACTTGCCTGGCTATCTGAAGTTTTGTTCGAACAAAATGGCAAAAAGGGAGACAAGAAGCAAGGCGGCCACCATGGTCACAGGTACTCTGGATAACTTTCTTGCTAAGGCTAATACCGTGGTAAACAAGGGGCTCACAGTCTTAGAAAAACAAATAGCTGAAGGAATTGAAAGCTCGCTCCTGGTTTCCCCGGGGACATCTTCTAATGTTAGATCATCGCTACTGCTAGAAGCTACACACCTTTCACTCATGGATAGCATCAACCAAACCATAGAGTCAGTTTTACGGCAGTTGAGGACACCATCTAACTCACACTTGGTACAAGACTCAGTCCATATCCTGGATGATGTGGCAACTTCCCCTACTCCACAGGCAGTTCTATCCAGGGACTTGGGGAATGGTTCTACTGCAAAGGATTATATGGGTCACCGAGAGGACGCTGTCCCGAAAAGGAAAAGATTGAGGAAGTCTAAAGGTGCTAAAAGGGCTAAAGTAGATCCCACCCCAAACACCGCTGATGACAGTATGGACGCTCCAGGTACCTCTTCCTTTGGGAGCATTATTGAAACGGCGAGTCCTGTAGCCCACGCCCCCAATCCCACATCCCCGCACACCGGTCCATTCATCTTTGGAGGGGGACTTCCAAATACCTCAGAGCATATTATCCGCTCACTTACTGGTATCATCAAAAGTCTTTTGGATCCCCTCTCCCTCAAATTAGATTGCATTGAGGCTAGCCTCCTAGCTATAGACAGGTCAGGCAGAAGTGGGGTTGTTCAGCTAGGGCTGCGATCAAGCACAAATGGAGCTAATGGGGTTAGTGTTGGGAATTCTTTCCCGCCCAGTGCTTCTACTACTGTGGCTCCTATTTCGCAAACAACACTTTCCAGGGAGAGCGCCCCCACAATCACCCCAACACAACCTGTCCCTGTACCTCTCCCCAGGAAATTGCCCCCGGTGCCACCAGCTAGGAGGTCGAAGCTACCTACTTCGGCTACCTCACTGGGACAGGAGAGACCGCCCAATGTAATGGCTGACTGCTCTAATCGGATAGGCAACACCCTCAACCCGCGGAAAGCAGTCAACCTGCCTTCCGAGGTGGCGGCTTACACTGTAATTTTGATGGGGGTACCAGAGCTCTCCAGCAACGTGGTGGAATAATATGACTCCCTACGTAACAAAGTTATTAGCTGGTTAAATGTTCATAGGCCCCTACCATCCAATTTACGAGGAGAAGTATTGATGGTTAGAAGGGTCTCATGGGTTGGGTACACTGCCAAGAAAAAGGTGGGAGATTGTATAATTGTAAGCTTTAGGAGTTCACAGGTTCCTACGTACATTTGTAATTGGCTTGGGAGTCCAGGGAACACATCTATAGAACTGATCCCCCTGTCGTTCTTCTATCCCAATGTACGAGATGCGACTTTGAGGAGGGACGACAGCTGGACCAGGGTGGGATTTGCTGTTGATGGGTCAAGGTATAGGCCCACCCGCTACGATACCCCTGTCCATGGAAACTATGCACACCCCAACAGATACAGTTGCCTTGATCAGGTTGATTGACTCCCGAAGGGCGTATCAACTGCGGATACTCAAGGTGTAGTCTCTGAACCCACTGGGTCGGGGACAGGGAGAGATGCAATTGTCAACATCATCCGAGATCTCGAAGCATCTCCTGGGGAGAGTTTAATAACCAACAGTTCCCGGGGCCAACTAGATAACTTATTTCCGAGTCCATCTGGTCCTAATTTAATATCTGAAGCTCCACTTGATCTGGGAATACTACTGCACAGGCCTGAACTACTACCACTAGGTACCGCCGTAGAGAGGACCAGGGGGACGGTCCCCAAGACCCCCGTAGGAATCATGAAGGTCCTCTCCTGGAATGTGGCAGGTATTGCCAAAAAATTAGATACAAATGATTGGGTTTCCCTAATAGACAGATGTGACATCTGTCTCTTTCAGGAGACTTGGGCCAGGGAACCCTTCCCTAGAGCAGGCTATGCTACCTACTACACTAATGCTAAGTGGAATAGTAAAGGGAGGCCTTCGGGTGGACTAGCGGTCTGGGTGGCCAGTCATATTGGCTGTAATGCAGAGATAGTACCCACCTTTTCGGAGGACATACAATGTGTTCTCCTTAAAGGGCCCAACACCTTCAATTTGGCAATTGTTAATGTGTATTCACGCCCAGTCAGCGCGTCTATGGAATCATCCACTCTGGATGATCTTTCATCATTTTTGGGTCAACACCCCATCGACTGTAAGATATTGATGGGTGGAGATTTTAACTGCCATTTTGAACCCCTTGAAGGTTTGAAGGAGGGCGCCCTAACTACTGAAGATGATTATTGGGGTATTCCACCATGCCAATCCCCTCATCCTAAATCATGGTCCCCTCATGCAGTGCAGATTATGTCTCTGACTTTGAACTTTGCCCTGAGGGCCTGCAATGGACGCACTACATCTGACACCCCCTCCTCGTGCACCTTTAATAGGAAGGACCAGGAATCGCGTTTGGACTACATTTTTGTAGACACAGGCTTGTGGTCCAAGGTTCAGGATTTTAGGGTGGTAGAAAGAACAGACAGTGACCACAATGCCCTCTGCTTAGATATGGCTCACCCCGTCCCTTCTCTTGGGCCGCCACTTACTGACCCCAGTGAAGATTTAGGGAATTTGGTTCTCAGCACCAATAGACGCAGGGTAAGATGGGGGAAATTGGTAAACTCTAAGGAGAGCATAAGTAAAATCTATGAACTGGCACTCCCTAAGCTAGACGGAATAGACAGACTGATCAACCAACCGAGAGCCACAGATTGTAATGAGAAAGTAGCCCAAATCCACACAGATCTAGTAGGAACCCTAGGAGAGGTATTTTTCCCGGTGGTGGTCCCAAGGAAGAAAAAGACTCGAACCTCAGCCTGGTATAATTCCACCTATAAAAAAATCAAGACCGAGCTTATCTCTACAATTAAATCAGGCACTAACAAGGATAAGGTAACTGAGCTCAGGCGCAATTACAGGGAAGTCATGGCACAAGCTAAATCAGAATGGGATTGGAACAGATGGCAGGACCTCTCCCTAGCACTAGAAACGAGGGATTCTAGAAAATTCTGGTCCCTGGTTAACACTGGCTCAGGAGAACCAAAAACAGCAGTGGAGCCAAACATCGCTGCCCCGGTTTGGGACGCCCACTTTAGCAAATTGTACCAAGATACCCCTGAATTTGCTAATGATGTGGCTCTTGATATTGTACCTGACCCCGCAGCCGGACTAGAATTTACATTGGGCGAGGTAGTTAGCGCCATAGAGAGACTGGTGATGGGGAAGGCCCCGGGACTCGACAGATTGCCTGGCGATCTGTTTAGATATCATCCAGAGATCTGGGGCTCGTACCTCCTAATCCTTTTTAATTCTATCTTGGGAGGCATGGAGATCCCCTGTACTTGGCTGGGGGCAGAGATAGTGCCAATTTTCAAAAAGGGCTCTCCTCTGCTTCCTGCCAACTACAGGCCGATCAGCCTTATAGATGTCCCCCAAAAACTATTCTCTCGCCTTCTCCTGGACCACCTTCTAGACTGGATGGAGGATAATGCAATTCTTAGTCCCCTTCAGGCGGGCTTCAGGAAAAACACGTCCACCATGGACCAGATTTTCCGCCTCGTTCTCCTCTACTGGAAAACAGTGAGGATCGAGGGGGGGAGTCTGTACATGGTGTTCGTGGACCTGTGGTCCGCTTTTGATTTGGTCCCCCATAAGAAGCTATAGGAGGTCCCAAAGGAGCTGTGCGTTCCTTCCCAACTACTGCATACTATAATTAGGCTTCACGAAGGCAACTTCGCTCAGGTTAGGTGTGGGAGGGATGGAGCGTTGTCCTCTAGGTTCCCTGTTCTCAGAGGGGTAAGACAGGGTTGCGTTCTTGCGCCGACCCTGTTTTGCCTCTTTGTTAATAGTGTCATACTCCATCTTGACAATGTCAGGAACAATGACGCACCCCTGTTGGCAGGCAGGAGGGTACCGGCTATTATGTTTGCCGACAATACCCTCCTGCTATCCAAATCCCTGATGGGGATCCAACGGATATTAGATGGGTTTGGCATTTTCTGTAGGCAACATGGTCTGGAGATCAACACAGAAAAAAACAAATTCATGATATTCAACCCCTCCTTTACAACTAGGCCTAATCCAACACTGGGGTCTGCAAGGCTGGAAAGGGTAAAAACGTTCCAGTATCTGGGGGTAACTCTACATGAGAACTTATCTTGGGGCCCTCAGATAGCCAGATCCCGGTTAAAGCTGTCCCAGATGTCGGGGGCAATACTGAAGGTCGCAAATACATCAACCTTTAAACCCATCAGTCCAGCTGTGGAGATGTATAAAACCCAAGCCAAAGCGGCCGCATCCTATGGTAGTGAGTTGTGGGGTCATAAAGCGGGTACAGAACTTATCAGAGTAGAAAACAACTTCCTCAGGCGCCTTTTGGCCCTTCCCCAAGGCACACCCTTGCTACCCTTCAGACTAGATCTGGGGCTCCCTCCAATAGGGCAAGAATTGGAATTAAAACCGCTGAGGTTCTGGCACAGAGTATGGACCACTGGCGAACTTGCACACTACAGGGAAGACCTCAAGCATGTAATGAATCTCAACCAGCGTGACAGAATCCCATGGTTGGCCTTTATTAAGAGAGAACTACATCGTCTGGGACTCGCCGAGTTATGGGAGGTTCCTGAAAGAGGCTGCCAAAGGGTTCCTCGCAATAGGCTGGTCGAAATTTTTAAGGAGAAAAGTCTAGTCTCTCTCGTGTGTGCACCCAATATTGGCACCCTGACTGAACAATTCCTGGATTCCAAAAATTCTTATTGTTTCGAAGGTTTTATGGATATTATATTTCCCATTTCTGCAAGGAAATTGTTCATTCAATGGAGGCTAGGCACCCTGCCCCTGAAAACCTTCACCTGCAAATGGACAATGCGGGAAGATAAAATTTGTTCTGGGTGCAATAACCATGATGAGGAAGAAATTCATGTCCTGTTTTTTTGCCCGGCCTACACTAGACCAAGGAAACACTGGCTAGTGCCACTGTGTAGGAACTTGGGCATAAGAAACTATTTACATTCGTACAGAATACTGAAGACAAGTACCCTGCCCCACATAGTCTTTGCAGTTGCTAAGTTCTTAATGGCCATGTGGCAGATAAGGGGAAAAATATTAAAAGACTGTAAAGTGATATGGACTGTAATGTAATCATTCCTCATCCCCAGACTCCCCATGAAATGAACTACCTATGAAATGTGTACGTCATGTTTTTATTGTATATGGATTAGTTTTTATAATGTTTTAAGTCTTTTTAAATGAATCTTTTATGGTCTCAAATGGCCGAAATAAAGAATTTTTGGATTGGATTGGACTTCTCCACAATCTTATCTAGGCACAGGACTCAACAGGAGAAAGAAAGAAAAATACTTCCATTTTCGAATGAGCATTTCACCATCCCTGCTGTATCTTGCCCCCTTGAAACAATCTCCGGCTCAGACAACATGTCGCCCATGCTGGGAAGTCAATAAGAGTGTATTACACTTATTGTGCATCTGCATAGAACTACAAGTTGAACGGCGGCAGCTACTGAAGTCCATCTTTTTAAGCAGGGTGATAAGAGCCTGCAGACAAGCAGTGAAGGCATGCCTCAGAGGCGGAGACCTACAGTTACTGTGTCGCTTTGTATGGTTTATGGAAGTGGCAGGGGGAAAAAGCTCTCCCATTAAGTGACCAGCAATCCTTATTACTGCGACCAAAAGACTTTGATAGTCCCACCTTTCAATGAATATCATATATCCAAGTCGATCTCCATCCAGAAGATAGATGCTGTAGTATAACACTTATCACTGCTGCTGTTTTAAAACCGACCGAACATTGTACATTTGTCCTCTAACAGAGACCCAAATATTGACTTTTTAACTATTAAGTTTCAGTGATCCCTCTCCCCTTCTTAATTCTTTTTTAGGCACCTTAAGCAACAGTTTCAGTAAAACTCTTGGAAAGTCGTCTGTACAAAGAATGGTCAGAAGACTTTGCCAATTCATGGTATCTGATAATAATGACTGATTACTGCACCAACTATTTTTATACAATGACTGAATGTTTTATGATATGCTCTTTCGATTTTTAATCATGAATTATCCTGCTACTTATTTTTTAAACAGAAAAAGTAAAGGGTTTTATTAACCAAACAATACATTATTACTTAAATACATTGTTCATCAGGAGTTGGGGGTTGAGTATTATGAAGACCATGTTAAACTCGCCCCTCTGGTGTTATGATGTAGTATATTGGCAAATTTGCATGCAGGTTTTAATAGGATGGTGATCTCTGACTGTCTAGGCTGCAACAGAGGCCTAGCTATACCCTGGTTACATTATGTTTAGCAGGAATTGACTATCCAGGGGATACCGGAGCTCATTTTTTCCCCTCTGTTATTACTAACTGGATAAAGAAAGTTTCTTTGCCAGGAAAATACAGGTTAGAGAGGTTGAAGAATTAGCCAACACCTCAGTTAGGGAATATGGGGCTCTGCGGACTACCCCCATTTTGGAACCATGCCTGTCTTGTGTGGATTCCACAGGATCTGCTACACTTCATATTATTTTGCAAATTTTATGAGGTGCCCCAGAAAACCTTTATTGTCCCTATTTTAAAGAGGTTGCATTTCAAGCAGTCCCATCCAGCTCTTATCTGTTTACATTTGTTGCATGGAGAATATTGTTTTTGTTCTTAGTTTCCTGAATTCTGTGGTGAAGGCCAGGGCCTGCCTTGATTAAATGTTAGTATTGGTCAGGGTTTACTTTTACTCTGCCAATATATATTCATTAGACAAGGCCTTGGGGTCCATCCTCTTAATTGTTCTAATTTTTATTTGAGGGTCAAAGGATTATGTATTTAACGTTGTACCTCTGGCTTTGAATTATTATAGACTCTTGTGGAATCTGGTTAATTGTATGATGAAATGTGTTAATATTTTATGAATTATTTTATGAATTGATAACTTTTATGGTTTTATATGCTGAAACCGAATAAGTTTATTGATTGATTGATTGCTAGCCTGCCGAACGACAGGACATAACGCTTTTATTTCATGTTTCTATCTAGTAAATTAAGAAGAGAGCTCCACGGAATTTACAAAGTCAAATAAAGACTTATGCCATCTCAGGCTATACTGACTTCTTTTTTGTTGGGCTTCTGTCTTTTATGATTTTGATGGTCATGTGACTATTTTACTTTTCAAATGGTTTCTGCATCAGCAACTATTTTAAAAGCTGGACAACACAAGAGGTGGCGTAAAGTAAAATTATGCCCACTCCTCGCAAAATATGAAGAGAGGCCCTTGGGCCTCCCATATCTCACAAATGTTATTTGCCCTTGGGCTGAATAGGGGCCCCTGAAGTCTTAAGAGGCCCCTGAAGGGTTGGCGTCCCCCTGCGCTATAGAAGCTGCAGGGGCCAGTGTTTCACCCTTCAACTCAAGCAATAGGGCACAATAGCAAAATAATTCTCCCACTGGCTCCTGATTACTGTCATCACTAGTCAGATTCACATATCCCTGGGCGCACCTGAGTCTTACTTTGGAGTATAAATAGAAACATCTGCAAGGACTCTAAAAATGTCACTTATGTGGTGTAGATAATTATGCTTACAGGGGAAGGTTGTAAGCCCCTGGGCACTGGGCAATGGCAGTGGTTGATTGCACATTAAAATATGCCTACTGGAGCAGTTTGTGGAAACAGTGGAGAACACCCAAAAACTCACAAATGTGTAGGAATTCAGAGAACTTATGCAGGCTTTGCTACAGTCAGAATTAAGAGTAAATATTTTTGGGTGGCAAAAAGGAGGGAACACCCACAAAAGTGGTGTGTTGTGTACTCCAATGAGAAGCCCAGAATCCCTGTAAAAAAAACAATAGGTATGCAGTGTTATTCATTAATACCTTACATTTAAACCTGCATAACTGAAGACTTGCCATATTTCCCTATGCATAAATAGCTACACATTTCATTACACTTGGAAATAGGGAAGTAGCTACTTTTCATGACTAATCCTAGAATTCTTTGAGAATTGGGATGGGAACCCAAATCCGCCCTAGCAAATTTTGTCAGACCAGCCCCCATACGGTGCATAGAGAGTACAGCAAGCTAGCCTGACCACTACAACGTTTTTTATTTGGAGGGTTCTATTCAATTGTATTAGCTTTTCAAGCATAGTAAATGATGACCTTACAGTGCTCCAGGATAGGATCATCTTTGTTAGGGTTCTTCAGTGATTCCCTCACTATCACCCTCCATCAGTGCAGTGTCTCTCATCTCTCCATAGCCGCTCTCTCAAAAGTTCTTGATTTGTTTTATAGCACCTCTCATATCATTGTAGGATGTCGGAGCACCTTATATCACACACATACAGAGACAATGAATCATACGTGTGTAAATTAGTGTATAGAAACTGTTAAATAGGACAAAGGGGGATACAAGGTGTAGGATTCACATGTCATGTATACTGGTAGTGTTTTTAGAGTGCTTGGTCTGGAGAAGCACAGACACAGTACATAAGAACAGAACATAACAGAGCGGTTAGGGTTAACTCTAATAATAAGAATATATTTCTACCCAAACAAACCTTTTTTTAGCAACATCAGGATAATGAAGGACTGGGATTTTTTTTTTACTTACTAACATGTGCCATGCAGGCTGCATGCAGCTCTTTAATGGCAGTTCATAGCTCACTGTGCAAAATAATCTCTGTGACAAAAGCAGTAACCCACTGAGCTATGCACATAAAATATTGTTCTTAGATGTGCATGGTACATGTTCTTTGCACCAGGAATATTAACCCTCTGCCCTACCCTAGATGAGTCATAAAACTCCCATCTCTCTCCAGCAGAGACCCCCACTCTTCCAGCCTCCCAGGGCAAGGTCTGATACCGATAAGGTCGGTCTGACCGTGCGAATTGAAAAAAAACCCTGACATTTCCTTCACAGGAAGGAGTAATCTTACAGTAACTAACAAATGTCCAATTACCTAAGCAGTGATTTTTCGAGACAGTTAGATAACCCTTTTGAAACAATCTCATTGCACCATCAAATCGTGCATATTTAATGGGATGGTACAAAGTTGATAAGATTTATGAACATTAAGCAGTTGCTTACACTTTTGAAGGTCACTCCCTGCCTAATTGAGCTGGAAAGTGTTTTTAATATGTGTCTAGATTTGCACTGGAGCCTTTTAAGCTGGCTGAGTCTGGCAGGTTTGGAGGATTTTGTAGACAGCCGAGCGAGCCAGAGGTAAGCACACATAATCCCATATTTGCAGAATGTAGAGTGCATTTTCCCCAAAACAGTACTAAGCTGTGTTCTACGTCACTGGCAGGAGCAGGAGACATTGATACTGTGAGGAACATGTTTTGCTGTAGTGCATTGCTGTATGTTTTCTCATATAAGTTCCTGCTCGTCACGTGGCTATGTGTAGGCTTTTAACTCACTACTAACAGAGCCCGTTTTATGTTCATGCTGCAAAGAAAGATTTCATTATGAAAGAGGTTAACTGTTTCTGCAGGGCTACTTGTTTCTTTTGAAGTAACTTTTCGCTCTGGGTTATCAAAGCTTGCGAAAAGTCGTATTCAGGGGAAAAAGGCACGCATTATGCACTATGAAAGTAAAAATGAGGGTGTACTTACAAAACTCATTTACTTGCTAACCTAATAATGTGGCCTTTATACAAATCATGCTTTAATGAAGCGTTCCCTGCCCTTGCTAATGAGAAAACTAAAATAAAAAATGAGAGGTTAATATGATAAAGCCATAAAGAATCAGACTATTTAATCAGGGCTGGAATAAACGTATTTGTCGCTAAAACATACAGGCCTTGAATGTATTTATTGGTTTAGCAGTTTTATATACTGTGAGCTTGACCCGTAGGTGTCTGAGCACTTTACAACAACACAGAGGTTCCCGACTACCAAAGCAACGGCGGGAAAACAGTAGAGGATAGGTGCTCTGAAACGTTTGACATAAATATAGACGACAGGGAGGATATGAAAGGTCCAGATGACAAGAAGTTATATTATGACAATATTCATAACTGTATAATCAAAAGGTTAAATACGGTGGATTGATTAAAATGCCATAAAAGTATCTCTATGTCGAACGTCTTTAAGATAATGAAAATGGTCACCTATCCCCAAGCTTGCTCATCTTCATAGCTTTACAGTGTTGATGTGGGAACCGTGCCTCAATATTACACTGAACTCCATTATTTTTTTTACCTCAAAATTTTCTTCTGGATGTTTGACTTCAGCACCCTGACTTTAGCAAATAAGCGTCACCACCATCCTCGAGATCAGGCCCCAAAATTAGCAGAGAAAATGAAATAGTTAATGAGCCAGCTCAATAACTGAGTTCTATGGCAATAAAAACTTACAAAGTTTTATTTCAAAATCTCAGGTAGCAAGACAGACAAATGCAGTCTGCTACGAAGGCTCAGATACAGAGTACATAGTCAGAAATCAGAATTATTCTAAGTACTAATAATCTGCAACAATCATAAAAGTAGTGCAGCGAGCACAGCTAATGTTTAGGAATATTTCTGAAATAAACAGGACAGAGTCTCTAGTAGAAAGGGATGTCATATACCTATTAACTGTTAGATAGGAAAACGTGAGGAAAATACATCGTTCTGGCTCATCCCCAAAACCAAGGGGTTTTTATACACATTTTGCAAGATGGGCAAAACTGCGAATTCAGCAGAGCATAAGTAGTGATAGCACAAATTGATCAAATCAGAATTAAAATCGTTACAAACACATATATAACACTAACCCATTTCTAAGGAAAGAAAGACACTCAATCAGTCCAGCTGCAACAGCATATTCCAAAGATGCACAACACTATCTGAAACATTTTTCAAACAAAGACTCATACACTAGTGTATTCTAGCAACCCTATATCAGAAATTCTAGCGGAAGTGTCCTTTAATCTGTTACATCAGGTACACAAAGAAAGCTTCAGTCACAATACCTGCACTCTAAGGAAAATACCCAATTGCATCACAGTGCTCTGTGCTCTGCGAAGTGTGTGGGGAAAGAAGACACACAGGGGGAAATTGATTGGGAGGGGTAATGAGCAGATAAGAAACACAATGCTGCAAGCATTGATACAGACACAGACATACATGTGTCCCCACATACCAAAACGTGCATACAGACACACACAAACACATGTACATTTGCTTAGCCCAAGACAATGAGACAGCTGCTTGCTCCAAATTAAGCAAATTAAAAAAAGAATTATGTCTATGGGTAACTGCACAATGTGAAATATGGATTGACAATGTCAATGGGTCTTGCTTATAAATGAAAGTGTCGCTGCAGTCATTGATGGATTTATGCACTCAGTAAGTCATAATATATGCATTCTGTCACCCATCCTTGCACTCATGCATCCGTTCATCCATCCACTGACTTATACTTGCATTCACCCATTTACACACAAAAAACATATGCAACATACATAAAAATAATAAAATTAGACAAAGGAATACCTTTACCCAAGTCATAGTTACTTTAGGGCATGAGTTATAGTTACATGAGATAACTATAACTGGTGAATATCATTGGTTTTGTTAGTTTAAAACGGTATGCATTAACAAAAACATTTGAATACATCATGCTGGCAAATAACTAGGCCTGTCAGGCTTTTTGGAGAGATTCTATATAGGTATTAATAGTGCAAATCTTCTACCTCAAGGTTTGTGAAATTGGGTAATCAATAATAAAACAATTGCCTCCAAATGTAATCTGTGAGATTTCATGTAATATGATACATGTGTGCAGGCTTTAATACGGTGCAATACCCTTAAAGGCCTTTAGCACATGTGTTTCATAAATAAACTAAATCTGGTCCTCTGCCTTTGTTGTAATATTTCAAAATAAACAGATCATACTCGTGGCATCTAAAATAACTTTTCCCAGTGAAATAGTTTGGTCTATAGCCATGATCATTGACTTGTCACCCTTAACACCTCAGACCTACGGAAATAAGCGTAGGCTTTCCCACAAGGCAATCATTGGGTATACTGTGCTAAAAGTCACCAATATGTTCAAAATAACAGTTGTTAAAACAATATATAACCCCTCCGAAGGGAAGGGTAAAAAAAAGGATTATCACAGTCCACATTTTTTTACCCCATTGTTTGTAAGATGGGCCACCAACTCGCCTAACCTTTGCCCACTACAGTAACCAAGGAGATTTGATGTAACAACATAACTGCCTACAGGTTTTAGCATAGTGTAAGAACAACCCACCCTAAAAAATGTATTTATTATACCTTTTTCACAATAACTAGGTCTGGCCTACTGGCATTGTCATAACGTTTTTATAATAAACAGATACATTCTGTGAAATTTGACATTCCTTTTTTTTCAAAAAAGCAATAAGTCCTACAACCTTTACCGCTGGCATGACATCATATGTTATGTTATGTTAGAAAGTATTTCTAAAGCGCACGTACAGCGAATGGTTTCATGGCGCTGACTCTATAGCGTATCGGACCAGGGGTCGGTTTACTCATGTGCCTGCTCAAACAACCACATTTGAGCTTCTTCCTGAAGCTCAGAAGGTTGCTGCAGGACCGGATTTCCAATGGAAAGGAGTTCCACAATTTTGGGGCCAAGGATGCAAACCTGCATCCTCCCTTACATTTTAGCTTGAAGGAGGGGATATTCAGTAGCTGGAGGAGTGCTGAGCGCAGGGAGCCGGTGGGGGTGTACCTTGATAGCAGGCAGTTGATGAATGTAGGGCCCCGGCAGTGCAAGGACTTGAAGATTAAGCAGCCTGTTTTGAATGCCACACTTTGGGGAATAGGAAGCCAGTGAAGTTTATAAAGAGGGGGTCTAGCAGATTGCCATCTCGGTTGCTTGTGGATCAGTCTCGCAGCTTGGTTCTGAATCAGCTTGAGTCGTTTGATTAAATAGAGTGGCATGCCAAGGTAGATTGAATTGGTGAACTCTAGGTGTGAGAGTAGCAAGGCAATCAGTACCTGTAGCAGAGCTTTGCCGGTTAGCAGATGGCTGATTTTTATTACTTTAAGCAGCTGGAAAAGGGATGTTGAAACAACTGCCCCTACTTGAGATTTAATGAGAGGTCGTCATTTATGATGACTCCAAGGCTCTTGACCGAAGGAGAAGGGATGGGTGGTTATCTAAGTTCCGACGGCCAGTAGTGTGGACCACAGCAAATCTAACTGTTCCCTGTCAGGACTAGCTCGGTCTTGCCAGGATGAAGTTTTAGTCGATTTAGGTCTATCTACTGCTGAATATGGCGCATAGTGGCCTGAAACTCCTGGAGAGAGATAGGGGAATTATTGATGGTGAAAATTAATTGGAGATCATCAGCATAGTTACATGTGGTGACTCCTCTGTCCTTCAGGGACTGAATTAGAGGCAGAAGGTATAGGTTGAAGAGATGGGGGGATAATGAAGATCCCTGTGGGAGCCCGCATGTGGTGGTCATTTTAGGGCTGATGAAAGGGGCCAGACGTACTGCTTGGGTACGGCCCTCCAGAAATGATGTAATCCAGTCGAGGGCCAATCCTTGAATGCCGGCCAGTCTGACACGGTCTATCAGGATATTATGGTTTACCGCGTCGAACGCGGCCGACATGTCTAGGAGCACCAAGGCCTGTGGGTTCCCCTTGTCAGTGTTAGAGCGTAGTGCGTCCAGTACTGCGATAATCTAAGTCTCCGTAGAGTGAGTGTGGTGGAAGCCTGGTGAGTGTCTAGGTGTTCAGAGTGTTCTATGAAGTTGGATAGACACTTAGCTACATGCGCCTCCAATACCTTGGCCAGGTAGAGGAGCAGGGAGATGGGGCGATAGTTAGATCGAATCAGGGGGTCGGCTCCTGTTTTTTTTAAGAGTGGGACCACTATGGCCTCCTTGAATGCCCTAGGCACCTTATCCTGCAAGAGTGTCTCGTTCAGAAGAGGCATAATGGTATGAGGCATTTCAGCGAGAGAGTTTTTATGAGTGTAAGGTGGACAACAATCCATTGGAGTGCCTGATTTGACTCTAGCCATCAAGTCCAGGAGGGTCTGTGTGCTGATCTCTGGGAAACAATCCAAAGAGGACAAATTCATTGTCATGGTACTGGGGGGCCTGTGAAGCTAGATGTAGGAATGCTAGCTTTGATCAATAAAATTTTGTCCACAAAATAGTTGTTGAGGGAGTTACATAGTTCTTGGGTGGGTATCTGTTAAGGTTGTTTTCTCGTTGACTATGGAAAAAATTTCCTCCAACCTATTATGGGCATTCAAGATTCTGTCAGAGAAATGGGCGGCTTCGGCAGCGGTAATAGCATTTTTATTTTCTGTCCGCACCTTCCGGTATAAGAGTTTCTCTTCGAGGGAATAACAGACCTCCATCTCCTTTCTCTATGGCAGAAAGCTAATTTTAGGTTTTTTAGCTCCTTGGGGAACCATTTCTGAGCATCAGCTTGGCGAGCACGGCTTAGTTTTGTGAGCGGGCGTGAATATTACTAGCTGCTAATAGCCAGTCAGAGATATTTGCTTCCATGATATTAATATCTGGGTTGGGAGCGGGGGCAGAGCTGGCCAGGCAGTCAAGAAATTCCTGTGTACTAATAGCCCTCCATTTCCTTATCATGCTTCCCTCGGCCGTGGGGGTCTTACAATAGGAGGGGATCCTTGCTATAAATTTTATTAAGTGATGATCCAACCATATACATGGCAGGATCGTGGGCAGCGAAACTGTTAAATTAGTAGTCCAAATTTGTTCCAGTGTATGCCCCATGACATGTGTGGCTGAAGAGATGTGCAGAGTGAAATTAAGGTTGGTTAGTAACTCGCACAGTTCAGCGGCATGCGGCCCTTCTAGTACGTCATTGCACCAATAGTTCAGATCACCGATTAACATGATATTCGGATAATTCATGGCAAGATTGGCTATTTGTTCACTCAGTGATAACGGGAATAAGGGCATTTGCAGGGGGGCCTATAAACAAGAACGCAAATTAGAGACCCCGAGCTGGAGTCTAGTTTAATGAAGATATTTTCTGCGGCGGGGAGGCTCAAGGGAGTGAGAGCTGTAAAGTTGTAGTTTTATGAATAATCGCAGCTACTCCACCACCGATTTTTCCTGGGGGTCTGTTCACATGTAGGATATAATAGTCCTGTAATAATTCTAATCAACGAAGTCCTCCTGAAGTTCCTATAAGTTGGCACCATCATTCATACAGTTATAACATTACAAGTAGCTACAAAATTACATTTGGTAAAACAATTTACAACCCTCTCAAAAAAGCCTCAGAATGAGAATCTTCTACCCCCAGGGTTAAAGGAGGTGACCATCACCAAACCCATGCCTACTCTGATTATCTCCGGGACACTCTGCTTGAGTAGCTGAGCGCTCAATAAAACTCCTGATAACATAACATAACATAACATTACATAACATAACATAACATAACATCTGTGAGATTTCATGTACCTAAATACCTGTCCACAGTTCAATAACCATCTGTCGTTAAGTTGGCTTTCACAAATACTTTTCACAACAAAATATACCTACTGACTCTGTCATAACTTTTCATGATAAACTGATTCGACCTATGGCATCTGATATAACCTTTGCCAGTGAACCAATCAGTCCTATAGCCTTGCCTGTTGGCTGACCACTGCAACCAACTCAGTCCTACTGCATTTAGCATTGGCTTTCCCAATAACAATTACTGATTTTCTGTGGAAGTGCACAAGATCTGCCGAATTAAATGCTGTACTCGGGAAAACCAGCATGTGGGTGGAGCCTAAGTATCTTCCTCAGTAGTACTTCAGGAAGCTGTCTTTCTGTTGATCACATAAGGTGTGTATACAGCTGCACTATAGAGCCAGATCTACACCTGAGAGGTGACTGCATTCATAGAAATTTGAATAAAAGGAGCCGGAAAGATAGTTATTAAAAAACTTCCATTCACTATGAAATGGATTCTGCATATATATTTTGACACTGTTCAAAACATGGTGATCCAACTTCATCACATTTCAAGAATAAGTGTTGTTGAGAAAATCCACTATAAAAAGGCAAATTAAATAAGAGAACATATACTTCATGTATTTGTAAGACAGACACTGGGTTTCCACACCATTCACAATGGACATTGCAAAAGAGGATCATTATAACAGCTAAGTATATTTATGGACTACGGTTTAAATTCCTTACCTAAGTAGACAATAGTAGAGACATTATGATTTTAATTATGTATGTATTTTATATATAGTTTTGCTTTAGATCAACCACATCCACAAGGACGTTAGTGAATGATACAGTGGCAATGGGACATCAACACAGAACTGGATAATGATATTTATTCCATGCAAAAAATACAATAGTATATAATATAGAATGTTCATTTTGGGTAGGCCTGCTTAAATGTCACTCATATTGTGGGAGGAGGGAAGGGCGAGTAACAGACAAAATCAGAAATGTTATACATTTGCAATCTTACATAGGCAATTCTTTTCAGATATAACCATTGATCCACCAGACTCCTCTTCTGTTATGTGTTTACAAGCATTGAGCTCACAACATAAGAAGCATTTGTACAAGTGTATGAAATTTGGATCTCTCTAGATAGCTATACCTGTAATATTTATTAATACTGGCCAGACTCTTTTGTTTCAGTCTGTTCACAAATCAATATGGTATTAAAATCATAGGACAATATATATTTCAAATGATTAACAGTTCATCACTAAAGCAAATGCTTAAAATTATGAAGGTTTCTAAAACAGCAACACTGCTATAATTTGTAAATGGCAAATTTACCACCATAACTAAGTGTCAGAATAATCTTTAGAATCAGTGCCTAATGAAAATACCAGCTCCCAACTCTTTCACAACTTTTATGGCATCAGTGATATAATTAAATCATTTACAGTATTTGCCCACCACCCTATCCTTATATATGGTAAGAAAGTAGACCTTGCCTCCTCCCTCTTTACCTCCTTATCCCACTCCTAAATGGTAAACGATGCCATACCCTCAGGATATCATTAATTTTACTTGTCTGATGATGAAGTCTAAATCCATGTTGTATGAAGGGAGCGCGTTTTGAAAAGGGTAGATGAAGATCCTGCAACACAGTTAGAGGTAAGGTCACTTGAAGTCTATCGTCCCAAAGGAAACCAGGAGTAGGTTGATGTTCCAAAAAAGATACCATTGAAAAGCTCTTTTTTAGCTGTTTATGCAGCCCAAGCACAGTTTAAAACCCTGTGTATTGTCCACTAGGCTGTCTTTGAAAGGAACTTTTCCTTTATGAAGAATATACTTATGCTCTGGCTCTAGAGTGGGCCTTACCTTCTGAGTACAAATGTGTTTTGACTGCTATATATTATTGATGCGAAAGACTTGGTGGAAAAGGTTTTTAAGACCTATGAAATATATAACCAACTGACCTGCCTCTTGAGTATGAATTTGTTTAGATTCACTAAAGTGAAAATGTGGCCATGCCCTTTTACACAGCTGTTGCACTTTCTCTCAGTTTCTGCCATTGTTGTCCCTCAATAACCTCTATAAGCAGGAAACTAGTGACAATGTTACAAATGGCATAACATTGTGCAACAGTGGAGTAGATCTTCCCTTCACCTCAGGACTTTTGCACATCCAGGACTTTCGTTCCCAGTGCATCAGTGAGTGTGGAGGGATGGGATGCTATCTTAATCTGACTGTGTACAAGCTAGTTCAAGGCTTCTCTGGTTCTGGCACTGCTGCTTATCTGAACGTTGTTGTCAAGCACCAGGAAGGAGGTGGTGAATTTTCGTGGTACCTTACTTGATAAGAAGGTTCTGACTGTCTGTAGGGGTGGGCAATTTTACTTTATTAAAAGAAATTGTCTTCTGTAGGTGGATATAATGTATGTAGCATAGCTGTAAGTTTTGCTTAGTTGCATTCATGTACAACCAGATAAAAAAGAAAGCAAACTTTTTCAACTGCAAAATTACCAACTCTTGTGATTCATATGCAGTCCTTGTATGGTGTGTTCTGAATATTTATGACTCATGGCAATATTTTGATTGGCTAAAAGGATTTCTGTGTTAGGGCCATTATGTCTGGCTGCTGGCAGCCAATTAGAATCTCCGTGAGAAGATCAGACATTCCTCAACCACATTCTGCAGAACATGCTTCCTCAACCACATTCTGCAGTACATGGAGGCATACAAAATCTGAGCCCAGGCGCTTTCTGTTTTGTGGCATGGATTTCCTCCACTTTTTCTTGTCGCAGGCAGAGCGAATTCCAGTGATTTTATCCGGGTTTCACTCCACGGTGATCGAAAAAGCAACGGGGGGGTTCATGGGATGTGCGTTTCTGTAATTATTGTTGCTCCTCCCTCATTCCAAGTACTCAAAACTCTAGCTTAATGTTTGGCCTGGATCAAAAAATCCAGTATCAATTCCGTTGAAATTGTCACTTGCAATTTGTTCACTTGTCTACCTGGAAGATAAACCAATATGGTTGCATATGATGGAGTTGACTTGTGAGGCAGCAATGGTGGTATAATAATCTAGGATCCAAGTCAATAGACTAGTCTTTTTCATTGGGTATCGTTGAATCCTGGTGTTAGAAAAAGGTGTGGATTTTTTAGGCACGTTTACTTAGGTTTTTGTGGTGTCAATGCTCAAGCTGAGTTGTTCAGCAATCTGAATTATCTCTCCGCAATGGTGAGATTTAGACTCATTTTATATGTTGATTCCCATGATGTTTAAAGGATTCATGCTGCTAAAACCTCTAATAAAAGGAGCTGCCCTGTTTCTGGACTTGTGGATACTGTTAAGAACATTGCAGGGGGTCTGGTTTGATGCTCTATACAGACTGAACTAGATCAGTTCACATACAAGGCTATCCTCTTGATATCTCGATACCAGTCATTTTCACAAGAAAACTGGCTGATTTATATTCTTCTGCAAGTTTGAAACCCATCCTGGATTTTTTAGTTCTGAGACTGCCTCCAATCTTTGTGCGTACAATACGGTCCTCCTTTGATTTTAGACAGAAGTTTGTCTTTCCACAAAGCCAGTAGAAGAGTTGTTTTTCACAGAACCTCTTGTTGCATTTGTATAGGACAGATAATTGCGTTACTTGTAAGGCCATCTTTTGAATTTCGGGATTGATCAAAAAGGCAGAAATAAGTTACATTAGCATTCAGTAGATGTATTTGGGTCTTGAACAAGAAGGCCTTCTGATTGTTAAGCTAATACATTTAAAACATGCAGACACAGGATGATGGATATTAACAACCCATACATTGGGACACAGACAGAAAGGTGTAGAGAGTCATTGGAGAGCAGCAGCAAAAATTCTAGTAGTCCCTTGAAGAGGAGCTACGGGTGCACCACTCTTCCCCCTCACACGTCATGACATTCACACTACATACATTGGGCAGGACATTCACACTCTAGAGAGTTCATGGGGTGCAGCAGCAGGAATTGGGAGTGAAACAAGAAGAGCATATAGGCCTGTGATACAGATCAAGATTGAGAGAAGACAAGATATAGTTAACTGACCAGTATGGAGCGTTGTTAGTTGAAGGAATGTCCTATAAACAGCAGTTGCTAACAAGGTAGGGTGTCCTGTGGACCAATTTTCTTGTTCTCCAATAAATCCTGCTATTAACTGTATTACTTTAATGAATAGTCATTTCAATAGTGAAGTGTGTTCCTGGCCTGCAAGCATCTCCTCATCGTGGAGCAAAGGCCTGCTCTGCATCTACCTGCAAGATGCAACACTGAATGGCTGGTGCACCTGGGTCTGATAACCATGTATCTTATAGAGCATCACTGTGAGTTGCACCCCTGGTTTCCTACCTCTATAGAGCTCAGTGTTCCATTTTAGGTTTTTGGCCTACACTTCAATTAAAATAAAATAAAAAGTAACACTCATCACATCACACATCTTGCTCCTTGGCATGCTAAATCTGCATTATCATGTCCCTCTCACATTTTCACTCACTCTTGGAGGTACTCTGTGTGCACCATCTGGGTTGTGGACTCGTGAGTGATGCAGGATGTAGATGGCCTCTTTTAATGGGCAACAGAAGCTTGCAAAGGCGGTTGTGTGCCATTTAAAAATGGTCAGAAATATCTGCCAAATCAGGTAAAGCACCAATTGGCAAATTCTCTAGTTTGTACAGGCAGAAAGAAGGATGGTAATTATTCAAGACTGTGCGGTTTTGTCTGCCTCACCACGCTGTATGTATTGTTTAAAGTGTAACTTGAGGGGAGGCTACAAGTTAATTCTGAAACCAATGCCTGTGTCCAGAATGTCAGTAATGCATACATTATCTTCCAGCTTTCTATCAAAATGTACAGTGTAAGTCTTCCCATGACAGTTATATTATCTTTTTGGATTAGGCATTGACCCAGACATCAGAATTTAAATATAAGTGCCTGTGTAGGTGGTGTTTGAAAACTTGACAGCAACCTATTGAAGCTTAAGCATGCAAAGGTTGTATACATTTATTGATTCAACTTCAGGGTGAGGAGTGGTATACCACCATATATAATGTAATACCCCAACACTGTTAATATAGGTGGTGTAAGGTTTTTCTAGCATGCCTAAATGCCATTGGTAGGGATGACTTAACATTGAAAAACACATGTACTCATCTGACGCACAGTTTTGGGCCCGGGTGAGGAATGAATTTACCTATCAAAAGCAGAGTTAAATGTAAAAGAAGTGGAAGGAAGTGTAATTGATGAGTACACTTCGGTTCTCAAAATCCTTTACAAAACATTTAAGCCAAAGAAGCTTATTTTCCAAGGAGTGAACATGCTGGGATAGGCATCATATAAAAAAATATTGTTCTGATTGCTCAACAGCAAGCAACACATTGGTTTTCATGGGCTGTTCCCCTCCATTAATTCCAAAACAGAAATCTGAGGCTGATAATACACTTCTCATCTCAGCAGAATCTAAGATAGGTTACTCATACGAAGTGTAGAGAAGGAGAAAAAGTAATGGGTAACTTCAATATGGTTCAATATTGCCACAGATTAGAGCTAGTGACTTTATAGGCCACTAGCCTTGTATTTAGGGGAACCAGAAGCTTTGGATCTAGGTACCTCGAAAAAAAGGCTGCAGCTGTCCCAACCAAATCGAATTGTGAGATACAACAATCTGCGAATCTTGAAAGTCCCACGATACTGCAAAGTGCGACTGAACAGTAATTCTTTTGTGGTGCAGTCTTCTTAGCTATGGAATTTCTTCCCACTCCATCTGCATCTGCTGGATCAGAAACAGAATTCAAAAGACCTTTAAAGACATGGCTCTTCAGGCAGCGACTGCTGGTCCACTCGACCCACACATGAGCTTTCCTCTAGCGCATGGACTCCTTTGCCGAGGTAGCTTTGCGCTCTTGAAATTCCTCATTTGCTCATTCAAGACTGAAGGCTAAGTGGTTTGCAAAATTCCCAAGAACACTGAGATGACACTAGAGGATCTTGTCAAACACACAAAAAGTGATGGTAGGAATGCTTGCAATTCGTCTAACCTCTGGCATTTGCTCTGGGTAGCATTCCAACCCATCATTCTTTTGTCCACAACACCAGAGTTTGGAACAAGTCATAAGCAAATCAGTCTTGACCATGCTCCAATAGGAACAATCCAGCCTGAACTGCTAGGCCAGGACCTCCCTCAACTATAACACAAGCAATTCAAGACCACTTTCACCCTGATTGGGGCTCTACAGTCACTTGAAATGTGTCTAACCACTGACAATTACTGAGGGTAGCATTGCAACTCATTGTTCTTTTGCCCACCATGCCACCTCAGTTTGTGCCCAGTCATATGCAAATCCGCCTTGATCCTGCTCCAGTAGGAACAGTCCAGCCTGAATAGCCAGGCGTTGTCCTCCCTGAACCGGACCCAAGCAACCCAAGACTGTTTTATCAGTCAGGTGTAGCTTGGCTCCAGTGGCACAGTGTGTATGGGACCCATGTCTAGGCATACCCTAGCTACTTATGGCAGTACATTAAACACACAAAAAGGTAATAGGAGGAATGCTTGCAATCTGTCTAACATTTACCTATCGCTCCAACCCTTCATTTTCTTTCCCACCATGTCACCTCAGTTTGTACATCAGTCTGAACCCTGCTCCAGTAGAACCAGTCCTCCTTGAATCTGGACACAAGCAGACCAAGACCGGTTCAACCCTGATTGGTGCTATTCAGTGGTGTCTAGCTTGGCACCAGTTCCTCAGTGTGTACAAGACTCACATCGGTGTTTACCCTTGCCACTGAGGGTGGTCATCAGACACACAAATGATGGGAGGAACGCCTGCAGTTGGTCTAATGACTGCTAATGGCTCTGGGTAACACACCAACCCATTGTTCTTTTACCCACCATGTCACCTCATTTTGTACCCAGCCCTGTGGAAATCAATCTTGACCCTGCTCCACTAATTACCAAGCCCTAACTGCCAGATCAGGTGCTCCATGAATCGGAACACAAGCAACCCAGGACTGGCTTCAACCTGATTAGAGCTCGTTGGTTGTGTGTAGCATGCATCAGTGGCACAGTGTGCATGGGACCCACATCTGGGCATATCCTAACCATTTAGGGCGTTACATCAAAAATCATAAGGTAATGGTAGGAATGCTTGAAATCTGTCTAACCACTTGCAATTAGGTGGGGCAGCATTTCAGCCAGTCATGTTTTTGCTCACCATGCCACCTCAGTTTGTACCCAGCTATATGCAAATCAGTTGTGACCCTGCTCCAAAAGGAATTATCCACACGAACTGGATATAGGGTTTTATCACGCTACCCAGTATTGTAATGTATCATACATACTACATATTTATTTTGGTGCTGTTATCTTAAAAACACTGGGGCTTATTTATGAGACCCTTGCACCGTTGGTGCATCACGTTGCTAGATGCACCAACGGTGCAACCTGCTATGTGAAATTTACATGCACAGGTAAAGCCACCCTGCGTGGCTTTACATGTGCTCGTAAATCTCGTCCCATTTCATGGGTGTTGTTGTGGGTGTTCCCACGCAATACCCATGTCCACTGATGTATTTCCAGATTGACAAGCAATCATGAATCTGGAAATGCATTTGGATGCTACACCATCCCCAGGGTGGCGTAGCGAGGCACAACTAGGAGAATTGATTTAATTTCTCCTCGTTTTTTCCTCTTTCAATGAGTGTTACAGCACGCATTGGTAGAGGAAATTACCTCAAGTGATTGTTTTTGTGCCAGAAGATGCCATGCCACATAATCCTACTTACACTGACAATGGTAAAGGTCTATTTAGAGGCTATCAGTGTGATAATTAAGTAGATATTTCACAGAAAACTCTAAAATATTTTTCATATTTCATGGGTTGTTGTGAAATATGAGCTTTTATAACACTGTGTTTGGTGCAATAAAAACACTCAGACATGTAAATTCACCAGGTACCTGTGTAATATGGCCCGAAATTGCAATTTAGGGATTGTAGTGACATAGTAAGCTATGAGACCAAATGTCAAGTGTCAAGTGGCTAATAAATATCAGAAGATGGCATGGCAGGGCTATATTACATTTGGCACATGCTGCATATTTTTTACATACACATTTTCTATCAGATACCCAGGCCATGACAGAGACTTCAAGGTGGAGACTCAAGCACAGAACAGACAACAGGTGAACTACAATTCCCAAATGCTGCAAAACTCTCGCAAGACTTGCAGCAGAGGCAGCCTTCTTGATCTTTTGTGAATAAATTCCTCTTGTTGTGTTATGTTCATTGCTAGGCAATTAATCTTCGTGTCCCTGCAGCTGAAACCCTTGTTGCCAGGAGTGAGATTTCTTCACGCCTTCACTTCAAAGTGATTCAGGGTCTAGCGCACAGAGGAGTATACCGTATGACATTGTAGATTGTGTATGGAAGTAATCAGGTTTTGTGCTATGAACTCTATACTTGAGTCATCTGAATTTATGCTATGAACTTTATATTGGAGTCAGCTTGTTAAATCCTAGACTCAATACTGCAGCAAGTCTGAGGCCTGTGAACGATTTTACAGACATAGAGCCTGATTTAGATGTATGCAGGATGTGTAATTCTATCACAAATGTGACGGATAGACTGTCAACTCTGAAGCAGGGCCTTTGTTATTTCAGTTGACTCATGTGCAGCAGTGAGATAATAAACTATGTAAATTCATGAATATTCAAATCACATATTTACCTCCTAATCTGCTGCAGATAGTTATGGAGACAAATAATAGTCAAAGTTTAGGAAATTGTAGAGTTGCCAGCAACCAAAAAGAGTGGATAATGCAGAGATTATTACAAGCTACATTATGTGGCATAGTGGAATCGTTGAATTGTAATCCTGCTGAATATGATCTTAAAAGCATTCTCTTTGTGTACATTTGCATACAACTACAGTGCAAGTGGAGACACCAGGAAGATCAAAAAAGGTGAAGATATCCAGTGTTACTCTCCCTTGCAGTCATGGCCCATGCAGGTAAGAACGGCGGGGAAGTCGGGCTGGGCACGGGCGGCATTTCGACAGACAACGATAAGAGAACATTAAAAATGTATTTAATTTTCCCTCATGGTTTCACCACTCTTACCTGCACGGGCCGCAACTGCTCTCTTGTCCTAAATCCTGTTT
Organism: Lissotriton helveticus; assembly: GCF_964261635.1. Lineage (NCBI taxonomy): Eukaryota > Metazoa > Chordata > Amphibia > Caudata > Salamandridae > Lissotriton > Lissotriton helveticus. The sequence goes on along the minus strand of NC_136063.1, from coordinate 307,343,489 downwards.
CCCTTATCTACTGCTGACTGGCAAACTAATCCTTTGCATGGCCATTAGTGAATACCAGAAATCTGGTTATCCCTCCTTTTGGATTCAGATTGGAAGGTTAGTGCAGCTGTGACACAGGGCACGAGAGAGCCCACTCCAGCACTTGGGTAAGGCTGTAACTATATTTTAGTAAGTGAGTGTAATCTTATTCACTGTGCTTACGCTTTCTCATAATTATTTTGGGCAACTGATGTTGGCCTCTTTATGCTGTAGGTATTAGTTGCAGAATAGATGTGAAACTCTTGCATTGACACTGAAACATTTTGCCCCACGTTTAAAATTTTAATTTGCATCTACAGTCTTTTGTGTCACAAAATGCATACGTTTGCTGAAAGCTGTATTTGTGGCCAAAGAGACGCTTTGACTGTTACCTTACCAATTTCTCTTCCCTGTTATATGTAATTCAAGCCATTTTTAGTATTTAATTCCTGATTAAAGCAGCATGTCACTTTAATGCTCTTCTTGTGCAAATAAAGTACGTATTTTGCTATTTTATTAATTGGTATTTGGTGGAGTGTGATGAGTGCTGGCCAGGGCAGTATATGTGGGTACAAAAAGATATTTAATCTACATCCTTCGGCAGGACTTTGTAATGATTTTTTTACAGGAAGTTCACCATTTTGTCTACTTTGTGGAACCTGCATGGCATGTATGAAGAGTGAGAGCATAGTGGCCCTTACCACTAACCACCTTTGGCATAGAAATAAGTAAAGTGTCTCTTTTTTCATGTTTACAGACTAATGAAAGAGCCATGAGATGTTTTTTTTTATCCTCAGGAAAAGTATATCATATTTTAACTTACCATATTTGAGCATACTCATGTAAGCTGTTACTTTTAGAAAAGTGTAAGTTGCCCTTACCCTACTGTATAGTATTTTTATGAGACATTCTGGCATGGTGGACAGGTGGAACCCTCAAGCAGTGAAGTAGGCAACTCTCTGAGGGTTTTTTTTGCAAGTGGTAGCCAACTATTAATTATGAATGTGGGCTACTTATCACCTATTACCATTTCTGATCTGTGAAAAAGGTGTTTTCAAATGTGCTACATGTGTTTTGCATCTCTTGGGGCCAGATGCACGAAATCGCATTTCATTATATCAAATGTTAGCGACTGCTGTTGTACAAACTGCGATGTACAGCGGTGTGTTTGACATTGTTAGCGATTCATAGAGGATCGCAAATGGACTTGCCTCATAAATATTCATGAGACAGGTCCCAGTTTGAGACCCATTGTGAATGACTACAATCACAGGGATGGTGGCTTGCTGGGGTCAGCAGACCACCATTTCTGTGTTTGTGTTTTAAATACGCAAAAACAACAATTGATGGACAGAATGCAGAACAATGTCATACATTCACCCTAGTACAGAGATCCGGGCCTAAATCCAGCCCGAACTGCCAGGCCAGGTCCTCCCTGGACTGGGAACAAATATCCTAGGATCTATTCGGGCTTTCACCCCTCTTCAGCCAGGATAGCTTGACTCCAGTGGCATGGAGATTACAGGACCCACGTCTGGGCATACCTGTCCCACTCAGGGTGACAAATGTAGAAACAACAATTGATGGACAGAATGCAGAACAATGTCATACATTCACCCCAGTACAGAGATCTGGGCCTAAATCCATCGTTTTTTTGCTCACCATGCCAGTCCAGTTTGAACCCAGCCATGTGCAAATCAGTCTTGACCCTGTTCCCAATGGGAACAGTCCAGCCCAAACTACCAGTATAGCAATTTTTTTTGTAATGCAGCCATTTTTCCCTAAAGAAAAAGTGGGATGCATGTCAAAAATATAAATGAAAAGCTTCCTTTTTATTTTTTAAGAGTAGGCAATGGTCCATGGGACCACTGCCTGCTTTAAAAAAATGTTGGTGCCCACATTCACAGGAAAAGGGGTCCCAAAGAGGGGTCCCAACATTTGCAAATAAGTTACCACGGACTTGAAGTTGGTAGTAACTGCAAATGTTTTGCGACTGCATTCCTGGTTGCAAAACATTCATACATACCAGTGCTACTCGGTATGAGGAAGGGTCGCCATAAACACATCGCTTCCTAATACCGAATCGTAAAAGCAAAATGGGATTCGATAACAAGTTAGTGATTCGCATTTTGCTTTCTGTACATCGCAAAATGCATTTTACCTGTCACAAACAGCCCAATGGGCCATCTGCGACGGGTAAATGCTTTGTACATATGGCCCTTGGTTCCGTAGTAAGTTCTTTTCTGTTTCAATGTATTATGAGTGTTTTGTGGTTGAGCTCCTGATGTGTTTGGGAGCCAGTGAGTTGTCCACACAGTCCCTTTTCTGTCCTTAGTGTATGTTTTTCCTCTCTGATGGTATTGTAGTATCTTTGTGGTGTAGCTAGGTATTTGCTAATTTCTTATTCTTTCTACATCTTCTGCTGGTGTTTTCCTGCATTGCTACTTCATTAGTGCTGCTGGTATTGTAGTGGGGCTGAGCCTTGCATTCATACAGTGTTAAGTTAGCATGAGCTTATTAAAAGTTTAAACACCATTTTACCTTTTGCTTTCTTTTGCACACGGCACACACGTTAGCTATGGTTTAGAGTTAGGCTGAGTGTTTTGCTTCACATGAGAATAACTTGTTGTACAATGCTAGACTTGCTTCGTAAGTTTAGTCTGAACAGTGAGTGCCGAGGCCTTCAAGGTTATATCAACACTGTTGCTGTTGTTCGAACTGATCAGCGCACGCTCTGGCCATAACATATATGCAGCTGTGGCCAACTCAGATACTAGCGCCTTTAATAATACACTGTGTAGGCATGATTGAACACACTTGGAGAACATTCGTATGCTGAGAGCTTGTGCAAAACTTGATGTGATTCACTCCTGCTAATCTTTGAGGTATGGGGTCATCTATGCAAGCCTAAGAGACCTTCTTTAGTTATAAAATAACCTACTAGCAAGGGAGGGAGAAATATAGGTATATATTTAACCTGTTTCCATTTAGCATTATAAAATGCTTCCTCCCTTTGTATTTTATGGAATAGTAACTATGCTGACAATCTTATTTCTTATCATATGTCTGCTTGTATTATCTAAGATGATGCACCTGAGATCACGGCGTTAAAATAAACATTTTAAACTTGCTCTTGTCTCCCTTTACACCCTGTCCGGACTGGTATGAGAGTATAGCGAAAGAGTTCTCATGTTTCCCACCTTACCTGAGGTATCCTAAGTCGCATGTTCTGGGTTGTCTAATCGTTGTGAACTTTGATATAGGACAAAGAGCTAACGAGACAATGATGCTAGTCTGGTAGGGGATTTTGGGTACTAAGGGGAGATTTTGGCGCACCCTTATTCACTGAGGTCCTGAGTCTCTGTGCACAGTTCTGTGTCTGAGCAGAATCCCTGCAACATGGCGCCCTAACAGTGGTGGTCTTATTTCATGATGCTTGAGTAGTGCTTATATCAGTCCTTAACCCCTTCACTATTGTTTCCGGTTAACAGTGGTGACGGATAAACCTACCTACAGTTACATAGGTCTTTTCAAGCGTGAATCTTTCAAAACGGTTTCCTTTTGAATTACTACCCAGTTGTGCTACATTGTTTTGCATTGTACCTATCCTGTCTGTGTCGTTATGGGTGACGTTGACATACCTCAGCATAGACGCATTGCGGTCCGCAATCATTTGCAGGCTTATAACATAACCTTGGAGGGCATGGCGGTTATTTTGGTAGTGAGTGCTGAGATAGCTTCCCTTTTGAGATTTTCTACTCATGGGTGACATTTCCTGCTGTGGATGCAGCTACTCAGGTGTTTCACACTTACACTCACATAGCTGTGCCCATGGAATGTGTTCCTTATAGAACACAGGAAATTCCAATCTCTGCATGGCAGCACCGTGTTTGGTTTAATGGCGCCCTACCCCACAGTTTAACGGCGATTAGATTAGGTCCTTTGTCCATTCCAGGCGCTTCTCGGCCTGTTTTGGCTGGATTTACCCCGCATCCTCATGCGGGGGCACTCCCTGTTGCTGAGTTGAGGCTCCTATATACCTCTGCAATTGGAGTTATTACGGCCTTGGTTCAATATGTTACCCGCAATTGCCAGGGCAAGGCCCCTGGTGTTGCCGTGCTCCTAGCTGGGCCGACCGGAATGAAGCTTAGTCCCGTCATGGTTAATGCGGTTATGGGCAAGCGTCCCCAGGATAAGGATGTATGCCTTTCTGGCTTGCCTACAAATTTGACCAGCTGGAAGCAGTTTTTCCTAATTCGAGTCCTGTAAAAAAACACAGAATTCTTACAATTAGTTTACCCAAGGACTTGGTACCGGAAGCTGGTGACTGCGAGTCATGGGGTAGAATCTTTGCGGCGGTGTACACAAGGTGCTTTGGCACTCCATCAATGGCTGTCCTGCCGACGGTCATTAAACGTGTTCAAGATGAACACTGACCTGAGGCTGCGGTTGAATTGGGAATGAGACTCGTTGGCTCATTTCATGTAGTTTCCGATCTCGTCCTTTCTAATATAAAGGGAAATGCGGTAAGCTTTCAAGTGTCTAATGCTTTGCACGAAGTCCCCGATGCAGACAAACCCAGACAGCTACCGAGAATTATTACGGCGGCTTATAAGACCATAGGCTGTAATAGTTTAGGTGTCAAGCCCTTTTCTGCTAAAGATAAAAAACAAACTCAGGGGTCGAAGTCTGAAAAAGACGATCAACCCAAAGCTCCAAAGAAGAATTGGAACAAAAACAAAAAACAGGGAAAACAACAACAGAAACAGGAGTCCCGTCCCTCGTCACCAGTGCCTGCGTCTACTGAGCGCTCTTATGACTTGCGCGACCGCGCTACGATTAAGTTGCCTGATCGTTTTCAGGTTCCTGATCAACGTTCTCCTTGTTCTTTACAGGACACATCGGCCTCATCGTCCGGTGGTGGAGGCGGCGGTAGAGGCCGGGGTGGCCAGCAGAGTCACGACCAACCCTGCCCGAAAGACGGAAAAGGCAAACAGGACGATTATTCACAGAAAAGACCCCAGTTTCAGAAAAAGAAAGTTGCCGCATTAACAGCGAGTTATGCCACAGATAGTGAGAACGCAGCTTCGGAATCAGACGTGGGCGCTGATGCTGTTGGACAGCGTGGCAGAGATTACCATTGTTCAAGAGGCCCTGAGTCCACTACTGAAGGTGACAGCGACTGACAAATATGTTGTTGCTGAGACAGCTGATACTAGAGTAGCTCCCCCTGATAGGCTTTTTGAAATTGACCTTTCAATTGAAGGTGACATACAACGTACCATAAAAAGGGTATTTTGGGCAAATCTTACAAGTATGTACGACATTTTGTTAGCGGAGGCTGACTGGCCCCCACCTTTTGTTCTCGCAGCTCCGAGAGGGGAGGAGGTAATCCTCCCTAGTTTCGCGCATACAGTGTCAAAGGAGCATGCGCTGAATTTTGCAGAAGAGTGGGCTAAGAACCTTGCGCCTGCTTTGTACCGTACTCACTGTGGTTGGGATAAATTCTCCCCCCAACATGAGATTCCCTTGCGGTCTATGCCACAGCCCAACTCAATATCCCACATGACGTGAAGCGAAAGCTTCGGTCGCAGAAATCCTTGAACAATTGGAATTTTAAGGTGTGATTGAAACTTGTGTGTCTCCGATGAATAACCCTCTTTTTACTGTGACCAAGCCTGATGGTTCTTACCGTTTGGTACTGGATTACCGGCATCTAAACTCGCATTGCCGTACCTGTGCAGTACAGATTACCCATGACTCTGCCCTGGTGGATGGTCTTGTACGTAAAAGGTTTAAAACCACACTTGACATATCCAATGTATTTTTTGCCCACAATCTTTTGGGATTAAGTAGTCAATGGACCGCTTTTAGCAGTGGTGGCATACAGAAAAATTTTAAACGTTTGCTATGGGCTATAAAAATTGTCCAGGTGTGTTTGCTGCCCGTATAGTTTCTCTTTTAGAGAGAATCGACCCAGATGCGTGTTCGTATATGGATGACATTTATCTCTCAGATGATGAAATATGGGTGCATCTGTGCTGCGTTGACCGCATAATTTGTAATTTTGGGGACTTTGGTTACAAATGTAACTTTGCAAAGTCTCACATTGCAGAGTACACAGTGTTGTTCCTGGGCTAAGAGCTCAACAATGAGGGTCAAGGATTGGCTCCTCACTTCTTGGAGAAATGCGCACAACTGCGCGCTCCTACAACACTAAAATAATTGCAAACCTTGCTGGGATTTTTGAATTTCGGGCGTACATACATTCCTGAATATGCCCAGCATATCAAGCCATTATAAGCTTTGATACAACCAACTTTTACCAAATCGTGCTAGCTGCCCGAACATTTAGCCATTTTGAAATCTTTGGAGGTTGATCTACTAGAATCTAAATTCTTTCTGACTTGTGATAACCACAGGTTAATTTTTGATGCCTCCTTATGGTCGCAGGAGTTGTTGCAGTATGATGGTTCAGAGCAAGTCGCACATGGGTCTAAGCACGCATACGTCTCAGCTTACGCTATTGTGGTTGGTACCATGGTGAATGGAGAATTCAAGTCCGATGTCGCCCATACACAGACATTAGGGGACTGTACCGCCCAGTTAGCGGAGCTCCGTGCTCTGATGCTTGCATTGGAGTACGCAGACCCTGGTGTGACTACTCTAATAGTGAGTGGCTCTTACTACTGTATCCAGTCATACAATGACAATCTGTTCTTTTGGACTCAGAACGACTATCGTGACTCCAAAGATAGCACAATAAAATATAAAATTATCTGGGTTCGAGTGGCTGAACTTAAAGAGCAACTGCCCCTCGTGTATTTAATTCATACTCTTGGTCATCAGCGTGTGGGAGTTCACGCTGTTGGCAATAGTTTGGCCGATAAGGGCCCCGAAGACAGCAGTTTCGACATATTTGGTTGCAGCAGTTACACGTTCCAAAAGTAAGATTGATGATGACATCTTGGCAGCAATTGCCGCTACTGAGAAGGGAAGTAAATATCCTAATGGATTTCCTTCAAAGTATTCTAATAATTTAAGTCCTGATAAAGTTCCTTATGTGAAAATACCAGACGTTGGTGACAGATTGATTCCCAACGCGGACCGCAGGTCAGACCTGATTACAGCTGCCCACGAGGGTGTTGCATCCGCACATGCGGGCGTTTCGGCTTCTATATCTCAGCTACAACAGTGTTTTTGGTGGTGTGGACTGTATAAACAGTCGCGTTATTATGCCCTTTAATGTGACATTTGTCAGCAGATCAAGCCTTCGACTGCTACGCGTCCGCCCCAGACACAGTTGTATATTTCCAATAAACCACTTGGTTGTGTTTATTTGGATCACTGCGGTCCTTTTTCTTCAGATACTGCGTATAAGTACATCTTAGTTGCAGTTGATTCTTGCATGCACTTTGTATGGGTGTGGCCCCTCTGAAGTGATGATTCACGAACTGTCATAAGGGATTTGCGTGTCTTTGTGGGAATTTTTGCGTGTGGCTCCTTCCATTCGGACCAGGGTCCAGCGTTCGCCTCTAAGGCGTACAAGGATGCCATGAGTTCATTGGGGGTCCAGGTCAAATTTTCGTCTCCATACAGACCTGAGGGTAATAGTGTTGTGGAGCGGATGAACCGTGACTTTATTCAGTCCTTGACAGCTAGGGTTATAGGTACAGGGAGGAACTGGCTAGCCCATCTCAATGGCATATAGAGTGCACTTAATAATCTCCCTAGAAGGTCTCTGGGTGGGCGGATCCCATACGAGATGCTCTTTGGTATCAAAATGTTTGTTCCGGACCTTGAAGGTCTGGACCAGGCAGTGGGAGCTACCCCCTTTGAGGTAGATGAACATTGTAATGTTTTACAGACTCTACAAGAGACGGGAGACAGTCTTGCAAAGGAACACAAGCCCTCCTCATGTGATGCTGCATTGCAGATTCCGGTAGTTGGCTGGGTACCCCGGGTCAGAGAACTGGTCCGAGAGAAGGTCGAGAACAAGAGAGAGTTTGGCCCCTCATATCGAGCTCCAGTTCCTGTACTTGGTGTGCAGGGCACAAGAACAGACATTTTACCACCACTTCCAGGTCGTACGGAAAAAAGGTACATCTCCATTGACAATGTTAAATTACACAGAGTGGCAGATTCTTCTTAGTATGACACCTGCGGACTCCTGTCCATCGATACTGAGAAATTCTGTTTTGGCTCCGGCTCCTAGCAACAGACCTCACGTTGCCTTTGAGATGCCTGCAGTTTCAAGTCCTTTATTGAATACCCCACCTGATGCTCATCTTGATGAGACTGAGTATACTTACCCCACAAACTTATCAATGCCCGATTTACAAACCTGTTTGGCAACTCTACCACATCGAAGTCCCCTTCAGAACTTTCTGTTTTTGCAACATGGTTTAAAAAACATTTTTTGATTCCTCCTTGGACTTACATTTGGTTGGTGCTTTTTTCAGTTTATTTGTTTATGTCAATTGGCTTGTGAATGGACACTACGTTAAAGAGAGGACTGCTATTCGACTAATTGAAGAGGGACCTGACTTTTGCAAATATTACTGCTTGGCCCGTCTTAGATGGGATAGTATGGGATGCTGTTAAATTTCAAATTCATGGTCTCACAGAGATTATAAATGTCCCGAACGTACTAAGAGTTTCTATGGGGATGTGATTAAACAAAATATACGCTCTGATGGTTGGGATGTTCAAGCTGTAGAGGATTTGTTTTCAGACTTGAAATATTATGTTGCTTTTGATGCTTAGGATTTATATTTAGATTCGGCTAATTACGGTGATTTGTTCTGTTATCAACACTATGGCAATCACTACCTGCATAAAGCAAACACAAGGAGGAATATAGTCAATTATACGCAATGGCGCGCACTGGAACCTAGGTTGATCCCTGCCAGCATCTCCATTGAGAGACCAGGAAGGCATACGGGCACAATATATTACCGCTCATGCTCCTAGCATTAATCTTCCTGACCGACGGCATATCACCCCGCCGACAAGAATTATTGAATCCTGGCCATCTGCCGAGATGTCCCTATTCGTCCTCCACCACTTCTGGAGCCAGTTGTATATTGTGCTGCCCGGAGGCATTGTGTGTACATTCAGGCAATTATTCGCTCAGTCCTGATGATGATCCCACTATTCTCTGTGCAAGGGATCGAAATGTTGTTGACCAACTCAATAGTTCCACGCTTTACCAATGTGTGAAAGTAGTGTGGTTACTAATATGGATAGCTTTTTCATTCTCTGATCTAACCAAGCTTCCATTTTCTCGTTTTGCCTGGAATTTTTTCATATTTAATGTTTTTCCGTTTCCTGTCTTATGTACTGGAGGCAGGATTGTGTCCCACTTTATTGTTGTTTGTTCACTTGTGTTTAATTAATTCTATCCAACATATTAAAATTCTGTGTCCAGCTGGACACTGCATAAATATAGCGCCTATCTTGGTCTATATTTCATTTTTTGCTGTATAAATTGCTTTTCTAAGGACCACTGTTACATAATATAATTGACACCCGGGGTCCTTAGTTACTCATCGGGCTCCCCTGTTTGTTTAAAACAGCTGGTATCTTTCTAGCATTATTGTGTCATTTTTCTACCTGTGTCATTCCTGCATTGACTTCATGATTGCCCTGCTTGTGTCACTACTGCATGGCTTTAAATGTGGCAAGTGTTACACTGTCATTTATTTCCTGTTTGACTTAGTGTGAAAGTTTGTAGTGGCTGCAGGTAGACCTGGACACACCCTATGGCAATGTCAAAATAGTTTTGTGAGTGACTATTAGTAAGAAGTATAGTGTTTATTTTTTTCTACTGATATCAATTCTTGGTTGGAAACGATGAAGATGATTGCATCCACAAAAAATTATGCACCTTAAAAAAAGCTGTTACTCTATGTTTTTTGTGCAAGTGATAATTTTAACAAAGTGTGCTTTATGTCAGAAAAGGTAAAAGATATTCATGCCTGGTGAGGGATTTCTTTTACATTTACCCCGAGTATGGCTAGATTTCAATGTGCGCCATTTTTCATACTGATGTTTGACTGGAGCCAGGAAAACATCTCAGCACCTCGGGGCTTGTAAGCCATCTGAGAGTAAATCATGGACTAATGCGGTAACATCATCCAAAAGAGTCAATACAATATCTGATATCACAGTTTTGACAGCCCATAGACAAATCAAATGCAATTACATTTTAGACATAGAGTACATGCACTTTAGCACTATTCAGCAGTGGTAAAGTGCCCAGAGTCCCAAAACCAACAAAAATGAAGTTCAGTACTTAGTCAAAAATAGGAGATCAGAAGCAAGAAGACAGAGAAACCATGCCTAAAGTTACAAGAACAGAAATTAACAAAATGTTTCTGTTTATTCACAGTGTCTTGTTTCCTACAATATTTCTAATGAAGTAAATTAATGAAATATATCTGTCAGTTCCTTTTGTTCTGCGTCTTTGACACCTACTTGCCTTTCTATGATTCACTTGGAATATTCCTCAATTTTCCATTGACATTCAGTTTATTTAATTGTAGTACCATTCCTTTGCTAGTAAAGAAGGCAGACATTTGCTGTTAGTTAACCACATAATGGGAATTAGTTGACTCCTCCAGATACTTCCCTCCATAATATTTCACCGGAACTTCTTGCCTATCCTGAGAGAAAGAATGGAATACAGTCAATCAATCAGACACTTGTATAGCGTGCTAATCACCTGTGAGGGTCTCAAGGCACTGAGGGGGGAGCAGCTACTGATCGAAAGCCAGGTCTTGAGGAGTCTCCTGAAGGTCAGCAGGTCCTGGGTCTGTCGTAGGTGGGTGGGGAGGGTGGTCCATGTCTTGGCGGCGAGGTGGGAGAATGATCTGCCACCGGCGGTCGCTCTGCGGATGCGTGGGATGGGGGCAAGGGCGAGGTCGGCAGAGCGGAGCTGGAGGTACGGGGTGTAGAAGTTGAGTCAGTTGTTGAGGTATGCTGGTCCAGTGTTATGGAGTGCCTTGTGAGCGTCCTTGAGGAGCTTGAAGGTGGTCCTCTTGTTGACGGGGAGCCAGTGCAGGTCCCTCAGGTGGGCGGTGATGTGGCTGTGGCGGGGGATGTCGAGGATGAGGCATGCAGAGGCGTTCTCTATGCGTTGGAGTCTCTTCTGGAGTTTGGCCGTGGTTCCCACGTAGAGGGCATTGCCGTAGTCCAGCTTGCTAGTGATGAGGGCCTCGGTGACCGTTCTTCTGGTTCCGGTGGGATCCATCTGTAGATCTTGCGAAGCATGCAGAGGGTGGTAAAGCAGAAGGAAGAGACGGTGTTAACTTGTTAGGTCATTGACAGAGAGGAGTCGAGGATGAACCCCAGGTTGCATGCGTGGTCAGTGGGTGTCGCCGCAGTTCCCAGCGAGGTCGGCCACCAGGATGCGTCCCATGCGGATGGGGTGGGGCCTAGGATGAGGACCTCTGTCTTGTTTTCATCCACTCAGTGACGGCCTTCATCCCTTCGTTGAAGTTGGTTTTGGCGGTGGCGGGGTCTTTGGTGAGGGAGAGGATCACCTGGGTGTCATCGGCGTATAAGACTATGTTGAGGTCGTGTGATCAGACGATGTTGGCGAGCGGTGTCATGTAGATGTTGAAGAGGGTCAGGCTGAGGGAAGATCCTTGGGGTGCGCCGCAGGTGATCTTGGTGGCTTCGGATCGGAATGGAGGGAGGCGGACTCTCTGGGTTCTTTCTGTGAGGAAGGAGGTGATCCAGTCCAGGGCTTTGTCGTGGATCCCTGCGTTGTAGAGGCGTGTGCGAAGGGTGTGGTAGCAGACGGTGTCGTTAGCGGCCGAGAGGTCCAGGAGGATGAGGTCCGCGGCTTCACCGTTGTCCAGCAGGGCCCTGATACAGAGATAATAGCGGATAATAGCAGATAATAAAGGACAGAGATAAGCTTTCAGGTAGTTAGTTCTGCCAAAATTTAGCATTGTATTATTGATTTTATTGCTGATACTAGGCTATTTTAACCTTTCTAATCAAAATTTCTACCTCTAGGGATTGCACGAAATAATCAGCATTGTCTATGTGAATTTGCGCATACCCACTTTAAGAGCGTATAGAGCTCTCTGTTAATTTTTAATCTTACTGCTCCTCTCACGCCTGACAGTTGCTCCGGTCCCTGCCTCCCCGGCTTTCTTAGGGAAGCTAGGTGTTGGAGGAGCACCCGGAAGTGAGGCCATTTTTCCTCTCACTGCGGTCTAGTTGTTGGCAGGGCACACGTTATTTAATGTGTATGCCAAAATTGGTCCAGGTCCATCCTTCTCAGGAGAATCTTTTTGGCCCTCAATAACCTTGGAAGTAAAAGTCATATTGGTTTAGAGGTAAACAAACTGAAGGGCCCAGTGGCCTGCAGGGGATGAAAATATGATTTGAGATCTTCCCTGGAAAATTCCTGCAGGACTGACCACACCTTAAATCAACTACTATGAGGCCTAATTATCGCTAAGTCCCTGTGTAACAATGCACAACATATTTTTGACTTGATCTCTAGTCTCAATCTGGACTATCTTTTCGCGACTGAAACCTGGCTTAAACATTGGTATAATCCAGACAGTGCCCAAGCCCTCCCCCAGGATATCATGGGGCAGATTTGTGTCGGACTTGACCACGTTTACGCCGCCGTTGCTGATGCAACGGCACGGAAATGTTGCGCTTCCCTGCGACCTATTTACAACGTGACGCATCTAGGCAGATGCGTCACGTTGTAAAGCCCTGCGCCACATGAAACCTGCGTCAGGTTTCATGTGGGCGTTCTGTCGCAGGGTGGGCGTTCCCTCGTAGGAAAGCCCCGTAAAACTGACGTAGTGAAATCTACAAGATTTCACTGAGTCAGTTTTACGACACTGCTGCGTCAAATCCTTACGCCTGCTTGAAGCAGGCGTAAGGAGTGACGCACCACGTTATGTATGGGTGGCCTCTGTACATTGCAGGAGTTGCGTCGCACTTGCGACGCTACTCCAGCAATGCGCCGCCCGTACACCACAAGATGCGTCACGCATCTGCCCTTCCTTGCACCATGGTGCGCCGCATTGTAAATGCGGCGCATCTGTGGTGCCGCAAGGAGGGAATTGCGTGACGCATCAGTTCTGGCGCATCCCTGCTGATTTGCAGAGATGCGCCAGAACTCATAAATATGCCCCCATATCTTTAGAGAAGACAGACCTGACCACAGAGGTGGAGGCCTGGCCATAATATATCATAACACGCTGCAATGCTCCACATTTGAACTGATAGGGCTCAAAGGGGCAGAACGTCTCGGATTCTGCTTTCAACTAGAAAGCTCTGTCTCTTCTTCTGGAGCCCTGATTAATCGCCCCCCAGGTAGAAGTCTTAACTAGATACCCTTGGTGACACACTAAGCACCTTAGTTATTAGACTATACACTACTTGAAGATTTTAATCTCCAGCTAGAATCACAGACCACCCCATGGAGCCAAAAACGTTTTAGAAATCAAAGATACTCTGGGCCTGGATCAACTAATAGATTGCCGACACCCTGCACAGGGCACACCTTTAATGGAATTTGCTAAAACTTCACCAAACTAAAAGTCAATCCCCCAGTCATGCTAACCTGGTCGGACCACAAATGTATTCCCTTTGCAATAGGACATCATAGCTCAGATTTCCTTGAGGGTTCCTCACGAAATGCCCACAAAACCGTGTGAAAGTGGATCAAAATGTTAGCCAATCCAAACCTTCATACGGAAGCAGTGGTAGGTACGTCCACTCTGACAGGAGATCCCTCACTAGATACCCATCACTTTAACTTCTGAATGGCCTTACCTAGCAACATTTTTGCTCCTCCTGCCCCGCAGAACAGGAAGACTACCAATAAAGTCTCCATCCCCTGGTTTACCCCAAAGTTAAGAGAATTACAAGGACAGTCTAGAAGACTGGAATGCAGATGGAGAAGAAGTTATAATATAGAAGAGCTTACCCTTTTTAAATATGCTGTCAAAACTTACCATCAACAAATTAAAACAGTAAAGAAAGCTTAGTTCACTGATCTAATTAGGCAGGCATACTCTGATCAAAAACGACTTTTAAAATTGTGAAATCCTTCACTCTACAGGTTTCAGGTTCTATCAGATCTAAATGCTCAAGACTGACATCTATCTATATTACAATATTAATTGCATTTATTTGGTGGCTCTCAGGCTCTAGCATTTACCCTTCCTGTCCGAGATGGTCAGTTAGTACTAGATAAGACTCAGGTAGATATTGATATAAGCATTTTAAATAGAAGTACAGGAGGACCACAACTGAGGATTGGTGATCAGGATTGGATATGTTTGCCAAACGAACAGGAAGCAGCTACGCTTCATAAGACACTGGATATACTGTCAGTGCTTTTGCCTGGTGACATAGTGGTTCCAGTTGAGGGTAATCAATTACTACAAAACAATGGAATGGATTTTCCTAATTATAATCTTGACCTTGACAATAAGGGTCAGGAAGCTAAAGGAATATGGAATGAGATGGAAGTAGTACTCAAACTGCAAATTAGGAAGGAATGGCATTCAGAAATAGGATTATATTCTTGAAATATAGCTGGGCTGAAAAAAAACAAGTAGATGTAGAGTGGCAGGAGTATATTGGGCAAAGTGAAATAATCCTTTTGCAAGAAACGTTGGCCTTGGAAACTCCTCAGAAGGTAGGATTTAAAACATATAGCATTAATGCAACTCCTTCTGTTAGTGGGAGGCCTTCGAGAGGTCTTGTTATTTGGATAAAAATAACTTTATGTATTGATATAGTCCAGTTGGATTTACCATCACAGGATATAGTTGGAGTGAAGATCCGGACGCAAGACAAAACATAATTATGTATAGTAAATATTTATAGCTGACCTAGTTTAGCTAGCAACGAATCCTTGGTAATAGAACAGCTAGACCAATTACTAAGTTCAACTGACCCAAGGGCACTGGTAATTGTGGGGGGTGATTACAACGGTAAATTTGAGCCTGTGGTGGGATTTAAAAATATCTTCAAAGAAGAAGATATGGTAAATAATGTTCCCCCTTTGGAAAGTAGTTTGGCAGTACCCTGTACAGTTGCTGTTGCACAGTTAATAAGATTGGTGTCAGGATATGGACTCCGAGCTTGCAATGGCCGACTGCCTTCAGATAGTCCTACTGCTGCTACATTTAGTAGGAGTAACTGTAAGTGCAGTATTAATTACATATTGGTATCTACTGATCTTTGGCCAATTTTACATGAGTTGGTAGTTGAGGATAGATCTGATAGTGACCATTATCCCCTAAGTCTGACACTAGCAGCTCATTTTTTTCAAATAACTCCCTTGAATAATAGAGATATTAACTCTAGTGTCATTGAACCATTATTAAGTAATAATCGTAGAGCTTTAAAATGGCCTTCTATAGGGGGAAATAATGAGGCCATGAAGCAGATCTATGATATCTCTGCAGACACTATTTCTCCGTATGTAGATCTGCCTGCTTCAGAGTTCCCATTTATGAATATACACTATGCTTTGTTAGATGCATTGACACCTATCTTGAGTAGGATTCCTAAGGAATTTAAAAAGTGGAAAATTAATGCAAATAATCTAGATAATCCATGTTAAAACAAAGAGGGCCGTAAGGCAAAAAAGGACCTTATTTTGGCAACAAAAATTAAAAATGTAGTGGCCTTAAGGGAGAAAAGTAGCAAGTATAAGAGTTTATTAATGCAAACTAAGAAAAATTGGTATGATAATAGTTGGACTGAATTGATTAGTGCAGCCAAAGCCAAAGACCATTCTGGCTTTTGGCAATTAATATCTAAAGGTAATAAAGCGGGGAAATGTAGCAAGGACCTTTTCTTAGATGCAAAAACATGGGTCAGACATTTCTCCTGTCTTTATTCAATACCTACGAGTGATAAAGAATTTGAAATGCAAGACTATGTAACAAGTCCAACTATAGCCCCTTTACACTTTAGTTTGGAAGATACTTTGTCTGCTATGGATGCAGTAAAACCGGGAAAAGCACCAGGTCCAGACAAGATGCTAGGAGATTTACTGAGGCATGATAAAGAGGTATGAGGCCCTTATATCAACTTTTTATGTAATTCAGTCGCCGCGGGTGCATTAATACCGGAATCATGGAAAAGGGCTGAAATTAAAAAAAAAATGTAAAAGGCAATCGCCAAGACGCTTTGCATTATTGACTGATTCGTTTATTAGATGTTTTATAAAAAATATATGCCCGACAAATTTTTATAAAATTAAATGTTTGGATGGAGGAGAACAGTATTTTATCAAAATATCAGGCTGGCTATAGAGCCAAAACTAGCACAATTTACCAGGTTTTTAGATTCCTTTGCATGGGTTGGAAATATACAGTATTTAAGAGGGGTCATCTGTACATCGCCTTTGTTGACTTAAAGGCCACTTTCGACCTCATCCCTAAAAACCTCCTCTAGAAATCCTTAAAAAAACAAGGGGTACCGGTGGAGATACTCATGCAAAGTATAAGATTGTGTGTGGATAATTTTGCAAAGGTTAGATGGGGTCCTAGGGGTGAGCTTACTGAGCCAATTCGGGTAAACAGGGGAGTAAGGCAGGAATGTGTGCTGGCGCCCACCCTATTTTCATTGTATGTAAAAGATATTCCAGAATACTTATTGGGCTGCGAACATGATTCCACCAAACTGCTTCTTCTC
Source organism: Lissotriton helveticus (assembly GCF_964261635.1). Lineage (NCBI taxonomy): Eukaryota > Metazoa > Chordata > Amphibia > Caudata > Salamandridae > Lissotriton > Lissotriton helveticus. The sequence continues at coordinate 307,326,773 of NC_136063.1, read as the reverse complement.
AACAAATATTGGGGTTCTTAATTATACTTATTGTAATGGACCTAAATGTACGCCATATGGATCACCAGGCAATCTTAAGACCATTCATGTTCTGGGTGCCACTGTGGTCTACAGCAGAGCTTGTGCACTAAAAAGAAGGGCTAGAGGAAATTTTAAGGCTCAACCACACTACAGGTTTACCGTGGCTCAAGCATGTTCATTGTTGGTTCAATAAATGAGGGCTGAAGCATTTTTGGGAGGAGCCTGCGCAATTGTCTATGGTTTCTAAGAAAATATTAAAATCATCTTTTTGTGCCTATATCCAAGATAGTGTGTCTCATAGCTCAGCCATTGGTACACTAACAACACGGTTCCTTTTAATGAAACAAACTTGGAGCTTTGAGTCATTTTTGGACGGGGTGCAGCTACAGTTAGCAAAATCCCTATTAATTCAAACATATTAAAATGGGCTTGTAAACAAGAGTAGGAAAATACTGAGTGTACATTATGCCAATCTGGTGAAAGAGAAAATGATCTACATTTATTATTCTTCTGCCCAGTTTACGCAAGATCCAGAAGGAAAAGGATCAAACCCATTTGTCGGATATTGGGAATTAGGTCATTTTATGAGGCAGCAAGACTATTGAGATCTGATACCTCTCAAAAGGTAGTTTTTAGCGTCAGTAGGTACTTGTTTGCTTTAGGCTTAATTAGAGCAAAGGAAGGTTTGAAAGGTTAGTGTATTATACTTGGAATAGTGTCACCACATAAGCTTTGCACTTGCACTTTATGTACTACACTTGTACTATTGTAACTATACTAGTTTTGCACTTGCACTATATGAATCAACAAGAAAACTAGTGGAATGACATACCAAGTATATATGTTGCACTTAAAGCACTTGCACTGTTTGAATTGACTCCTAACTAGGAAGTTTTACATAAATGATGCCAGATACATATTTATGGTCCCTGGTTATTTATAATGATATTTGCTGCAACTACCGGATGTTTTATTTATTTAATAAGTTTACATCTTAACTGTATTTATTTTCTTAAAATTAATTGAGAAAGGTCCTGTATTTAAAATATGAATTTTCATACTTATGCAATTGTCTAGCGATACCTTTGGAAATGTTTTATTATTATGATGTGAAAATCATTATTGTATATCTTTTATGGTTTTTCGAACCGAAATAAATATTAAATTGAGATTAAGAAATAAGGACTTGTATTTAAATATGAATATGTTTTCTTTATATTCCTATAAACTGCGTACATTTCATAAGTTTATGATTACAGTTTTAATAATCATGATAAAAGATAAATATTTTCAAAAGTGAAGGTTTTAACTTATGAAGATTATCTGTTTGACTGCTGTTGATAACATGGTTGTATAGCTGAATGTCACTTCAACTATTTAGCTACTTCCAAAGTCCTTTCTCAAGAAGTCAAGTTGAATATGTTGCTCAAACAGGCTAATACTTGGAGAGCAGAGATTAGAGTATTAGCCTTTTTCTAAAAATATTACCAATGTTTTCTAGCCTAGCACTGCCTGCCATAATAAGGGAAAATGAAGTAGGAATTGGGAGAGTAGCTGACTTAGTTAATGTGCAAAATGCAAGTAGTGTGATTGGTTTATGACCACGCTACTGTGTCACCCACCATCTCATTTGTATGCCTATAGTGAACTCAAGTCGTGACATGGGTAAGGTTAGGCAGATAGTAATGCTTTCTGCTGTGGAAGTCTCTCAGTTTCATGGCTACAATAAATGAATCTGTCATTTTGTAAGGTGCAACTCTAGCTATTATTTGAGGGATAACCTTGCTGTTCCTACACAGATGACCATGCATAGGTCTGATTAGAGGATGATGGTACATATCCACAAGTTTGATTCCATCTATCTTAAAGTTTTTTTCTGCCACATTCCATGCATATAAGAGTGGTGTCACACAATTAGACACATGATACCTTTCATATAGACCAGCATACAAACTCACAACCTACCAACTAAGCACAATCACCAAGAAGATGGTATGTGTCTGAAAATGCAACCTTCACGTTCCTAACACTCTCTGCTTCCCTTAATGCTTGAGCACAGCCACAAGTTTGTTATGAATGATTGGAGCACATGTCCGACCCTCTTGCATGCTGCCCAACATTTCTCACACCGACCACACAACATCCTCAATGCCCAACAAACAGGTTTGCTTTGTAGCTGACGACCAAGATGTGCTTTGGTGTTCAATCAGTGGCAAAAACACTCTACAAATCTTGCAAAACAAATAGCACAATCCTGGAGAAGTGCTATCTTCTGATCATTTCTTTTTTGTTGATTCCAGGTCTCCATCTGTTCTCCAATAGCAACATAGGAAGCAGGGGATACTTGGGTTTCTTTTGAGCAGGAAGAAGCCTAAAGCGACTAAGTGACTACAAGGGACTACAAGGGACCACTAAGGGACTACATTGTCAGCTTTCTCCTCATCCACCAAGTAAAACTGTTTTCAGGTAGGTGGACTTGGGAAGCAGTATGTGCAAACTAGCATCATCACCAAGCACTAGAGAAGCCTACTGCTGCAGGTGTAGTCCAATCCCGTTTTTACACCCTTCCACAACATGGGTGCATTGAACGCTACTCGCCAGTAGCATCTCAGCTCACCCTGCCCCTGACACCCTCCTGACACCCAACACCCGTCATGCAACTTGTATTACCCCATCCCCTCCCTTGATTTGAAAAGTCTCCAGGAATCTTTAGTCTGCCTTATTATTCCCCATTCTGTGGACTCAGCTTTATAATTCTGGTCTTAGCATCTCCCATTGTAAACTCGAGGCAATTTACAAAAAGGGCTTTTGTGTCGACAAAGCTATCTGCACAAGGTATACATTATGTAAATATACACCACCACAATTACTCCTCCATATTAGACAACCCATTGCTTTAACATTAGCGAAAATGATCATTGCTGATTTAAATATTTCCAGGTCTTGTTGGAAAATTGCGTGCCATAGTCATGAAATATGGTGTGTATGGTTAACTTTTCCATCCTTTTGCCTATAACTTTTTCTTGAATAAATCTGTGTATGCAAGTGGGATAGAAAAAAATTGATACGGTGTAATAATGACTTTGGCGCTTTTCTTCACCTTCTTAGTGACCGCAACCCACCTCCTTCCGTGGGAGGATCCACGCCCCAGCCCTACCGCTAATTTTACTACTGTGCGAAATATGACCTACTGGAAGAATAAGTCTGCGGTCGTAATTTCCATCTGCAACCATAAATAATCCACCGACCGTGATCCCACGATTGTCTGTCTGAGAGTTACCCCAGCAGGAGGAAATTTGGAACGCCTAAATTTCACATAAAAAGCTATGAGTCGAGCCAACAGTTCTCCAGCATAAATCTTGGCTTCTAACAAGTTCCTCTGAGGTGACATAAGATGTTGAAATAAGAGACGTATAAGGTCAAGAAGAATATAATGCGCGCAATACCTCTACTACCATGAAGAAGAGACCGGAGTGTGCACTTGGGAAACCTGCACCTGACTTAAAATAGTAAAATAAACAAACATAAATGTGGAGTCTGAATGGGAAATTTCTCTGATTCTACCGGCCAGAAAACCTTAATATTCTGCAGACATTTTCAGACATTACGCTCCGCATTAAACCCTTTAAGGAAACATTGGTTCTGGCACAACTGCTCCAGCCCATCCTTCTTCTGTCAGAGGGATGAACGCGCGCCAACCCCCAGAGGGCGCAGCCTCTGGCCCTCCTCGCACTGGCGCGTTTGTCCGTCAATCATACTCAAACGAAGCAGACTTCAGGAAATTCGCTCATTTGGAACCATGCCACACTTGCGGCTGAGCTTTACGGGAATATAACTCATGATAAGGCGCTCAGACCAAGTAACAAAGGCTGTCTTTTCTTTCTAGCTTACTTTAAAATACACGTGTGTATACGAATTTCCAACATAAAGCTTCTTTTATGTCCGCGTAATTCTAAACGTCGCACTTCAAGCCTCCCCAGGAATGAAACCAATATCACAAGGCTGTTCAGTAACCAAAGGTGTTTTACCTATGCTTTGTTTGTATTCATTTTAATATGCATCCAAATAAGTTGGGTTTAGAGAAAAGTATTTTTTTTCAGCATAACTCTCTAGTACTAGTACAAGACACAGCGTGCAAGAAAGCCAATGATGCAATAGACAATGGTACAAAACAGCCAATGACTGACTCATTGCTCCATGCTGTATGTCGTGGTGGGCGGGAGCAACATGTGAATTGCAGTTGCACAAACCAATGGATGAAGAGGGCTGAGTACAGATCTTCTGTGTGATTTATTACGTGATGGTGGCAACAACTATAGCTTTCTAAAGAGCAGACTTAAAACGTAAATATGAACTGGATATGCAAACTGAACTGACAAATTCATTTTCCCCTTTAGTTTGGAAAGCACAGCTATAGAAAATTAGAGAGCAGAAACTGTCATTTTGGAAACAGTTTCTAGATTCCTGCTTTCAAACCTTTGTTGGTTTGAAAGTAGCAGAAAGAGTCCAAGTTAATTTTAGAAACAGCAAAACACTAGCCACATTTGAATATCAATTTTCACTTATAAATATACATTTATTGGCAGATCAGCAAACCAGGATTTGTGCAAAATGGAAATACAGCAGAGTGAAATGAATCTTGGGTATGCTGTGTAAATTTAGATCTCACCAACTAGTAAAATAGCAAATCAGTTTTATCAGTACCTGTTATCCAACCCATATGACACAGGACTAGTCACTACCCAATAATGGCTCCCATGGCCTCTTGGGTATCACCTCTGGGTACTGTAAGTCCAATAGTACCTACCAGAGTTCTAGAAGCCAGAAAGTGTATAAAGGATGATCAAGAGGCAAGTTCACCCTAGGTAATCAAATACTGTGCAGAAGAGGTGACAGAAGGAAAATATTCCTGTCATACCTCAAGGTGGTCCCTTCCACCGTGCCTCGACAATAATCTCATCCCATCCTTCCTCAAAGAGATTATCACTAGGATTCTTTCATTAATATAAAACCAGTTCCAACCAGGAAAATAACTTGAAATGAATCACCAAGGTGGACACAGATTTTAAACTGGCTCCTTAACACATAGAATACAGGGTGTGCACTAAAACCAGATAAATGTTCGTATTTCATAGTGTTCAAACCCTGCGCCTGCTTGAAGCAGGCGTAAGGATTGACGCAGCATTGTGCACATAGAGCCCCCCTGATCATTGCTGGAGCTGCGTTGCACTTGCGACGCAACTCCAGCAATGCGCCGCTTTTATTGCACAGATGTGTGACGCATCTGTGCCGTTTTTGCCCCATGGTGTGCCGCACCATGGGTGGGGGAGCTGTGGCGCACAATAACTGGCGCATCCCTGGGGATGCGCCAGTTATTGTAAATCTGCCCCAAAGTGGCTGACTAGTAGATGGGTGGCAATGGGAAATCCTCCTGATCCGGGAGGAGTTGATGATTCCAGAAGAGAATCCCCCACTGGAATTTTCTGAACCATAAACAGAATGTGAAAGAAATGTATCCAATGAATCTTCTTGCTGATTCAGTACCTCCCTCAGAATTTAGAATATTTCCATTACCATCCAATTCTAAAGCAGCACCTTATTATGCAACTAATGCAGATGTAGGATAAGTTCAAAAGTTACAGAAACAAAGATAACATCTCTATGTTGAATACAGGAATGATTAACAAGTCCATCTTTAAGGACATTTAGTTCCCTCTTGTGGTTGTGTCATAATTAAGCAACTTAGGGTTGCCTTAATTTAACACTATTAGGATTTAGACCTCTGATGTGCCTGGGTTTGGTCATTTCATTGGCAGATAGACTAATGGAATGAAAATGCACGCCGAGCCCGCACAGAGCCAGGCTGGTAATCTAATTGTCAAGTCAGAGCTTGAGTGGCTTGAGCTGCAGCCACGGTGCCTTGATCTCTTCTTGCTACCAGAGAAGCTTTACCTGGGCCCAAAGAAATAAATAGACAAAAAACAGGATTCTTTTGGAAGTTAAGTTTTTCTCTGGTCACTAGTCTTGTACTTGAGCATACAGATTTGGAAGTCTGCACATGACAGAAAAAGTATAGGGTGTGTACGACTCTGGTACCCTTTGAAAGCAAGAAAACAAAGAACTGGATGCACCTACTAAAGAAAGTGATTGCTTCAACTCCACTATCCCATGAGAACAATCTTGACTAATTAATGATCGCTAGTGAACATTTTTTTGTTAAAAGACTAAGGGGCTGATTACTATGTATGTTGGATCTGACCGACATCTGCCCCTGCGTTCCGTCCACCGCATTATGATGCGGTGGTCGGAAGCAGCATGTGTAGGGGCTGACTGTTGCTGTTCCGACGGGCTCAAGGAGCCTGTTGGCCTATCGGTCAGAATGTAATCCAAAAAATAGGGATTACAATGTACCTTTCTATGGTGGTAAGTTAAAGTCTTAAGCTTTGAATACAATTGGATGAGTTAACAACTTGATCTAGAATATGAAATATAGTAGCATAATGATTTGCCCAGAAAAGAGGTAGTGGAGTGTCTACCATTACATTTTTGGATTTGCAAAAATGGGATCAGGTAGATGCCATGCTACATGAGGTGCAGTTGCCACGTTTTGACTAGGACTTAGGATTTTTAAATCATTTGTGAAGCAAAGCAGTGCCAAGTTCTTAGGTCTAAATGTGCGTGCTTGTGGAATGTAAGGAGCAATAAAATCTGGGAACAAGGCACAAACATTGGTTAGGAGGCTGATAAATTATCAACACTGCATATCTGGTGGTAGGATTGGAAGAAAATGGAAAAAAAACATTCATTTGCTTGAAAGAAATGAAGGGGTGTCGATGAGTGAGCGGTAAATGGAAGATCAAAAGATAATAGCTACTCCTGTGCCAGTGTTCCCCATGCAGTTTCCTCTAATTATGTTATAACCTGAGGGAATTGCTGAAACCATATCAGGTGTTGTTGAATTTGGTAGTCATTATTCAGTAATAAATATGATAGCCAACGGGTGTCTACAGGAACATTTGTTTCCTCTCCGCCACAGTTTTCATGGCACTGGAACCATGGCGGAGAGAAAACTTGTGATATGCTTGGCAGGTCTGCAGCAGACCCGCCAAGCATATTATTGCCTCATAACTGCCACAACACTGCCAGGGAATGGCGGTTCCCTGGTGGCTGCGGCAGGGCTGTGGGGATGCCACCGCCCATATTGTATTAGGGAGGTCGGGAGACCCTGAATGGTTGAGCATGAGCAAGTAGAAGACTCTCCCAGCCAGATTTGTGAATTGGTGCATTCCTGTGAGCTAGATGGGACACACTCTGGAGGAAGAAGAGTCAGGCTCTTCAGTACACTTACAAGGGTGTTCTTTGATTCGGAGAGAAGATAAGGAAAAAGGGCCTGGGTCTATCCCAGGAAGGAGATGAGGCTGTTAAGAGAATCATTAAGAGTATGGTAGGAGACCCTTGGGTAACCTTTTGATACACATATCACTGTGGCTGACATCCAGGTGTGAACCTCTAGTCATTGAAATACACAAAAGGTGATGAAAGGATTGCTTGCTATTTGTCTAAACACTGGCAATCGCTTATGGTAGCATCTCAACCCATCCTTCTTTTGGTTACCATGCCACCTTAGTTTGGACCCAGCCATATGCAAATCAGCGAAGACCCTGCTCCTCTTGGGAACAGTCCAGCTTGAACTGCCAGGCCAGGTCCTCCCTGAACCCGAACACAAGCAACACAGGACAAGATTTGCCCTAGTTATGGCTTCATCAGCCAGGTACAGCTTGGTTACACATCTGGGCATACCAATGCAACTTGGGCGGCACATGAAGCGATGACAACAATGCTTGACATTTTTCTAACCTCTAGTCACTGCCATGGCTTTAGCTGTGAGTCTATCATATTTGGAGTTGCTCCTCCTGCGACAGACTGCTTTCTGGAGGAAGGTCAGGGCAGAGAAGAGGTTATTTCAAAAGGAACTAGATCCCCAATGAAACCTTCAAAGACCCAGACCTTAGACCACATTTGGTGTCTGCTAATGGACTATCAGAAGGGGCACTCGAGGCCCCCAAAATTGTAAACTGTCAAGCAAACAGTTGGGCTGTGTGAGGAGGAGAAACTCTGCTTGACTTCGGCCTGTGACCACGGCTAGAGGCTAAGGCCTGCCAGTCTCCCAGCTGGGTGTGGGGACATTGCCCAGGGGCATCTAAGACCACCTGCCTGTGGAGCCTTGTGAATTAACTTAATAACATTAACAGGAACCACTCAAGTCACTGGCATGTCCTGGTCCCTCTGGCCTGGGCACTGGCTCAGTCCAACATACATATATGTGTACAAATTCCTAGGCAATTAATAATGGAAACAAGTAAAGAGGGGAGAAGCAAACAGAAGCAACCAATATTAAAAACATATCCACTTTAATAATCACATTTAAAAATAATCTTTTCGTTATGTAAAGAAACATAACACACCATTACATAAATAAACAATGTTAAAAACTACAATTTTATAAGAAAAATCAGAATTAAGCAATTAATCTTTATATCGAAACAATTAGTGGCAATAAAACTCGACGCGCGTTTCGGCATGTCCAACGCCTTCTTCAGGAGCCACACAATACTAAGGTGTCGAAGATCCAACGCCTGGTATACTGTTGATATTCGTGACAATGGAATTGCGATTAATGGTGAAACCTTTAGCAATTCAATATGGTACTCCAGTCATAAAAATTGTATTGACCTGTACATAAACTTTGTTGATGTCTGTCCTCTAATGAATCGAAATGATATTTGCGTCACGAGGATAAAACTGTCGATTCACTTTCCATGCTGTTCGTCCTTATTCATATATTCAAACGGTTATAATTCGTAAATAAAGATGATAAAGCCTGGAATTGGCGATCTTGAGGAGGACGTATTTAAAGGAATTCAGGATATATGAGTCTTCGATATTTCCTTAACCAAAATTACTTAGCGCGGGGCAAAAGATTGCCGCCAGCATCTTACGTCATGAGGGGGAAGAATCCAACATACAGCCTGCCCTGGCAGCAGATAGTTTCAAAATAATCATTTTTTTCATGTTTCACTACATTAGAACATTTCTTTGGCTTCAGTAACCAGAATGTTATTTTGCATTTTTTCCTCCGAGGATGGCTGCCGATATAAGTACGAAGTAGATATGAGTAAGTGCTAAGTGTACCTTGTGCAACCATTTTTTTGAACTGTCCCTTAAAAGCACGCTCAGCGCAGCTCATCAGGTAACCATGAAATGCTTCTCAAACAGAGTACTCTTTAATTGACTCCGTCAATTAAAACTAGTACTAACTCCCAAGCATCCTTTACATTTGCAGATTAACCAAATACCCACATTTTTATATTTCTTTCAGGCAGCAGGTACCCAGAAAAGCAGGCCTGTTTCTTGTTCAGTGTCTTCCCCTCCCTCGGCTTCACAGCACAGGAGACTCTCTCCTCTCCCACTTCAGCTGCAGCATCTCAACTGTTGGAATTAACTGTTCCAGGATAGTTGCCTGTTAGCATAAAGTAGTTGAACTGATTTTGTTAAATTAAAAAAGTATGGGTCCACCAGCCCCTCAAATCCCACCCACTTTGAACTCAGCTTACACCTTACCCAATGCATAGTCACTCTGCATTTCACAAGAAGCAACGCTAGAGCTGTCAGGAGTAGGGCCTGACTGACTACCGGGCGTTTTGGAATTCTGCCGAGCTGGGGGCTCATTTCACTGAGGCGGGGGCTGTTTTCGTTCATGGAGACCTGCGTGTACTTCGAAATACTTAAAGCAAAACGAATTTAGTTCAGTACACGCAGGTCCCCACCAACGAAATCAGCCCCCAGCTCAGCAGCAGTCCACAACTCCCGGTAGCCAGTCCGGCCCTGGTCAGGAGCTGCATTACACACAACACACACACACAGTACCACACAAACAGAACCAACCAACAACCACACACACAACTTCACACATACACAACCACACACACAACTGCACACACAAACACACACAACCACACATATACCCACACACAACCACACACACACAACCACACACACACACACACACATCCACACACACACACACAACCACACACACACAACCACACACAACCACACACACAACCACAAACACACACAACCACACACACACACACAACCACAACCACATACACATACAACCACACATACAACCACACACACAACCACAACCACTCACACACACAACCACAACCACAACCACATACACAACCACAAGTACCCACACAACAACACAACCACACACACAACCGCACACACACAACTAAACACACAACCACACACACACACAACCACACACACAACCACAACCACACACACACATACAACCACACATACAAACACACACACAACCACACACACAACCACACACAACCACACACACACAACCACAAACACAACCATACACACACACAACCACACACAATCACACACAACCACAACCACACACACAACCCCACACAAACACAACCACACACACACATACAACAACACACACAACCACACACACAGCACAAACACAGCCACACACACACAACCACAACCACACACACAACCACACACACAACCACACACACACAACCACACACACAACCACACAAAACACCACACACACACACACCCACACACAACCACACACACACAACCACACACACAACTATGCACACAACCACATGCAACCACACACACAACCACAACCACACGCACAACCACACACACAACCACAACCACACGCACAACCACACAAACACAACCACACACACAACCATGCACACCCATACAACCACACATATAACCACACACACAACCACACACACAACCACACACCCTAAACCACACCCACAACCACACACACATCCACACATACAACCACACACACACCACACATACAACCAGACACACACAACCAAAACCACACAAGCACACAACCACACACACACAACCACACACACAATCACACCCACAACCACACACACAACCAAACACACAACACCACGCACACACACACACAAAACCACACACACAAACACACACAACTAAACACACAACCACACACAAACAACCACACATACAACCACACACAACCACACACACAACCACACACACAACCACACACATGCACACACACACAACCACATACTCACAGGCACAGCTACACACACGCACAAAAACCACACAACCACACACAACCCCACACATAACCACACTCACATAACCACACACACACCTACACACAAAACCACACACACAACTACACACACAACCTCAACCACATGCACAATCAAACACACAGCCACAACCACACGCACAACCACACACACAACCACACACAACCACACAAACACACACAACCACACATGCACAACCATACACATCACACACACAACCACACACATACAACCACACATACAGCCACACACACATAAACACACACAACCACACAGAACCACACACAATCATACACAACCACACACACACAACCACACACACAGAACAACACACAACCACAAACACAACCACACACACACACAACCACACACACACAACCACAACCACACACACACACAATCATAAGCACCCACACAACAACACAAACACACACACAACCGCACACACACAACCACACACAAAAAACCACACACACACAAAACCACACACACAACCACACACACAACCACACACACACACACAACCACACACCCAACCACAACCACACACACATAAAACCACACATACAAATACACACACAACAACACACACAAACACACACACACACACAACCATACACACAACCACAAACACAACCATACACACACAACCACACACAACCACAACCACACACACAACCACACACACAACCACACACATACACAACCACACACACAACCACATACAACACCACACACACACACAAAACCACACACAACCACACACACAACCAAACACACAACCACACGCAATTAAACACACAACCACACACACACACACACACACATACAACCACACACACACAACCACACACACAACCACACACATACAAACACACATAACCACACACACACAGCGACAGCCACACACACAACAACCACACAACGACACACAACCTCACACACACAACCAGACACACAACTACCCACACACACACAGCCACACACAGAACCACACACACACAACCACAACCACACGCACAACCACACCCACAACCACAAGCACAACCACACACACAACCACACATAACCACACACAACCACACAAACACACCCAACCCCACCCACACACAACCACACACACACACATACAACCACACATGGAACCACACACATAACCACACACACAACCTCTCTCACACACACACAACCACACACACACCCACACACTCACACCCACACCCAACCACACACACACAACCACAAGCACCCACACATACAACACAACCACAAGTACACACACAACCACACACACAACTATACCCACACAACCACAAACACACACAACCACACACACAACCAACCACACACACAGCCACACACACAACCACACACATACACAAACACAAAACCCCACACACACAGCCATAGCCACACACACACACACATTCACAACAACTACACAACCACACACACAACCACACACACAACCCCAAATACAACCACACATACACAACCACACACAACTACACACACACAACCACAACCACACTTACAACCACACACAACCACATGCACAACCACACACACAACCACAACCACAAGCACAACCACACAAACACATCCAACCACACCCAACCACACACAACCACACACACAACCACACCCAACCACAAAACTACACACACAACCAAACACACACAACAACACACACAACCACACACACACAACCACACACACACAAGCCCACACGCAAGCACAAACACAAAACCACAAACACGCACACACAACCACACACAACCACACACAACTACACACACAACCACACACACACAACCACGCACTCAACCACACACACAACCACACACACAACCACACCCACATACAATCACACAGACAACCACAACCACACACACACACACACATACACACACAACTACACACAACCACATACACACACAACCACAACCACACACACACAACCACACACACTAACACACACAAAACCACACACACAACCACACACACAACAACACAAACATACAACCACACAGACAACCACAACCACATACAATCACACAGACAACCACAACCACACACACACACACACATACACACACAACTACACACAACCACACACACACACAACCACAACCACACACACACAACCACACACACTAACACACACAAAACCACACACACAACCACACACACAACAACACACACATACAACCACACACACAACCACACACACAGCCACAAAAACAACCACAACCACAACCACACACACACAACCACACACAACCACACACACAACCATACACACACAACCACACACAACCACATACACAACCACAAACACACAAAAACACAACCACAACCACACAAATACACACACACACACAAACAACCACACAACCACACACAACCTCTCACAACAACACACACACACAACCACACACACAACCACAACCACACACACAGCCACACACAACCACACCCACAACCACACCCACACGCAACCACACACACAACCACACACAACCACACACACAACCACACACAAGCACATAGACAACCACAAACACACACACACACACACTCACAACCACAACCACACACACAACCACACACACACAACCACACACACTACCACACACACAACCACACACGCAACCACACACACAACCACACACACAAATACATACACAACCACACACAGACGACCACACACACAAAGCCACACACACACACACACACACAACCACAAACAAAACCACACACACACAACCACACACACACAACCACATACACAACCACACACACACAACCACACACACAACCACTTGCACACAACCACACACACAACCAGACACACAGCAAGACACACACAACCACACACACAACCACTTGTACACAACCACACACACACGACCACACACACAAAACCACACACAGACGCAAACACACACACAACCACAAACAAAACCACACACACACAACCACACACACACAACCACATACACAACCACACAGCCACAACCACACGCACAACCACACACACAACCACACACAACCATACACAAACACACAACCCCACACACACAGCCATAGCCACACACACACATTCACAACAACTACACAACCACACACACAACCACGCACAACCACACACACAACCCCAAATACAACCACACATAAACAACCACACACAACTACACACACACAACCACAACCACACTTACAACCACACACAACCACATGCACAACCACACACACAACCACAACAACAAGCACAATCACGCACACAACCACACCCAACCACACACAACCACACACTCTCAACCACACCCAACCACACTACACACACAACCAAACACACACAACAACACACACAACCACACAACCACACAACCACACACACACAAGCACACACGCAAGCACAAACACAAAACCACAAACACGCACACACAACCACACACACAACCACACACAACTACACACACAACCACACACACAAAACGACGCACACAACCACACACACAACCACACACACAACCACACCCACATACAACCACACAGACAACCACAACCACACACACACACACACCCACACACACAACCACACATACACACACAACTACACACAACCACACACAACCACAACCACACACACACAACCACACACACAACCACACACACTAACACACACAAAACCACACACACAACCACACACATACCACCACACACACACAACCACGCCCACAAACACACACAAACACACACACACAACCACACACACACAACAACACACACATACAACCACACACACCACACACACCACACACACAGCCACAAAAACAACCACAACCACACACACAACCATACACACACAACCACACACAACCACATACACAACCACAAACACACAAAAACACAACCACACAACCACACACACACACACACAACCACACAACCACACACAACCTCTCACAACAACACACACACACAAACACACACAACCACACACAACCACATACACAACCACAAACACACAAAAACACAACCACACAACCACACACACACACACACACACAACCACACAACCACACACAACCTCTCACAACAACACACACACACAAACACACACACAACCACAACCACACACACAGCCACAAACAACCACACCCACAACCACACCCACACACAACCACACACACAACCTCACACAACCACACACACACCCACACACAACCACACACAAGCACATAGACAACCACAAACACACACACACTCACAACCACAACCACACACACAACCACACACACACAACCACACACACTACCACACACACAACCACACATACAACCACACAAACACAACCACACACAACCACACACACAACCACACACACAAATACATACACAACCACACACACACGACCACACACACAAAACCACACACACACACACACAACCACAAACAAAACCACAACCACACACACACAACCACACACACAACCACTTGCACACGACCACACACACAACCACACACACAGCAAGACACACACAACCACACACACAACCACTTGTACACAACCACACCCACAGCAAGACACACACAACCACACACACAACTATACACACACAACCATACACACAGCCACTCATAACCACACCCAACCAAACATCCATACACACACAACCACAACCACACACACAACCAGACACAACCACACTTCCACACACACACCCATAACCACACCTGCACCCACAACCACACCCACACTTAACCACACACAACCACACCCACAACCACACACACACACACACACAACCACACGCACACACACACAACTACACACACAACCACACACACAACCACACACACAACCACACACACACAACCACACACACAGACAACCACACACACAACCACACCAAGCATTGGCATAGCCAATAGTTCTCACCTTTGGGACCTTATAATTGTTTAGCCATGTTATCCTTCCAGCAAGACAAAATTACTTTGAAAGCAGTTGCAATGAGAAGGTCAAACAATTTTGCGTTATAAGAATGTAAATCCAAAACATCAGAGAGGGAACCTAAAAAAACATGCAACGATGAAAATGGTTCAGAGAAATGAAAAATACGCATGCAATATTTCCAAACTGCGTTCCAAAAAGTGAGAACTGCTGGGCAATCAAATAAGAGGTGAGTGAGTGTGCCAGGGAGAGATGAACAGGACCAACAAAGGTGTGAGGAGGAAGGGGAGAATTTTGTTATGCTTACGGGGGTAATTAGAGCTCTATGGTAAAGAAAAAAAAGTGACTGAGTAATACGGGCTGAAATCGAAGTCTTAAACAGTTTAGACCATAAGCGATCCCAAACATCAACAGATAACGAGAAAGATAAATCATTTTCCCAAACTTTTTCAATAACAGTTTTAGGCCTAATGCCTACAGTCTCTAATAACAGTTTATAAATTAACGCAGCTTTGGGTATTTGTTGAGTAAACATAGTATATAATGGGGTGGAAGGAGTAAGGGAAGGAAGGAGATCAAAAGTAGGAAGGGTAGATAAGTGAGACAAAATGGCAGAAGTAATAATGTCAAATTCTTTGCGAAAATGTGCAGGTAAAGCAAACATATTTTGCATAATGTCAAATGAAATAATAGATGAATCAGAAAAAAATTGGTACACAAACATAATATCCTTTTCTTTCCAATACTTGAAGTAGAAAGATTTACCCTTGTACTTAAGATATTTGTTATACCATACGCTAGAGGAAAGAAAAATTTGTAGTGGGGACGAGTCTTCCGAAAATATATTATGCAACAGAGTATGGGAGTACTTCAGGACAGGGTGTATATTCAAGAATGAACAATTTGACATGAAAAGGGTTTGCTGGAAAGAAAAATCCTTTAACAAGGACCGTTCGACAGCAATCCATCTAGGTAGAGGGGTATCGTTGAAATCAAACGCCAATGAGAAGGCTTGTTTTAATAAAAAGGCCGAATGGTACGATTGAAAATCAGGAAAGCGGACTCCACCTTCAGATTTTGGGCGTGTAAGTTTATGTAAGGAAATACGAGATCTTTTATTATTCCACAGAAATTTGGAGCAGATGGAGTTCAGCCGATTGAAATATAATTTAGGGATTTTCACAGGTAGCATGGATACAGTGTATAAAATATGTGGGGAAATCATCATTTTGATGGTGTCTAAACGACCCCACCAGGAAAGGAAGAGGGGAGACCATAAGTGGAGGAGTGATTGGATCTTTTGAGTAAGGGATGTAAAGGTCAGTTTGAGTGTGTCACGCAAGGTAGAGGAGAACCAAATACCCAGGTATTTGATCTTAGAGGGACACCATGCAAAATCCGTCGATGCAAACATATATTGGTAACAAGATGAGTTGAGGGGTAGGACCTCCGTTTTAGAAAGATTAAGCTTATAACCAGAAACAGAGGAATATAAGCGGACTTCTTCCAAAAATGGAGGAAGGGAAGAAACAGGATTAGCCATGTAAACCAGGACATCATCAGCATAGGCTGAAATTTTTGTCTCAATCGAGGACTGTGTGAACCCCTGAATCAGGGGGTTAGAGCGGATTTTAGTGAGGAAGGGTTCAAGGCAAAGAATGAAAAGTAAAGGGGAAAGAGGACATCCTTGTCTTGTCCCTCTGGATAAGGGGAAGAATTTGGAGAATTGATTATTAACAAAGACACTAGCACGGGGAGCAGAATATAGTAGTGTAACTAAGGAAATGAATTGGGGGCCAAACCCAAACCAATGTAATGTTTTAAACATGAATTTCCAATTAATGCGGTCAAACGCTTTCTCAGCGTCTAAGGATAGGGCAGCTAGAGGGGTTTTGAATCGTTTACTGTGGGAGATAATATTGGCAAAAACACGGGCATTATCAGCTGCAAGTCTACCTTTCACAAAACCAACTTGATCGGTTGTGATTAGCAGAGGAATAAGGGATTCAAGGCGGGCCGCTAAAATTTTGGCAAAAATTTTACAATCGTAATTAATAAGGGATATGGGACGATAGTTTTTACACAGGGAATGGTCTTTATCAGGTTTGGGAATGATGATTATGAGGGCATCCAAAAATGAGCCAGATGCTTTGGCATTTGCGATAAAGGAGTTAAAAAGTTGTAAAAGATGGGGGACAAAAATAGAATGCATGTGGGAATAAAATTCAATCGGGAGACCATCTGGACCAGGGGCTTTCGCTTTCTTGAGGGAGGTAATTGCCTTGGAGATTTCCTGAGGGGTAATTTCAGACTCTAATTGATGGAATTCGGTAGGGAGCGAAGGAGGAGGGGGGAGGTCTCGGAAGAAGCGGGAAAGGGCATCATCATCAGGGTGTGTATCATCAGTATACAGGAGTTTATAATAGTTATGAAAGACTTGTGCAATATCCTCATCAGAAGAAACCGTTGTATTAGTTACCTCATTGAGAATAGAACCAATTGATTTTCGCTCAGATTTAATTTTGAGATAGTTTGCTAACATTTTCCCCGCTTTATTCTGACCCCCATGAAATTTAGATTTAACCTTCAAGAGGGTATTGCAAGCTTCAACTGTGGCAATTTGATTAAGTCCAGATTTGGCTTTAATAAGTTGGTGGAGAGCGTCAGGATTTTTGGACGAGAAGTAAGAGTGTTCAAGGGTCTTAATGTTGGAAAGTTGGGCGGTATACTTATCCCTATTGAGTTTCTTATTCCGAGATACATAAGAAATTGTGAAACCTCGTAAAGCAGCTTTAAAAGCATCCCAATTATTTGAAACTGACGTGTCTTGGGGTAAATTGAGGGCGAAGTATTCAGAGATAAAATCCTTAACTTTAGACATAAAAACAGAATCGGAGAGAAGGAAAGTGTTAAATTTCCAACGATTGAAAGAGGAGGAGGTTTGGGCCAGGTCAAAAGTGGCATAAACAGGTGCATGGTCCGACAAAAAAATAGAACCAATTTCGGATGTCTGAATTGTAGGGAGAAGAGATTTGCTGACTAGAATATAATCAATTCTGGACCTAGTGTGATGAACATTTGAGTAAAATGTATATTCGAGCGAGTTAGGATTGCATGTCTTCCAGACATCAAAGAGGGGACGTGCGGCTATGGCCGATTGAAAAGATTTATGAGTTTTATCAGGCTGGAATTTGGAGGAAGACAGTCTATCTGAGAAGGGATCTAACCATTGGTTAAGGTCACCAGCTATAACAATGTTAGGGCAGTCAATGGAGGATATGAGGACTTTAACGTCAGACCAAAACTTAGGATCTGGTCGGACAGGGCCATAAATATTTAGGAGGACCATCTGTTTTTTTTGTAACACCACTTTTGACATAACCCATCGACCCTCATCATCCGTTTGAGATGAGATAATTTGAACATCCAAACCTTTACGAAATAGTATAGCAACACCACCTTTTTTATCAACAGCAGGAGAAAAAAGAACTTGACCTACCCAAGCCCTCTTAAGCTTCAACGATTCAACATCTGTACAGTGAGTCTCTTGAAGAAAAGCAATTTGAGCATTTAATTTGGATAAATGGGAGAGTACCTTTTGACGTTTAACAGGGTGTCCAAGACCACGAACATTCCACGTCACAAAATTACACATGATGGAAGACAAGGTAGATGGAGAACATCTGGGTCCAATACACTGCGGGTGAACAACTACAAGGGAAGACAGTGAAGACAAACACAATAAGAATGAGAACCAAATACTGAATACGACAAAAAGCAAGGAGATTCTGGTCAATATGGGGAAACATTAGACGAGTGAGCATTTCAAGCCTAAGGAAAGAAAATGGGGAGCAACGAGGTGTACAGCAGGTAATAAGAAGAAAGAAAGATAGGCACTCGAAAAAAACCACGGAACATGAATGGACATGGGGAGAACACGTATGGCCTGTGAAAAGAAAAGAAAGAGAAGAAAGAAAGATATGAAGAAAGAGAGCAAACAGATCAAGGCAAAGGAGCCAGATCTGAGAGAACAGACAAGAGCTAGACATTAGGAGCATGGAGACGCCGGCGAAGGCGCCAATCCCACAGAGCGACGGAGAACGCGGGAATATGGATATGAGGTAAACAGAAAAAGAAGAGAAGTCGTAAGAAAGAATTACAGGAGAGAAACCAGGACTAGGCCACAACAGTCGTCAGGACGTAAGATAAGTGAATGCAAGTAAAATATAAGAATCATTTTCAGTCATTGGTGTCCATTGTGGAAGAGGCAGCAGAAACATTCCGGAGATATTCTCGAAGTTTCAGAGGATCATCAAATGTACGGGAACGACCGTTGTGAGTTATTTTGCAGAGACAGGGATGAAGAATTCCATATTGAATGTGCAAGTCCCTCATATGTGGTCGTAAATTAAGGAACTCCTTGCGACGAGCATTCGTGGCGTTTGATAAATCCTGGGCAAGAAAGATGGTATGGCCCGACCAGATGAGGCGACGTTTAAGTCTTGCAGCTTTAAGAACAGTCATCAGTTCGGTGAATTCCAAAAAAAGCAGGATAATGCCTCTAGGTTTGGTCGGGTTTGACGTGAGTCGGCCCAGACGGTGAGCACGCTGTATATTTAGAGGAGTAGAGTCTGGTAGTAGGTCCAAAAGTTCGTAGAGAAATTTGCGGATGAAGGACACCATGTCGGACCCCTCAAGGGACTCCGGAACACCATAAATACGAAGGTTATTCCTTCTGTTGCGATTTTCAAGGTCCTCAGTGTGGAGTTTTAACTGCTGTATCTCCTTTTCAAGAATAGGAATTTTCACAGATACATCCTGGACGTCACTGACGCGTTGTTCGAGTTGCGAAACCTTGTTCTCCATAACGACCCAACGCTCTTCTATCTGTTTGAGCTTCTCATTAGTTGCCACCATGAATGGTTGTAAGCCACGTACCTCTTCTAAAATGGAGTCCAACACCGGGTTCTGAGAGGATCGGATAGGAGATGGAGGGTCATTCTTGAGGCGTTTCGGTGTAGTGCCGGTGACAGAAGACCTCGCATGCCCCGCGTTCTGAGACATATTACCAACAGAGGGGCAAACTCGGAGGACCACAGGAGGAAAAGTCACACCGCAAGGTGCAAAACGTTGAAACCCTATTAAAAGGCACACCGCAAGGTCCAAAACGTTGAGACCCTATAAAAGAGCGAGCAGAGGCACTGGGAGATAGAGGCTGTAGAAGAGGCACAACGTAGCAGCGCAGAAGCGACAACTCAGATCAACATGGTGTAAAATCCATCCAGGAATAAATGTAGAAAAGTAACAGCACAGCGTCCATAGGAAGTGAGACCCCAGGGGGTCAAGTAGTACTCCACAAAAGGGTAGGAATAGATGAGGTGGAGATGATGAATAGTGCGCCAGACACACCACAAAATGGCCGCCGCCAATCAACATTAATATGGTGAGATGGCATGTAGAGAATAGCAGCGCCAGAGGTCGCTAGGGCAGAGTAGGACCATAGTGGACAGACCCCACAACAAACCTTAGCACCAAAAGGCCATATGGCTGAGCAGTAGTAAAAACAGGCTGCATATGCGGCAAACGGGCAGAGAAAACGGGACGCGAGCTCGGCGGCACAAAATGGCGGCCGCTCGCGTCTCAGAACAGCCGAGGGATGTTTACCGGCAAAAGTGTAGAAAGCAGCAGTCAGGAGGGCCGCCGCATCACGCAGCAGACAGGGACCATGTTCCGCCGTCCAGAAATCCCGCTTGCTGGTCTCCGCTCATGAAGTAGATGACGGGAAACGAACTTCAGGTCCCGCGTTTCTCCGGAGCTCACAGAGGATGCGCCATTGCTCGCCGGCGCGTAAGCCACGCCCCCCTACTTACAGAAAGGAATGAAGGGGGAATCAACAGACATAAAAATAAAATTAGAGTCCAAGAGAATACAAAGAGGCAGAGGAGAGCAGGAAACACTGCAGAGGCACTGCTGTCAGAGAGAGAGATTAGAAAAAGAAAAGTTAGATGATAGAACTGCATGTGTGCGAAAGAGGGAGGAGGATAGGAAATAAAGAGGGGGTGAATGGGATAAAGAGACGCTTCGCATCTAAAGTCCGCTGTGGGGGCATTTTTGGCAGCGTGAACGGACTTCAAGCCCAGGATCACACCGGGCATGCATCAGCTGGCCTGCACTTGTCCGCCCCCCTCAAGCTGCTTATCTACGTCTCGCGCCTCCCGCTTCGCATCTAAAGTCCGCTGTGGGGGCATTTTCGGCAGCGTGAACGGACTTCAAGCCCCAGGATCACACAGGGCACGCATCAGCTGGCCTGCACTTGCCCGCCCACCTCCAGCTGCTTATCTACCTCTCGCGCCTCCTGCTTCACGGGAGACGCTTCGCGGGAGACGCTTCGCATTTAAAGTCCGCTGTGGGGGCATTTTCGGCAGCGTGAACGGACTTCAAGCCCCAGGATCACACGGGGCACGCATCAGCTGGCCTGCACTTGCCCCGCCCACAACTACCGGCAATTTATTTCCTTTGCGCCACCCGCTTTGCGGGACGAGCGCGGGCACGTGCCGGGCGAAGCCCGGGCCAAGGGTGGGCCCGTCTTCGCCAGGAAGAGGCAGGGCAGGACCACCCTCTTACGTCCAGGTTACGGGACATAAGGTACTGCTTAAGTATCGTTCTTCGTGTGACTTTCTTTGGTATATACCTGGGGGCCTGTTATCATTACTATCAGCATCATTGGCGAACTCTAGGCAGAGAAAGCTGTGCTGTGTTAGTACGTGGCTGCTAAAGCCCCATTTGGACATCACACGCATTCAATGGGTAAAAGGAAGTCAATGGAGGGCGGGGGGACAGTTGGGAATAAGAGAGTTAAAAAGGTAAGAAAAGCGAGCCACGCAGCCAGTAACTGTGCCCTTGATAGAATTGAGACCACAGTAAATGAATGTGAAGATATTTTAGGAGGCAACAATGTAGCATCTAACACTGGTATAGATCATCATGAGGAGGTACTAGGTAATAATCCCCAAATAATAAT
Source organism: Lissotriton helveticus (assembly GCF_964261635.1). NCBI lineage: Eukaryota > Metazoa > Chordata > Amphibia > Caudata > Salamandridae > Lissotriton > Lissotriton helveticus. Next base: position 307,303,564 of record NC_136063.1, on the reverse strand, counting down.
TCCATCTATGTTCAAAAAGCAGGCTCACCAATCCACTAACCCAATTATTCATAGTCTACAAGCAGAGGTCATGGTGGTACTTCCCCCTTTTACACCTCCTTCACCACGTTCAAATCGAAATGTTCCAGGGGATATAAGTGCCAGCAGAACTGATGAGCATCCCCCGCCAATCTCTTGTTCCAACAGATTCGCAGCACTGGAGCATTTGGCAGAGGGAACTGTATCCCCAATAAGGAAGGAATGTAATCCTACTGGCGCGGCGACTAGATGTAAATGTAAAGTTTCCAATGAAGGGTTGTTCCAGAAAGTGGAACTACTCCAAAGAGAGGTGGACTCCTTGAGGAAAATGGTGGAAGCACTAAATTGCAGGGCTAAACTTGCTCCCCCAGCTGCCCTCTTGCTGCCCCGACATCCTCCCCCTACAGCTTCTCCACATCTAATTGGGCCAATGATCGATGCTCGCACTGAGGGGGTGGTGGGATCCCCTCTGAGCCATGTGATCGAGGAAACCCCATCCCTTCTAAGCTACCTCTAGCTTTTAAAAATCTTATGCTGAGTCACTGAAAGTTCCTGGAGCTCGTAATATTCTTTTCAACAACATGGGGCCCCAGGGACAACCCCCTTCGGGTATGACCATGAACACTCAGGCCACAGTATATATGGTGAAAGTCCCAAAACTTTCTAACGAGCAGGGGTATGAAAGTAGTGAGTCCCTCCGCAACAAGGCTATTCATTGGCTGCGACATGTGAGGGTATGCAGATCCATAATTCGTGAGGATATTGTTAGAGCGAGGAGAATTGTATCATGAAATTCTGAGCTAGACTGCATCGAGCTGTCGCTAACCGATGCTGTTCTCGCTGAGAATTTGTTGGCCTTGGAATTCCGCACTTCTTCTCCAGATAATTCTGCCATTCAGATCAGACACTCACCACTATGGAAACCACTTAGGGTGGCCGACCATGAAACATCAGGAAGACTGGGAGGGGGGGTCGGGCCTGAATAGGGTAGACTGACTAAATCCAGGGACTATCGAAAACCATACTATTGCCACTATAGGAGCCAGTTGTAGAGAGATTAATGCTCTGACTAATTCTCGATCTATAGGAATTTTAAAGGGGCAGGGACTGGACGCAGAAGAAGTGCAGGCACCCTATGGTGCCCTGGATAGCATAGCAGTGGGGGTCACGACTAACTCAAATGCGCTTAATCTCCTCTCCTGGAATATAGCGGGGTTAGAAAAGAAACTACTGCTCCCCGAATGGAACAAATTTGTTGAAAAGTTTGAGATATGTCTATTCCAGGAGACATGGAGTCTAACTCCCTTATACAAATCTGGCTGCGCTTCTTATTTTCTTCCGGCAACAAGTTCAGGCAAGGATCGCCCCTCTGGGGGATTACAAATTTGGATCACTATCTCCCTAAATTGGACGATTGCCACACACACCTGTCTGACACGGGACATTTTGCACCTAACTGTTAGAGGAACATCCAATGGCACAGCATTAGAACTATTTAACATCTATGCAAGAGGTTCTGTAGGTTCCCAGTTATCACCGACCATAACAGTCTTGGAAAGTATGTTATCTGGCATTCCGACACATTCCAATATTATAGTAGCAAGGGACTTCAACTGTACGTTTGAACCTCTGAGTGCTGATGATTTTCTGGGTGCTGCCATAGAGGATACAAAATGGGCTATTCCGCACCTTAGCTTAGATCCTATCAAGAAGTGGTCTCAGAGGGCCATCCAAATCAACGCCCTCACCCTGGAATTTAACTTAAGAGCCGCAAACGGGAGGACACGCTCTGATTTAAGTGGAGCTAATACTTTTAATAGGATAAGCTCCCCGTCCAGAATAGATTATATTGTTATCGATGTTCGATTATGGTGAGACCTCCAAGATATGGTAGTTACGCTTTCTATAGACAGTGACCATAACCCTCTCTGTCTACAAGTTAAAAATGTTTGGTGACCCTTTGGTACAAAAGCACATAACCTTCCTCTAATGTCAACTAGAGAGGTAACCCCCGCTAACTGCAATAGACGCCTTAAATGACACAAAGTCTCCCAACAAGACTATAAACTGCAAAGCATTAGGGAAGTCCTTGAGTCAAAGAACAAGGAACTTGTGGTGCTCTATAGTGAAAGGGGAAAGCAATCTAATTTCCACCATTTTTATCAGGAAGCAATTGCTAAGCTAAGTACATTCTTTATTGTTGAAGGGAAACTGGCCCGAAGGCGAGATCGAGCAAGGCCCACTAACCTATGGTACTCCTCTGGTTGCAGGGAAAAGAGGGTGGCACTATCTCTTGCTGTTAAAAAAAAAAGATTTACCAACAATCAAAACAGCAAGAAAAGATTACTCCAAGGCACTAGTGGAAGCTAAACGCAATTGGCATGAGGCTCACTGGCAGGAACTCAAACACGCCTCTAAGCAGAGGGACGGAAAACTGTTCTGGGATTTAATTAATAGAGGGAATAGAAAAGGATCTGACTCAATCCCTAACCATATTACAGGTCAGCAATGGCACAAGCACTTCTCCAATCTTTACTCGGGAGAAGAATGTCATGCGTCCCCAAATCTTGAGCCCTCCCCAACTATCACTGGTGCCCACCTGACATCGGATTGTTTTGAGCTCCAAGAGGTAAGGCTAGCAATAAACAGCATCGCTCCCGGAAAGGCTGCGGGACCTGACGGTCTCCCCGAGGACCTGCTTTTTATACGATCCTAAGCCTTGGGCCCACTTTATTTTATTGCTAATGAATTTATTAGCAAGGGGATTTCCTGTCCCAGATTTTTGGAAAGGAGCAGAGGTTGTTCCAATTTTTAAGATGGGTTGTAGGGAGGACCCTGCCAACTACAGACCGATTAGCTTAATTGACGTGATTCAGAATGTGGTTGGCAGGGTCCTCCTTATGGAGATCAGAACATGGATGGAGGATGGAAACATATTGTCTCATTTCCAAGCGGGGTTTAGGCAAAAGGTGGGAACAATGGACCAGGTGTTCAGATTCTTCTTGGTCTATTGGAAAACAGTGACTATAGGGAAAGGCAGTTTGTACCTAGCTTTCATAGACCTGAAGACTGCATTCGACCTGGTTCCTCGGGAAAAACTTTGGCAGGTCCTACAACAACTGGGCATTTCCCCTCAAATCCTTGACTTCACAAAACGCCTGCTTAAGGACAACTATGCCAAAATAAGGTGGGCATCACAGGGGCAATTGACTGAGAGGATAGTGGTGAACAGGGGGGTGCGCCAGGATTGGGTGCTGGCCCCCACCCTGTTTTCATTATTCATCAGCGGGGTGGTAGACCATCTCAAAGAGGAACCAGCTGACGCTCCAATTTTTGCGGGGGAGAAGACTCCAACCCTCCTGTTCGCCGACGATGCCATCTTGATCTCTAAGTCACCGGGTGGCCTCCAGAAATTCTTAAATAGATTTAGTCTTTTCTACAATTCTCAGGGGTTGATAATTAATACAAATAAAACCAAATTGATGACTATCAACCCGTCAAAACGCTTTAAAAATGGCATCACCCTGAATGATACCCCTTTAGACACCGTTGAGTCTTTTGACTATCTGGTAATTCGGATATCTAAAAATATGAGGTGGAGTTTCAATCTAGCCAAGATGCTCTTAAGCCATAAGCGGGTGTCTGAGGCCATCATCAGAGAACAACATCAGTTTGTGAGTAGGCCAGTTGCCCCGGTGCTTGCGGTCTATGACGGCAAAGCATTATCTTCGGCACTATGCGGGGCCGAACTCTGGGGCTTCGAGAATGTTAGCGAGCTTGCTAAATCTGAAAATAAGTTTTTAAGAGACCTTGTTTCTCTTCCCATCTCCACCCTGTTGAAGCTCTTATTTTATGACATGGGAAGGCGTCCCATCCAGGACATTGCACGTCTTCGTCCCCTGCTCTTTTGGGCATGCAAAAGAAGGACCGCTGAGCTGTCTAACTATGCTGCTGCCCTCGATGAATTGGTAAAAGCTGATACAGGGAGCAGGATCAAATGGATAGCTGACCTTAGGCAGCTTCTTAAAGATATTGGACTCAGAGAGGCTTGGGTTAGCCTGATCCCACCCTCAAAGCTGGATCTGAAGCGTGCCTATTGGGATAGGGTGCAGCTACAAGAGTTATCTAACACCAAAACAGGGAAACTCACTGAGGGGTTCTTTGAACATAAAACCATTTCCAAAATGGAACCCTATCTCGGTTTTATACAGTTCCCAGGGACAGGGTCCTATATATGAAGATGAGACTAGGGACCCTCCTGCTCAATAGTGTGACAGCATCATGGAAAGGGCCCAACTCAACACCAGTGCCCTGCCCAGGCTGCGTTTATCACAATGAGTCTATTGGCCATTTTTTCTTTGCATGCCCGGCCTACAGGTTGGCTAGAGCCAAATGGCTAAAACCAGTCTGTAAAATGGTAGGCCTAACGAACTTTTGTGCTGCATAACGCATTTTAAAAACTGACACTTCTTCTCTAACATTAATATGTGGAGTTGCTACGTTTTGGGGATGCGCATGGTTGATACGATAAAAGATCCAGGCGAACAACGCAATATTTCCCAATACCCTGGATGCGTACGGTTGATAGATAAAATAAGATCATAGCTCTTAGTCAACAATGTCCAGTGCATTAGCCTTCATTGTTCTGATTCAATATTATTGACTATTGATTTGTGAAAATGGATTCTCCTTTTTTATCTTTTGTTTCCTCTTTAACTGTATGGAATGTAATGCTTATTTTCTAATGCAATGTATAGTATGATGCATTTTTATCTTTAGCATTTGAATTTTTATATGTACATGCTTTTATGATAATTTTTTATCGAATAAAGCTCATACTACTACTACTATGGATAAAGAGATTGATGACTAGAAGGGGACTGCTGAAAAAGAAAAAGAAATGACCACAGAAAATGTTCAACTACAAGCCACATACATGGCTTGTAGCACACACAGCATTAGAGGATTGAAGTTAGGAATCTGAAAATTAGACAAATATGGGTAAAATAGAATGATGTTCTGCCCTCTAAAATGCCCTGGCTGGATAAATTGTTTAAGAGTAATATGAAGGTAACTATTAACTAAATTGGGGGTGAACATAGTGCCCGGCTGAGGAGCCCGGTCGGGAGCTTCCGAGCTCTCTAGGCAGCATGAATCGCGAAACTGGATAAAACCTTTTGTTTCTCTCTATATCCACCAACACTGACATGAATTATGCACAGCAGTACCTTAGGTGTCGGAGAAAGGGGCCAGTAGAATGGTGCCGAGAACACCACAAGGGAATGCCGAATCCTTGCAGCCCGCAAGCACTGTGTTGGCGGAAGCAGCTTTAGTTCTCCTCAGTAGATGGTGAGCCGCGGCTCAGGTTTCCTTCCGGGGCAAGGTAGGAAGCAGTTGTGATGGCGAGGAAGGAGCCGAGGCCGGGTAGAGTGCATATGACCTCTGTAAGTGACTGAGGTGGTGGAAAAAAACAAATACAAGACTCTGTTATTACAGAACCAGCTGGAAGAGAAAAAAGGGGCAACAAGTATACACCTTCAAAGGTGCAAGACCAGGATCACAGTCAAAGAAGGGTGATAAGTTACCGCTTAAGGAACAGGAGCCTAGCAATTAATACTAACACTGGCACTGCATGGTAAAGTCTTGTTTTAGTGGCCATAATCAATAATAAGAATGGGAAACAAGGTGCTCTAACCCAAAGTTTGGAGCGTTCCTCTATACCATCACGTAGACTGGTAGGCGCCAAAGTCGAAATTTTCCCCTCATTATACTCCTTACTGCATGGTAAAGTCTTGTTTTAGTGGCTATATTCAATAATAGGAATGGGTAACAAGGTGCACTAACCCAAAGTTTTGAGCGTTTCTCTTTACAATCACGTAGACTGGTAGGCGCTAAAGTAGAAATTATCCCCTCATTATGCTCCTTTTTTAAAGTCCAAGCTAAACAAGCCCCTCCTAGTCTACTTACAGGAGAACAGAAGGAAGGAAAAAGAGGTTTAACTATGACTGGGGAGAAACGGATAGGGGGAAAGTCATGAGCAATATTAGATACCAACCTTTGGCTGTAGAAGAGATAGATACCTTAGTCTTGTCCCTGGATCAGCAAGTGCATGCAGAGGTACAAGAGGAAATTCAAAAGGAGGGGCAAAGTTCCCAAGGCCAAAGAGAGCATATAGGCTTGGAGAAATTGATTAAGTCCCTAATTTCGGAAGGAGGGTGAATTTCGGTACATCGGAAAGAAACCAAATGAAAATCCAAGGGATGTGCAAAGCCCTTGAGGCTACAATCAATACCCTGATGTAGCAAGTATCAATGGTGGAAGCTTCTCTAGATGAACTGGATAGGGAAGTAGAGGTGAGCCAGGAGGAGATACATATTCTGAAAACCAATGAGAAGGACCTTAGGAAAAAAATCAAAACCCTTGAATATCAGCCAAGGAGGAATAATCTGAGGATCTTGAATGTTCCAGAGGGGTTGGAAGGGGAAAATATCAGGAGTTTTGTGATTGACCTCCTGAAATAATTTATTCCCTGGGTGGAGCCGACAGTCCTGGGGGAGGATATACAGAGGGTGCATCGGACCCATATAGGAAAGGAAAGCTGAGAAAAAACCCAAGAAGAATCTTAATTAACTTTAAAACGTATGTCTTGAAAGAAAAAATTCTGAATGAAGCACTTAAAGATGGCACTTATACTAAAGGCGAATGGGTTTTTCGAATTCAATCAGATATCTCCAAGGCTACACAGGACAGGCAGTGGGAACTAGGGCAACGTATGCAGGAGTTAAGGTCCCTGGGGCGACATTCCAAATGCGCTTTCCAGCGCTTTTAAAAATAATGTGGAAAAATCAGATGCACAACATAAGGGACCCTAAGGAGGAGGAGACTTTCATAGATCAGATTAAAATGAAGCAGAGAGAATAAAGTAATAATTTGTCTAGAGTGTAGGAATCTTGACAGTGGTGAATTGATTTGCCCTAAGAAGAGAGGGAGGGTTCTACTGGGGAGGGACGGGGATGGAGGTAACTCACAAGATAGCATTAGGATATATTTGCACTGGGTGTGGGAGCATATGGGAGAAAAAAAGAATTCTCCAACTTGTGGAAATTTGAGAAATCTAAGTTTCAAGGGGATACAGGGGATCATCAGGGTCAATGCAAACAAATTGGATGTCAGTCAACATTCTAATATGGAATGTGAATGGTATCAGAGTTAGAAGCAGAAGGCAAAAGTTCTTCGAGTATTTGAAATCGTTGCGTAGCAAAATTATAATCCTGCAAGAAATACATCTACTGTAGGCAGAATGTGGAGAGATAATGAAGAAGCAAATATGGGTGGGTACATATATTTTTACTGACCAGGCATGCTGTGTTAAGGGGGTTGGTATTTGTTCAAGAAGTCAGTTAAAGTGACAGTAGATGGTTTGACCACTGACTCTAAGGGGAGATGGGTCTCTGTGAAAGTAAGACTGTTTGGCAAAATGTATGTCCTGGCAGGATACTGTGGTCAGAATGCAAATGATCCCACCTCTTTGCAGTCTCTGTATAGTCATATCTTGTATTTTTTGGCCCTTGTAATCCTGGGTGAAGATTTGAATCTGACAATATTCCCAAGGGAAGACAGACTACCCATAAGGAAAGTATTTAATTTACCCAAAATGAGGGAATGGTTGAATCGTTACATGGAAGAACTGAGACTGGTAGATGTCTGGAAAGCGAAAAGGGTTAAAAAGCACAAATTCACTTTTAGAAATAAAAAATATGAACATGCCTCAAGGACAGATTTTTCTGAGTTGATAAGAGCTTATGCAAAAATGGCGGAAAGGTGGAACATTTACCGGAAACACCTGTCTGACCCCTCTGCAGTATGAATGGAAATATTAATAGACAAGGCCCACCCCACCCCAAGATGGACACTGGATCGAGCTCTGTACTTAGACCAGCAGGTCACGGAGAAATTGCAATCAGGGAAAAAATAATATTCTTTATTAAATAAAACTGGGACTCCTATCCAGGTTACTTGGGACGCATATAAAGCTGTCATTAGGGGGAGACTAATTAGCTTAGCAGCTATTAAACACAAATATACTTGGAATAACCTTAACCAACTAGAAAGTGAATTGCATCATTTAGGCTGGATTCTAGAGCAAACTGAACACTCTCAAGAGATAGGTAAATTAGAAAAGGAAATCAAAAAGAAAAAGAAGAATTGTCTTGTGCTTTAGAGCTTATAGTTAGAAACAAATGAGAGGCAAGCAAGTTTTCATATTACGAATATGGGGAGGCATGTGGTAAAATGCTATCTTTGAAACTCAAAACCGAACAAAACCAAAATAAGATCTTGGCCATTCAGTAAGAGGACCAGATAATTCTTAGCACTGAAGACCCAAGGACAGAGAAAGCTTTTACTAAGTTCTTTAAGGAGCTATATTTAGAAGATACAGTGGCCTCAGAAGATCAAATAGACTGCTGCCTTGAGAAGATAATTGTTCTAACCTTGTCACAAGAACAAAAAGATGAACTTAACTCGGCGATGACAACTGAAGAGGTGACAAGTGTGATAGCGAAGTTAAAAAAAGAGAAATTAGCTGGCCCAGACACATTACCAAATTAAATTTATCGGTCCTTAAAAGAAGAACAAGGAGATGATGGACGAGTGCTGAAACTTTTCAGACACTCACCCCCAGTCACAGATCGGTGTTGAATCCATTGTCGTTCTTTAGCTCACTTCGTCACCCCAGTTCAGACACAGCTATTGTTAGACGGGGACCCAGAGGGTCGGCCGAATACTGGGGGAGAGGCCTCCGATGAGGGCCATCCCCGGCGATCGTACAGACAAGTCACTTCCCTCCCCACAGATAGACACCACACAAGGATGAGATCAACACTCTTTATATAGGGTTCTTGCGGCAAGGTTATCAGCGGTACAGGAGATTCAGGACTCAAGGGTCCTCTCAATTCTAGTCTCTGTAGGGAAAGGGGGTAGCGGGACAGTCTTGGTACCGGATCGGTACAGGAGGTGGCAGGAGGGAAGCTCACAATCCTCGAGCTTAGGAGTCTGCGGGGTCGGGCCGTGGCAGCGCCAGCAGGCCGAGGCGATGGTTCAAATGGCGGAGGGCCGCGGCAGCGCCAGCAGGCCAAGATGATGGTTCAAGTAACAGGGGGGGGGCCGCGGCAGCGCCAGCAGGCCAAGATGATGGTTCACGTTGCAGAGGGCCGCGGCAGCGCCAGCAGGCCAAGATGTTGGTTCACGTTGCAGAGGGCCGCGGCAGCGCCAGCAGGCCACGATGTTGGTTCACGTTGCAGAGGGCCGCGGCAGCGCCAGCAGGCCAAGATGAGGGTTCACGTTGCAGAGGGCCGCGGCAACGCCAGCAGGCCAAGACGAAGGTTCGCATTGCAGAGGGCCGCGGCAGCGCCAGCAGGCCAAGACGAAGGGTTCACAGAGCAGGGCTGCGGCAGCGCCAGCAGTCCGCCAAGGATGAGTTCTTCTCGGTGTCTCTCGACTCCAGGATACAACTGCCCTCCTGGTCTGGGGCTGCCCCAGTTATAGGTCTGGTTCCCTTTGATGTCCGGAACCTCGCGCCTTGAGGTCGGGAGGTCCGGAATGAGGGAGCCCCGACACCCAGCAGGGGGTTGGAGCCAGCGCCCAGGGAGGCCGGGGGTGATCGACACCCGGCGGAGGAGAGCCGTTGACGCCTTCTTCTTTCATTGACCTGCCAAGTGGTCTCTTTACCTCCTGTGTGGAGGTTGGTGCCTCGATGTCGGGGCCGGGCCAGGCCCAGGGTTGGGGTCGAGTCGAGGCCACGTGGCCTCGTGTTGTAGTGTCCAAAGATGGCTGCCGGGCCGGGGCCATGGGGCTGACGGGGACCCGGCCAGCCGGTACGGGAGGGTTCAGGAGCTGGAGTCCGGTGTGGACGGGTTGTGGATTACCTCGGGGGATTGCCGGGGTGGCTCTTGCTGGGGATTCAGGGAGAGCCGGGGTCCGGGCCCTGTTGTGCGTAGGGGGGGACGGCCCGGCTACAAGGCCTGTCCAACATGCGTCCCCCCCAGCTGAAGGCAGGGAGAGTCAGCCATCCTCTTGGGGACTCTCCTCGCCGAGGCGGAAAAAGCGTGACAGGCCGTCTGCGTTGGCGTGGTCCTGGCCTGGACGATGCTCCACAGTGAAGTCCATCCCCTGTAAGGAGATGGACCAGCGCAACAGTTTTGGGTTCTCCCCCCGCATCTGCATCAGCCATTGCAGGGGTCGGTGGTCTGTCTGCACCCGAAAGGGGGTGCCGAAGAGGTAGGGCCGGAGCTTCTTGAGGGCCCATACTACGGCGAAGGCCTCCCTCTCGATGGTGCTCCAGCGCTGTTCCCGGGCCAGCAGGCGTCGGCTGATGAATGCCACTGGATGATCGACTCCCTCGGTGTTGAGTTGGGAGAGGACGGCCCCCACGCCATGATCGGAGGCGTCCGTCTGTACGATGAATTCCCGGCCGTAGTCGGGAGCCTGGAGCACGGGGGCAGTGCACATGGCGGCCTTCAGCTTCTCGAAGGCCGATTGGCAGTCCGGAGTCCAGTTGGTAGTACCCGGTGAGCCCCAGGAAGGCCCGGACCTCGGTTTGGGTCGTAGGGGGTTGCCAGGCCTGGATGGCAGCGATCTTGAGCTGGAGGGGGGCCACCAGACCGCTTCCCACTTGGTGTCCTAGGTAGGTCACGGACCCTTGGCCCACCTGACATTTGCTGGCCTTGAGGGTGAGCCCGGCCTGCTGGAGGGCGTGTAGAACTTCCCGCAGGTGGAGGAGGTGGTCGGTCCAGTGGTGACTGTACACAGCGATGTCGTCCAGGTAGGCGGCGCTGAATCCTTCGAGGCCCACCAGTACCTGGTTCACGAGTCGTTGAAATGTTGCCGGAGCGTTTTTCATGCCGAATGGCATCACCCTGAAGTGGTAGTGACCGTCCGGGGTAGAGAAGGCGGATCGTTCTTGGGCCCTGGGGGTGAGGCCGATTTGCCAGTAGCCCGCTGTTAAATCGAAGATGCTCAGGTAGCGGGCGGCCCCCATACGGTCAATTAGCTCATCTGCCCGGGGGATAGGGTGAGCGTCGGTCCTGGTAACGGCATTCAGTCCCCGGTAGTCCACACAGAACCGGAGCTCAGGGGCAACGCCCGGGGCGGCGGCCTTGGGGACCAGGACGACGGGGCTGGCCCAGGGGCTGTCCGAGGGTTCGATCACACCCAGTGTCAGCATCTTGGACACCTCGGTCTGGATGCAGGCGCGCACCCGATCTGGTACGCGGTACGCCCTGCGGCGAATAGGGGGGCTGTCCCCGGTGTCCACATCGTGAAGGCACCAGGGGGTGACCCCAGGGGTGAGAGAGAACAAGGATGCGAATCGTGTCAGGAGAGCTTGACAGTCTTGGCGTTGCTCCGGGGACAAGGCCTCGGAGAGTCTGACCCCTTCCACGGAGCCATCCTGCTCGAGGGTCCTCAGCAGGTCCGGAAGGGGCTCGGAGTCTTCTTCCGTCCCATTATCGGTAGCCATCAGGAGACTGAGTTCGGAGCGTACAAAATGGGGCTTGAGTCTGTTGGCGTGGAGGACCCGTAGGGGGTTCCGGGAAGTTTCCATGTCGATTAAGTAGGTGACGGGCCCCTTGTGTTCGATCACCTTGAAGGGTCCGGACCATTTGTCCTGTAAGGCACAGGGTTCAACCGGGGACATCACCCAGACCTGCTGTCCCGGCTCGAACTCGAGGGAGGAGGCGTGCTGATCATACCATTTCTTCATGTCTTCCTGACTGGCTTCAAGGTTGACTTTGGCGATCTCCCTGAATCGCCGGGTCTGGTTGCGAAGGGCCAAGAGGTATTTGTATACATCCGGGGGAGTTTTCTGGGGGGGCCTCTCCCAACCTTCTTTGACTAGGCTGAGGGGACCCCGGACGGGGTGCCCGTACAGGAGTTCAAATGGGCTGAAGCCTAGGGATTTTTGAGGGACCTCTCGGTAGGCGAACAGGAGGCACGGGAGTAGCACGTCCCACTGGCGACGGAGGGGCTCTTCTAGGCCCATGATCATTCCTTTGAGAGTGCGGTTAAACCGCTCGACCAATCCATTTCCTTGTGGGTGATAGGGGGTTGTGAATTTGTAGGTGACCCCGCACTGTTACCAGAGAGACTTCATGTATTTCGAGATGAAGTTCGTGCCCCTGTCGCTGACGACCTCCCGGGGAAAGCCCACCCGGGAGAAGATCCCCATCAGGGCTCGGCCTACCACAGGCGCCGTCACGGTTCGAAGAGGGATAGCCTCGGGATAGCGGGTGGCGTGGTCCACCAGGACCAGGATGAACCGGTGTCCTTGGGCGGTTCGGGGGTCCAGGGGCCCCACAATGTCTATTCCCACCCGTTCGAACGGGGTGGTGACGACGGGAAAAGGCTGCAAGGGTGCTTTGGTTTTTCGGCCACTTTTTCCGCTGGCCTGGCAGGTGGGGCAGGCCTTGCAGTGGTTGGTGACATCTTTTCGCATTCGGGGCCAGTAAAAGTGGGTCACCAGGCGGTCGTACGTTTTGTCCTGTCCCAGGTGTCCGGCAAGGGGTATATCGTGGGCTAAGTTCAAGAGGAAATCTCTGAAGCGGAGGGGCACCACCAGCACCCGACTGGCCCCCAGTTCTGCAATCCTTTGCTCACTGTAGAGCAGGTCATTGTCCCAGTAGATCCAGTGGGCCCCCGAGGTGTCCCCTGCGCTCTGGGCAAGGGCTTGCTGCCGGAGTCCCTCGAGGGAGGGACAGGTTCTTTGTTCTTGTTGGAATTGTTCCTGGGTGGGACCCCCCTCTTGACGCCACTGGGCCAGGTCGGGGAGGTCCGGGAGCCGACCGGGTCCTTCTTCGGTTTGGGCCGGGGGACTTGCTTCTGGGGTGGCCTCCTCTGGGACAATCGCGGGAGGGGCTCCGGCCACTCGGGTTCTTCTGGACTGGGGACGGCACGGGCGGTCATGGACCGGGTCGTGGCACAGACCCATTCGGGGAGGCCCAGCATCCCCAGGTGCTCTCTCCGTTCGACTGCTGCCCAGGGAGAACTTTCGAGATCATTCCCCAGGAGGCAATCCACGGGGGCATCATCGCGGACAGTCACTTTCAGCATCCCTGATACTCCTCCCCATTCGAAACGGACGTAGGCCATTTGACATAGACTTTCTGAGTTGTCGGCCGACCGGACAGGGCAAAGAATGTTCGGCAACATCTGGTCCGGGGCCACCAGATGACAGCGGACCGCGGTCACACTGGCCCCGGTGTCGCGGAGGGCTTCAGCCCGGCGGCCATTAATGTTGACCCACTGGCTGTACTTCTGCGTGTTGGCGGGAAGGGGGGCCCGAGGGATCAGGTCTCGTTCCCCTAAGCAAACCAGGGACATGGCGGCCGGTTCCCACTCAGGCTGGTCGGTTTCGTACTGTTCTTGGTCTTCTGGGGTTTGCTCTTCCCCCAGGGCTGCAGCAGCGACCTGGCGGGGTAAAGGGTTCGGGTTCTTTGGGCAATTGGGATAATTTGCGTAGTGGCCGGGTCGCTGGCATCGGTGGCAAGTGATGTTGGCTCGGAAGCCAGGTCGCATCGGGGGGTTTCCCCTGCCGGCCGGGGGCAGGGGGGTTGCTGGCGGGAGTCACCGGGCCGGTGTCCCTACCCCGACCCTGGCCTCCTCCTCCACGGGGGCGATGGGGCCCTTGGGCAGTTCTGTGCGCTTCGCTGGGTCCGTTTCGGCCAACTCGGGTGCTTTCCCATCGGTCAGCTTCGGCGGCGAGTTGCCGAGGTTCCGTTAGTTTACTGTCCAGGAGGTGCTGCCTGAGTTCGATGAAGCAGTTGTTAGAAAGGTGCTCCCACACAACAAGGTCAAAGAGCTGCTCGTAGGTGGTCACGTTGCTGCCCTTGATCCACCCCTCGAAGGCCCGGCTAAAGAAGTTCACGTACTCCACCCAAGTTGTACCCGGGATCCGTTTGCAGTCGCGGAACCGCTGGCGGTACATCTCGGGTGTGAGTCCGTATCGAGTGAGGAGGGCGGCTTTCATGTGGTCGTAGGATGTCATCAGATGGTCCGGGAGTTGCAGCAGGGCGTCTCGCCCTTCGTTGACAAACCTCCCCCATAACCCGGCTCCCCAGTCACTCCGGGGAATCCGGTGGGAGGTCATGGCTACCTCGTACGCTTTGAACCATTGCTGGATGTCATCGTTCTTGTAGTACTCTCTGACGACATCTTTGGGTATGTGGACCTTGGGGTCTGTAGGGGCAGGAGTGTTCGTGCGCTCGGGGACCCCGAGTTCCTTGTTCTGCTTCCGAATCTCTAGTCTTTGAGGTTGCGCTCATGTTCGTAGGTTAGCTTCTTCTCTTCTAGCTCTCTCTGCCTTTGTTTCTATTCTCGCTCCTCTCGGCGCCGTAAGTGTTCCAACGTTATTTTTTGTTCCGCCAATTTGAGCTCTCCATCTAAGCGAAGTTGTGCCAGTTCTAATTCATGGAGCCTGCTTTTTTCCCGTTCCCGGACCTCTTCTGGGGAGAGACCCGATCTTCTTTCTTCCGTCGGCGTGGGGCTTGTTTCGGGTGTCTCGTGGCTTCGTGTTTGGGGTACGGTCGTACCCGTCTCCGCCCAAGATTCCAGGGCTCGTTTGAAGTCCTCTTTCGTGCTCAGTCCTGTGGTTGAAATGCCTAATTCTATGCAAAATTGTTTCAGTTCTCTGTGGTTGTATTCTTCCAGCTTTTCCATCTGAAATTTTTCTGTTGCTCCGCTCTCTTTTGTTGTCATGGTGGTTGTGTGTCGTGGGGCGAGTGACCCTCTGTACGATTATGCGTAGGTTCAGATCGTGCCGCTGGCCACCAATGTTAGACGGGGACCCAGAGGGTCGGCCGAATACTGGGGAGAGGCCTCCGATGAGGGCCGTCCCCGGCGATCGTACAGACAAGTCACTTCCCTCCCCACAGATAGACACCACACAAGGATGAGATCAACACTCTTTATATAGGGTTCTTGCGGCAAGGTTATCAGCGGTACAGGAGATTCAGGACTTGAGGGTCCTCTCAATTCTAGTCTCTGTAGGGAAAGGGGGTAGCGGGACAGTCTTGGTACCGGATCGGTACAGGAGGTGGCAGGAGGGAAGCTCACAATCCTCGAGCTTAGGAGTCTGCGGGGTCGGGCCGTGGCAGCGCCAGCAGGCCGAGGCGATGGTTCAAATGGCGGAGGGCCGCGGCAGCGCCAGCAGGCCAAGATGATGGTTCAAGTAACAGGGGGGGGCCGCGGCAGCGCCAGCAGGCCAAGATGATGGTTCACGTTGCAGAGGGCCGCGGCAGCGCCAGCAGGCCAAGATGTTGGTTCACGTTGCTGAGGGCCGCGGCAGCGCCAGCAGGCCACGATGTTGGTTCACGTTGCAGAGGGCCGTGGCAGTGCCAGCAGGCCAAGATGAGGGTTCACGTTGCAGAGGGCCACGGCAGCGCCAGCAGGCCAAGACGAAGGTTCACGTTGCAGAGGGCTGCGGCAGCGCCAGCAGGCCAAGACGAAGGGTTCACAGAGCAGGGCTGCGGCAGCGCCAGCAGTCCGCCAAGGATGAGTTCTTCTCGGTGTCTCTCGACTCCAGGATACAACTGCCCTCCTGGTCTGGGGCTGCCCCAGTTATAGGTCTGGTTCCCTTTGATGTCCGGACCCTCGCGCCTTGAGGTCGGGAGGTCCGGAATGAGGGAGCCCCGATGCCCAGCAGGGGGTTGGAGCCAGCGCCCAGGGAGGCCGGGGGTGATCGACACCCGGCGGAGGAGAGCCGTTGACGCCTTCTTCTTTCATTGACCTGCCAAGTGGTCTCTTTACCTCCTGTGTGGAGGTTGGTGCCTCGATGTCGGGGCCGGGCCAGGCCCAGGGTTGGGGTCGAGTCGAGGCCACGTGGCCTCGTGTTGTAGTGTCCAAAGATGGCTGCCGGGCCGGGGCCATGGGGCTGACGGGGACCCGGCCAGCCGGTACGGGAGGGTTCAGGAGTTGGAGTCCCGGTGTGGACGGGTTGTGGATTACCTCGGGGGGTTGCCGGGGTGGCTCTTGCTGGGGATTCAGGGAGAGCCGGGGTCCGGGCCCTGTTGTGTGTAGGGGGGGACGGCCCGGCTACGAGGCCTGTCCAACAGCTATATGCAAAGTAGTCTTGACCCTGTGCCTCATGGCAACAGTCCAGCCCAAACTGCCAAGCCAAGTCTTCCCTGGACCGGAAGCAAGCATCCTGGGACCCGTTTTGGGCTAACAGCCCTCATCAGCCAGGCTAACTTGAATCCAGTGGCAAAATGAGCAAGGGTCCCACGTCTGGACATACCCTGCCAACTTACGGCGATCAAAGCAAACACAAGGAGATCATAGACGGAGGGCTGAAACTTTTTAGACACTCACCCCCAGTGTTTGCTTTGTTCGGCAGCTATTCTGTCCATGTTAGACTACTGCAACATCCTATACCTGGGAACCAACAAGTCGCTGATTAAAAGATTCGAGCTGGCCCAAAATGCCACAGCAAGGCTGCAATTCTCTCTCCCGAAGTTTGGTTCGGTGTCTGGTCTTATTTTCAGATTGCACTGGCTCCCTCTGGATAAGTGTGTCCACGTTAAGGCCTTGTGCATGGCTCATAAGATCTTCTTCTCCCAGGGGTTCCCTATTTTGTCCAATCTGTTACTTTCGTATCTACCTCCACGGCCACTGCATTCAGCTAACCTAAACTTGACTTGTGTTCTAAGTGTTAAAAGACTAAGAGCAGGAGGCCGCTCTTTTCTTGCCAAAGCTCATGCCCCCTGGAACACACTTCCTGAATCTATCACATGCCTTGTTACTTCATACATTGTCCCCTTTTCTCCTTTTCCTCTCTACGTACCAGCTTTACTACATGTCACTTTCTCTGTATATCTCTAAAAAGTGTTTCTTGGAATGTCAAAGGATTGTGTTAACCAATTGAAAGACAGCTGTTTTATCGCACTTTTCACACCCTATTGCTGATATTTCTCTTAATCAGGAATCCCACCTTACTATATCTGAATCTTCAAAATTGAAAATGGATGGGTTGGGAATATCTTTTTTCTCTAGGCAACAGTAAAAGGAATGGTGTAGCTATTTCTTTTCATACATCTCTCAATGTCCACTTGCATTCTCAGGGAAATTATACTGAAGTTTGATTATTACTCATGCATTTATTAATTAATAATATCCCAGTCTATATTTAATACAGATTGTCAGTTCTGGTCAG
The DNA here is from genome assembly GCF_964261635.1 of Lissotriton helveticus. Classification (NCBI taxonomy): domain Eukaryota; kingdom Metazoa; phylum Chordata; class Amphibia; order Caudata; family Salamandridae; genus Lissotriton; species Lissotriton helveticus. The sequence goes on along the minus strand of NC_136063.1, from coordinate 307,286,343 downwards.
ATGTCACTCAGAAAATTCTACAATGTCCAGAAGATATATTTTTTTGCAGCTCATTGTAATCAGATTGTTGTTCGTTTAATGGCCAGACATTCTGCATTTACATGTCTACCTAATACATCGCAAAATTGTTTGTTCAAGCACTTAAACAGCACTCACTAATTGATGCCTGGAGACTCCCTAACCCCACATTGCCAGAATATGCTTACTTTTCCTCAGTATATCATACACAGTCAAGAATCCATTACATTTTCATCTCACATACTTTATCTCAAACTCTACACTCTGCTGACATAAGCTCCATTTAAATAGAGAGGAATCTGGATTAAATTACAGAAAATTACTCAGACTGCTAATACCACTCAAACTCTGTTTTACATTTACAATAGACTTTTCTTTTCCCCTTCCACTGTTCATCATATAAACTCAGACAGCACCGACAGGTGTTGGTCCTACCACTCACGACCTGCAGACTCATTACATTTACTATTAACTTGTCCCCAGTTCGTACTTTTTAACACAAGTCTGAAATCAAAATAATTTTAATGAACTGGGCCTCTCATAACAGGCGCCGCGGAAGGACGAATAGGTCCAAGGAGGAACCAGACTGCAACACTCGGTCTCTTTCTCTGCCAGGCGACCCATGAAGCTTTTTACAAGACAAAACTGATCAAGCTTGAGGGAATCCCCCTCTAACAGTTATAGCGCCTTAGTGTGCGCTTCACTTTGCCTAAAGATAACACAACCACTATAATTTCATTTTTATCTGAACGTTTTGCACATATTAAAACGGTCCTGAGGAAAGCCAGTATAAAATCTATAAGGCACTGGCTGAAACATGTAGACCACACTAGACGCTGGAGGTCATAATTAGCACTCCAATTAATGTCTACATGTCTTTTTATCTGCTAACAGAGGCCCAGTTCATTAAAATATTTTACCCTCGGGTACTGGGACCAGCTGTATAGCTTTTAAACTTCACCCTTCTCACCCAACTCACTGCACACTCAGCAACATACCAGCTCCCCAGTCACCTGGCGTTGAAGCACACCCGGGGCACATTCTGTGCCACTGCGGTGGGCCCGATGATGAAGCATGCCACCGACTAGGTCGGTGGGTGAAGGCTTTATATGGAAAACAACGTTTCTCCTTATTTGACGTACTGCTCTGAGTCTCCTGTTTTAAAAGCTCCCATCACAAATTTCTTAGGCAACCATACAAAGTCTTCTTTTCAAAGTCAACCTATCATTGAGGAAGTTCTTCAATCACCTTGACTTCCTTTTGTTTGCTGTAACTGACTTCACTTATGGCTTATAAAAAAAAAGATATTTAAATTGCTTCATAATGTATTTCATATTGTTATCGAAGTGTTTGCTAATTTTGACCTTGTATGATATGTATGTATGTAACTGAGCTTATAAAGCGCCTGGTTACACTTAACAGTGTGTCCCCGCACTGTACCGCTGAGGAACCCGTCCTGGCCCGTTCCTGTGAGGCGCCCACTCCTGGGCACCCCAAGGTGAAGCCAGGCATCCTTAGCGGTTAGGGCCGGTGTGGAGATTAAGCAAGCTATTGCCCAGAGTTGCAGAGTGGGACCCATGATTAGAATAGGCACCGAGGCGAGAATTATCAGGTCCGAGGAAATTGAACCCAAGACCCTGCCGCGACGGAAATTGAACCCTGGTCCCGGGCCAGATCTCTGCATCAGGGTCTGCCGCTCTAACCATTGAGCCACACTTCTCAACGATATTCTGCTTATATGACCCCAATTTCATGTTTCCCTTACTCTTTCTTTACGTCAAGATACCTCTTATATTGTTTTTGATTGCATTGTCTTGTAGTACTTATTATATTCTAGTAAAATACTTTATAACTAGCAAAACTGGAATGATGACCACTGTGTGCCATGAAGATGGTAATTTTAGAACACACTGCTGAGTCTAACACGTTAGTGATGACCAGGCTCTTGTTTTTTTTTGTCTGAGGAAGCTGTAACTAAATTAGCCCAGGTTTCCTCTTTAATTATGATTTTTCTTTTATTAAACGTCGTAATGTACTCGGATCTAACCCTTACTATTTCAGCCTGAATTCTGAGATTGGTGCTCAGGACCACTCTCATGTGTATTGGCCTCCATATATTTCAATTCAAACCATCTCGGATGGCGGCCGCGCTGTGTGGTTGAGCAGCAGCGGAGTGGGAGCGAGGACACGGATCTTTTGATGGAGCTCCTCTAGAGATCGGATTTACCGCGTAATTAATCCCTTGCACTGACGGAGAATAGATGCTGGTTTACCGACTGTTGCTGACTCCCGCTGTGCTCCGACGGCTGGCGGCGACGGGTGCTGTGCTCTGCCTGGAGTCAGAGCCGGAGTTAGCTGTCTGCGGAGCTGCCTGCGGAGTGCACGGAGGCAGTGGGCGGAGTGAATCCAGTGCATGCACGGTCGTCCTCGGTGGAAGAGGGACGCCGTGCCGGACTGCAAGAAACAGAAGGGTGAAGGCGCTCTGCTTCAGGGCGGTATACCGTTGTAGTGAAATGGCTCCCAAAGCTAATACCGCCGGGAAGACCTCCAGGAAGAAGAATGCGGGTGAAAATGCAGGCGGAACCACGGAAATTATTGACGGCTGCTCTGGACGGGTTCAAGAACCGGTAGTGATATCAAAAGGCTCAACACCAGGGCGAGCTCAACCCCCAGTGAAGGAGAAGGAGACCAAGTCCGCAGCGGTCAGGACTCGCCAGAACACCGCCATTACCGCAAACATCAGCATAGTAGAGATGCTCAGAGGCGGTAAGGAGAAAGGGGGGAAACTGCCTGCTGACTTAGATATAGCAGCGACCGATGTACTTGAAGCACCGGGGGGAGCGCCTGGGGGCAAGACATTGCAGGGCACTCAAGACAACCCCGAGGGCAAGGAAGTAAGACCAAGAGACACAGCAATAGCTGCAGCTGATGTACCTGAGGCACCTGGGGGAAATATAATGCAGAGCGCCCAAGAGGTTCATGAGGGCAAGGAAGCCAGAGCAATAAATCAGGAATGTATTAATGGGTTTGGCGCAACGGGTCCTTCTGGCTTAAAAACAACAAAGGCAACAATGACTGAGGTCGCGGGCGCATCTGAGACGCCTCCTGATGTCCATTCTAACAAAGCTAGCACTCAGGCTGACATCATCATGGATGCTACTGTCACAGATGCAATAATGGCTTTAGCGGGGGGCCCGTCTGACCTGCCCACAGAACTTACTCCAGATAAAAGTAACACGCAAGTAGTCATTCCTATGGTTATTCCTGGCTCAGATCAGGTAATAGTGATGGAACAACAAGAGGCCATGGAAAGCAGCACCAGCAAAAGGCAAGAGGGAATTGAGGTTATTCCTCCTGTAGCTAACACCACGCTCGATGCCAACACTTTTACTGAGCGGTTGGAGGCAACGAGTAACACTGAAAGTGAGAAGACTTCTAGCGAGTGTTTCCATTCGGTGGCCGAGGAGGCAGATTGGTCAGAAGATGAGGGGGGAAACAGCTCAGATATAGACGGCAGTAATTTAGAGTCAGACACTGATCCAGAGGAGGTTACCCCTACAACTACAGTGAAACCAGGAGTCTCCTTCAAAAAAAACGAGCAAAGGGGGTTAACTTGGGATCACTCACCCACTACTTTGCTTCAGGGGTCACCGAACCAAAGTCAGGATTTCGAATCCACCCAACGCTCCATGTTGGAGGCAATCCACCAGGAAATAATTGCGCATCGGGAAGAGACCAGGCAGGACAATCGTAAATCCCAAGCGGCCATGAGGAAGATTAAGACTGTCGTGAGGATACTTTCAAAGGCATGCGCGACAGTGGACGACAGAGTCTCAAATCTTGAAGAAAGAGTGGTTTCCACTGAAGCTGAATCTGCTGCTGCCACCAGTAAGGTGGAATCATATGGGGCACAAGCTGAGGATATACAGTGGAAGCTCGAGGACCTTGAGAATAGGCTTAGGAGAAATAATCATAGGGTCCTGGGAGTTCCGGAAGGTTTGGAGGGGGGGACGCGAGAGCCTTCATTGTGAAAGTATTTGCTAAAGTATTTCCCGAATTAGAGAGCTGGTGCTGGGATTCAGAGGTTCAGTGAGCACATAGAACCCCGTTTAAGAGGAATCAAAATTTCAGGGAAGGAGATAAACCTAGGGCAATTTTGATTTTCCTGGGGAATTTCCTTTTGCGCCAGTCTATAGCAGAGAAGGCTAGACCAGACGCTAAGAGAACATTTGAGGGGTTTTCATTTTTTGTCAGACCCGACTTCTGCCATGTGACGGTGGAAAGGCGCTGGAGGCTACGACAATTGATCAAACCTTTTCAGGACAAAAAAGTTCAAGTTTATCTTATTAACCCAGCCCAACTCAAGATAATTCATCATGGAAAGACCTTCTATTTCCCATCAGAAATTAAGGCTAAAGAATTTTTAAACTCTATATAGATTTCAGCCTGCGGATCCATTGCCACTGCAGTATGGTGCTGGGGGGGGGGGGGGGGGGGTAGACTGACAGCTATTAGTATGTATTAGTAGGTACCTAGAAACGAAATGAGTTGGTATTTGTGAACGCATACTAAAGGATGTAGGTATCGTAAGTATGCCTTTAAGGTTTAGGCAATGAAGTGAATTGTCAACCAGGTTTCTCTTTATACTAAGCTGATTTGTATCTGGATCTAGGAAATATGAGCTCTGTGGTCAAGCCCATTTAGGCTACTAAGCGGTATAAATTGAGTCCTCGTTGCAATGCTGCTCCCATCATATGCACAGACTTAGTCTGAGCACCCCACAGAGGTGGGCGTGTGGCCAGGGGGCCAGTAAGGGAGGGGGGCGGGGTGCATGGGCAGAGTGGGTGGGGGGAGGCTTGGGGGGTGTGGGAGTAAACAAAAAAGAAAAGAGAGCATGTGTTACTAATATACATATAAATTCAATTCGAAAAGGACAAATTAAGAAATGTTGTAATTTTATTTCAAAAAAGTTATTTTGTTGTTTGAGAAGCTGGGAAGGGATGGTGCAGGAAAATGCCTAAACTCAAGATTGGTTCCATAAACATTAATGGTTTGAACGACTGGAAAAAGAGGCTCAGATTTGAGGAATACCTTAAAGTAATAGATATAGATATTTTGGCAATACAAGAGACTCATCTGCCATGGAAGAATAAGCACTGGCTTAAGTTAAAAGGGTTTGAGATCCTGTCTTGTTCCTCTCAAACGTCTACCATAAGGGGTGTGGCTATTATTGGGAAGGTGGGCCTCGGTGGAGCTAAGCGCTGTAAGGCAGATGCCCTCGGTAGGTGGGCTATATGTGAACTGAACCTGGGTTGTACTATCTGTTCAATTTATGGAGCTAACTCGGATGATCCTGGCATTTTTGATTCTATCGAGAAAGAACTGATAGACTGGCCAGCTCCATTAATAGTATGTGGAGACTGCAATATTTCGGCAGACTTTATTAACGATATCCCATATACCGGACGTAAACCCAGGGTATATAGAGCCATATCCGCGTTGCTGTTATCACATGGGCTAAGAGATGTCTGGGGCAATAAGGAACCATTGGGCACTGGGTTTACTTACTTTTCACATCCTTTTAACAAATATTGTAAATTAGACTACTTCTTTGTTTCAGCCACAGAAATAAATAAAGGTTAAAATCAATAAACTCCCAATGATAATGTCTGACCATAACCCCTTGGTAATGATAATGGATGTTAATCGACCTACAAAAGGACCAAGACCATGGACTTTTGATAGGAAATTATTAACTGACAGCGTCTATATTGAACATATTAGAAACTGGTCAAAGGCTTTTTTCGATGCCAACAGATATAGTGCTTCCAGGGGGGTAGTCTGGGACACTTATAAGGCCGGGTTAAGAGGGGAAACTATTAGCTACACTACTAGACAATGGAAAAGAACCAAGTTGGAAAGGGAGCTATTACTGGAAAGTTTGAGTAATGCTGAAAGGCAGCACCAAAGGGATATATGTCAGGGGCGGCAAGGACTGGAAACTCTTGAGAGGATTAATGCTATAAAAGCGGGATTACAGACTCAACTGGCCAAAAAATCAGCGGCGAAATATCATACAAACAGAACCAGGCTGTATGAGACAGGGGAACAGGCTGGAAGGGCATTAGCGTTGCGTATCAAACAAGTTACGGCAAAAAATATAATTACAAAAATAGAGGAACAAGGGAGAGTATATGAGGAGCCTGCCGAAATCTTGGAAGTTTTTAGAAGGTTCTATCAAGATCTATACCAGGAGGAGGTGGTGGCAGATACCCCAATTAACAGCTGGGAAAGTATAGGTCAAAAATTGGGTCAGCAGGAGAGGGAGGAGTTGGAACAGGTTATAACCATCGAGGAGGTAATAGGAGGACTGCAGGGTCTGGCAGCAGGAAAGGCTGTGGGCCCGGATGGGTTACCACTTGAAATATATAAATGTTTGCGGGAGGAAATATCCCCTCTTCTCTTAGACTTATTTAACGGGATTATGATCACTGGCACTATACCCGAGTCATGGATGAGCACCAATATTGTGGTGTTCCACAAAAAGGGCAAGCCCAAAGAAAATCCAGGGTCTTACAGGCCTATCTCCCTGGTCAATGCTGATAATAAGTTGTATGCCAAGATATTGGCTACCCGTCTCGGGAGGATCATCGCGACCCAGGTCTCACCCTGGCAGCATGGGTTCATCCCAGGAAGAGGCACGACGAATCACATTAAAAGAGCGATTACCATATTTGACATCTGCGCTGCCGGGGGGGAGGGGGCCGCGATGGTCCTCCTAGACGCAGAAAAAGCATTTGACCGGGTGAGGTGGTCTTTCCTATGGAAGGTGTTAGAGGAGAGGGGGTTTGGACCAAGGTTCCGACAGGCCTTAAAGGCAATGTATTCTACTCCCTCAGCCAAGATTCAGTTGATGGGTGGGAGTTCTGGGATAATTAATATAACGAGAGGCACTCGGCAGGGTTGCCCCTGCTCTCCTATCTTATTTGCCCTGTATATAGACCCATTAATTATACAGATATTATCCAACATGGCGATACAACCAGTAATTATAAAAGGATTTCAAACAAAATTGCTTGCATATGCAGATGACCTAGCCGTTATCACGAACGATCCAGAATCTGCTATGAGGGAAATCGTGACCATGACAAATTTGTTTGGGAAATTCTCAGGATATCGACTGAACGAAGCTAAGACCCAAATTCTGTGTTCTAAGAATATAACTGAAAAGGATGCTAGGTATGTCAATTCAGTGGTGTATCTTGGTATAACACTTAATTCACAACCAGGGAACATAATTGGAGATAATTTTACACCTCTCTTGAAATCAATGGAACAAGAGCTAAGGAGATTGAACACACTTCATTTATCAATAATAGGCAGGGCTAACGTTATTAAAATGACTATGTTTCCCAAGATTCTGTATAAACTTAGATCTATCCCATTTAAATTGGAAGATAAGTTAATAAAGGAAATTGAAGCAATCTTTATGAAATTCCTGTGGCAATATGGCAAGATTGGAAGATCAAACAAGTATATGTCTTTACCTCAGGAAAGGGGAGGGTTAGGTGTGCCTAATATCAGGAATTACCACTGGTCCTGCCTCCTTACAGAAATGGCAATCCTCTTCGATCAGGAGAGGGCGACTCAGGAAGGGGGCCCTGATGATATTCCATCGATATTTCAACTGACATTGGGTGATCAAGCATTTGGGATACTTTTGAGAAAAACGGAAAGAAGGTATTATAAGAAATCACGGTACAAAATACTCAAAGGTATAGCTGGGGTCTGGGCATCTGTGCAGAAAGTAATGGGTATTCCAAGGTATAACCACCATACTCCTTTATGGAACTCTGGTCTTTTCCCAAACCTGTGCATGGATGGATCCTGGAGACATTGGGAGCAGCAAGGCATTGTAACACTTGGGCAAATAATGGTGAAGGATGCATGCAGATCATTGTCCGATTTAAGGCTGCAATATACATTACAGGAAGGGCAAGAATATAAATATCTTCAGGTGGTAAATACAATCAGATCAGTAAGACCACGAATTACTTTGGGGAAAAGGAGTAATCTACTGGATTATCTGAAGGGAGGTGGACGGAAAATTAATGGACTTTATAAAATCCTTATGGAAAGCTCTCCAGATGACATGCTTAAGACCGAGGCAGCCTGGGCTGAAAAATTGGAGGATCCAGAGATTGATTTGGATAGAGCTCTTACTTTTGACAAGAGACTTCTGCGCTCCTCCAACCTTAGAGCTCAACATTTTAAAACCCTATTTAATTTGTATTATACCCCATCCAAGCTGTTTGAGTGGGGGGTGAGGGCTGATAGTGACTGTCCCAGATGTGGCAAAGGTCCTGCAGATATTGTCCATATGTTCTATGGCTGCGAGAAACTCAACCCTATTAAAACGGAGATAACGGCTTTCTTAGAGGGGCTCCTAGAAGTCAAAATAACTCTATCCCCAACTCTATTTATTTTTGGATGCGATATTAATTTAAAATTAAGGATTGAGGAGGAAGCTTTAATATTTATAGCAGTAGCAGTATTCCGGATATTAATAACAGCTGCCTGGAAAGATTTAGAGGCCCCAACATTTCAAATGTGGATATGTAGGCTGTTGGGCATCCACAACATCGAGGGTGCTCTATATGAGCAGAAGGGTTTAAAAACAAGAGAGATGGGGTTACGGTTGTGGGCACCAGTGGCCAGATGGAGAACTATAAGGATGAGGGGTCAGGGGAACGAGAGTTAATGGTGTTTTTTCTTCTCCTCTTTAGTCTTGTTTTTCTATAATCTTTTTCATTCCAGTCTGACGCCACCAGAGATACTGAATATAAGAACCGGTTAAGATTTAAAATGACTTAACTATGAAAGATCTTCTCCCCTTGGATTCCATGTTTTATTTATACATGTTTATAATTTGTTTAGGCGTGCTACTTTTTGGTATATTGTATGTTCAAATCTGGAAACAAATGTATATCGTTTTGTGTTATGTATACACGTACTCTCAATAATAAAAAATAAAAAAATCAAACCATCTCGGGTCAGTAAACCTATTAATTCTAATAGGGGCTATTAAAGACTAAAGGATACTAAGACCTAGTTTAATAAATGCATCACAGTTAAAGTTTTGAGATAGGACTTCAGATAGAAGACTGCCATTAATAATCTCCAAATTATCTTTCAAAATGTGAACTGGCTGGGAATTTGAGCTGGTCTATACCTTAACCAAAGCTCATTGTGTTCTGTGGCTAAACCTGTTAACCCACTCTCTAGTTTACCACTAACTATAGCTGGTAAGCTGAGTACTAGTTCATTGGGCTTGTGGACACTGTAGTTGCTGGCTCTGGTGCCCCCAGATAGAATACTCATGCTCAATTGTTGCAATATATAAATATAATCAATATTAGTCCAGCAGCTCCATTTAGTAAAGGTGGATGTGAGAAAGCGCCACTTTTGACATGGTTAGCCTCCACTTTTTGCCTGATGTCTGATGTGATTTTGAACTGTAAGTGCACTGGGTCCCTGCTAACCAGGTGCCCAGTACCAGATCTCTTTCCCAAAACCTGTACCATGATTGGCACAACTTCAGTTACCCCTGTAACTCCCTAGTAAATGGTACCCCTGGTACCTAGGGTATGGGTACTAAATAGGGTCTACTGGGGCTGCAGCACTGATTATGCCACCCCAGAGACCCCTCACCAAGGCTATGCACTCTGCCATTGCTAGCTGCATGTCTTGGTGCAGATAAATAGGAAGAGTCGACATGGCACGCAGGCCTGTGTGCCATGCCACCCATACACTGCATAAATTATAGGTAAGTCACTCCTACTGCAGGCCTATAGCCCTCAGGCAGGGTGCACTATATCCTATGTGTTGGCATTTTAGCATGAGCAGATATGTGCCTGCAATGTCCAGTCTTTTCTGAGAGTTTGTGAGTTCACAGGGAAGCCATAAAGAGTACATGGGCTGGATACGTGTCAACATTACTTTTGTAGCTCCATGATGGCTTCACTGATTCCTAAGGTGTTTGGTACCATACAACATGTGTTAATAAATCCTCACTGATGCCAGTGGTGGATTTATTAAAAGATTCACACAGGAGACTATTTTAGAGGGTCCCATGAAAACCTAGCAAGCACCGGTGTGGTTCCGGGCTTGTTTTCGCCAGCCTGCCACTACCAGACATGTTTTTCATATCTTACGGTGAGAGCCAGCACTCTCAGAGGACAGAGGCAAAGCATGCTCTGGGTGGAGGTGCTTCACACCTCCTTCAGGACAGGATGGCCTTCCTGGGCAGGAAGCTTCAATGGCAATATCACCTTTGACATCCAACCCAGGAACCTCCAGATAGTGGGGGAAGCCAAGCCCCCTTTCATGCTCTACATTTGGTGGGAGGAAAGATGGGAAAATTAGTTAGATTAGGAGGATTGTCCCAACTTAGCCTACAGTACTCCATCTGAGGGCCAGGTGATGTGAACCCCTCTCCCGAAAATCCACAATCTTGAGATGATGAGAAAACCTCCTATCAGGGCTAGGGGACTGCTTCTTGCCACTGGAAGCGGTCACTAGAGGGTGTAGACACCCTACAGGTAGGTAGCTCATTGGCTATTACCATTCTCCAGGCGCATCTCCTCCTCAGGAGCGGAGGAACGCCTCCCCGCTTGTTGCGAGCACAGCAGGCAAACACAAATAAATAAAATGGCATGTTGATGCCGTTTTTAGGCGCCGCGTAGAAAAAAGACCTTTAGCAATGGATTCTGTTTTTCAGTGAAAATCGTGCACGCTTTGCATTGCTTTGAATGCAATGTGTGCACGTTTGGTGATTCCCTTGCAAGAGCGAGCTTTAACATATGGTTCCTGTTCGCCCCCGCAAGGGAAACAGCCGCAGGCCCCCTCCTCTCTTCCCTCCCCCTGCCGCCTCCTCTCCCATCTCGTTGTTTAAAATGTTTTTAACTTTCAGTGCGAGGCCCGCACTGGTTCTTTTTGGGATCCATTTCACAGGGAAGCAACTAAATGAAAGAAGTAAAGAGATGTTGTGAACGGTTTCTTCAAGTCACGTTTTTCAGTAAGTGAGGAGCGAGGCGTGCACTGGTTTAACTAAGTCAAGAGTCGGCCAAACTGGAAGATGGTACCTATAGATGAATCGATTATGCGGAAGTACAGCTTTATACTCACGCACCAAAGCAGCTAGACTAAACTATAGGCCGACCCAAAAACATTGAAAATGATTGAATAATTTGGTGCATGCTTCAGACACACCGTGGAAGTTCAGATTGTCACATGCATTTAGGTAACTACGTCACTACTGATCCAAGGCGGCGAGAATGGTATATTCGACTTCACAAGCAGCTCACAAAAGGCAGCGAGCTGGGTCACACTTACATGAATATTCCAAAACCAGATATTTTCATTGAAATGACACTTACATTGATATATGTGTAATGGGAAACAGCCTTTACAACGAAACTTTTACAACGAACTACCATTACAACGCAACTTTTACAACGCAAACTATTACAACGCATTGCTCTGGGGGGCGCTCTAGGATAGGGAATAGGTTAATTTACTATCCAATAACCTTCCCTACTATCCACGGGGACTGGAGTTGGAATAGTAAATTAAATTATTCACTATCCAGCGCCTAAAAACATTATGCGTTGTAATGGTATGCGTGGTAAAAACCGCGTTGTAAAGGTATGCGTTGTAAAAGTATGCGTTGTAACGTCATACATCCATGTGTAATATGTATGTCAAAGAGTGCAGTATATTGACCTGGGCATATATATTTAGCAATGTGGCTCAGGGAGGTGCGCTGGAAACACGAGGTGTGACCTTGAGCTCAGTAATACGAAACTTGGCAAGACCACCTTTGCCTTTTGTCTTTCCGAGTCCAAATATTGAGTACTGTTAGCGTGAATGCAGAAAGCATCTGTTGTTTACAGAGCCTAGAATTACAGCCAGAAGCGCTATAAAATGACATATCAGACATTTTATAAACATATTGATGCAAAGTTTATGTGTGTACAGTTCTTTACATACTTGGTGTGACACAGAACAAAGCGGACACTCCAATGGACGGATTTTACTTTTCTTAGAATATTTGAATGTCTGACGTTGCAAATGTTTTGAATATATACATGCAAACACACATATGTGTGACTATATAAGCAATTTTCGAACATACATATTTATGTAAGAAAGTAAACATACCACGGTATGCTGTGATAAACTGTAATAATGTATGGGCTTCCCATTGCTTACAATCCATTATTCAGACGTGTAGAATCTTTCTAATGAAATATGGGTCTAAAACCAGTGTAAATGTATAATTCACAAACACACACATAAACACACTCTCTCTCTAACACACCTACGATCGCATGTTGTATAAACAACCTTTGTTTTTAATGGCCATACGTCACAGTCAATATGTGAAAATGACATTTTTCCTTAGTTTAAGGATTACATATTTACCGCAAATTGTATATTCCAAGGTGTAGAAAGTGTAGAAAACATTTTTGCATGTAATGTAAAAAAAATAGCATGGTCTGACAATGCCATCTTTGCAGTTTAGTGACATTCACAATTTTCATATCTCCAGAAGCCTCCAGGGCATTACAGATCTAAACAAGCATTGGCATAGCCAATATAACTCGCCTTTGGGACCTTATAAGTGTTTAGCCATGCAACAGTTGATGTTGTTGCATCAAGAATATTTTGCTGGATAACTAAATACTTATAAGGCCCCAAATGCGAGAACTATTGGCTATGCCAATGCTTGTATTTATTTGCCAGCACACCGGCTCGCACTATATACAGCACGAGGTTGGGGCGGGGCTGACCCCTGCAAATGCAGGATGACAGCCCTGGTCTGCAGTGCACTTTTCGGTTTTGCCGGCAGTCTTCTGACGGCCACCCTGACATGTGCACTGTAGACCCAGCAATCCAAAGGCTGTTTAATAGCCTGGGGATTGCTGGCATAGGCCCCCAGGCTCAAACAGAGCAATATTGAGCATGCTCCAACCAATCCAGGAGTAGCTCCAGGATTGATTGGAGTTGTGTTCTTCAAGCAGGAAGGAGGTGCTTCCTTTTCCTGCTTGTGGAAACCTAAGAGAAGTGCAACACCGGTCCCGCTCCTAAATTTATGCTGAGTCGAGCGCATTCGCACCCCACCATTTTTTAATTACGTTAGCTGCCACTCTCTGTCTCCCCTTGTAACACCCCTAAATTTTGTATTAGGTGGCACCTGGGGATCTGAGCTTCAGATTCGACGTACAAGAGAAGACCAGGACAAACAAAACCCGTTGCTTGAGAACTGGAGCCCTGTTGCAGAAGAAAAAGGCACCAAACCCTGCCTGCTGCACCAAGAACTCGACAAACGCTGCTGCTATGCCATCCTGTAACCTGAAGTGACTCCAAGAACCCCAGAGCTCCTCCAGCCTTCGTGAAATTGCCATTAAGCTCCCTTGGATTGAAGGTATCACTCCCCCGCACACCGCAGGCACTGATCCCATGAAGTCTGGTTTGTCAACTTGCTGCTCCCTGACAACCTCAATGCAGAACCAAAGCAAAAAACGGTACAACACCTCCAGAGGGTCAGATCTGTTTTCCTACCACCTTTGAAGATACCAGGATTTACCGAAGCTGCGGCATACCAATACCCAGGGTACTAGAACTCCAACTGCAAACACCAAGAAGAAGTGTCCACTGTGCAGTTCTATAGCACGAGAAGAAAGCACCCATCAAGAGATGTTGAGACACTATAGCCCACATCCTGAGTGGCCCAGCTATCACAAGATCGCCTCTATAAGCTGCCTGCTCCTGACCGCGAGGTCCTCAAGACGCACAGCACACAGCTGACTTGTTCACTATGCACACAGCTCCACCAGCCTCAGCACTGACCAAATATCTCTATTCCTGTGGTATACAGGCCTTTGTGACCTACTCCCTCTAAGGAGACCCACCCGACTTGCCTGTAAGTCCCAGTGTGCAGTGGTTTTTTAAGTGGCCCCTCGTCTTTACGCACCAGCTTCCAAGACCTCAGAACACTCTACTCCCAGCCAATCCGGGATGTTCCTGAACTTCTCCTGTTGAAACTTTGGACTTGGTCCCAACAGCGACCTAAAACAAGAAGGTGAACTTCATGAAAGCATTGCCTGCATTTCTATGCATTTCTCTCCCTTCCCCATTGTTTCATATGGTGTGTAATTGCGCATAGAAGTGATACATTTATCGAACTTAGCAAAATCATCCTCTCCGAAAGTACTTACCTTATAACTGTATTCTTGGTCTTAAAAGTTATATAAAAATCAATATTATTTTTACAAATTGGTCTCAGATTTATTCTTGAGTGTGTGTCTCATTTATTGCCTCTGTGACTATATGAAATGCTTAATAGTACCGTATGATAAGCCTAACTGCTCGCCCTCACTAGCACAAAAAGATAGCTACTATTAGCTATTTATACCTCTGCCTGCCTTTTGGAGATTTATCGAACTCTCTATATAGTGTACTTCATTTTAGTACACTGTACAGGGAGTCAGTTTCCTACAGTGGCCATTTGGTTATCCACGTCCCCCACATAAACAGCAGCATTACAAAGGTCAAAATCTAATAGATTTCCATATTGCCGAACCCCCTGCTGTCCATCCCATGTCTAGTGCACATTGAGTCCTTATTCTGGAAAGGATCCAAAGAGGTAGAACTAATCCCTATCATTGCATTAAAATCTACCTCTAGAACTGTGTTGAACATCTTCATAATTCAGTAGGAGCTGTTTCTTAAAACATTAACTCCAGAGAATAAAACATCAGTGCTGCAATATTTGACACAAGTGCACTGCATTATAGAAATGAACAAGAAAGAAATTAAAATGATTAATGAAGTAAGCCCACAAGATTTGAATACAGACTGCACAAATGCTACAAGTACAATACTTTAATGAAGCAATGTACCTCATAAAGTTACAAGCTCCCGGCCCTTCCGGAGGTGGCAGGTACCCAGTAACTGAGATAGCCACCCAGACAATGTTCCTAGTAGCCCAGGTCTCCTACAGCACGACAATATCAAAATTATGAACGTAACTAATCCAGTAGCTCATAATTTATACCAGTGATGTTACAACACATAAAATTAACTTGTCCTGGAGGACATCCGAACCCATGGTTTGGCAACCTTGAAAAAGGGAGCATAACCCTGGAGTCTGTCCTGCTTCACTTCAGGTTATCCCTGCTTTGCCAGTCCAGGTCATTCATATTGGAAAGTGAATAAAACCGAGTATCAGCCATCACAAGATTCAGTTTATTTCAATGCAATTGTTGTAAAGTGATTTGCCACCAGACCTGGTAGTTTGTTGAAAACTAATATATACAGGAGGACTGGTGAGGTTTCCTAAATCAGAGGCACACATCAAATGAGTGAGTTTCAGGACTCAGTGCAGGACTTCATTGGAGATGGGAGAGTAGCTTGAGGCATCTCCCCAGCTTCTCCCCCAGTGACTTTGGGCACTGTGCATGAAACCAACAAAGTACTATGCAGATAAAGGCTGTAGTGATGTGTACTCAGTGATCTGTTTTTTACACATTCTGGATGTCTACTTAAAGGATGAGTGGGGTCCTGGCAAGCAAAGTTGTCTTCCCCAATTACCACTGTGACATGAATGCACCATACAATATTTTGGTAATTATTTTATTTTAATGGAGCTTTCTCTTTTACGTTTGCGTCACGACCATTGCCTTATCAATGGAGATGAACTGTTGATCTGGGATATATAAGTAGTTTGTGATGGATTTGGATATGTTAATGCCCCGGCTTTTCTCAGCTTCATGGTACCTGATTCATACCTTCTTTGTTTTCACATTTGGTTGGCTATGAAATAGTAGAAGTTATCTGGCAGGGATCGGGCGGTGCAGGGTGGGGTCATCTGCACTGGACATCTGAATAGCATGATATTTCCAGGGAGAGCCGCTTAAGGGGGGAGAGGTGCTTTTAGGGCTTGATGGGTTGCAATGATCCCGCCGCGAAAGATCCTAGTGACCCACTCCGGCTGCAACTACCTCCCAGTTCCCACACCCGGGAAAGAAACCCATTTAAATTTCAAAGTAGAATCTTTTACAGTCAGATTGTCTTCTGTCCCCAGAAAAACATACAAGATTTACAATGTTGCTTGGGGATACAAGGATTCACAATGGGGTAGGAGGTTTCATCTGTGGCTAACATGGAGCATTAAACCCACCTTACCTTCATCAGAAGTGAACAAGGAGGTAAAAAGGGAGTGCAGGATTATGTCTGTCTCAGCACCAGCATACGGAGCAACTAACACTTGGTCATTCCCGGGCAGTCGCATCTTCAAGTGAATTCACCCCCTGCTCAGCAGCCCTGCTGCTGTGAGTGGGAGTGTGAGTAGAGCATGGGTGTTAGGACTTGGGGTAGGTTGAATGTTGGAGATGGTGCTTGCTTTGAAATGGTCTTTTTTACACTCGGCAATTGGGTTTTGACAGTTAAATGTACATAATCTATGCAAAGGCAATGCTGGCATGAAGAAAGGTGGACAGTGTGGATTCTGGCATGACTGTCTAAGCTGCTGTGCAAATGAGGAAAACGTGGGGGATTTCTTTACAGTTACTCTTTACATGCTGGGATAATTTAGCTACATGCATAACATCGATGAAGTTAAAGCCTAGATGATCTGAATTCCGGCACCACAATAATGCTTTACATATAGGGCCAATATAGTTTCTGGCATGACATTGGTATTTTATATACTCTCCGATGTAATTTCTGACATTGCAATAATTTTTGACATGACATGAAGAAACTGTCAGCATTAAGTCAGGTGTTCCTAATAGGGCAGCATGAACCCTTTTAAGATGGCTGCAACCTCATGGATAGCTCATTTTGAAGCCTGAGCCAGTATAAGAAATATATAGCGCCAATCCAAGCTCCCTGAACAATCCCTGGATCCTTGGGCTGCCCATGGCACAATTATTATTATTATTATTATTTTGAGTTAGACCCCAGATTAACAGAGCACTTTACATGTTATGTGATTATTTTTAGAAGAGGTACATGAGGGATTCATAAGTTGAACAATACAGAATTGAGTGGTTATAAAGTCACACATGCATAACACAAGGACACGTTGAGGAATGGCATCGGGGACGGAATGGGAGACTGAAAGAGCCAGGTGTCCCTCTTGAAGGAACCAGTAAAAGAGGGAAACTTAGAACAGTTTGTGCACATGTTGAAGTAGATGTTGAGGAGTGGAAGTTTTAGGTCCCGTGGACATCGCTTGTTAAAAAACAGCAAGAATACAACAGACATACACCTTCGTAGCATGCAGCAAGCGCATTCCTAGTTGAACAATATTGCATAGATTTCTAAAGAGATTTAATTCAACAAATTAAGGTACTTGACATGTGAGCACCACTGACTCTTTTGAGCATCAGTGATCACCCAGGACAGTCCTGTATTTTGAGATGCCCTCTGGCACACTTGGGAGGCATCAATAATAGGCTGACATTATTAGTGTCACAAACGTGTTGATGAGCTCTTAGCTCCACAGCAACAGTGATATGGGTTATTTCCCGACATACATTTTAAAACTGGTATTGTCTCTCCACTAGAATTTAGCATGCCAATTTTTTTTAGTGGAACAGCTGCAACAGGTAGGCGCTGCATCCCACATCTCAAAAATATGTGCCTCTTTGCGTCATTTTTTAAAATCACTATGTTCACTTGCACGGCTGGTTTTAATATTTTTAGCAGGGCTGCTTTTTGTTTCCAGTTCTGACCTTGGTGTGGAATATGACTCACTGCACCTTCCACTAAGGCTAGTGCAGGGAGTCAATAAGCTAATTATAATGGGCGTTCTTCGTATCCATTAATACTCACACTTCTATGTCCTCATATTATCAACACAATGTTTGCATGTGCTTGTTGTATTCTGTCAGGGCATTTGTTTCGGTTTATGGCACTAGATCAATTTCACCTGAAATCTGTCATTACATTAGTAGCCAAACAAACATGCACTATGCATCTGCTGCCACTCTTATGTGTACTGTAGGTTAGTCATGCTGCTGTGGCCCATTTTGCTGTTGAAACTTTAGCATTGTTTATTTCTGTCCAGTGAATCTTTAAATCAATGGGTGCACTGTGAACTATGTGAGGTTTGTGGATGTAACACTTTCGTTCTGTATATTGTGCATGTCGCACTGGACCAGTGTGCAGAAATCACCACATATCCAGCATTTAAAGAGTTTGCTGAATGTACTGTAGCTAGCGTGTGCAATTAACAAGCTTGAAGCTAAAGGCCACATGCATCATTGTAAGGTTTTGTGATTCCTTATTTGCGATTTTTAGGGAATCGCAAATAAGGAATCGCAAAATGGGATGCATGATTTTATTCGCATAATATTTGCGATTCGGTAAAAATCGCAATTTTTACCGAATCGCAAATATTATGCGAATTCCTAATTTCGATTTCGCAAATCCCATTGATTCCTATGGGCCAAAAGGCCCATAGGAGTCAAAGGAAAGGCATTTACAAATTGCGAATTTGAAAATGCGATTCGCAATTTGTTAATGCATTCCAAGGGTGCAGAGGGGGGTCCAAAGGACCCCCCCTGCACCCCTGAAATGTATTTTAAAGTGCATGTTTCACACACACATGTCCTACGGACATGTGTGTCTGTAACTTGAAAGTTTAAAAAATGCATTTTTGAGCATTTTCATAACTTTTCGCAAATTACCACGAGGTTCAACCTCGTGGTAATTTGCACCCCCTAATTGCTAATTCGCAATTTGTAAAACAATCATGCATCGCTTTTAAGGAATCGCAAATTTGTGATTCCTTAAAAGCAATCGCATTTTTGGAAATCGCTAAAAATAGCGATTTTCACAAAAATGTATGATGCATCCCAAAAACTTATTTAGGAATCGCAAACGGCCGAATTTACCGATTCGCACCGTTTGCACTTCCTAAATAGGTTGATGCATGTGGCCGTTAATGTGTGCTTGTTTTCTTTGCAGTACATTCACTGCAGCTGCCCAACTTGTGTTCCTAACTATACAACACATTTCTTGACTACCCCATTTCCATTCCTTCCTTTTCGTTGTCTGTGCACTGTATGGTATGAATCTGTTCGCCTGTCCTTGGATGGCCTGGATCCTCACTTTGCTGGTTGGAACTTTGTTGCTACTGCCTGTTCCTCGGTGGACGTGCTTCCAACACAGCTTCCATGAGCCCAGAGCTCCAGAGTGCGGTTCGAATTGTGGCTTTTTGTTTTTCCAGCTCCTACTGATGATCTCTTCCAGACTCTTTGGTGGTCTGTTCTGTAGCGCACCATTTAATTCGTCAATTAAGGTTTTGTGTGTTCTGTTGTTATGTCCTTTGGTCAAAATGATTCTTTCAACCATTTAGTTTGGTCTCCCACATTTGCACTGAGTTGTAAGTTCCTTCATGTTCTGTTTTGTTCAGTATTTTGAGAAGTATCTGAAGAATGTTGATGCATTGCACAATTGCAAAGTAAATACAAATGCTCAAAAAACGTCTGTCCTTATGCTCGGAATTTCACTTGTGGTTATTCCACATTCCATAACACAGTGTTTTCTGCCTTAAAGTTCGCACTGGTGCAAACTTCATTGCACATTCATCTAGTTAGTGTGGGGGTACATGCTCCAGCTGCGCCAGTCCACATGTATTCCCCACGGAATGGCACACACATGATATCCCTGTGAACGTGCGCTGTTACAATAAAGTTTCAGAACTGCTTAGCTTCAGTTACAACGGAATATGAAACGTAATACTCCAGGTGACAAAGTGAGAAGGAAGTTATATCCCTTCAAAATGTGTTTACATTAAATTTCCATTTGCGCATTAGGCGTTCCCCAAACCAGAAGGAAAAGAGAGAATAGATGAAATGGGCTCAGGGTGGCTGGCTTTGGCATCTGGAGAACTGGAATAGGGGAAACTGTGTTTTTCAGTGCTAAGTGCTGGAGATTACATTGTGTTATGAATGGGCATATCTTCAATGCAAATTTATCATAGAAGTCAAAAGTGGCCTTTTGACGCCATCCTACAAAATGTACCCTGCAATTCAGAGTTTCGCAAACAACTAGTTGTTTTAAATATCATTGTACGATTCAATTTACAAATCAAGCACATAGAAATAACTATGGATTGTAATGTGTTTAATAAATGATATGTCAAAGTAAGACTTGTTTTAATCAAATGTTAAAATTCCACATTTTGGAATAACAAATCCACGTCGATGAATATTTTAGAGCCGTGTCTTGCCGGTGCTAGTCTGTAAAAGGAGGTTATAAGTTTCTGTAAGACAGGGCAATGTTCAACATTTATTGCTGGAGGACACCCTAATGCCAACCAGTGGCACTTGTGTGATACTGTTTCTGGTGCCCGATTTTATTCCAGATTTTGCTACTTGACCAAAATGCTTGAATAAAATCTACCGTGCATAAAATGATATGCTGCAGAGTCTATATAAAACAGTTTCTGCAATGGAGGTGAAGATAAATGTGGCCAAATAACATGTTAATTAGAGCAATTGTACTAGTAAATACATATTCAAGCAATAATTCATTCTATCAAACGGCATTTTTAGAGCAAAGCACAGTCAACCCTAGGGGTATCTGGGCACTGTGTCTCCATCGAAGAGCCAGATCTTGAAGTCTCTTTCTTAAGTCTGTCAACGAGGGGGCTGTACAGAGCTAGAGGGGAAGGTCGATCCAGGTCTTGGCAGCGATGTAGGAGAAGGTGCGTCCACCACTGCGGCTATGATGGAGGCGAGGGTGTGTGTGAGGGTGAGTGAAGAGGAGTGCAGATGTCTAGCGGGTTGGTGGAAAGTCAGTCGATGGTTGAGGTAGGCAGGTCCTAGGTCATGGAATGCTTTGTAGTCATGCGTGAGGAACTTAAGCTGGCATCTTTTCTGGACAGAGAGTCAGTGGAGGTCTATCAGATGGGGGGCAATGTGGGTTAAATTTGGGAGGTCCAGGATGAGTCTGGCTGCAGCATTCTGTATGGTCTGGAGTCTTCTGAGGAGCTATGTGGAGATGCCGGCGTAGAGGATGCAGAGACAGGAGGAGGTGAATGCAGTAACCTGTAGTTTCATGGTCAGTTGGCTGTCGAGGATGATGCTGAGGGTGCATGCATGGTTAGTCGTGTGGGTTTGAGGCCACCAGCTCTGGTCCTATGTGGCGTTGTTCTTCCTGAAAATCAGTAGTTCCGTTTTGTTGGAGTTGAGTTTGAGGTAGTTGTATTTCATCCATTCGGCTATGTTGGTCATGGCGTTGCAGAAGTTGACTTTGGGGTTGGAGGGGTCCTCAGTGAGTGAGAAGATCAGTTGAGTATATTTCAAAGAAATTTGGACAAGGCTGTTCCTAGGGAATTAAAAACTCTTTACCAAGTAGGAGGGGGGGCGGAGAGGGGTAGGAGAACTGCCACTACACGGGAGAGACGAGCCTTATATACAGAGGCCTCATCCTTGATGTATGACCCGCCGGGCATTGATGTTGTAATTAGTTCTTGACCTTTAGGCAAGGAACAGTACAACAGAGGCACCACGCCCCCCCCCCCTACTTGGTAATGAGTTTTTAATTCTGACATAGAATTCCTGTTTTGTAGACTTTTCCACAGAGGTGCTGAAGAATCGCCTGTCAATGCACTAATGCGAGAAACATGTCGACCGATTTTTAACACTTTCCAATCTAGTCTAGAGCAAGGAAACATTAATTTCCAGTTAACCCAGACTAGCTTCGTTTTTAGTTGGAACAAGGGACCACCAGAATAAATTAGTCTCAGGTACCCTCAGCTCCATTTTAATTCACATTACTGTCTACAACCTCCTGGCCCCACACCCGCACTTCACCCATAGGCAGTTGGACCAAAAGATCTCCGTTAAAGAGCCCCTCTTTGAGGTGTGCCCGTTGGGTGTTGCACCGCCTACCCAATGAGGAGCCCTGCCGATGATGAAGCATGACACCTGCAAAGGTGTGTGAGGCAACTAATTCCAACAAAATGGATACCCAGTGGTAGGTTTATATCTGCTAACCACCACACTTCCTCCTCACTGTGACCTGCACACTACCTTTTCCTTCCCTAGGAACAGCCTTGTCCAAATTTCTTTGAAATATACTTGCTCTGGGCACGGACAACGACTGGACCTTCCACTCCCCTTGAGTGGTAATCTAGCCCTCTTTGATCCAATTGGATCGCTCTCCCCCATTTTGTTAAGAAGATCAGTTGAGTGTCATCTGCGTAGGAGATTATGTTGAGTCTGTGGGATCTGGCAACGTCTGCGAGGGGGGTCATGTAGATGTTGAACAGGGTGCAGCTGAGGGATGATCCTTGTGGTATGCCACATATGATATCTTTGAGTGCAGAGGTGAAGGGAGGCAGTCGGATGCTCTGTGTGCATCCTGTGAGGAAGGAGGTGATCTATTTGAGGGCATTTTGCTGTATGCCTATGTTGTGGAGTCTGTTGATGAGGGTGTTGTGGGAGACTGTGACGAATGCCGCGGAGAGATCAAGGAGGATCAGGGCCACGGTTTCTCCACTGTCAATTAGTGTTTTGATGTTGTCTGTGATGACAATCAGTGCAGTCTCTGTGCTGTGGTTGGCCCAGAATCCTAATTGAGAGGTGTCCTGTATGTGGTTTGGCCGGGTAGGGGAGCAGAGACAGGGAGATCGATTGGTAATTTTTGAGGATGTTGGGGTCAGCTGAAGCTTTCCTATGGAGGGCTCTGATGTCTGTGTGTTTCCATCTGTCTGGGAAGGTTGCTATGGGGATGGAGATGTTGAGGATGCTGGTGAGTTACATGCTTATTGGGGTTGTTGTGATGTTTTAAAGGTGATGGGGGCAGAGGGCAGTGGACAACCTGGAGGTGATGGAAAACATGATGGCTGGGGTGGTCAGCGCACTCAGCGGTGTCCAGGTGGCGGATGCTTGGCTGTTAGTTGAGGTTGTCTGGGTCAAGGGTGGCAGGTTGAATGTTGAATATATATATATATATTCACTGAAAAAACCATAGGTTTCACACACGTTATAGTTAGGAATTAGCATTTAAAAAACCTTGCAAATTCACTGAAAAAACCATAGGTTTCACACATGTTATAGTTAGCTGGACATTTCACTCATACAAAACCTTTGAAATTCCCCCGTTATAGTTAGTTCAGCTAACTATAACTCGCGCGACCGCAATGCACTGCTGATTCACGGACCCCCTGAGAAGGCCTAGGGGGTCAGGGAGTCTCTACCCTGCCCTCTTTTCACGTTCTCCACTATTGTGTTTGACTCACTTCTGCCTCGAGAGTGCGTGCAATGTGCGCGCACCTCGCGTTTTAAAAAAAAATATGTTTTTTTTGCCCTTCAGGGTCCTTCAGGGACCCCCTGAGAAGGCCTAGGGGGTCAGGTAGTCTCTACCCTGCCCCCTTTTCACGTTCTCCACTTTTGTTTTAGAGTCACTTCTGCCTCGAGGGTGCGTGCAATGTACACGCACATCGCGATTTTCTTTTTTTTTTTTTTAAATGGTTTTTTTGCCCTTCGGGGTCCTTCAGGGAACCCCTGAGAAGACCTAGGGGGTCAGGGAGTCTCTACCCTGCCCCCTTTTCACGTTCTCCACTTTTGTTTTGGGCTCTCTTCTGCCTCGGGGGTGCGTGCAACGTGCGCGCACCTCGCGATTTAAAAAATAAAAATATATATATATTTTTTAGGCCTTCAGGGTCATTCAGGGACCCCCTGAGAAGACCTAGGGGGTCAGGGAGTCTCTACCCTGGCCCCTTTTCACGTTCTCCACTTTTGTTTTGGGCTCTCTTCTGCCTCGGGGTGCGTGCAACGTGCGCGCACCTCCGATTTAAATATATATATATATTTGGTTTTTTTAGGCCTTCGGTGTCCTTCAGGGACCCCATGAGAAGACCTAGGGGGTCAGGGAGTCTCTACCCTGCCCCCTTTTCACGTTCTCCACTTTTGTTTTGGGCTCTCTTCTGCCTCGGGGGTGCGTGCAACGTGCGCGCACCTCACGATTCAAAATAATTAAATAAATAAATTTATTAGGCCTTCAGGGTCCTTCAGGGACCCCCTGAGAAGACCTAGGGGTCAGGGAGTCTCTACCCTGCCCCCTTTTCACATTCTCCACTTTTGTTATGGGCTCTCTTCTGCCTCGGAGTGACAAAATGGCGGCCAACACTTTCTGGTTTCCATCGATTAGAATGTTGACAGACGACTAACAGCAAATCAGAATTCCGCTCGCGCACACCCGATTCGCGCACGGTGCGCGCACGGTGCGCGCTTATAGATATATATATTTATTTTCTTTTAATTTTCTTAGAAACTACTGCAAGGATTTACACCATTTCAGCAAAAGCGTGATCTGTGAATCAGACTCCACCATTTTGCCAAATCTCTTGTAATTCCGTTCAGCCGTTCGGGCTGTAGCCGTGTCTAATCGTCCTATGGAAAATAACATGAGGAAAACACGTTTTGGGACCCCCCTTTTTTATCAGCCTCCACTTGACAAATCCCCCCAAAACTTTCAGGGAAGGACCGGAGCGGAGCGGGCCATCTTCTTTGAGAAATTAGTTAATCCCAATAGAATGTTGCGGATTTCCTATGGAAACTAGGTCCTTACTATAACTACCTACTGGCGACCGCCAGTAGGTAATATATATATTACCTACTGGCGATAGCCAGTAGGTATATATAGTTAGGATTTTTTTCCTATGGGATTTTTGAAAATTCTATGTTGAATAACTTTGGCGTTTGTGGACGGAATTGGCTGAAATTTTCTGGAAAATGGAACATTTTGTTTCTGAGCAGCCCCTGAAAATTTGGGGGGGGTCGTCAAGGGGGGGCCGAGAAAAAAGGGGGGTCCCAAAACGAGTTTTTACAATGCAATTTTCCATAGGGCGGTTGGCCTCACTTTTAGCTCGAACGGCTGAATGGATTTCCACGAAACTTGGCAAAATTGTAGGGACTGGTAGCCCGATGTGCCTTTTGTAGGTCTCAATATATGTGCTCCAGTGGATTTTGAGTAAATTAGGTAAAAAAAAAGATATATATCTAGAGCCGCGCCCCGGTACGCGTACCGGGGAGCGCTTCAGGCGCGCCACGCGACTTGCGCACGGCAAGCTGATTGGTTCTCGGGTGTCTGTAAACATTCGAAACAGTCCGCAGCGGCCGCCATCTTGTGTCTCGGTGGGATTGAGACACAAGAGGTGGCAAGAATCAAAGGGGGGAAATTAGCAAAAGGGGGCAGGGTACACCCCCCTGACCCCCTACTTTTGATGTGGGGGCCATAAAAGGCTCCCGCGGGTAAAAAAAAAAAAATAATAATATCGATTTTCGCGGGGGGGAGCGCCCGGTACGCGCACCGGGGAGCTTACGGGGGAGCGTACCATGGAGATTAAAAATGACAGACTTTTTAAAAAAAAAAAAAGCTTCTTTTTATAAATTGGAGGTAGTTCTGAAAATAACTTTTTTTTGATTTTGTTGTTTTATATATTTTTTTTTGTTTTTGTTGTTTTATATTTTTTTTTAGACTTTTTAAAACAATTTTATATTTTTTTTGGATTTTTGTCAAGGGAAAAACAAAAACAGGGATTGCAAAACTGCTCAACAGGAGCAAAAATTTTTTTAAATTTAGGGACTGGCAGAGCAGCGGTGTTGCTGCTTCTTTAGGGCAATCAGTTCAACACTCTGCTCCCCATAGCAGAGCAGTTCGTCACACTCTGTGCACAAAAATTTGATGCCTGCAAACACCGGCTGAATGTTAGGGACCATTCTTCCACGGGGTGGTCCCGAAGGTGTTGCTCCACCAGTGGAGGTGCTGCCGCCATCTGTTGGTACATTCCGTGCCAGCTCTCTGACACTCTCCCTGGCAAAGTTGTTAGGGTGTCTTCTTTTGACATGCCTGATCAAATTAGCATTCCCAAAACTATATTTTTTCAGAGGATTGCCTCTGGATAAACTACTCCCACATATTTTGCAGGTTACTTTGGGAGCGTTGACTTTTTTCTGTCCTTCAGGGATGTCGTAAAATTTCCAGATGAAATGGGTTTTTTTCTTTTGCTGAGGAGGGTCCTCATCTAAAAATCCATCTGAATCACTGCTGGATGACTCTCTTGCAGCCATTGCTGGAGATCAGAAAAGTAGGAGATAGAGTAGACAGAACAGCTCTTGCTCTCTCCAAGTACAAAGCAATAGTGAGAGAAATGGGTGGGTTTCACACAATTTGGAAAATAAAAAGTTCTGAACCAATGAAAAGTGTTATTTTAAAGTCACATGGTTTGACGCGCTTACGCTACGCGCCCCGGGGCACGCCCCGGGCGTGTATCGTAAGCGCATCGGGGCGCTTACGTTGCGCGATCGTATGCGCTTCCGGGTGCGCTTACGCGGTGCGTCATAAGACGCATCTCGTGGCTACGCGATACGTGTCTTATGACGCAAGGCGTGGCGGCTACGCGATACGTCACGATGTTGTTTTCGTTCGCGGCAATAGCGCTTCCGGGACGCGTATTTGTACGCGCCCCGGGCGCGCCGCAAGATTGCGCTTACCCGTGCGTTCACCTGTCCGCGCCCCGGGAGCTTACAAAAAAAAGTATTAAAAAAAATTATTAATAAACATATAAAATATATTTTTGGATTTAAAGAAGAATACATTTTACAGCTATAGATATTAGCTTTTAAAAAACCATTGAAATTCACTGAAAAAACCATAGGTTATAGACCATATATAGTTAGGAATTAGCATTTACAAAACCTTGAAAATTCACTGAAAAAACCATAGGTTATAGACCATATATAGTTAGGAATTAGCATTTAAAAAACCTTATTTTACTCACACAAAACCATTGAAATTCCATATATAGTTAGTTGCACTAACTATATATCGCGCACCCGCAATCCACTGCTGATCATGTCACATATTACATCATTCATGACATGGTCAGTGACATCACTGATGACATCACTGATGACATCTCATTTGACATCATTCTTGTGCTAATACGATAAACCTCTTCAGACTCTAATATAACCTTAGATACACTCAGTGTATACAGACACTCACACACTGCCACTCATCCATGGAGTTACTCACACACCCAGTCAGTCATGCAAAGAAACAATCTCACCTCCATTTCTTCAACTATACAGTTAAACACACCTTACTTATTGAAACATATACTAACACATATTTACTCTCTTATACAATCCCTGATACAAGTTCACAATGATCGATACAACCACTCACTCATTCAGTGGCTCTCATGCACAGTTATTTATATATGCCAACTCTCACATGTACTGTGTTTTACATATGTACTTACTATGACATGTAGCATTGAGATATCCATTCACTCATCAATACACTCATGCACACAGTCAACTGCCCATGTAGCTGTTTCCACATGCACTCTTGAACTCATACACCTAGTGAATAAACTGCTCACACATCTATGCATAGAGTCACACACCTTCCAGCCACCCCCACACAAACTCAATCTCCCATAGAAATACTTGGGCAACCAATTAATAACACATATAGCCTCTCGTATAGCTAATGATCAACACATGTAGCAGTTTACAGAACAACAGACATAATGATGCACAAATTAAGACAGTTTAGTCACTAACCCATGCATTCAGTGAGACACATTTAATCACTCACTCATACAGTCAGTCACGCACCTACTAAATCCTTCATCCAGACACTTATACATCCACTCATTCTTCAATTTGTAAGACATATTTTAACTTTACAGAAACATACAGTCACTGGATGTTGTCATCAGTGATGTCATCAGTGATGTCATTTGAGATGTCATCAGTGATGTCATCAGTGATGTCACTGACCATGTCATGAATGATGTAATATGTGACATGATCAGCAGTGGATTGCGGGTGCGCGATATATAGTTAGTGCAACTAACTATATATGGAATTTCAATGGTTTTGTGTGAGTAAAATAAGGTTTTTTAAATGCTAATTCCTAACTATATATGGTCTATAACCTATGGTTTTTTCAGTGAATATATATATATCCAGCTCAATTTCCTGCAGTAACATTGATAAAGGCGGAGCGCCGAAACGCGTCTGTTGCGAATATAAATATCTTAGAGCTACCCCGGAGTGCGTGGTTTCTTTGCTTGAAGCTTTATTGAAACCGTGAGCTGGATATATATATATATATATACATATACACATAAAATAAGGAATCCATATTACCAGGTCCCCCATTTTCTACCAAGATATGTAAGAATTTTTAAATATACACTAAGGGGGTTTCACGCCTGGACCGAATGTAGACATGAGGACTATATAATACCGCTTCTTGCCTCTAAATAAAGCATAAAACTGTAGTGGGAACTGCAAGTGGACCACGCTGCAGTTCACATGGTTACCAGGAATAGCATTGGGGTTACGCAGTCACGTGATGTGAGGATGCAGGGAGATGTTGTCACGTGACCACGCTCCCTAGCACACTTAAAGAAGCTTCGCCCAGCTGCAGGTATTTCTACACCGCGTGCCTGGGACAAGAGGTCGAGGTGGAGCACCACCCTTTGAGTAGTAAGGAGCAGCGGGGGCAGGCACTTAGCGCAAGGGGGGCCATATGGAACTAAGGGTTGTGTATCCTTATGTGCAACCGCTCCATATTACAAGGCGAAGAGCTACTAATGGGGATGTGTGTGTTTTTTAAGATCGACATGCAAATACTTAGCTCCGTAAACTTGGCATGTCATGAACTATGAGAATCAGAAATACTGGTATCATTAACGTTCTTATTTTTTATTTTATTAGAATTTCACATGAATAAACATATGATCAGTACAAAAAAACAGTGAACATAGTATCGCATATTACGCTATATGACTACCAATACAGTTGGTTTACCAGTGGTTTACAGCAACCACAGACCATCATTTTAGAGTTTACCTTCTTAATGAAAAGAATACATTACGGAGATACATCACAATCAAGAAGAAAAGAAAAAAAAAGACATTTGGTGTTTCAATACTACATAGCCAGTCTAACCAACGGATACTCCCACATTGCAGATTATGGGCACACTTCATTGCGTGGAGAAGTGTGGCTCAGTGGTTAGAGGCGGCAGACCCGGAATCTGAGATCGACCGTGGACCAGGGTTCGATTCCCCGCCTCGGCGGGTCTCGGGCTCATAAATTCCACGGTCTCGACAATTCTCGCTCCGGTGCCTACTCGACTCACGGGGTCACACTCTGCGACTCTGGGCAATAGCTTGCTTAATCTCCACATCGGCCCCTCGTGGCGGGATGCCTGGCTTTCACCTTGTGGATACCCTGCCGGGGTTTCTCACAGGGGAATACCAGGACGGGTTCCCTAAGCAAGCGCGGAGATGCCCCAGGGTAAGTCCTGCGCTATACAAGTTTCATACATTTACATTGCGCAGGCGGGATTATGAAGCGTCCGTGTCAGCAGTACAGAGCCAATTTGTAAATGGCGACCATATATCTTTAGGGTGCGATTGTGCCGGTAGAAGCTCCCAATAACATGTTAATTGATCTCTACAGTATGTGATGTCTTTTATCCAAGCTTTTGTGGTTGGGGGGGGGAAGTTGTGCCCCAGTGTAGGGCTTCTTGTCTTTTTGCTAGCAGCAGTAACAATGCTGTGAGCCGCCCCACCGATGTTGGGGTATCATGTACAAACCCAGCAATGCCACCAATGGAGTGCTTGGCAGATCCTGTTCGGTTATATTCTTAATGTGGTACAATATTATTGACCAGAAATTAGCTTTGGGCCAGCACTCCCAAGCCAAATGTATGAAAGTTGCTTGGGGGGTCCCACACCGCCAGCAGTTCGTATCTGGTCACAGCCCCATGCGTTGTAGTTTCGTTGGGGTGCGGTAAAGGCGATGGATGTATTTAAAGTGAGTTAGCCGCAGATGATAGGAGACAGTTGTTCTAATTCTCTGCAGCAGAAGCCCCACAGTTTGTCCGTAGTATCCTCTCCTATGTCAGCCTCCCATGCTGTGCTTGATTGTGGTACTATAATTGGAGATTCCTTTAGTGTGATTGTATAGATACGAGTCACAAGCTTTCGACCTGATTCTACCGCAATTATGTTTTCTAATGCCGGCACTGACGGAAGGGTATTTGGGAATGTGTTATATCTACTCTGGCACGTTGCACGTAGCTGGTAGTATAATAGTGTGTCTAGCACCAGTGGTGGTGTTGAGCTACACATTTGTTGGAGTGTTAAGAATTTGTCCCCTGGATACAAGTCCCTGCCAGTAATAATTTTGTTTGATTGCGCGCGCGCCTGCACCTTTTTGTCCATGAGTGGTCGATTCAATGGATTGTTCGCTAGTGGTATTGATGGTGCATATAGGACTTCTGTTTTGGCCCGTTTGCAGAGCCCAACCCAGGTCCAAAGCATGGTTTCAGTGGTGTTAATTTCGTGTCTAGGGGGTTTGTATTTTTGGTATAATACAGTGGGTGGTGCCACTCTGACCACTATGACCACCACATGTGGCTGGAATAGTGTTGGATGCAGCCAAAAGTGTAAGAATTGGACCTGTGCGCTGTATGCATAAAGTGCAAAATCAGGAGCTCCGAGCCCTCCTTGTGACAATGGCAATGGGAGTACTTCCCAAGAAGCTATTTCCCTGCCCATACAAGCTCAATCATTATAGATCTAATCCATTAAAAGAATTGTGTCGTGATTGGTATGGGAATATTCACAAATAAATACAGTAATTTTGGAAGGATAATAATTTTTTATGGCGATGCAGCCTTCCAGGGACAGAGGCAGAGTCTTCCATCTCCAAACTCCGTCTTCTATCCAGTCCACTGCCCTGTCCTGCCTTAATTGGCTGTCCAGATCTCTTGTAAGTTTCTTTAGATTTAGACACCCAAGTACTGCGTTGGGCCGTCCGCCCAGGCTATCGGGTATTCAGTGTCAAAAGCGAGTGTACCTGATGTTAATGGAAGAATAATGGACTTTCCCCAATTGGTTGTTATCCCTGATAGACCCCATAACATACTAGTTCTCTTGTTATGGGTGTAAAATGTTCCCCCGGGTCGGTTATGTAAAGGGTGATGTCATCTGTGTACATTGACACAACCAAGCCTTTGGTTGTGAATCCTATCCCACGATTTGCATTGTGTTGTCTTGATCTGGCTGCTAATGGCTCTGTCGCTTTCGCGAATATTAGGGGTGACCTGCAGGTAGGTCCGCCCCCTAGCCACCACGCGGTCCTCCCCATGCTGTGCGCTGTTGCGCTGTTGAGACGCTCAGTCCGCTACTCGCTCTGACCGGGACTGCTCCTCCTGGTAACTTGTGCCGTTCTGCCTTATTGTCTATTTCCCTGCATTTGCCTTCTGTATCCATTATTGTAACTTGTGCCGTTTTCTGTTGTTTTTTCCCCTCATTTGCCTTGTGTACATCTGTGCCTGCTCTCCCCTTCGCCGCCTGTACCCTCTGTCTGGTTCCCATTGTGTCCCTTTGCCTTCTGTTACCCTGGTGACCCTGTGATTGTTGCCCCCTCGCTCCCCCTTTTCCTTCTGTGCCCCCCCGCTTCCCGCTTCACCCTTGCTTCCCGCCGCTGCTCCCTGTGGCCCCACCCCCCCGCCATTCCCATTCGCTCCCCTCTCCCGCCTCCCAGCTGCTCCTCCCTCCCTCAGCCCCTCATATGGAGGCCGCCCGGCGAACGCGCAGCGGACGCGCGCAGCGGTAGTGCCGATTGTGCGCCGAAGGCGCGCCAAAGGCTAGCCCGTCTACGCCCGTCCGCACCTGGACCGCACCCAGCGCCAGGACCCCTGGCCCCCGCCGATGCAAGACTACCCGACGGACCTACGACGCCGCCACCCTCAACGCACTCAATACCGGCCGGAACCCTGACTGCTACTGAGCCACCCGGAGACGCACCCACGGACCCTTCGCCTGCCAAGCCTGCAAATTCACCTGCCTCCGGACCTGCACCACCACCGCCAAGTCGAGCACCAGCAGCAACCACCTGAAGTGCATCCTGCTCAACACCCGCTCCGTCCACAGGCAAGCCGTGGAACTCTGGGACCTGCTCAACGCGACAGCACCGGACGTCGCCTTCCTCACCGAAACCTGGATGAACGCCTCCTCAGCGCCCGACATCGCCATAGCCATCCCGGACGGATACAAGATCACCCGGAAGGACCGCATCAACCAGACGGGAGGAGGCATCGCCATCATACACAAGAACACCATCCGCATCTCGACTAACTCCGACGAAACCTTCACCGCCGCCGAACACCTGCACTTTCAGATACACACTGACCCCAAGACTACCCTCCGAGGCACCCTCATCTACAGACCCCCGGGACCACGCACACAATTCAGCGAAGACATCGCAGACTTCATCAGCCCGCACGCCCATCCCTCCGCCGACTACATCCTCCTAGGAGACCACAACTTCCACCTGGAGAACAACAATGACAGAAACACCACCGCCCTGCTGGACAACCTCGCCAACCTCGGACTCAAGCAACTGGTGAACACCCCCACCCACTACGCCGGCCACACGCTTGACCCCGTCTTCTCATCCAGCAAGCACATCTCCTTCAGCCACGCCACAGGACTCCACTGGACCGACCACAGCTGCGTCCACTTCAGCTTCGGAAAAACTACGACCCACCACCACCCGCAACAGGTTCCCCGCCGGAGCTGGAGCAAGATCACTGCCGAGCTGCTCACCGCCTCTCTCAGCCAGAACACTCCCACCAGCACAACGGACCCCAACGAAGCAGCCAGCAACCTCACCAAGTGGCTGACCGCCTGCGCCGATGACCTCGCACCACTAAAGAACCCTCCCTGCAGACCCGGCAGCAAGAAAACCCCCTGGTTCACCGATGAACTCAAGAAATCCAAGAAGAACTGCCGCACCCTCGAGAAAGCCTGGCGGCTCGACCAGACCACAGACAGCAGGACCGCCCTCAAGCTTGCCACCCGCAAACACCATCAGCTGATCCGCGCCACCAAGAAGTCGGCACTCAAAGAACGACTGGACAACAACGCCCACGACAGCAAGGAACTCTTCAGCATCGTCAAAGAGTTCTCCAACCCCAGCTCCGGAAACAACGACATCACTCCCTCGCAAGACCTCTGCAACTCACTCGCCTCGTTCTTCCACGGCAAAATCGCCGACATACACAACAGCTTCGACGCACAGACCACGCACCCTACCACCGAACCAACGCCCGCCACCACCACCCTCTGCAACTGGACCCCGATCAGCACCGAAGACACCACCCGCACGATGAACTCCATCCACTCCGGATCACCAACAGACCCCTGCCCACACCACGTCTTTAACAAAGCCGACGCCATAATCGCACCCCATCTCCGGGACATCATCAACTCCTCCTTCCACACCGCCACCTTCCCGGAGAGCTGGAAGCACGCAGAGCTGACCGCCCTCCTGAAGAAACCAACGGCGGACCCCACCGACCTCAAGAACTACCGTCC
The DNA here is from genome assembly GCF_964261635.1 of Lissotriton helveticus. NCBI lineage: Eukaryota > Metazoa > Chordata > Amphibia > Caudata > Salamandridae > Lissotriton > Lissotriton helveticus. The sequence goes on along the minus strand of NC_136063.1, from coordinate 307,252,820 downwards.
CACCTCGCTCCTTCCTTTCCCGGCCAAAGTCATCGAGAAGACCGTCAATAGACAGCTTGCCGCCTTCCTCGAGACGAACGGATCCCTCGACCCCTCGCAGTCCGGGTTTCGGGCCAACCACAGCACCGAGACCGCCCTAATCGTAGCCACCGACGACATCAGAACCCTGATCGACAACGGAGAAACAGCGGCCCTCATCCTCCTGGACCTCTCTGCGGCGTTCAACACTGTCTGCCACCGCACCCTAGTGAAGCGCCTCAGCAACATCGGAATCCAAGAGAAAGCACTGGAGTGGATCATCTAGTTCCTCGCCGGAAGAACCCAGAGAGTCCGCCTCCCCCCGTTCAGATCTGAGGCCACTGAAGTCATCTGCGGAGTACCACAAGGATCTTCACTAAGTCCAACCCTCTTCAACGTCTACATGAGCCCCCTCGCAGCCATCCAACGACAACACAACCTCAACATCATCTCCTACGCCGACGACTCCCAGCTGATCCTCTCCCTCACCAACGACCCCACCACCGCCAGAGCCAACCTACACGAAGGGATGAAGGACGTCGCCATCTGGATGAGGAACAGCCGCCTTAAACTGAACTCAGACAAGACGGAAGTCCTCATCCTGGGATCATCACCCTCCGCCTGGGACGACTCCTGGTGGCCCCTGGCCCTGGGCACCGCTCCCAAGCCAACGGACCACGCACGCAACCTGGGCTTCATCCTGGACTCCTCCCTGTCGATGACCAGACAAGTCAACGCCGTCTCATCCTCGTGCTTCAACACCCTGCGCATGCTCCGCAAGATATTTAGATGGATCCCCATTGAAACCAGGAAGACCGTCACCCAGGCACTCGTCACCAGCCGACTGGACAACGGGAACACCCTCTACGCCGGAACCACAGCCAAACTTCAAAAAAGACTCCAACGCATCCAGAACGCCTCCGCACGACTCATCCTGGACATCCCCCGACACAGCCACATCACCGGACACCTGAGAGACCTGCACTGGCTCCCCGTCAGCAAGACAATTACGTTCAGACTCCTCACCCACGCACACAAGGCTCTCCACGACCTGGGCCCCAAGGACCTCAACGACCGCATGACCTTCTACACGCCCACCCGCCAACTACGATCGACCAGCCACGCCCTCGCCACCGTACCACGCATCCACAGAGCCACCGCCGGAGGAAGATCCTTCTCCTACCTGGCAGCCAAGACTTGGTACTCCCTCCCCACCCACCTTCGGCAAACCCAAGACCATCTCTCCTTCAGGAAGCAGCTCAAGACCTGGCTGTTCGAGCAGTAACATACCCCTCTCCCCCAGCGCCTTGAGACCCTCCCGGGTGAGTAGCGTGCTTTACAAATGCCGTGATTGATTGATTGATTGATTGACAAAGGACACCCTTGCGGGCTGCTCCTGGTGATTTTTATGGGATCAGATATTAAACCATTTACTTTGATTCTGGCAGTAGTCAAGGTATAGAGGAGCTTGACCTGCTGAATGAACAAGGAAGGGGCTCAATCCCAACCTACAAAGAAGAGTGAACAAAACATTCCACTCCAGAGAGTCGAATGTCTTCGTGGCATCTATTAGTGCTGCTATTGCCGAGACGTGAGGGGCAAGATAATGTAGCAGAGCGAAAAGTGTCCTCAGGTTATGTGAGGTGGAACAACAAGGCACAAATCCAGATAGATTCGGCCGTACGATTAATGGGAGTAGCGGTTGTAATTTATTGGCCAATAACTTAGCAAAGAACTTAGCATCTAAATTGATTAATGAAAGCGGTCGGTACGAGTCACACCTCAAGGGTCTTTGTCTGGGTTTAACAGTGTACTGATAATAGCCCGCGCGCATGAACTGTGGTAGGATTCCGTTTTGTGAAGCTTCTTGATATACCGCTAGAAGGTGAGGGGCAAGCAGCTCTGAATATTCTTCATAAAAATTTGGACGTTAGGCCATCAACCCCGGGGGCCTTTTTTGCCCGTAAGCTATGAATTACCTGCCTTATGTCATCCATAGTGAATGGGTCATCAAGGTATTCTCGATGCGCCCTGTTTATCCACAGAAGTTCTATCAAATCTAGATATTCTAGAAATTTGGAGTCAGTTGGATCCGACTAAGTAGTATATAGTTGTGAATAGAAATTTTTCATTGTGTCCAGAATTTCTAACGGGGTACCTGCCAGCCGTACTACGTGAGTGAGTACAGTGATAAATGAGGAGCTTCTGGGTGGTTTTAGGAGATTCACCAGTGTCTTCCCAAGCCTGTCCCCTTCCCCATAACTGATAATGTCCGCAGCACTTAAGATAAGTGCTAACTCTCTGAGCACAACCTTTAGAAAACGAAAAACGTTTTATGGATAATTGGCAATCAAATTCAATTCCATATTGTAGTACATTACTTCTTTATTTATTCATTGTTGTTTGTCACATGAATAATTTCATATTCCACATTATACTCTTGGTGAATTCATCGTCACCCAATGCATTTCGGACCAGTGGTCCTTCATCAGGGGTGTTCTGCAAATAAATATAAACATGATGTATGTCTGATCCCTTAAGAAATGCATAATATATATGAATCACAACATCACTTAAAACTGTCTAATAAGTTTGTGCATAAGTAAAAAGAACATAAGTTTGTGCATCAATGGAAAGAACCGAACACAAAATATCTAGTAACTGAAAACGAGCACAATGGTTACTATAATCATTCAAGGCTGTTCAAAAGGTGAACCTTCATGAGGATATAGCGTGCTGGTGAAAAGGTCACTCGAGCAAACAATAATGTGCACACCCGTATATACTCACACACACACACGGCTTCAAACATATGAAACAGACGCGCGAGTCCACGCCATACTATCGGTAAGCCCTGCATTTACTCAACGCGCATAACCTCATGCACCTCTAATTTAAGCATTTTTTGCCATTTTGAATTGTAGTATATTTATTACGAACACTGGGAAGTGATTGACTAGACATTGCGCCAACCGGCTGGTTACGCCATTTAGAGTAGTCAATGCACGCTTAGCGTTTTAATAATCACTGAAATCGATAGTTATATCACATTTCTCACAATCCGTTTTACAACACCTGCACTTTTCCCGGGTGTGCACATTATTGTTTGCTCGAGTGACCTTTTCACCAGAATGCTATATCCTCATGAAGGTTCACCTTTTGAACAGCCTTGAATGATTATAGTAACCATTGTGCTCGTTTTCAGTTACTAGATATTTTGTGTTCGGTTCTTTCCATTGATGCACAAACTTATGTTCTTTTTACTTATGCACAAACTTATTAGACAGTTTTAAGTGATGTTGTGATTCATATATATTATGCATTTCTTAAGGGATCAGACATACATCATGTTTATATTTATTTGCAGAACACCCCTGATGAAGGACCACTGGTCCGAAATGCATTTGGTGACGATGAATTCACCAAGAGTATAACGCGGAATATGAAATTATTCATGTGACAAACAACAATGAATAAATAAAGAAGTAATGTACTACAATATGGAATTGAATTTGATTGCCAATTATCCATAAAACGTTTTTCGTTTTCTAAAGGTTGTGCTCAGAGAGTTAGCACTTATCTTAAGTGCTGCGGACATTATCAGTATTGCAACGCCTCTTGTCAGGGGGTGATATCTTTGAAGCACACCACAACCTTTCATTCTGATCTAAAAGCGGCAGTGCGCAATCTAACTCCCTTTTCCCTTCCCCATAACAGCATGCTAGTGCATGTTTATGCAAAAATTTCGTCCCTCTCTCTCTCTCTCTCTCTCTCTCAGCCTCTTCTTGAAAAGCTGTGAGTTTACCTCAGATTTGCCCTTATACTGAAGACAATGGAGAGTGGAAGTATTGTAATTCCAAATTACGGATCTCGGCCTCCAACCTGCACAAACTGTGTCGGATATCTCTGAGTACTCATGGTTGTAGGGCTAGGCAAGAACGCCGGATCACCACTTTGAAGGCCTCCCATGTTGCTCCCATGGAGTCCACTGAGCCCACATTGTGTTAAAAATGTTCTATTATATTTTTCCTAATCTCTTTCCTGAATACTGAGTCGAGCAGTGCATTTGGGGGAAGCCGCCAGGTGAAAGGCTGAATGTAGGGCTTTGGTACTGAGAATTTTACCATGACAGGAGCATGATTCAAAAGTGTGCGGATGTGATGTGTGACTCCGAGTTCCCAGGAGTGTAGGTATTTGGAAGTCAACCAGTAGTCTGGCCTGGACCATGCTTTGTGTTTTTGGGTTATACATGTGCCTTCACAGGCAGTTGGGTTGACTGTTTGCCATGTGTCTAACAATTGATGGTCTTCCATTATGTTCTTCAGTGCTGCGGCTGCCTGCGGGTGATGTGTGAGAGATGAGCCTGCTCTATCAATGTATGGTGATAAAACTACATCAAAGTCACCTCCCCACAATATTGCACGGTCACCCAATGTCTGTACCTTGTGCCATACTCGATAAAAGAATTCAGTGCTGTCAATGTTAGGTCTGTATGTGTTAGTGATAATAACCTGATGGCCATAAATCTCACCACGTACTAATATAAAATGCCCTGTGGGGTCCGTAACTACACGCTGCGTTTTCCAAGGGATTCCTCTCTTTTTCAGAATTCCCACCCCATGGGAATAGCTGGAGTTGTTGGATATGTGCACCTCCCCCCATCTATTTGAGGTCTGTCTGGAGTGGGCTGTATCTTTCAGATGGGTTTCTTGAAGAAGGCAGATGTCTGCTTCATGTTGGCTGAGGTAAAAATGTACCAATCTTGATTTTCTATGGTCGTTTAGACCGCACACATCCGAGGTAATGCATTTTAATGATGACATCTTAGCCTATGTGCCACATTTATTCATGTTTGTGAGGGATGTATATCTATAGCTTGCTGCAACCAGAAATCTAGTTTTTCTCTGTGTCTGAATTGTGTGGTATACGTTGACATTTCGCTAGGTCTAATAGCGATGGACCCACCTGCAATGCATTCAGCGGTATAAAACAGTAACCATTATCATTCACAACCCTCCCCCACCCACACCAACCCCTAATCATGTTGTGTTATTATTCACTTTACCCGACCCCGAATGTGTGAATGCCCTGTGTAGACTAGGGCTATTGGGAATTATCCCAGGGGTAACGTAGGGTTACTCATCTGCCAGTTACAGCAGGGTGGCCGAGCACAGCTTTGGCATGACAATTACATGAAATATTTTGCTATATTTGAAACAGGAAAAACATGAGCAGGACATAGCCCTGCCCAGTGATTCTAGGCAGGTAGCATGAAGGATAACCTACCATGTGAGGGTGTATGCAACATGAACCCAGACAAAGAATGCCAACCTACACCAAAACAAGCTCTGTTTAAAAAGTGGAAAAACCAATCAGAACAATGACATTATACGATACAGGTCAGTCATTATCACTTAAATGACCGCTCAACAGTTCATTTTCCTCTCTGTTCGGGCTCTGACCCTTCTTTGTCGCCTGCTTGGCAAATTTGAGCGCTGCACTAGCATCTGTAAATATTAGGGGCCTACTTCGGGTGCAAACACAGAGTTTGGCAAGATAAACCAATGCATATTTGGTGCCGGCTTTTTGAAACAGTTTTTTAGCCGGGACAAAATCCCTGCGCTCCGCCTGGACCATTTGGGTGAAGTCCAAATACAGGGCGATTGAGTTGCCTTGGTATTAGATTGATCCCTGCTCGAGGGCCATTATTAGAACAGTATTTTTATCTCTGTAATTTAGGAGGTGAGCAAGGATCGGGCAGGGTTAGGTACCAGGCGGCTTTAGTTTGGGCTGCTTGATGTCTGTTTTCCCCATGTCCGTTTCCAGTTATGGTTATTAACAAATCTGTAAATGACAGATCAGAGAACCTAGCCAAAGGGTAGGGCTTCTGCTAAATGTGCAAAACAACACCCCGAATCTAAGAAGAGAAAATTCTCTCCTTGAGTCCCCTCACTCACCAAGGGTTGCCCCTAGGTGACATGCTTCATTATTGGGGCCATCCCAGACAGCTACTCTCTGGGGCGTGCTGCAACTTGCAGAACTACGTAGGAGCACTTTTTGTGAAAAAATGTATAGTGCAGTGTTTGGGGGAGTGGTGATAGTGATGCTAAAAATACCTAGCTAGTGAGCGAGTAATTTATTCCTGCTCCTAGTTGGTATGGATGAAAAGGGGTTAATAGTAGAGAGGAAGTGTAACTGTTATGTGTATACTATCCCTAGTATTTGGTCGACATGTTTCAAGGTTTCCCCTAAACCTCTTCTCAGGACCACATGAGGAATAGCCTCATGGGTACCACTCCATGACAAAAACTATCCTATGCTAAAAAATAATAAAATTAAGAACAGTTATGCCCAAGTCTGGGGTTACGCTGCGACGAAACTATCTTGACGAGGCCCGGTCAGTTAGCCCTTCTGTGTACTTTTTCACTATGCTAACTGGGTTCTGTAAGTGTTGCAGTTGTAGTAATTTAATTGCTTCTTGTCGTGTTTGTGGAGCATTTGGACACTCTCACAGTGGGGATCCTTACACTTGTTATCAGGCAGAGCACTAGCCAGGCGGGCTCGCAGGGCACACAGCTTCACATTACCTTGAGCAGGTAGCCCCCTGGTGTGCTAGCAGCAATTTCTGGTGCTTAGCCTATTAATGCCTCCTTTTTATTACATGCACCCGTCCTTTCTCATGACTTGGCACATCCTATTTCACTCCCCCACACATGTGGTATTCAGCACTTTGTGGAATTTCGGCTCCCGGGGCACTTAACAAGATTATGTGTAGGCCTCTGCAAACACTCTACGAGGACCCTCAGTGTGTAGCGCAATATGATCAGGCCTCATCAGTTCGTCGGTGGGCCCGTATGCCAATCTTCTCAGGGCTCTTGGGGGGAGCAATGTATCCGGGGAGTCTGCGGCAGTGGCCACGCCAGCTCAATCACTCCCAGGCCCGTCCGCCAGCAGCAATGAAGTTCTCAGCACGCTGCCAGGGTAACAGCAACGGTCCAGGCCACAGACATACTGACCGCCTCCCGGCCGCGTAGTCTACCCAGAGGCTGTCAGTAGCGATCCGCCGCAGCCAAACCGCCTATGGCCGCCAGCCTTTGTCCTTGCACAGCTCCCGGGCCTGCTCCGGCCACAGCACACATCCCAGCCGGCTCCTCGTCAACACCCAGCTGGGCCAGCAGGGGCCCCGGGCCAGCGATGACACCGGGAGCGCCGCACCCAGCTTCGTAGGCGTGCTCTCTAGGCCGTCATAGGCAGCAGGTCCAGGAGGCCGGCCAGACGGTCGATCCACCGCTCCACAGTACCCAGATTGCAAGATTGTGTGTGCCCAACTTCACAGCAGTCACACAATCCCGTTTCAGTGCAGAACTGTTAGGATCATCTGGATAAATTACGGATATTTAGGCTCAGATTGCAGAGCCCCTTCACCAAGCGGCCATCTTGCAGCTTGGCTTGGCCACGCCCCCCCCATCATCAACGTTCTTAGATGGAGGGCCATACAGAGGTTCTTTTCTGATTCCCGAATAACACCTGGGCATTACAGTGCACAGAACGCTAAATCAGTGCACAAGAAACCTATATGGGTAGATGAAAGTGTGGACAGCTCAGACATAGTTTAGAGCGCATTGCAATCAATCTTTAAACTGTTTCTCCTTCATGTTTTTATTCTCCCCCAGAGTGTGACTACAATGGGTCTCCTCCTCTTTGTCACCAGTTTAAGCATGGCTAATGTAAAACTTGGTGAGTTGAGTCTTTCATTTCCTTGGATGGGGAAGTGAAACGAGAGGGTGTGGGGCATTTTGCCCCAGGAAAGTACGGATCATTTTGACCATATTATATGGACGAGCATGTGTGATAGGTCCGACTAGGGACACCATAAGATAAGGCATAATATTTGCATGCCGTTTTTTCTGCATACAGAGGTGGTACATGCTTCCATGGATGTACAAACCAGATACATTCAATAAAAAGAGTGCTGGTTGGTTGGATGGAATGATACTGGTTGTGCTTTACAACCGTTACCCAGGTATGACTGATCTCATGCTTTTTCCATCTTTTCTCTACTCACAGATTAACTGGAGTGTGTTACTGGGTGGGTCCTTCTCTTTGAGGGATTTTAAGATACTGGGATCTGAAAGGTTCTGATGAATGCTGTGGTGACCAGTAATTGTAGGCACGAATCAAGCAGCTGAATCATGCTGACAACTTGGCAGTAAGGAGGGGTGAAGGAACTCCTAATACTTTCCTGTCACCACCATCCTTCACGTTTTTAATCTTAGTCAGTGGATCTAGGAATAAATCATTTACAAAGGATACCACTGAATTAGTTTTAATCTTCACTGCACTTTTTCTTACAGTGATCCCACGATCCATTATCTAATTTATAATTTTTATATGTTTGTATTGTCTTCCCCTTCCTTTTGCTCCACCCCAGGCGTTGGTCTACGCAGCGATGTATTGAAGCAAGCCGGATGATAATGCATGTCACAATTTTGTGAGTGAGGGCAGTATTTTTTTACTAAGCGCATGCCACCTCTCTTTAAGAGATTCATACACACTACTCCACTCTGGTTTGGGTTACAGCTGTGATTGGGGAGGATGGATTAGTGATTGTGTTGTGCCTCTCCCCTCTCCCCCCTTGTTATGTGTGATAAACCACATATGCACATGAGCAGAGTATTATATGTTATTTATTAACATTGGTGAGGAAGTGGGGGGCCTCATGACTCACTAAAGGTGACTAGCCTCTCCCCACACTCACCAATGATCATAAATAGCATATTACACAGCCACAACTGCCTACATGCAGTTTTTATTAAAATATTTATACTGGGGAGTCAGAACACCTTATTTTCTAAATGATACTGTTGCAATGAGAAGTGTAGTACTTTCCTGAAGCATGGTCAACCCAAATAAAATACCTCACAAATAAATATGCAGTAGTTTGTCCAGGTTCATGACAAATATATGCAGCTCCTAAAGGTCAACAAAACATTTGCATTTTCCAGATGCTATATGATAGGACTAGTCCAAGAAAAATCAATTGCTCCAATTGTTCTTCTTGAGATCTACAGAGTAATATACACTGCCTTAGAGACAGAACAACAGTTTATTTACAGCTGTGTGAAACCTTGGCTGGTTACGGATCCAGAGGAAGTCTTTTAGATTCCAGCCATCTGGAAATGTTAAGCCTGAAAAACAAAACATCTTTTCCGCTTCGCTCGTAGAACAAGTAGCCTGGCTTTTTGGTAACGTGCTCTCAAGGGAGAAAACAGATGTCGCAGGGAGGGCCGAGTAATCTTGGGCTGCTGGGAAAAAATATACCCTCTCTGACAATTTTTGTAAAATGATTGCCTGCAACTAGCTTATCAATATCTCCCATGTCTAGCAGTCAAGGCCCAAGAGGCCCCTGAATACTCCAGAGTCAAGTGAGTACACTTTGATTAATGAGGCCAAATAGGGAGGAATGATATGTACGCTGATAAAAAATTATAAATATGGAGTAATGTATAGTTTGCATAAAAGAAGGGCCACAATTCGAGTTCAAATCCTTCAAAAGTGTCAAATCTAAAAATAATTGTTCAATCTCTTGCATACAAAATGCAGCCTCACCAACCAAGAGGGGATTAAGTTCAGTCTTAGCTGCCTCCCAGAAGATTCTGGGATGGCTGGCCACTGTTGAGCAGTGATTAGTGATTTTAGTATGGATGATCTGCTGGGTGTTTGTATTCTGGCAGTAACCTCTGTGTTCAATGATTAAAATCCCTTCCTATCAAACTTGCTTCTAGGAGGAAGAACGGTACAAGAAATAATGAAAAAAGCAATCGTCAGGGCTGACCATCCATATTTCTAGTAATTCACATTTTTCTTTGATGCTTTTCATTCGAGAACCTGGTCCTCGTTACATAACATGTGATGACTTCCCACCATATGGCAGCAAGACTTATGCCAAGTAGGATTTGTGATAATATGTAGCGCACTGCGGGACAAACCCTCCAGCGGGAGCCTCTGTTGCACATGCTGGGAATGGGTGGATGGGCTGCTTCTGCATAGAAACAACCCACTGCAGGCTGCAATATAGCATACATCAGAAACAGGTCCCTCAAATGTCACTGCATGTTGTGCTGAGCCCCAAACAGCTACATCAACCCATGAAGCGTAGCCACAGAAGCCCATCCCACGGGATGGCCACAAGTCCACGCTCCACCAGTTGCGCCATGAATGCCTCGGGCTCCTGTGCGGTGGCAAATTGTTATTGAAGGGCAGAAAATAGTCTAATGAGAGAAAACGTACTACTCTAAACCCTCTGCATGCATTAATTACTGCCCAGCAGATTGAAAATACAGCCCACGATGGGCAAAAGGACAGCTCCCAACCAATAAACCTATCCCTGGCTACAAGGCAGGGATCTCGCTTGTCACCAATACTGCTTGTCATAGCGATGAAGCTGCTGGCATACAGACCCCAGAGTTGCAAAGCTTATACGGAGTGCCCTTATTAACAGAAGGCTGACAGTATCAATGTATACCAATTGTGCCCTGTTATTTCATAAACAACCTCTCATTTGTGACACAGGAAATAATACAATATGAGGTATACTCTGGAATAAACATCAGTTGGAGCAAATCAGAGATTTTCCTGATCTCACCCTGGACACGACCATTAGATCTAGGGTACCCCATACATTGGAGCAATTATTCAATTAGATATCTAGCCATAGTGACAAGAGACTGTAATTAGAAATGATGAAGCAAAGCTTCGCATTTGCGACGTGCTTTTGTCATGAACCTCGTTCATGTGTAATAACGTAATAATTTGTACGTCTTACTAACGTTTATTTTATGTTTAAAACGAGGTCCACGAAGCTTGCCTATGTGTTTTACTAAAATAATTAATTCGAGTCTTTAAAATGGCCGCTGCTTTTAAGTAAGTGTCTGCGCATGCGTCAGTCACACTCACGTGTCCTGATGTGTTTGCAGGTTTGGAGGGAAATAGTTGCGCATGCGTAATGCATAGCTTTGCCAGTAACGTGGTACTGCTCGTGCCACTGCTCTTGTACTCGTATATATGTAGCTAACATTTAGACTGCATAAGTATATTTCTTAGTGATAAGTTGAAAGTACAAACCCTGTGATGTGTTTTCATAATGTTATTTCTATGTATTAATTTGTTATCGCTTACTTTTCATGTACCGCGGGGAATGGGGGTCTGACTGAGCCGAAAGCCATCTTGGAGGGTACTTGTGCGCAGACTCGCGGAAAGTCATCTTGGCATTGAATTGCTGCCAAAGAAGGTTGATACCAGAAGCCACCCTGGGAAGCAGCACCTTCGCCCCGCAGCATCACGATATTGTTCTATTATGTTGCAAAAATGTATTCTTTGCCTGTATTCTGCGCAATTTTCTCATGGGAACCCCAATCTTGCTAGGCGGTGCCCTGAGATGTAAATAAGGCCTCCAAATACTGTGTTCTGATTGGTGTGTTACCCAAATCCTATCTTAGGACCAATCCAAATTGAGGGATTCTGACACTTTGCAACATTGGGGGGTGGTACACCGTCCCCAAACTATATATCTACCCTGGGTTCACCTAGGGAATCGTCCGACTTGTCTGGTTTAGCTGACCTCTCACTGACCCATCGTACTCAATAGGTGACTGAAGATACAGAGCGCTGCGGAGCACTCTGTCCGAAATTGACCATAGACTAAGGTTCTACTGAACCTTAAAGTGCTGGCGAAGCACTTTGCTGGGAGTTCGCTGACCCAATCGGGGTCTTGATCGATAGCTGCAGAGAGGGTGGAGCGCAGGCGTTGGTTCCAAACTGCGGGTGCGGTCCTGTCCTGAGGGTTTCCTGTCCTGTCCTGAGGTCCTGTCCTGATTCCTAATCTGAGGGTTTCCTGTCCTGTCCTGGGTGTCCATTCTGCACCTGCTGTCCACTGAGGGGTATCCTTCCTTGAGGGTTTCCTGTCCTTAACTGACCCGTGGCCAGGGTTTGGTTTCCACACCAGTCTAGGTAAATATCGCTCTAAAGTTCTTTAAACTTGCACCTTTCTATTTTCTGTCTTTGGCTTCAATAAAGACACACCTTTGCATATGTTGATTTTTCCATGCTTTGCCGCAATTATTGAAACGTAAATTCATTGCATATTTTCATAACGAGTTCCCATGTTACCCTACCTTTTAGAAATCATATTTTGCATTGCAGTTTGTCATTTCCTGATATGGTCTAGAACGGCCTTACTTAAACTGTCTAAAGAACTATTGCCCTAAATGCATAGCGTTTTCTGTTGCATCGCATATTAGCATTTCCATGATTACCCTGACTTTATTTCTCTATAGTTATGTACTTTTCATTATCTTGATTATTGATTGCCTTATTCTTGTAAATCTCATGCTAGAAGAAAACGAACTTTAGATAAAGCTTTTAAAACTTCCAGTTGTCCGTGGTCATTTACAAGCAGTATTGAATGTCATTTTGAGTTTGTATTTTGCTGCCTTTCCTTTTACAGCTAGCTCCCTGATCCGTTGTGGTCATAGGTACCCGTGTCGGTGGATGGTAAGTCGGGTACGCTGAATAATAACAGTAGGGAATTCACACAAATTGGTAGCAGCCCGTGAAGTCACCCGGTCAATGTATATTGTGAATTGAAATATATGGGCCCGAAGCCGGAAACGGCGAAATTATTGGTTGGGTGACCTCGCGCGCTCTATCAGTTTTTCTGGCTAGCAGAGGATGGTTAGGGACTAGTTGAAGGTTAGGCACGATTAGTTAGGCCAGCTAAGTCGGTAGCTGCTAGTATATTAATGCTGCTATAAGAGCGGCCGTTCCGAGGGACCTGATCAATCTCTTGTGAATACGCTGCTTTGAAATTCATTAATTGTTTTATCATTGTTATTCTTGTTCTTATATTGTTATATGTATTAATCCATGCGTTTGTAAACCGTATCGTTCAGTGTTGTCCGAACTCCCCGGGGAATTGAAAAGGCAAGTGGTGAATAGAATCCATTGCCTTGAGGTCGCAGGCTTAAGGAAAGTTAGGTGCAGGTTAGGATAACCGGGAAGCACTAACTAGGGTTTTTCTGAATACATGTGTGAATAAATGTCAGTAACGAGGTTCATTGGCAAAATTCCCATAGTGGCGTAACCTAGTAAGGGTCACATCGGAAGAGTAGCAGGTTCCTCGGAGCTAGGGTGAAAGCAGAGGGGTCCGCTGGGAAACCTTAGACTCGGATATATCCCGGAGAAGTGGATGAGTTTAGGGGAATAACAGGTTCACCGATGCTAGAGTGAAGGGTAGGGGGAAGAGATCTACCCGCAGCGCGTGAAAAGTAAATGGAAGTAGTTTACTTGCAGTAAAATAGTTCTTTCTCTGTCTAGACACTTGAGCACTGTGGCGAATGTGTATTCGTTGTTAAATAACCAAGCACTAGCACTTTAGAAAGAAAGAAAGTTTCCGTTACCTTGTGAAGGGAGGGAGTCAGCCGCGAAGCGTCTCTGACGTCACTCCGTGCCGCGCTGGGATTGGTAGAAGCAGCGGGCGGGTAGCGGGGCTGGAATTGTAAAGGAGGGGTGAAGCGCCGGAGCGTGAGGACAGTCTCACGAAGGGGCCGCGCACCCATTGGCCGAAAATATTTGAACGCGTGCACCCCATTGGTCGCACAGAATTGCAAGACGCGTTCTGATTGGAGGTGACTTTGTAAAACAGAATTAAGCGTAGAAATCGTATGTGGCACTCGTATTGTCCAGAGACTAGACCCGATCCAAGAAGCCAAGGGTTTGAAAGGGATCAGTGGAAAGCCAAGAGATACGATATTATGTACGGAACTAAGAGAAAAATGTCCCTTGTAAATAGGGTAAAGAATTATTTCAAAACGGCCAAACCGATTAAGTCCAGAGAGGGCGTTATTGTCCCGCCACCGAATACTCCCGCCTCGTTCATGATGTTTGACCGAGGGTACAATACCTGTGTGTGGTTGGAAAATTGGGTGAAGTACACAAAAGATGACGGAATATTGGCTTTTCCGTTAGACGGTACTTTCAATGGCAGGATTTTATTTAATTTGAGAACCCGCATGAATGAATTGCATCCCAGACCGAGACTAACGCAGTATGAGGCATTAGAGGAATGGGAGATTGAGGCTTTTGAAAGAGAGAAACCCCGGTTGGACAAAGGTCTGACCAAGTGGTACCCAAGGCTGAAACAAGAGACCAGGGATAAAAGGATGAAACAGTGGAGGCAGAGCATGATTGTTGAGGGTCTGTTTCCCATGATGCCAGCGGGTACCCCTTCTGCGGGAGAGAAAAAGAAAGAAAAGAGTAAGCATTGGGGAGCGCTTGGGGAGTCAGACGATGAATTATTAGATGACATTTTTACGCGAAGCCCGCCCCCTTATAAAGAGGGAGCCCGACCTTCCAGTGTAGGAGAGAATCCCCAGCGTCCATCTATTAAGGAGGAGGACAGATCCCTAAGTAGGGGGGGAGGTGGCCAGGTACTGCCCTATTTTGAGAATCCGGGACCCGCGGAGGTACGAGATATATATCCTAGAATGCCCGTGAGCCCGGAGGAAAAATATTCCCGTGAAAGAGCCTTCTTCCCCAGACCTCTTTATGAAAACGAAGAAAAGCCATTAAGTTCAGGAATGCCCTTTTTGCAGCCTCCATATGGGGAAGAGCGCAGGTCATTTGGCACAGGAACTTTGTTCCCTAAACCAAATTATGGTGGAGGACCAAGTGAAACGCATCCTACTGCCCCGAGTTTTACCCCTCACCTGACCCCACAGATAATACCTGACCGAACCTTAGGAAGAGTACTAGATGAAAGGGAGCAAGAGGCCATAGCTAGACAGAGGACAGAAATAATTCAGAAGATCTCCCAGTTAAATGCCAGTCCTGAGGCTTTGACTATTCCAGTAACAATCGGACCAGTGGTTCCGTTGTATGGGAATAATCAAGGAAGTCCAAACCCTCCAGTTATGAACCCAATCATGGCCCCGCCGAGGCAGGAGCCCCTACTGATAGACGATCAGTCCAGTGAGTGCGAGTCCGAAGTTGTGTTCTTGGACCTGCCAAATAAACAGACCGGGAAGGGAGTGCAGAAGAGGCATAATCCTTTTAATGCGAAAGAAATTAAATTAGAATCAACGTCGGGTACTAGGAATGTTTCTTTGGTAACCCCGGAAGAAATTGAAAATTGGAGTCGTGAATTAGAAAAACAGACTCCGCAAACGAAACCTTTAGACCTCTACAAACTGAGGGTGGAAATAGAGGAATTAATGGCAGGAAATGTGGGATTAGACAGATTAAATACCTACTCTGAAGAAGAGTTGCTGTTTATGTGTAAAAAGCCTTACCAGAAGTACCAGGGTGCTCCACGAAAAATTGACAGACACTGCAGCTAGTATGGGGGTAGATATTTCAAGATCCAAGCCCTTGCAAAAACCGTATAGAGCTGAATTCTCAGACAAAGACATAGAGAACTTGAATGTGTCAGGGAAGAAGTTGCAGATTAAAGAGTTGCTTGCAGTTTTGCAAAAATGGGGAGACGTGGAAAAATGGAAAAGCAGGTGGGCACGAAAGAAGGATGAGGCTCGATCCAGACAAGCGACCCCTGAGTTCCCTTTGAGAGAAGTAGACAAGCCCGAAACGTTATGCCCCATGCGTGAAGTACCAGGTGGGAGGTATGTGCACGTTCCATGGTCCAGACAGGATATTGTGTCCTTTACTAACGATTTCCCGAAACTGCGCGTAAAGCCAGTTGACTGGTACCGGCAAGTGGAAAGGTTCGTAAAGGTGCAAAAATGCCTGTGGAAAGACCTGGATGGATTTTTCGACATTGTGGTCCCGGTAGATCTATGGACAGAGTGTAAAATAGCCATAGGCTGGCCTAGTGAAGAGTACCCGAGGGACTCTAACACAGGGGAGCCGTCGATTGAAGTGATGAAAAAATACGAACAAGTAATGCTGCATTTGAAAAATAAGGTGCCCGCAAAGGAAACTGATTGGACCAGGATAGATAGAACCACGCAGGAGAGAGACGAGACAGTGCACTCCTATTATGAAAGGCTGTTGCAGGTGTTTAAAACATACAGTGGTATAGATAACATCGAGATGAAGGATATGACGCATTTCATTTACAGGCTTGTAAACGGTTTAAGGCCTGAAATTTGTCAGTGGATAAAAGATAACAAAATTTGTTGGCACTCCAAAAAGATAGACGAGGTCCTGCGGTACGCAAAGTACTGCGAGGACGAGATGGCAGAAAAGAAAAAGGCTCTCAAGGAAATGGTCATGTGGGCTCAAGTGAAGCTAGCAGAACAGCAGGAAAAACAGTTGAGTAATATGGTCAAAAACACTCAGAACCAAGGTCCTGGGGGTGGGGGAGGAGGTAAGCCCCGGCCCAAAATGAGCAGGGAGGAGGCTATGAAGAAATTTCCCTGTCACCAGTGCGGAGAAATTGGACACTGGCATAACGAGTGTCCCTATTTGCCTGACGATAACCCCAAAACACCTGATTTAACTCCACAGACGCAGAAAGAAAGACCAAGAAAGACCCAACCACAGGTAAAAACGGTTCAGGTGCCCCGAGCTCCAAAGCAAGTACATAAGGGAAAAGGCGCAGAGGGTGATGAGATAGAAGTCTGGGAAAGCAATGAGAACAGAAATGCAGCAACTTCGCAGTATTTGTTAAACGATACCTTCCTTTGTGATGACCAGTACTGACGGGGCCTGAGAGGGGAGGACGAGGAGTGCGTACTTGGCGCCTCCTTGCCGGTAGACCAGTCCGGACCATACATTGAAGGAAAGGTTGACGGAAATGATGTCACTTTTCTGTTGGACACTGGCGCTACCCGTTCTACTGTGAGAACAGTGGACGTTCCAAACCTACCCCTCTCGGGAGAAGCCATCCAAGTAGTGGGTGTATCTAATCAATTGATTAGTACTCCTGTTACCAAGCCCATGGAGATCTCAATTGGAAACTTTAAGGAAATGCATAGATTTGTCGTTTGTGACACCAGTCCAGTGAACTTACTGGGACGTGATTTGCTGTGCAAAATGAACTGTACCATCTTTTGCACACCAAAGGGTGTTGAAATTCAGACCCCAGATGAAGACGGCATTTATAAATTAATGTTAATTAGACCTGACTCAGAAATTAAACGAATGACCATGCAGGATTTGCCCAAAGAATTCCAAGAAGCAGTGAAGCCAGAGGTATGGGACTTTACTGGGAAAGATGTAGGGTTAATGAAAAACGTGGACCCCATACAGATAGCAATCAAGGACAATGCAGTATACCCCAATACTAAACCCTACAGGATGAATGCAGAAGTGAGAGCAGGTGTCACTCTGGAAATACAGAAATTGCTAGAAGAAAACATCATACAGGAAGTAATGAGTAGCCCATGTAACTCACCGATTATGGGTATCAAGAAGCCTAGTGGCAAGTACAGAGTAGTGCAGGACCTACGAAAAGTCAACAAGATAGTAGTCCCCTGCTGCCCTATTGTCCCGAACCCAGCAGTGATTCTGTATCAGATTCCCTGGGATGCTGAGTGGTTCACTGTGATAGACCTATGTCATGCATTCTTTTCCATTCCCTTGCATCCAGATAGCAAATTTCTTTTCTCATTTGCCTTCAATGGTCACGTGTATGTCTGGAACCGGGTCCCTCAAGGGTACACAGAGAGCCCCTCTATCTTTAATCAGATCTTGAAAAAATGTTTGGAAACTTTGGTCTTACCTGGGAACTCTGTCCTAGTGCAATACATAGACGACCTCTTGGTGGCATCTAAAAGTCATAGGGATTGTGTGATTGACACCATTGCCCTACTGAATCACCTGAGTGAGAAGGGACATAAAGTGGCCCCTGACAAATTACAGTTCTGTGCAAAATCAGTGAAATATCTGGGGCACCAGATAGAGAAAGGGGTCAGGAAGGTGACATCAGAAAGAGTGAGAATAATTCAAAAGATGCAGTTACCCCGTACTCAGAAAGAGATCAGAATGTTCCTGGGAGTGATAGTATACTGCAGGCAGTGGATTCTGGGATTTGCAGTCCTAGCTAGGCCCTTGATAAAAATGACCAAGAGAGGAACACCAGATATTGTAGAATGGGATGATGAAAGCTTAACAGCCTTCACCAAACTACGAGATTGTCTGTGTACCGCCCCTGCATTAGGAATGCCAGACTATTCCAAAGAATTTGCCCTATTCTGTGACACTTGCGATAATTGCGCGTTGTCAGTCCTAACTCAAGAACATGGCACGACCAGAAGGCCTGTGGCATATTTCTCTGCCACCCTGGATCCAGTGGCTGCTGGATTACCAGGTTGTCTGAAAGCAGTAGCTGCTACCTGCGCAAGTTTAGAGCAGAGTGAGTCCATTTTCATGGGACATCCTGTAACTGTGTATGTTCCACATGGAGTGGTAATTTTACTGACCAGGACGAAGACTCAGTATCTCACCCCTAGTCGGCTGACTAAATACGAGAGGATTCTTGTGGGTGCTGCAAATGTAAACATTGTTAGGTGCAGTATTTTGAACCCTGCCACTTTACTCCCCGACCCAATGGATATGGAAGGTGGAGTGGATGATGAGCATGATTGCATTGATTTAACAGAATTCAATACCAAGCCACGCCCAGACATTAAAGAAACACCATTGCCTGTGCATGACAAGGAATTATTTGTAGATGGTTCATGTCTAAGACATGAACAAGGAGGCCTGAGTGCTGCCTATGCGGTAGTCTCCTTAACGAAAATTGAAGAAGCAGGTTATCTATTTGATATAAAGTCTGCACAAGTAGCCGAATTGATCGCTATGATAAAAGCTTGCAAAATTGGGAAAAACCTACGCATAACAGTGTATACTGACAGTCAGTACTGTTATGGGGTTGTGCATGACTTTGGCCAGTTATGGCTACAGAGGGAGTTCCTGACTTCATCAGGTACCCCTATTCGAAATGGAAAAGTTGTTCAAGACCTTTTAGAGGCAATCCAGTTACCAAAGGAACTGGCAGTGGCAAAGTGTGTTGCTCATAAGAAGGGCACGGACACTGTATCACTGGGAAATGATTTTGCTGATCGAGTGGCCCAATGGTGCGCCAGAGATCGGTATATCATAAATCCAAAACGAGGGGGGCCAGGAACCAGCTGCCAACTTCAAGTGTTTGAAGAAGTGCCTACATGGGATGAAGTGAAAGAGTGGCAGCAGGCGGCACCTTGGCAAGAGAGAGAGAAGTGGAAGGAAGATGGGTGTAGACCAAGACGTGTGGATGGTGTCATCTTGGGCCCAACTGGTATGCCTGTGTTACCTAGACACTTACTTAGCACGATGGCGAGATTGATACATGAAGGATCACACATTGGTAGGGACGCCATGATCCTAGTGTTCCAACAGACTTGGTACAGTAAAAAGTTCAGGAAAGTAGCAGAGTCCCTCTGCCAGAGGTGCCTGCCATGTCAAAGGATGAACGCAGGCAAGAAAACTGCGGTAGAATTGGGAAAAATTGGGAGGTCAGGGGGTCCCTTTGTGAGAATCCAGGTTGATTTCATCACCATGCCCCGTTGTGAAGGGAAGCGATATGTCCTTGTCATGGTCTGTTTATTTTCGAAGTGGGTGGAAGCTTTCCCTACTCCCCAGAATGACGCGCTGACCGTAGCCAAGTGTTTACTGAAAGAACTGATACCTAGGTTCGGGGTTCCAGTCACTATTGAATCAGATAGAGGCACACATTTTCAGAATGAGGTGATCGACGAACTCTGTAAAGCCTTTGGAATCTCACAAAAGCTTCACTGTGCATACCGTCCAGAGGCTTCTGGAATAGTGGAACAAGTAAATGGAACTATCAAAAACAGACTAGCAAAACTGTGTGATGCATCTGGCATGACCTGGGTGAAGGCCCTGCCCTTGGTCCTGATGGGACTCCGAAGTGTTCCTGACGGCAAGACAGGCCTAGGTCCCCATGAAATAATTATGGGAAGAGTGATGAGACAAGCATGGGTGCCAGGAAGCAAACTGTTGAGTATTACTGATGATTTGGTGCTTGAATACTGCAAGAGATTGGGCGACCAAGTGCGTTCTATCTCTCGCCAGATCGGAGAAGACGCCATCCTCAATCCAACGACTCCTCTCCACAAACTGGTCCCGAGGACTGGGTCAAGATAAAGAAGCATACTCGGAAGAGCTGCCTGGAGCCCAGGTGGGGAGAGAAGCGTCAGGTGATCCTGGTAACAACCACAGCAGTAAAGTGTGCAGGGGTTCCACGTTGGATACACGCCAGCCACACCCAGAAGGTATTACCAGAAGAAGAGCCTGAAGAAGAAGGGCGTCCAGCAGAGGACTCTGCAGGAGCCAGACCAGAAGTAGCTGACGACGTACAGCCCAGTACCAGTCGAGCTGCAGAATCAGCAGACGTTGGCCCAAGAATAGTTGATAACGAACTACCAAGAGCCCAGCCTGCTGAAAGGGTCCAAGAAGCTGAGCCAGAAGTAGCTGAAGACGAGCTGCCGAGCATATGGCCAGAGGAGTGGATACCATTGATTGATCTCACTGAAGACCCCATTCGAACAAGTGAGAACTTTGGGAAGGTAGAGAGTGGACTAGAGAGGAAAAGCAAGGCACAGGCGAAGAACCTCAGGATCTTGAGATTCACATCAAAACTGAGGAAGGAGAAGGTCAGACAGGGACAGAACAACTGAATGATACAGAGCAAGTGATTGATACAGAACAAGTGAAGGATACAGAGCAAGTGATTGATACTCCTCCACTGACTCCTGATGTCGGGAAGGGATAGACTAGACATAGCGTAATAGTTCGAGCAGAAGAAAGTCCAGAGATCGAAGTGCTTGAACAGGATCAGATAGGATTAGAAGAACGTGTTCAGGAAACAGAAACAGAGACATTTGAAAAACAAAAACAAAACTGTCCTGAACAAGGCCAGATTAGTAACAAGGCAGAAGAAATAGATGCTAGCCCTGGAAACAATCAGATAGAAGAGGGAGAAACTGAAGCAGAATTGCCACCGACTAATGAAAACAAGAGGGCAAGAGAAGAAAACGAAGTCCAAGTGCCAACTAAAAGACTTAAGAAAAGAAAGCACATTGAGCCTGGATTTGTCAAGAAATTGAGGCTAAGGATAAAAACGGTAGAAGAAAAACGTGCAGAAGAAAGGAGAAGTGCTCGCATAGCTAAGCAACAAGAAGGTACCTCCAAAAGAAGGAGTGATCGAATAAAGAGACAAAACAAAAAGTACAAGTCACCTGAATGGACACTTGTTTTGGAAGACTTTGAAGATCTTGATATAACTGACGAGAGCGACGGAGAGCTCGTCCCTGAGTACTCTGCCGAAGAAGAAGACGAGCCACCGTGAATTTGCACAAAGTAAGCTACTCGTGTAAAGTCACAAAGAGGGGTCGAGAAACTTCTTCTGAGCCAAAAAAAATGTCTGATTCAAGCGTGAGTGGTAGACCTAGTCGCAGCTGTTGCAAAACTTGCTGCAAGGTATGTGTATGTAGTATAGTTGTCCTGATATTAGTTTGGATAGGACTAACAATTTTCATTCCCTTTGCTGTGAGCAAAAATACTAATATTGTCCCTACTGAAATTGTAAATACTGACAGTGAGGAGCTGACAACACAGAGTGTAGCAAGACATGAGAGAGCACTGAGACAAACAAAACAAGACTTAGAAGCACCAGATGAGGGAGGACTACATTATCATGGAGTTAAGAACAGGACACACTTAAATGTTTTTGCAAACTTGTTAATACACTATGTAGAGACTATGGAAATTGAAGATTGCTATGTCTGCATGAAGCTACCTACCTCTGTAGCTGAAGGCGTGACATACCATCACTTGCCGCTGACATATGGAATCTCCTGTAGCATTTTAGCTAGTCTATTTTACAAAAGAGGACCGTTACAGTACTATTACTCTAACAATGACGTGATCTTTTCTGAACTTCCTATACGTGGGAACTTGAATCCTGTACATACCAAAAGTGACGTTACTCGCTATATGGGCGAATACTTTCTGACTATAGGTAATATCGACATTGGTGACGCACACAGAGATAACTTGACTTGTTCTTTGCATGAGCAGGAAAAGATGTTCCTGAACATGGCAGAGAAAAGGAGAATTAAAATACAAAGAAAGGCAAATGACGAAAGTCAGAAAAGACCAAGGTGGGCAGAGAACATGGAGGGCACCTCAACTGGTGGGGCGGGTCCTGCTCTGTTGCTGGATTTTGAGAAGAAAGGCAAGCTATGTCTTCACCGCGAGAAGACTAGCTATTATAATAACATTTTCATTGGTTCCAGTGAATGCGAACATAATTACAAGGTAATTGGAGGTTGGGGTTTCAAAAATGGGTCAGAGCCTGTGTTTCCTGGAATTTATTATATTTGTGGGGACAAGGCTTATTTGAAGTTGCCGGATCACTGGTATGGAAGCTGCTACTTTGGCATTGTCTTCCCGAAAATATACCATGTGAATGGAGTTGCTGGAAGCAGTGAAAATACTAATGGCTTAGTGCGTAGTAAAAGAGAAAGTGTAGGTGAAATAATGGGTAGTATTTTCAGTGCACTGATACCTGGAGTGGGAGTGGTTCTGAACACTCACAGAATTTGCAAATTGTCCACTATAGTGGATGTGTTGTCTACTGACACAGCTCATGGATTTCTGCTGGTCAATACCGAAACGGTTGCGATCAGATCAATGGTTTTGCAGAACAGACTTGCTCTTGATACCTTATTAGCGAAAGAGGGCGGAGTCTGCCGGATGTTGAAGGCGCAACATTGTTGCACTTATATTCCGGACAAAAGTGTACAGCTCAAAAGATACGAGGTTGATAGTGCCTGGAAGAGACTGGTAGATGGTCTCTCAAATGTAGGTCATTGGCTTGCTAGCGTAGGTAAAAGCTTATTGTTCAAGGTACTGATGCCAATTGGAATTATAGGTCTCATCCTATTCTTCATATTTGTCTGTTGCAAATGCCGTAAGCACACCAGAAAGCATCAAGTGAATGCGAGAGGGGTGAAAAGAAGTGTGGATGAGCTTGAGTTGGAAGAGATAAATAACCAGATATACAAAAGGGTGAAGAATTCTCACCCTACCAAAAATGAGAAAGAAAAGTTGAACAGATTGTTGGAAGAGATAGAGCTGTATAAGGTGTGAGAAGTTGGCATCTGGTTCCATTTATTTTTGTGATGATAGTAAATATCATCAAAGAGGGGATTGATGAAGCAAAGCTTCGCATTTGCGACGTGCTTTTGTCATGAACCTCGTTCATGTGTAATAACGTAATCATTTGTACGTCTTACTAACGTTTATTTTATGTTTAAAACGAGGTCCACGAAGCTTGCCTATGTGTTTTACTAAAATAATTAATTCGAGTCTTTAAAATGGCCGCTGCTTTTAAGTAAGTGTCTGCGCATGCGTCAGTCACACTCACGTGTCCTGATGTGTTTGCAGGTTTGGAGGGAAATAGTTGCGCATGCGTAATGCATAGCTTTGCCAGTAACGTGGTACTGCTCGTGCCACTGCTCTTGTACTCGTATATATGTAGCTAACATTTAGACTGCATAAGTATATTTCTTAGTGATAAGTTGAAAGTACAAACCCTGTGATGTGTTTTCATAATGTTATTTCTATGTATTAATTTGTTATCGCTTACTTTTCATGTACCGCGGGGAATGGGGGTCTGACTGAGCCGAAAGCCATCTTGGAGGGTACTTGTGCGCAGACTCGCCGAAAGTCATCTTGGCATTGAATTGCTGCCAAAGAAGGTTGATACCAGAAGCCACCCTGGGAAGCAGCACCTTCGCCCCGCAGCATCACGATATTGTTCTATTATGTTGCAAAAATGTATTCTTTGCCTGTATTCTGCGCAATTTTCTCATGGGAACCCCAATCTTGCTAGGCGGTGCCCTGAGATGTAAATAAGGCCTCCAAATACTGTGTTCTGATTGGTGTGTTACCCAAATCCTATCTTAGGACCAATCCAAATTGAGGGATTCTGACACTTTGCAACATTGGGGGGTGGTACACCGTCCCCAAACTGTATATCTACCCTGGGTTCACCTAGGGAATCGTCCGACTTGTCTGGTTTAGCTGACCTGTCACTGACCCATCGTACTCAATAGGTGACTGAAGATACAGAGCGCTGCGGAGCACTCTGTCCGAAATTGACCATAGACTAAGGTTCTACTGAACCTTAAAGTGCTGGCGAAGCACTTTGCTGGGAGTTCGCTGACCCAATCGGGGTCTTGATCGATAGCTGCAGAGAGGGTGGAGCGCAGGCGTTGCTTCCAAACTGCGGGTGCGGTCCTGTCCTGAGGGTTTCCTGTCCTGTCCTGAGGTCCTGTCCTGATTCCTAATCTGAGGGTTTCCTGTCCTGTCCTGGGTGTCCATTCTGCACCTGCTGTCCACTGAGGGGTATCCTTCCTTGAGGGTTTCCTGTCCTTAACTGACCCATGGCCAGGGTTTGGTTTCCACACCAGTCTAGGTAAATATCGCTCTAAAGTTCTTTAAACTTGCACCTTTCTATTTTCTGTCTTTGGCTTCAATAAAGACACACCTTTGCATATGTTGATTTTTCCATGCTTTGCCGCAATTATTGAAACGTAAATTCATTGCATATTTTCATAACGTGTTCCCATGTTACCCTACCTTTTAGAAATCATATTTTGCATTGCAGTTTGTCATTTCCTGATATGGTCTAGAACGGCCTTACTTAAACTGTCTAAAGAACTATTGCCCTAAATGCATAGCGTTTTCTGTTGCATCGCATATTAGCATTTCCATGATTACCCTGACTTTATTTCTCTATAGTTATGTACTTTTCATTATCTTGATTATTGATTGCCTTATTCTTGTAAATCTCATGCTAGAAGAAAACGAACTTTAGATAAAGCTTTTAAAACTTCCAGTTGTCCGTGGTCATTTACAAGCAGTATTGAATGTCATTTTGAGTTTGTATTTTGCTGCCTTTCCTTTTACAGCTAGCTCCCTGATCCGTTGTGGTCATAGGTACCCGTGTCGGTGGATGGTAAGTCGGGTACGCTGAATAATAACAATAGGGAATTCACACAAATTGGTAGCAGCCCGTGAGGTCACCCGGTCAATGTATATTGTGAATTGAAATATATGGGCCCGAAGCCGGAAACGGCGAAATTATTGGTTGGGTGACCTCGCGCGCTCTATCAGAAACAACAATAGTCCTGCAATTGACAAAATAGACACCCAAGCTCAGCGCTGGATACAGCTCCCTCTGTCTATGGCAGAACGGTTAGTATTTATTAAAATGATAAACTCCCCAATTACGGCATCCATTTACCAACATTCCTATCCCACTAACATACACATTTTTACTACACATGTACAGCGCTGAATAGGTTTGAATAGGCAAACAAGTAAGACTGAGATGGAAGTTAACGAAAGGCGTGGGTTCTCTGTTGCAGACCCAGCGCGATATTACTAAACAACTCAAGAATACTGTGTCATATAATGGCACCTACTGCTGTCACTTATGCAGTGGCGGCTCCTCCGGCGGAGGAGCATCACCCAATGCTTTTCAGCAGTGTAAGGAAAAATAAAATGATAATAACTCAATATTATTATCATTTTTTTTTCCTTTTGTGGGCGCAGCTGCTTTGCGAGTTGGGAGCGACAGAACAGGGAGGGGAGAAGTGGTTTTCACTCCTCAAGTGCACGTAAATGTTTGGCCAGCCGCCGCGGGCCGGCCAATCTTTAATTCGCACTTAGCATGTTCTCCACCCAGGCTGCATTACAGCCTGGGTGGAGAACGTGCCCAGGCTCCCATTCCCTGACTGAGCGCCGAACCACGGTGCTCAGACCAATCACAACATTGCATTGCAGCGTTGTGATTGGCTCAAGCAAGCCTGGGTGCTTCCTGTTCCATCTGGAGGGACGAGGAGGAGAGACGTGGCGAGGAGGACACTGCGGCGATGAGGTAAGTGTCATTTTATTTTTTATTTACACCCTTCCCCTCCACCGCCCCGCCACCGCCCCGCCACCCCTGATCGATACCGCAGCCACTGCACTCATGTCACACATAGTTGTCGAAACAGACCCTCTCAATATGAGCACACTACAAATGTTTCTTTTTAGAGTGATAGCACATCTAAAGGTCTGTATTAACACAGTGGACTCTATCAACACACAATGTTACATCTTAGGAAAACAAGCAGGCCTCTTGCAACTATACACACCAATGATCCCTGTTTGACGGTGCTGTGTTGCCCATGTCCAAAGAAAGAGCAGTAAGACAAACACTGTTGAAGCTCAACATAACCACCTTGGGGCATCTGTTTCAAGGTAATTTATTCATTGCACAACTTAAAGAGAAATGGAATTTTAACTTTCAAAACATATTTGCATGTTTTAGTCTGCAGCACACTGTCAAGGCCCACTATAAAGAATTCCAAAAAGAACCTTCTGAATTCTATCCAAAATACTAAAAACAAAACAGAGAAAAGGTATATCTCCAAACTATGCTAAATGCCAACGAATCCAAGCTTGAAGTAATGTCATTGCCCATGCAAACTTGGGAAACAGATTTAGTTTATCTATGGTCATTAGATATATGGTCATAATACTGTGCCCACACTACCACTTTATCAGTGAACTACAGACATAAGAAGTTTCAATTCAAATTCCTTCATAGACTACCTGTTACCCCCGCTAAATTACACAAGATAGACAACTAGAGGGCACATGAATCCAACTGTTGCCACAGCCCTCAGGGTGACTTCCTCCACCTAGCTTGGCACTGCAAATTCATCCATACATTTTGGCCGGTGATGACAGGTGAGATCTCCAAGATAGTGGAGTAAACTGTTGCAGTCTCCCAAGGTATAGCATTACTGGGGTGTGCCACTGGTGTACCTAAACCGATTACATGACTAGCAGCAGGCTTGCTGGTGTTAGCCAGAAGAGAGGCAGCTACACACAAGGCAAAGGCCCTATATGAACCGTAAACAATGGATCTACAGAGTGATCTAAATGTGGGGACATTTTCCTATCTGCTACCCGATGCTATTAGGAACAAAAACACAAATAATCGCACCTGTTTGCTCCTTGCCGATGGATATATTCCAAATACAACGAGCTAGCAGAATTACCAGATATTGATATTGATCTAATACTCTGAATGGGTTCGGGAACGTACATGGTTTGGAGACATAGGGGCCCATTAGGATGTTGGGCGGATTGCCCCCGCCAGGCTGGCGGTAGCAATCCGTCCGACATCCTCACTCGTTTCCCCCCCCGCCATATTAGACCATCCGCCGCTTTTCCGCCCCGGTCGCCATGCGGCCGGGGCGGGAAAAGAATAATATGGTGGCGGTGTCTATCAGACACCGCCAGCCATATTACAATGGGTATTTTACAATGCCTTTCCGTGGCGACAATGCCACCATGGAAAGGCATGCGGTCTTCACTCTGGGGGTCCCCTGCGGGCCCCCAGAGTGAAGGAGGGGTGGGGGCTGCACATGGGGGGGTACCTGTGGTACCCCCCCACATTTGCATAAACAAAGCGACAGGCACCGCACGGTGCCTGCCGCTTTGTTTATGCAAATGCTGAAATGCATTTCTAGCATTGTGGCGGGCGGTGCTGAGAGCACCGACCGCCCGATGCTAGAAATGCAGGATGTGCCCGCCACTGTGGCGGGCACATCCTAATGCCCCCCACGGGACCCCCGCCCTTATGGCGGGCGGTCCCAATCCCCGTCAGGATGGCGGGCGGGCAAAGTCCGCCCGCCATCCTAATGACCCCCATAGTCTTGATAAAGATGTATCAAGCTATCATCACAAACTGATGTCATCTACTGTGTTTACTTTTACTGGTATTTACTCTTGTAGTGTATGCTTCTGTATATGCATAATTTTCGGGCTCCGTGGGCTGTAATGTGCGGTGTTTCAATAAAGTTAATAAAATCAGAGTTTAATGACTAATCCCAAAAGCAGGTAGTAACTTATGTCCATAGTAACATCAATACATATATAATAATATTGCCTATATCTTGGACCCATTCTAAGGTCTTTAGATGTAGATTACGTTCCAAAAGCATGTGTTTGTTAAATCTATGAAATCTTAGCTCATTTTCTAGACATGCCTAAAAAGATGCAGTCTCTTTTAACTCCTTCCATGCGTTATTGTATCTTGTGATACTAAGGTAGGTAGTTATTTCCATGTGTACGAAATTTTTTAATACGATTAACACAAACACGTGCTAGCACACTCACGCTCAAAGGCATAAAGAACTGAAGTGACCTTTCCACATATGCCTCCCTGCACGTATCATTTCTTCAAGGGGTCCATCTGCCGAGAGACTCTCAGCGGGCATCAATTCCAAAGCCATGCCTACACACGCCTCTGGAGTTTTGCTATGTTTTGGGGGGAATCTTGCTAGGCCAGTGTTATATATTCCGCTCCTGCGTCCCAGAGGAAACGTGAGTTCTGCTCAGTGGATTTTGGTGATGACAGGTCGGTTAGTTAGTATGTTGAGAACTCTATAACCGTCTTGCTTGTGCAGCAAGTAGTCAATTATAAGTAGTCTAGCAACATAGAGAAAGCACATCACCTTAATGGTGTCAACTCTATTTTGACTAGGTTGACCAACCGTCCGTAAATTTCACGGACTGCCCGTAATTTGAGCCGCTTGTCCTTTGTCCGTGAAGACTTCTTTCACGGACGCCTTTTGTCCGTAATTTCAGCTGCCCCTGCAAGTAGCCTGAGAGTCCTGTAACTCTCTCTGCCGGGGCCAGCTCACGCTTCTGCTGTGAGCAGTGGCCTGCTGCAGCCCCTCCCCGACCTGGCACAGACTGCTATCAGGCCCATTATCATTCTGTATGTCGGCCTAATTATCACATACAGAATGATAATGGGCCAGTGACAGCATTTGCTGGGGCTCCTCTTGCACTTACTGCTCTTCTCATGGATCGGAACAATTTGACATTTGTAAAAGGAAATCTACACAGGCTAGTCTACCTGAAGGGTACATTTTCTGATTCTCTTTTTAAAAAAAATGTTGTTTTTTCCAATTAAAAAGAGAAATACTTAACCGACCTTGCAGCACAAACCTTAACTTTTACTTTGAACTTTATTGCGTGAAAATCCACAGTCAGCCAGCTTTCAAGACTTGTGACATGATTTCTGTGTTATCGTTGTGCATGCGAGTGATATTTACATGCCTCGTGAGTGACAGTTAACACAGATAGCTTAAAAGCCCAGCATGAATATGAAGAAAGAGATCATAACCAGAGTCCATCTTATTCAGAAACTGCTCACTGAAAAGGATTATGAATGATAATATAAAATGCCATTTAGCTGAGCTGGAAATCGCTGATGTGACTGTTGAACTTTTACAAGAGACTGACATGGTTGCAGCTGTGTACAGAGTCCTGCCCATCACGTAATTTGAAAAAAAAGCAAAAAGGTGATGAAGAAAACGTTAAACTGCTTGCAGAAGAGCCAACGGAGGCCTCTTTGGAGCACAGTTCTATGAAAGTCTTGCACTCATCATATCCATTGCCATTAGAACGTGTACAAAAGAAGCATACAGTGCACTGAAGATCGACCTCAGTCTTGGCAGATTCCATTAAATCGCAGACGAATGAAGAAGAGGTGATTTGGGACTTAGCAAAGAAAATCGAAGAGGACGTCTTCTCTGCACACACCAACAATAACAAAAAGTACAACATTTGCATCAGGAGCAAAGTCTCAAACCTGAAGAACCCCAAACCCCCCCCCTTGAGGCAACACTTGTTATCAGGAGCTCTTAGCCCAAAAGAATTTGTTAAAATGACTGCCCTGGAAATGGCTAGTGATGAGTTGAGGAGACTCAGGGCTTCATATACAGAATTGTCAGTCCTGGAACACCAGCTTCCCCATGGTGTGGAGGGAACCACCGCAAATAAAATTAAATGTCAGCGATGTGAGAACTTCAATTGCACAGCAACAGTGATCCCTAGAGGAACACTCTTTCTCCCTGGTTGGGTGCAGAATGGAAAACCAGATGATGACCTAATGACGTTTGTGATCTGTAATGTTTGCGGAGATAAATGGTACAATAACGGGTGGGTTTGTTTGTAATCTGTTTCAGAAAGTTCACCACAACTTCATTTAGTAGTGAATACATATTTGGCCCTCCTAGAAGTTAACAAAATTGTTTTTACCATTGTTTGTAAAAATGCAACGAAGATTGCTCTTACTTTTCACCATTTTAATACATCCCAATGTGATTGGCTAGGAATCAGTTGTCTGCTAGAATAATATCTATACCCAGAATAATATCTATACGACGGACTGTATGTGCAATGTCTCCACAGTATTTTTTTATTTTTTACTTCTGTTAAACCAAAGGGACATATGTAGATTATTTGAAAAGTTTATGACGATACCTTAACAGCAAAAAAGATAACCAAAAAGTTGCCCCTCAGTCTATGGCCTATAGACTCAGATTTGTACAACTACAAAAATGTACAGTTTAAAATTTGTCAGTAGGAGATAAATGTATGAACTGTATGATATTGCTAATCCCACTTTCTTAACGTTGGCCCCTAAAGTTGCCTTATGAATAGGTGGAACCACAAGTAAAGGACTGAAGAGAATATTTTATATATGCTATCATAACGTAATGTAGATGTGATTTATATTTGTGGTTTTGGTATATGTACAGTATATTACTTAATATGTTTATACGTTATGAAGCCCTATATAGAGGGCACAGCCCAATTAGGGAGAAAGGTGATAAACACTCTTGATATTGAGAATGGTAGCCTTGAAACATGTGTTTGCTGGAAAGAGAGCAGGGGAAGGTAGTAGATATTATTATTTGCTTATTCAGTAGTTTCCTTCCTCTTCTTGTGTTTGTCCCTCCTCCTTTGGAGCATAAATTATACATTGTCCTTTTGATTGGCTGATGTGTATGCTTCCACCTCTGACATTCGGGGAACATATTTTTTATTTTCTAAACAAGGTCATAAACTGGCATTCCAGAACACATTTGAGGTACAAGAAGTGTATTGATGGTGCTCTACAGTTCTAAAATATTTGGATGAAATGCAATGAATCATTCACAACCCTGTGCAGGCCTTTGTGGTTTAGTGCACACTGGCAAGAGAGTACAGTGCGAGGTGGCTGATGGGACAGCTGTTTGTACAGAAACACAGTGCACCAGATATTTCATGAAATAAAAACTGTAATGTGTTACACAATCAGCCACACAAAAAAAAAAAAAAACCTAATTGCAGGAGAAAAAAAATGAAGAAAGTGAAATAAATTGAAGCCAGATATGCAGTGATCATTTCAAGCTGAAAAACATAGACTAGCTTTTTAATGAACGATCAGCAGCTTCCAAGTGCAATTATCTCCTGTATTGGTTATTGCTGCACAACCTCAGTTCTTTGTTGCTGGCTTGCGTGAGAAGGCTTCCCAGAATGCTGTAGGGTTTTTGCCACCCCATTTGACACGCTTTTTGCCTGTAGTCTAAATGTATCCTGTTAGAACACTTCAACGCATTATTTTTGTCCCACTTTTGGCTACTTATTCCATGACAGTAACTTCATAATTCCTTCAATGTTTGTAAAGAGCCATGCCATGTCTACAGTAGAAAAACTGCAAATTACATTTGTATTGCCATCTGTCTGCCACTCAAGCACCATGAGGACTGAGAATTTTGCCTGGTAATATTAAAGGAAACGCTTAAGGACAGATATGACATCTGCCTTGGAGGTAAAGTAGAATATCTGAGGAGCAGGAGATATGGAAAGAGCAATCTAATGCAATTCTGGAAGAGGCTCCTTCCACTGCAACCTTACCCTCTCAAACTCCAAGGTCCAAAAACATATTTTCTAGCAGGAGAAAGATTTTTATTTTATGTAGATAGTAATAATAATAATAATAATAATAATAATAATAATCCACATTTGTAAAGCGCACCATCACCCGTAAGGGTCTCTAGGCGCTGGGGGCCGTCTGGAAGATTAAGCAAGCGAGTCACATGGTGCTGGGCTAATCTGCCGCCGGTGCCGGGGATCGAACCGTGATACCCAGATTCCAGAGTCAGTCGCCCTAGTCGCGGCGCCACACCTCTTCCTCGTGCGTTTGTTGTGAACAGAGTATTTTAGAATGATCTAGAGAATTCACTAACCATAATGTTCTGGATCTAAGATTTGAGATTGCAGGAGGCTGGGGATGCAGTGAAGGAGAGAGCACAGGGTGGCGGGATTGCAGGACTAAAGCACTGGAGTTGACGGATACCACAGGAGATTGATGGTCCAGAGACAGAGAGCATAAGGAGGAGAGGGAGCACACGAGCAATGCAAAGGTGTCGAACAATTGCACAGGAAATGTCTAGCACACAAACAATGTGCTGGAACCGAGGGAGCACAGGCAGCACAAGGTGTTGACTGACCGGGAACTAGGTGGAGATAAGGTAGAGCACAAAAACAGTAGGGCCTGGCAGGTCCGAAGATAGAGGCTGGGGCTCGAGAAGAGCCAGGACAGAGAGAGATGGGCAGCCATGTCAGACAGACTGACAGCTATGTGGTTATACTGTATAAGCAGTTTCCAATGTCATTATCACATGAAATCTCTTTATAGATGTAATAACTACACTTTCACAATTGCTTTATTAACCTTCTTGCTTTCTCAAATATTCTTAGAAAGGCACCATTTGTCCACTCTTTTTTCAAACCTTTCTCAGGGAAGAACCCCTCCACCCTCGTCACCCCTCCTAATGAGGTTCAGGCTCGCTCGCTGCGCTTGCCACTCGGCACTCATCACAAACTTTTACGTCCACCACTTTCAAATGTCACCAGCAGCCACTGCTCCTGTGGAGCACAGAGCATGGCAAACTGTTTTTGTTTACGGGCTCCTGTCACCTCACCAGGGGCCAAGCTCTGGGGGGTGGAGGTTTCATTTTGGATAATGTTACCCAGGTTTCTCCAATATGCAAACACAGGTATTTAAGTTTCACTCCGGCACACTACAGATGCAGTGCAAGGTTCTCTCAACCTAATATAAACTTATTTTGACTTGTGCTTGTGTTGGTTGTCTGTTGACTTATGTAATATTGTGCTACCTCCTTTGATGTGTCTGTAAAATGTACCTTTTGTCCCAAATTTTTGTCCTGAATTCTGACCTTCTGTCCTGAATTTTTGTCCTGAATTTTGACCCTTTGCCCTGAATTTTTACACTCACTGTCCTGAATTTTCCCCCATGCCAGTTGGTCACCCTAATTTTGACCCAGGCTTGTGCTACAACTGTTTAATGCACTAAAGGAAATTAATCAAAACAGGAGTACAAAAACTTCTCGCTGGTCTTAATAACTACGACCTAACATTGTGCGGTTTCATGATAATTTCTGTAACACAAAATGCAGACTATTTTTCTGGCACAACCTCTACTTTTTACATTTTCATTGATGAAGTTATTGTGCATTCTGGTCAAGTTCTAATTCTAATCATTGTGATTACTCTTGTTAAGAAGTAAATGCAACTTGTACACACAACTTAGGTTGAAGCTTCAGAGGGTCAAGTGTGTCCTCACTAAACGGGACTACTTTCATCCACTCTAAACTGTCGTGGGTGAACTAAATACTGTTACGGTGTCACTGCACTGAAATACAATTTTCCAGAGTATTGCTGTATTTTACTTGTAAATATACTATAGACACAGCTGCAATTTCATTTTATGTTAAAAGATGTAAGATTGGTTACAATGTCAAAATATGGTGCGGCTTAACCTCTTTTTGTGTTTAATCCTCACCTTACAGAGCAAATTGTTTTGCCTGTAACTAAAAGTTCATCATCTGCGCTGATATGTTCTTTGTGTCTTATATGCTCATGGTCACAGAATATTGCCACCACTCTATGCAGCTCCTGAAAAGGGTGCTCCTTCTATGCCCTAGGACAGGAATTCCTCACATAAGGTATGTTGCATATATATTTAAATATTCTAACTCGGGCTGGTTGCATTCCCTCTAGGCACCCTATTAGACCTGTCATCCTTAAGGTGGTCTTCCCCTAAACATTTTGCCTGCTTACTTCCTCTTTTTGCTGTATCGTTTTGTTGGCCTTAGGACTCTGAGCACTTTACCACTACTGACAAGTGCTAAATTGCATGTGCTTCTCCCCTAAACATGGTAACATTGCTGTATACACAATTGGCATATTTAATTTACTATAAGTCCCTTGTAAAGTGTATACCATATACCCAGAGCATGGAAATTAAATGCTACTAGTCAGCTTACATTTTTATATGAACAAATGATCTAGTTGCCATGTTTGTCAATAGTTCAAAAACAAAACGAACCAATGTTTTTAATTCATTAGCCCGCATGATGTATTTCACTTGCCTTTGGCTTATTCTGAAAAAAGTTTTTTTTACATTTAAAGCATGTCATCATGAAGGGCAACACCTAGTTCTTTAACACACTTGAAAACAAAATACAAAAATACATTAAACACAATTGAGTTTACATAAGTGACATATACAAACTTACTGACAGTGCTTTACATAAGTGACATATACAAACTTACTGATTATTACTTTAAAAAGACATATTTGACCAGTCAAAATTAACCTATGTAACACTAGGTGAAAACATTCACTTTCAAGTTATGTATTTTATCCTACCATTGTGCATAGCTGTGGGAGCGTAAGCTTAAAGTGCTGTAGAAATGGAGAGTAGTAGCATTATTAAGTCTCTCCCAAACACACTGCCAATGCCTTTTCCCAAGAGCAGGGGTCAAAGCGTTTCAAACCCCAAACACGTTTAAAACTCCAAGTCTTTTTGGGGGTTCTCTTCAGGACCTGGACCTGTTAATTTCAGCTTATATTGCTTGGAAGTGTATAGGGGCGCAGTGATCCTCAATTTAAATTTCCATGACTAATCATTTTGGACGGAGACAGCGGTGTTTTCATATATGGTAACAATTCTGATCCCTTGTGACTGGGTGCACTGTGGTCATCAATTTAGTGTGCCCCTCTACATTTCCTAGCAATATAAGCTAAAATGACCAGGTCCATGTCCTGAAGAGAACCCCCAAAAAGACTTGGGGTTTGAAACATGTTTGGGGTTTGAAACGCTTTGACCCCTGCTGGAAAAGGCATTTGCAGTGTGTTTGGGAGAGACTTTGTATTGCTACTACTCTCCATTTTTACAGGGTTACAGGGTTTGAAAAACCCCATTAAAAAATGTATTTAACACTAACCCAAAAAAAAGAACCCAATTAATAGAGCCGGAGTTAGTGATTTTTAAAGTTTGAAGTAAAAACTAGCACCTAATTTAGTCGCACATGGGTCGAAGTAAAAAAATATAGCCAATCACGATGGAGCGCAAATCAGATACAAAGAATGGATTGAACCCGGTTGGCGCCTACCTTCAAACTTAGATGACCTTTTAAAATAAATGTTCTGAGAATGTACATTTAGCAGGACAAGGCTGCAGCCAGTGTCCGAAGAGGAAATGTCAGAGTCGGAGAGATGCTGGATGAAGATTTCCTTTGCAGACATAGTCACTTTTTAAGCCGACAAAATCCAGCGTTACACAGCTGGAGGCTATAGCTGAAGAGACCTCTTTGGTGAAGAACTGCTGAACAGGGTTTGCTGCTGTGGAGAAGAATGTAGCAGAAGTTGCCACAAAGTTAGGATCTTTGGCAATGCGCCTGGGGCAGATAGGTGAGCAGGTTGGTCTTGGTCTCCTCCCAGTTCTCAGAGCAGTTTTTAGCCAAAAATCTTCCAAGACCCAATTTTTAGAACCAGGATTGGTGGGCTACCATTTGGGAGGTTAGACCTCACTCAGGCTGGATCTTTTTGTGCGTTGAAGATGGTTGGAGTATTTTCTTCCAGATGTGGGTCCCTTGCTCACTTTGCCTTTGGATTCAAGCTAGCCTGGCTGATGAGGGCTGTTAGCCCGAAACCTGTCCCAGGATGCTTTTTTCCAGTCCAAGGAAGACATGGATTGGCAATTCGGGCTGTACTGTTCCCAAGAGGCACAGGGTCAAGACTGATTTGCATGTAGCTATGTCTGAACTGGGGTGGCAAAGTGAGCTAAAGAACGATGATGGATTCAACCCAGATCTGTGACTGGGGGTGAGTGTCTGAAAAGTTTCAGCGCTCCGTCCATAATCTCCTTGTGTTTGCTTTGTTTGCCCCAAGTTGGCATGGTATGCCCGGACGTGGATCCCTTGCTTGCTTTGCCACTGGATTCAAGCTAGCCTGGCTGATGAGGGCTGTTAGCCCGAAACCGGTCCCAGGATGCTTGTTTCGGGTCCAGGGAAGACATGGCTTGGCAGTTTTGGCCGTACTGTTCCCATGAGGCACAGGGTCAAGACTGATTTGCATATTGCTGTGTCTCAAATGGGGTGGCAAAGTGAGCTAAAGAACGATGATGGATTCAACCCAGATCTGTGACTGGGACTGAGTGTCTGAAATGTTTCAGCGATCCGTCCATCATCTCCTTGTGTTTGCTTTGGAGTCTTTTCTGTCCCTGTGGCTCTGATCATGAAGCCAGTCAACTAGCCCTTGAAGTCACTCCAGTAGTCCTGGGTTTAGCAACAGAACAGTGCTCAAACTCTAGGGCAGACCTCTGAGAGTTCAAGACAGGCTTCATGCAGCAAACAGGCCACAGCAGCAGGCAGTGCTCTGAGAGTCCTTTGACAGGTCCAGAAAGTGAACTGAAGTGTGGATCTGAGGGTCCTATTTTTATACCTGGTACCTCATTTGAAGTAGGAGAAGTTTCTAGAGAATTCCTTTGAAGTGCTGAATTTTCTTGACTTCCCTGCCTTGGCTCCAAGCTGACTACATGAACAATGCAGGGGTGGCAAGTTCTTTGTGTGAAGGCAGAGCTTAGCCTATTCAGTTCCAGTGTGGCTGTGCCCAGTTCCGTCCCCCCATCCTGCCAGTTGATTGCCCATCCAGGCACACCTAATCCTTTAATTGTGTGGCTGTCTGGGAGTAATAAACAATGTCCAACTGTCAGCTACACCCAGTCATGTTACCCAGAAACAGCCTGCAGGTACCAAATAGTTATCATCAATATAACAGGGGGAACCCAAATAACCAGAAGGCATCTGGATATAAAACGCAAGGTAATCCAAAGTGATGCCTATGGACTATTTACCAATATTTTTTATGGGGAACAGATACCATTAATTATCTTTCCCTCAAGCAGTTATTCACATAGAAACTAAATCAATCATGAGTTAAATTTTACACTCATTCGACTAGGTTGCAATCCATCAAATTCAACAAATCAAAGAAAAAAATCAAAAGTTGGTTTGTATATTTAATTTAGTAAACCATATCTTTCTCAGAAGGTGGCTTCTCTTCTCTTTTTCTATTTTTTACATATATATATATACAACTTCAACATATATATACACACATATATACAATATACATACAAAATCACAATGTACAAACAAATACAAAAAATCCTTTGACCCTTTTTTAGGGTTCTTTTGCCCACAACTATTTCAAAAAGGATGTTTTCAATTAATTACAAAAGAACATTCCTTATAACCAGGTCACCAAAATCAAATTCGAGGGAGCATCTGAAGGTATAATCCTTTACCCTTCCCTTATATTTGAGCTCCTCACAATCTATTTCGTATATTCAACATTAATTCTTGTGTAATGGCGCCTTTCGATAAGCAGTCGACGCGTTTCAGCCTTTCATCATTTCAGGCATCTTCAGGACTTGGGCAAACAAGGCTCTACCGTCACAATCTACATCCATCCGTAGTATAGACTTTCTTATCCGTCTCAATAGGACCAAATGCCAAGGCCTCTTTCAGCTAAGTTGAAGTCCTCGCTCCTCACAATTTAGCCACAACAGTATATCTTTTACATATATTCGGAGTCACACAGCCTCCTCGACCGCCAGGGTAAAGGATTATACCTTCAGATGCTCCCTCGAATTTGATTTTGGTGAAATGTAATAAGGCATTCTAATGTTGTAGTATGGGAGAGGTAGGCCTCACAACAGTGAAAAATGAATTCAGGGCTTTTCACTACCAGGATGTGCGAAACCTAAAAGGACACGACCAACCATTTGATGACAATGCACCCTGCTCTATGGCTACCCAGTGCCTACCTTAGGGGTGACTCATTTGCACTGAAAGGGAAGGTTAAGGCTTGGAAAGGGGGTTATACTGCCAATTTGAGTTGGCAAGTGAAACTGCATTCATGTTACAATAACAGACCTGGGACATGTTTCAGTCATCTACATACATTGGTGGCAAAACAAGTGCTGCAGGCCCACTCGAAGCATTTAATTTACAGGCCCTGGGTATATGGTACACCACTTTACTCGGGACGTGTACGTGAATTAAATATGCCAATCAGGTGTAAGCCAATTTTATCAGTTTTAGGGAGCGAGCACAAGCACTTGAGCACTGGTTAGTAGTGATGAGGTACATGGAGTCCTAAAGCCAGCGAAAACAAATTCCGCTGAGGGTGACCTTACAGAGGGCTAAGGCCAGCAATAGGATTTTATACTTGAAGGGTACCCTTCTAATACAAATCCTTTGCTAGATAGCACTCAGATACATTTGCCTGTGTGTGGCACAAGGCAGGTGAAGGAGTGCCAGTATCTCTGCAGTTATGGTGCTGTCCTGCTCTCCCCTTCTCATGCAATGCAGCATAGCAACTTGGTTACTGTACCTGTTAGATTTGGGGGTCTGTAGTTGGCAGAGGTAGGTACCTTTGACCAAATAGGGACCCTGGCATCCAATCAGGGTAAGGGGCTACACTCCTAAAATAACCCCTGCGCACCCCCTTGGTAGCTTGGCACGAGCAGGCAGGCTTATCTCAGCACTACAGATGAACACCACACAGGTTGTACATCAAAAAGAAGTATTTTTATATAGACCTAACACAAGACCACAAACAGCAAAAATTCACAATACTGTACTTTAGAATGGTCGAAATAGGTTAGTTCTCTGTAGATGGTAAATGCGACACTTTACGTTCAATGTACCTTTGGATGTACCTTTGGATACAAACAAAAGAGTTGCAGGGAAGGGGATGGGTTTGTTCCTTACACGCAAATACGGGAATGTGTTGGTTCCTTACACCGGGGGAGGTGATGCGTCGGTTCCCTACTGCTGCGTAGGGAGCTGGGATGCATCAGTTCCTTACCGGAGGTGAAGTGATGCATTGGTTCTTCTCCGCGTAGGGAGGTGATGCGTCGGTTTCTTACTGCGCTTCTGTGGCGATGCGACCAGCAGCGCCGCAGTGTGATGATGATCTGGTGCAATGAAACAAAATGGCGTCTTCTTCTTAATGAGACAATGAAGGGGCGATGCGTGCACGCCCGATGGCAGTGCGGCGACTCGATGATGCGATGGCAACAGCGGCTACGGCGACACTCTTACTCAGTGATACGACAACAGCGGTTGCGGCGCCTTTACGGTTCTTCTCTGTGAATCGATCTTCCATCTCCCAGTGTCACGCAGTCTCTCAGAAGGCCCAGCACACCAGCAGGCACTTCAAATTCCCAGCAAGGGAATTCAGGGGAGCTGGTTGGTGAAGTCTGTTATCCCTGAGACTTCAGCAGGAAGCAAGCTCAATCTTCAAGCCCTTGGAGATCTTCTACAAGATGATGAAAGTAGCACAAAGTTCCTTTCTTCTTTCTTTGGCAGTCAGGCAACAACTGCAGGCCAATCCCCCAAACAACACTTTGCTTAGGAATAGTCTAACAGCACTCAGCTTAGGGATAGTCTCCTCCTTCAGTTTCTCTCTGGTTCCTCTCCTCAGCAAAGGTTCTCCTTGTTTCCCAGAAGTGATCTAAAGCCCTGGGGTCTGGGCCACAATATTTATACTACTATTCTCTTTGTTCTCTGACGGCAGAGAGTGTCTGTACCTAGTCCAAACCAGTTGTGGTCAGTCCTGGAGCACTTTGTTTACAAGACTCTTTCTTTCCTTTGACAGTGTGGGCCAGGGACATCAGACGCACCACAGGAGGTGGAGCCAGCATTGTGGAAGGCAGGCAGCCCTATTCAGACCCAGGTGCCACCCCTCCCCTCACTCTCTATGTCGATAGCGCTATTCAGCCCGGTGCTGATCCACACTGTCTCCTGGAATCCCCCAGCCCCTGTCACTCAAACTCCAGTCATGGAATACACAACCTAGCAGAGGCAGGCTTGGATAGTTAGGCAAGAAAATACCTACTTTCTAAAAGTGGGATTTTCAAACACAGAATGTTAAAACCAACTTCACTAAAAGATGTGTTTTATCATTCTGAGTTTAGGCATACTAAACTCGAATTTCTACCTAGTTCCCCGTGTTAGTTAGGATTATAAGATGCTATAATCAAACTTGCAATAGTGAAAAACTAAAATGGCTGTAATTCACTATCAGGACATGCCACATACATCAGGGCATGTCCTACCTTTTACCTACAATGCACCCTACCCTTGGGCCTACCATAGGGGTGACTAATATGCAAAAAAGGGAAGGTTTAGGGGCTGGCAAGTGGGTGCACTTGCCAGTCAACATGGCAGTACCAACTGCACACAGGCTCTGTAATGGCAGGCCTAAGATACTCTTTACAGGCTGCTTCTTAGGGTGGCACAACCAGTGCTGCAAGCCCACCAGCAGCATTTGATTTACAAGCCCTGGGCACACAAAGTGCGCTGTACTAGGGTCTGACAAGTAAACCAAAGCAGCCAATCATGGAGTCACTAATCCATACATCAATTTACCATAGAGAGCACTTACACTATGGCACTGAATAGTAGTGGCACAGGGCCCAAAGCATCTATAACCAGCAAAAACATAGGAGGCAACAGCAAAAAAATGGAAGGGAAACCCACACCAATGGTGCCAGGTCTAACAGTGCCACATTGCATGGCATACTTGTAAATCTGCCCCTATGATGACGTCTGCCTTCTTTAACATTCTTGTAATCTGCTGAGATGCAAAGGATTTGTGTAATATTGCTTCTCTGTAAAGATTACACACCCTTTTGTTCAAAGTTCAAAGTTCAAAGTTTTTTATTTTTGTTTCGGTACTCTTTCGAGGACCACAAAATTATATAAAAGAAAATACATACTGCATTTATAAACATATTAATACATTTTCAGTGTTATTTTTAAAAATTTATAAATCTTATTGCAAACATACTCATTAGGAGGCATAACACATACAGAGATGAAGTCCCTTGAATTAGTGGTCCGACAGGACCGCTGTATCGGCTCTAGACATGATAACCTGGCGGTAACAACGACTTTATTCGGGCATATAAAGAGCAAATGCTCCAAGTTCTGTTTACCCCCCAAACACAGGTTGCATTGTGAACTACTCTTTACATTCCAAGAAGAGGTAAAAGATAATAATGGGAGTATGCCTAAACGTAGCATCATGATCATACGCCTTGCACAATGTGTAAGTGTATATTCCAGATAAGGCTGTTTTTGCTTATATTCTAGGGAGTCAGCATGAGATTTATACGTAGTTAATTTTGTGCAGTGTGACTGATCAATCACGAAACTCAATTTTGGTGAAAAGTTTTTTAAAAACAACTTGAGATGTGCGGGTGTCCAAGATAATAACATTTCTGCATTTATTTCTGCTAAACGGAAAGCTTCTTTCAAATTTTTAACAAATATAGAGTCAATGGTTTCCTCACTAAAGCACTCGATTTTTAGCAAATAACGAAGGGTACCCTCTTTGGAATGAAGAAGGTTATAGGCCCACCTAATGAGGCTTGCTATTGATATTGCAAATGCACTTGTAATCGCACATTCCAGTCTTAGTGCCTGTACTGGGGTTGAATTAGAAACTTTCAATAGCTTTTTTAGGATTTTCCCTTCGTTCAAGTCCATATAACTCCATTGTTTTTGGGGAATATGTTCAGAGGCGTAAGATAAAACCGGGGAGATCTTGGCTCTATAAATTTTTATTAAGGCTGAAAAGTGCCTGCTTCCGGTATTCGCATATAAGCGCGATATTGCGCCCGCATGTAACTCACATTTCCTTTTTAAATGGATAATCTGTTTACTATTGCTCATATTGTGTGAGAATATTCTTCCGAGGTAGGTATATTCCTTTGTCTGTTCCAAGGTCTCCTCTCCCAGTTTCCATTTGTACTTCACATTTTTCTTAATCTTTGTAAATGCTACCACTTTAGTTTTACTTACATTAGGGGTTAGAAAGTGATCTTTTGAAAATTTATGTAGTATGACTAGAAGATTCTGAAGACCAAAGGGTGTCAAATCGAACAAGACTATATCGTCCGCATACAGCAAACAGTGTATCCGTTGGGCTGCCATTTTCGGTGGAGTAGATTGCCCTTGTTGTAGATGGAATGGCAGATCACTCAGATATAGGGAGAATAAGAGCGGTGCCAAAAGACACCCTTGTTTTAGGCCATTGGGTGTATGTATTATTTTTGACAGGCCCTTCTCTCCCCCCATTTGGACTCGGCACCAGGTTTCACTATGTAAGTTCACAATTAGCTGTAGCAAAGTTTCTGGGATACCCATTTTTCTTAATTTCAGCCATAGCGTCGGCCTGTCGACCCTATCGAACGCTGTAGAATAATCGATGAAGGCTGCATATATTGGTTGGGATTTGCCTGTTACATATTTGTCTAATAGAAATTGGAAGGTAGCAATATTGTCAGTAACTGAATGGTTCGACCGGAACCCTGCCTGAAACATAGGGATTAATCCCTTTGAAAATGCCCAATGTTTCAGTCGGTCTAGTATTTCCGCCGCAAAGATCTTTCCGCCAGCATCCATTAAAGCAATTTGTCTATAATTGCCGGCTATACTCCTTTTTCCTTTTTTGTATACTGGAATTATTATACTTCCTTTCCACGAATTTGGAATATTTCCAGAGTCGAATATATAGTTGAATAATGGCGCTAGCATCTGACCCCACGCGTTTTTGTCAATCTGATAAACCTTAATCGGGATCTGGTCAGGACCTGATGCGCCCGTACTTCTGGCCTTTTTAATGTTCCGGGCAATTGACGTTGCCGATGCCCTGGAGAAATTTTTATCATTGGTTATCTTTTTTTGTTCGATGTCATTTCTCACTAGGGCATTCGTGTTGGGTTTATACAAGTCATTTAAGAATTTGCCCCAGTCTTCTTCTGAGACAGGAATTGCTTCAAGCTTCTTTTTTGACCCTGTCATCTTGGCTATCAAAGACCAATATTTTCGTTGATTGCATTGTCTTGCTGCAATTTGGATATCAATCCAATTACGGTCCTGCTTCAACCTTTCTTGTGTAGCCCGTTGTCTTCGAATTTGATTCTTCAATTTATTTATTTCAGCTTTATATGTTGACGATTTACTCAGATACTGAGCTCGGATCATCCTATTTAGCATTTTTACAGTTGGCTGATTACAATTTTTATACTTGCTGACACACTTTCTTTGTCTTGATCTGTCCTGTTTTGATTTACTTAGTATAGCATGTTTGAGTTCATTTAATACAAGTTCATAGTTTTTTATTGGATTTTCTGAATAAGAAGAGGTTAACAGTTGGAGTTGTGTGATGTGGTTATTTAAATAGTCTAAATTTTCAACATCCCAAAAGATCCGACGTTGGACATGATTTATCTGAATTTTGGATTTACTAAATATCGGATCATTCTTGAACGTGTTCTGTGGCATCCAGAATGTTGTTAGGCGAAGAAGAGCATGATCACTTTCCTCATTGAACTTGATAGATAGTTGAGAAATTTGTTCTTTTAACTCATTCCCGCATATTATATAATCCAGGATAGAGGGAGCTCCATTTCCTTGCCTAGTAAATGAAGCTGGCTTGTCTCCGTTGGTATTTCCGTTTAATATTGTCCCGTTTATACTTAGAAGGAACGATAATATTAAACGTCCTCTTTTATCGGCCTTAACTCCTTTCGGGAATTGCGGGAGCATTATTTCCAATGATTCCTCGTTAAGTAATGTAGACCACTTCTTTATTTCGCTGTTAGATATTTTGGCGTTTAGGTCACCCATAATAATATACGGTGGATGATGTTGATCTTCGAGGATGTTAGATATGGTCTCTAGGAGATGATCAAACAGAGGGTCATAATTTTTACTTGGTGGTGCGTACAGAACAGAACGATGCGGGACCCGCGGAGCGGGTTCCGCGAGGAGTGGGCTATTAAGAAGACAGGCAAAGCGGGTCCTTCGTGGGCTTTGCAAAGACAAGCAAAGCGGGTCCTTCGTGCTCACGGACCGATTTCCTTTCAGCAGATTAAAATTCAAACACAAGTGAGCAATCCCTTTTGTACACGAAGAAGTTTCAAAAGCCACCTGTTCTGAAACCTTTCAATTTTAGGTTATTGACTTTTAATCATACTTACTCTCTTGTATTCCCCTGTCTCGTAATAGCTCTAAAAGGACCAGCTGAGGCTGTGACCACCAAATAAAATGATGCAAATGAAGACAGGACTGGAAAACAAGCTTCAGAAACTCCAAAACATATTCTCACTCGCTCAGATCTCTATGAGAACCTTTACCTTGTCACCCGTCCTGGAAAAAGTGACTTTGTTGCATCCTCCCATCATCTGTGCAGCATGTGTAACTTGTCACTGGTTTCCCTTGATTTGTTGCCCTGTTTTTGTACATTAAA
The DNA here is from genome assembly GCF_964261635.1 of Lissotriton helveticus. Taxonomy (NCBI): domain Eukaryota; kingdom Metazoa; phylum Chordata; class Amphibia; order Caudata; family Salamandridae; genus Lissotriton; species Lissotriton helveticus. The sequence goes on along the minus strand of NC_136063.1, from coordinate 307,208,179 downwards.
ATGCATTAAAGAGCACAGCACAGGGTAGTAAAACAGATAGGAACTTCTGCTATTGCTGTTCACATACAGGTAGTGGCTGTACTTGCTGTTTAGATAATGCTGAAACATATCACCCTGTCTGTGAAAGTTACCTGTAACATTGCAGTAGTGATACAGTTGTCCTGTGCAAATAGCAAATGAATTGCAAACTGAAGCAATCAGCCTTGTATATTCAATAAGCTTATAGTTACTTGCACGGTTCTCTATGACAACCAAAACACAAACAGCGTGACTCATGTAATAAATTAGCACGTGTAAATAATATGATGGCCAGCCGGTGTCATGACAGACGAAAAAAAAAGCTTCGGAAGGAATAACATTACATTTAACATCTGTCCATGTTTATAACTATGATGGGCGTTAGTGGGCAGGCCACGAAACATCTGCATAGGATGTGTCGTTCAATACAAATTCTTAAAGTTTTTATGAATTAGTTTATTGTGCTTGCCATCACAGATTATCCGCATTACCCATTCGAGGCATCAAATAATTACAATGTTTGGGCTACTTACCTGTACATAAAGTTTACTCTTTGCCATAACATTAGGCATTCGGGGCTACCGTGGTTTGCAGCTATTTACCTATTTCTTTGTGAGGACTGGCAGAGAATAACACACTCCGTGGTCCTACCTGCAGAGAATTTGAGAGTTTATGCTATCTTTTCAAATGTTACAACATTGTGTTAATTAAAAATGTCTGTAACTTTAGGAAACTGTTCGGCCTTTAAAGAAATGCAAAAAGTAAATCAAAGTTGCCCAATTTTAGGTCTCACACAGAAAGCTTTTGCTCTTGCAGAGCCATGTGGTTAACAGACACAGTCCTTATATTAAATGATAAAATAGTGACATTCAAATGATGGGTCAGTCCAAAGGGCAGTGGACGACAGAGACAGCCACTGGATGTTTGGAAGGTCAGGCATTGTCATGACAGGCATTTTGCCTATTTACTATGTACATCTGGATGGGGAAAATGCCAAGATGCAAAGGAACCCATCTTCCCCTCCAGCACTGGCGAACCCCATGGAGCTCGGTACAGTGAGGCTGGAGACAGGAGCGTGGGCCTCCTGTGCAGACACAGAGTAAATACCAGGGCTTTAAGTGGGCCGGGTCTCACCGGGTCTGAGCACAGGCAGTTTTTTTAAGGAGGTCTCGAAACGGGTCTCTATCAGGCTCTGTTTTGTGCCCTGGCACTGGCGGTCCGTAACTAACAACCATTAACAAAGGCAATAGCCCTGACTTGATGTAGGTATGATGTTACTTGTTGTGTCGTATATCTGGATGCAATGACAGAAAAATACAAGTCGGGCGACATGCTATGCTAAGAACCGATTTTATGCGTACATTTTTTAAGCCACTCCTTTATTGCATTGACCACGCCCCTTTGAGAGACCCCCCAGTTTTTTCATCCCACTTAAAGACCTGGTAAATACCATCTGACTCATGGCACATCTGCCAACATGGAGCATAATTATAATTTTATTTGTCATGGTTCCCCATGTAAGGAGCACAATTACATATTTAGGTTTCACCTGTACAGTGTGCATGCGTTGCCAGCTAAAGCTTTTGTTTTAAAAAAAGCTGAAAAGCGCCCCATACTTAACGTTACTTACTATTGGGGGCTCCCACTTCGCTCTCATCTGCTTGCTTCTGATTGGTCAGAGCCTCCAACTGCTTCAAATTTCTCTTGTCTGCTTGTTGATGTCAGTTGTGGGTCATACATGAAGCTTGCCCCAAAAACAGTTCCGGTCTCTACAAACAGTGGGGCAGATTTACAAGCCCCTTGTGGCACTTTCGCGTCACTTTTAACATGGGAAAAGTGACACAAAAGAGGCGCAAGGGGCTTGTAAACCTGCCTCAGTGTCCTTCCACAGGCTGCAGCTTGTACAAGTACTTTTTTTTCTTTTTAATCAAACTACTTAGAGTGTATGCCTTTGTAGGCTGCGAGGCCTCAGGGCAGTTATGCGCTATACAAATGCAATTTTTCATTTCATTTCATTTCATCTACCTCTCTCCTTTTTGTCTTGTATTTTTTTAGACCTGGTGCTTTTCATTCTTGGGGCATGTTGCTTCCTGTTCGGCTTTTCTTCTTGGGGGCCAGGGCTTTGCTTTGGTGGTGGTCCTTTTGGCTTTTCCATTTTGCTTATTTGTTTTTGGTGCAAACGACTTTTCTTTCTAGGGGAAAATGACTGTTATTTCTGGAGCCCGTTGGTTTTCTTTTAATCTTTGTCCTGTGATTTTTGTTGGGCTGGGTCAGAAGGTTTTGTTTCCTATGGGTGAGTGACCTTTTTTTGGGCTCCATAGCCACCACATTCCTTGCCCAGCTTTTTTTTTTTATTATAGAGCTCTAAAATTCTAGTTTGTTTTTGGCCAGGAATGGTTTCCCTAGATCCCAGTGTCTTATTTCATCGGGTCCTATCGGTACTGCTTCTAGGACCTGGCCTTGGTTTCCCCTAGCAAGCAAGTGACTCACGTTCGGGCCTACTGCTGCCTGTTGGTTTATTTTGTTAGTGTTGGTGCTCAGATGTCCTGTCTCTACAAGTTTCGGTCATGAAAGAAAGCACATTATTAACCTGAACCGCCGTCTCTCTCTTAAATCATCCCAAATGCACTTCTAATTTAGAAAAATTGCTGTCTGAAAGTGTACCAAGAGAAATTGGAGTAGATTTAGGGGGTTGTTCTTCTTGTGCATTTGGGGTCTTGCTTTTTCGGGTTATCTTTATAAACACACGATTGAACATCTAGGAAGCCCAGGAAAAATATCATATGCACAAGAAACAAATGATGGACGGAATGCTGAATAATGCAAACATTCACCCCAGGTCACAAAGATCTGGGTTTAATCCATTGTTCTTTTGCTCACCAGGCCACCCTGTTTGGACCCAGAAATATGCAAATCCGTCTTGACCCTGTTCCTCATGAGAACAGTCCAGCCCGAACTGCCAAAGCCAGGTCCTCCCTGGACCTGAAGCAAGCTTCCAGGGACCGGTTTCGGGGCATCTCCCCTCATAAGCCAGGCTAGCTTGAATACAGTTGCGCAGTAAGCACGGGACCCACGTCTGGGCATACTCTTCTCAATTAGGGCAACAAATGCAAAAGAAACAAATATTGGATGGAATGCTGAACAATGCAAACCTTCACCCCCAGTCACACAGATCTGGTTTTAATCCTTTGTTCTTTTGCTCAGCACCCCACCCCAGTTTGGACCCAGCAATTTGCAAATCAGTCTTGACCCATTTTGCATTTGTCACCCCGAGTGGGACAGGTATGCCCAGACGTGGCTCCTGTGCTCTCTTTGCCACTGGAGTCAAGCTAGCCTGGCTGAAGAGGAGTGATGCCCCGAAGCCGGCCCCAGGGTGCTTGTTTCCAGACCAGGGAGGCCCTTGCCTTGCAGCTTGGTCTGGACTGTTCCCATGGGGATCAGGGTGAACACTGATTTGCATATGGCTGGGTCTGAACTGGAATGGCATGGGGAGCAAAAAACTATGGATTTAGGCTCAGATCTCTGTACTGGGGTGATTGTTTGACATTGTGCATCATTCTGTCCATCAATTGTTCATTTTGCATTTGCCACCCGAGTGGGACGGGTATGCCCAGACATAGGTCCCGGGCTCCCCATGCCACTGCAGTCAAGCTAGCCTGGCTGATGAGGTGTGATGTCCCAAAATTGGGCTCAGGTTGCTTGTTTCAATCCAGAGAGAACCTGGCCTGGCAGTTTGGGCTGAACAGTTCCCCTGGGGAACAGGGTCAAGACTGATTTGCATATGGCTCGGTCTGAACTAGAACGGCAAGGGGAGAAAAAAAACTATGGATTTAGGCCCAGATCTCTGTATTGGGGTGAATGTTTGACATTGTATAGCATTCTTTCCATCAATTGTTCTTTTTGTAAAAATATCAGAGGAGGGTGAGCTGGCAGGATCCCTGAACTTTATAAATTTCTGTTGTGATTCCTCATCCTTTGCGAATACATGCTACTTCTGGTGGGTTACTGTAACAACAGTCTTTGCTCTAGATGTGGGATTTAAAGGCATGGTCCTTGTGTAATTAGAACATAAGTTCATTTTGACAGAGGGGAACACGTGATCTGAATAGGTCAATATAGATTGAACCAAGCGTTTCCATGAACTATTCTATAGTTTTCCTACTCGATTTCTTTGTGGATAAATAGAGAGCCCTCATTATACTTTCAACTCATGTTTCACATGCTGTGTCTCATTCTTTTCTTTTGGAATAGAAAGTAATTCAATGTTTTATGTATTCTAATGCATTAGTTCCCAATCGTTTTAGAACCAAAACCCACTTTTTAGAACAACTTTTGTGACCCACCGAACTGCAATGATATGGAGAGGGGCGATTTTTTTAGTGTAACCAAAGCATCTTGTGGTGCTTACTGTCATTGACAGACAGTACATTTAGTGGCCACTAAATTTGCGCAGACATATAGTTATACTGATAAAACAATATAGTACCCAATATAGTGCCCAAATAATAATGTGTGGAAATGTGGTTAAATTAGTGCTTACAAAATCATTCTCGCAGTCCCCAGGTGTCGGCATCTCTGGCGTGATGTTGCAGCCCTCACCCGCATTCATCACAAAAAAACATTGACAAAGCCAAATAGCTCTCATATAATGTGAGCGTTATTTGGCCTTGTCAGTGTTCATTTAGACTTTATACACAGTGCACAAGCTGCTGCGCCATATGGCTTAAAGAAAAACAAAGTGCTATGGTGAGGAAAATGATATTTTGCCTGACCAAAAAATGTCCACTACATACACCCTATGTTACATTCATGTGCATGTCCCCATGCATATTTCTCGTAGTGGCCTGAATCACTAGGCCTCTGCAAACATGTTCTGCCATCAAGTCATCAAAGTCTCCCAAACGTTAAGCTAAAATGAAGGCCCATGTATTTTGCATTTTGCATTGTGCACTTTTAAATAAATATCGTACTGAGCCCTTTTTTTCTTAAGCAACTGAGCCAGCCCCGCAGTCCTGAAATATTGACTCCTAGCACACTGAAAACTGCAGTCACGTCAGCAAGAAGCCTGCCAAGACAGTGTTATGAATAACAGTTATCTGTTTTGCTGTACAGAGTGGCATCCCTGCCCGGTGAGGAAATGTAAACAGAACCCGTCCGCGACAGATAAGGCCTAGCTCTCTGTCTCAGCCCCCATGCAATGAACGGAGAAATATATGCTTTTTCTTTATTTCTAGTGATGAACCTTTGCTTCAGACAATACATCCCCTATCATATCAGATTGTACAAGATGTGCTTTTCGCCCTGACACAAGAGATGTCTCTGCTAGGCCGAAAGTCAGCTCTCCTCCCAGTTACACGTCAATTGCACGCCATGCTCAAGTTGCACAATTAGGGCAGAGTTCCAGCTGGTCATGCAAACTCCTCCTCCAAGTACCCACCCACCTATGAAACCTACCTATCACCTACCTATGACTCATCAAGTGTACACCCTCATGCACCTTCATACACGCCCACATGCTCTTATCTCCTTCTTTCTTGCTCTGCCTGGAGTGCTCCTCCCTATGTACAAGGAGTAAAATGTATATATTCTGTTCATTGTTATTAAATGTTAGAAGACTCTTCCTGAACCTCAGAGGTGATGGAACATATTCTCCCTTTGACTCGAGTTATTGGAATAAAGCCCATTTTAACTTGGACACCACGGATCCTGTCTCTCATTTGATGCATGATACTTTGTTAATGCCTAGAAATTCTGCCAGGGTAATATTTTATTTACCACATTAATTGGCGCCCTTGAACAGGGACATGTCCCTTTCCCCACTCGCCGGAGTTGTTGGTCTAGTCTTTGCCCCCTTCCACAGCCGTGACGGACTTTAAAGTGTACACGCCATTGGGATTACCCGCTACTCCCTCAGGCCCAGGAGGAGGACGGACTGCGACCAGGCATCCATGTGAGGCGGTGAGGAACGCGGATCGTCTCAAAACAGAGCCCAGCCCGTGAGAGAGCAAGGTCCGAGGTCTCCAGAGGTCCACCTGTTCCAAGGCGCATGCGTAGAAGTCCGAGGCCTTCAAGTTTCAAGTTCTGCTGCTTCCCGGTGAGTACCACTATGGGGAATGCATCAAGATTCAAGACGTGTCCATGGTAAACGTGGGCGCGGTCAAGACGTGTCTCATTCACGTGAGACCGGTAAAGACCGGCCCACGGTTAAACGTGGGAACGGTCAAGACGTGTCTCATTTTTGAGACCGGTATGGTTGTACTGTATTTCAGTGCATAAAGTTTCTCAAGTACATGTTTAACTCTCTGTATCAGTTTAGGTTGTAACTGTTTTAGTGTTTAATATTTGTTTGTGTGTGAATGATTGTTGATTGTTTCAGTCTATTTTTGTGAATATTGGTTTCAAACATGCCACTGTTTTCAAAGTTAAGTCAGATAGGGACCAGAAAAGGTATACTAGAAGAACCAGTTAACATCCCGCCTAGAGATACACCTGGTCATTATATGTATAATAAGCATGGGCTAGACGCCATTTTGTTTTTAGATTTATGGGTAGGTCTCAGACCCTAAGCCTGGGTGCTTTTAGGGCTCCTAGAGAGCATTCGCTCTGTGGGGTCCCCCAGGGTTCTTCTTTGTCCCCTCTTCTTTTCAATCTTTATCTTCGTCCCCTTCTTTTTTCTCTGAGGCTGTGGGACGTCACCGTGTTTAATTACGCGGACGACCTGCAGCTCATCTTTTCTCTTAATTCCCCCTCCGCTATTTCTAACTTTCAGTCAGCTATGTCCCATATTCTTCAGTGGATGGGCCATAACCAGTTAAAATTGAACCCCGGTAAGACGGAGCTCCTCCTCCCTGGTAGGAGCTCCACTTTCTGGGGGCCTCAATTCTGGCTGGTGGAATTGGGCCCTTCTCCCACCCCTGTGGCGTCGGTGAAGAGCTTAGGGGTCACTATTGACTCCGCTCTATCCCTAGGGCCGCAGGTGGGGACCGTGGTCTCGTCCTGCATCTACCAACTGCGCAGGATCAGGAAAGTGGCATATCTTCTGACACCTGATGCCCTCCTGCAGGTTATCATGGCCCTCGTCCTCTCCCGCCTAGATTTTTCCAACTCGATCTACCATGGTCTGCCTAAAACATCGATGGGCAGACTACAGGTGGTCCAAAATCAGGCGGCGAGATTGGCCTTAGGGATTCCGAAGTGGCAATCTGCCAGGCCCCTTCTCGTCAAACTCCACTGGCTCCCTGTTGCTTCTAGGGCAGCCTTTAAGATCGGCTGCCTCATTTTCAAATCTTTGGCTGGCTCCTGCCCCATCTTTGTAAAATCGCTCATCCGACCCTACTGCCCGTCCCGCAATTTGAGATCTTCCTATCTCCATTTCTTGACTGTTCCCTCTTATAAGCTCTGCAGATCTGGAGGCCGGAGATTTGCATACCTGGCCCCCAAGCTCTGGAACTCTTTCCCTCTCTCTCTTAAAATTTCCAACTCTCTGACCCTTTTTCGTAAATCTCTAAAAACTTGGCTTTTCCCTCAATCTGGTTAGTCTCTCTGTCCCCTCTATTTCCAACCAGCGCCAGGAAACCCATGGTGTCAGTGCGCTTTATAAGCACCCCTTACGATACGATACGATACGGTAGACTACACCAAGGACCTGGAGGAAAAGTATAGATGGCCAATCTCGGGAACATGGGATCCTGAATGTATTATGAGGGTGGAGGAAGCACTATGGAAAAAGAAGTCAAGACCCTCTCAGAAAGATGCCATCGAATTGTGGCGCAAAGAGTCACATAGGAGAACAGAGAAAGAATTGAATAAAGCAGATAGAACTAGACAAGCTGGGGAAAAAGCCAGAGAAAAGGAACTACGGGAGGAGGGGGAACGTGTCAAAACAGAACAGACTGATAGGGAAAGAAACGCCGTTGTTAATGGTATTTATCCCGTTCTGTCAGAAGAACTAGCTAAAGTGACCACCTCAGAAAGATCCAGTAGGTCGCGAACGCCACCACCTGTACCATATAGAGTGCATAGAATAAAGCCGACAGCATCTGAAGCATTAATTTCCTCGTATCTAGACGATTCCCTCCCGGACTACGTTAATGCAGGTTTTCCTCCACCCCCAGCAGCAGATCAGCTCCAGCAACTTCAGCAGCAGCTAGCAAAAGATGACGTAGGTCCCGGGGCAGTGGGAGGGGTGCCTACTGTAGATGCAGCCATTCCACTTTGTGTATATGATCCAGAACCAGGAAAGGGTTCAATGGTCGTGATTTCACGTAGACTAAGACAAGCTGTTGCATATCTAGAGACATTACCAGACATGAAAGATCACCTAGATAGCATGTATTGTTTTATTAGAACGGGGGAGGGACCAGATAGTATAGCACAAGCCATGGCACAGAGAAAAGTAGGGGTTAAGAACCATGTCTTACGTTTTATTATTAACTGCCTGATCAGGGAACAAGACGAAGGAGACGGAGATGTAAAGCCAGGTTTGATAGAATGGAGTGATCACATAGATGCCGGTAGGCATGAGAAACAGGGACAGATAGATGCCATGTACAAGAAAATACGTAAGGAAATAATAGAGAGAAACAGAAAAGAGTCTGATGAGAAGGTCGAGTCATCATCCGAAGAGGTAGAGGATCGTCAGGATCCGAAAGGCAAGATTAATTATGTAGGAAAAGCGCGACAGTTTGACAGACCCAAGTGCCTTGATTACTGTAAACAAGGGCCAGCTATAAAAGAAAGATATTCCCTTGAAGCTCTATTCCAGGCTACTGAAAAAGCACTGAAACAATGGATAGGGAGTGAGAGACCTCCCACACAACACGAAATAGAGTTGGCCCAGTCAGCCACCCAGTGGGTGTCCAATGCCAATATATATAGCAGTGATATAGTGGCTCAGACTTTCTTAAGCCTTCCACCGAACGAACAGCGTTTGGCTGGTATTTACATGGTTCAACACCTGATAACGTTGTATAAAAGTCAGCATTCTGATCCTGGTCACTTGCATAAAATACTTGACGACATTTTACTAGATAGATGGACAGGTTTAGGTACTGAATTAATTAATGTAATCCTGGATCAACGACATAAGTACATAAATTCTCTGACTACATACATGCCTCCAGTCTTACACCATGACAGACATAACGTACACATAGACAGACTGAACCCCCTACGAGAGGTTCATCCCGTTAAGAATGCGGCCAATGAGTTACAACGAGTGTATGTTTACACCCCCTTAACGAAATTAGAGACTCTTGAAATGAAAAAGATGTTGCCTTGTCATGATAAAGACCCAGGGGGATTTCACCGTGAATTAAAAGACATCCTCCGCATAGGAGATTATACATACGCTGACATTCTGAAGCTATTACAAGTACTGTTACCTGCAGGGATTTATGAAAAGCTTAAGGAAAAAGACTGGGAAGTGGGTGAGAAAAAGTTAAGTTGGGATGCATTGGAAACAGAAGAGAAGGGCAGGCTCCCAGGAGTTGGTCTTGGAGATAGAGCTAGAGAACTACCAGAATTCCTGATACAGGTTTTGCCAAGATTATTGATTACTAAAAAGGAAGATTGGGATGCTATTTCAGCATGTAAACAAAAGCAAGACGAGGACACTAGTGATTTCTATTCTAGATTTGAGAAATGTTTTACTATTAATAGTGGCCTTAAGCCAGGTAGTGAGTCATTTCCACATCTTTTTGTGAGCAAATTGGTAGAGAATTCCTTACCCCAGATCAAGAATAGAGTACTGAAGGTTGAGAGTACTTGGCAAGCAAACAGCCCTTCACAAATGTTACAGATGCTACAGTATCATCAGAATAGGATTAGAGAAGAGCAGGATCATGAAAAGAGACGCATGAAAGAGACAAAAATGAAGGTGCTGGTTGCCCAGACGGTACCGGCGACTTCAAACAAACATAACACGACACCTGTCAAAGGGAACTGTAATTATTGCAAACAACCAGGTCACTTTGTAAAGGACTGCACTGTTCTGAAACACAACATTGCTACAGGCAAGACAAAAGAGCGACAGTACACTCCTAGACAGAATAACACACAACAGACAGTAGCGAATTTTCCTCCACCACCGCCTGTTCAGGGCACACCACAAATGTATCAGAACACACAGTCTGACTATCCAGAGTATCAACAGTTCTCATGAAACAGCCTCGAGAGGGAAGAAGGCTTGCCCCTTATTGAGGTTCCTGTAGATCAAGAGGGTCCGTATGTACATAGTCGTGTTCTAGGTCAGGATCGAAAGTTTCTGATTGACACAGGGGCGAGCAGAACTACCATCAGTCATGACGAGGTTCCAGGGGCACCTCTCTCGGGCTCACAAAATGTTTCCCTGGGATTTTCAGGAAAGCCTATTGTTAATGAAGTGTCTAAACCAGTCTCCCTAGGGGTTGGTCCACTGTCACGTACCACTGACTTGCTACTTACTAAATCATGTCCAGAAAACTTACTTGGTATGAAGACATTAAAAGATCTAGGAGCAGTTATCTGCTGTTCTCCAGAAGGAGTACGCCTGTTCTTACGTGATTTTAAGGGACATTATGTACTGACTGATTTTGACCACAGACTCAAGAACGTGCCACAGATCCTGTGGGCACAAGGACCGACTGACGTATGTTACGTGGACATTACGCCTCACCATGTCACACTCAAAGCAGGAGTAGTACTTCCACGTATTAGACAATACAAGTTACCACCTGACGCCGAAACAGCATTACTGAAAATAGTTGACAAATTTATTGCACGGGGGTAGTGGTAGAGACAGTCTCAAATGTATGTAACTCGCCTGTCATTCCTATCCTTAAAAGATCTGATCCTAGTGTACTGCCAGTGTACCGATTGATTATTGACCTGCGAGAATTGAACAAATGTGTAGTACCACAATATCCAGTGGTGCCAGACATTTCTTCATTATTGACTGCTATTGATTCAGAGGCTACTTACTTTACTGTTATCGACTTGAAGAACGCTTTCTTTAGTGTTCCCATTCACCCAGACAGCCAGTACCTGTTTGGATTTTCATTAAAAGGTCGTAGCTTTGTCTTTACAAGAGCTCCTCAAGGTTTTACAGAAAGCCCTAGTATTTACAGTCAGGCTCTGAAGAGACAGCTAGACAGCATTTACATGCCTACCAACACTGCGTTACTACAGTATGTGGACGATATCCTGATTACAGCACGTTCAGAAAAAGAATGCGAAAATGCTTCATTGACAGTTTTACATTTTCTGGCAGACAAGGGGCACAAGGTGTCGCCTTCCAAGCTGCAATTCTGTGAAAAGCAAGTGGTGTACCTTGGACACTTACTTTCCAATGAGGGTAGACAACTAACACGAGAACGCATACAGCTCATTGCTAACCTTTCACAACCCAAGACACAAAAGGAAGTACGTGCCTTTATTGGCCTCACTTCATACTGTAGGCAATGGATTCCCCAGTATGCCTTTCTAGCCAAACCACTCATACAGTTAACTACACAGGAGGCAGGGGGGACTGTCCTCCCTTGGACACAAGAACACACCTTGGCATTCGAGGAATTAAAAAGAGCTTTATGTCAAGCGCCAGTGTTAGCGACTCCATGTTACAGCAAACCTTTTATGCTTTTTGTAACTGAAAGAGAAGGAACAGCGTTATCTGTCCTCACACAAGATCAAGCAGGAAAACACAAGCCTTGTGCTTATTTTTCTAGCACGCTAGACCCAGTGGCCCAGGCTCTGCCTGCATGCCTGAAATCAGTTGCAGCAACAGCCCTAGCCATAAGACAAAGTGACTCCATAGTGCTGGGTCACTCTCTGACAGTACAGGTTCCACATGCAGTGGAGGTTCTCTTAAACAGAACACAGACACAACACTTGACTGTAGCCAGACTGACAGGATATGAACTGACATTATTTCAACCACACATAGAGATCAGACGTTGTAATATTCTGAATCCTGCAACACTTTTGCCCTCAAGTACAGTAAATGCACCACCACATGACTGTGTGGAAGTAATGAATATAGTGACAAAGCCAAGACAAGACCTGACAGATATTGCACTCCCAGACCCAGACCTAACGCTTTATGTAGATGGTTCATGCATGAGAACAAGTACAGGAGAGTTAGTAGCAGCCTATGCTGTGACCACTGATAAAGAAGTCATAGAGACACAGAAAATAGACACATTGTCAGCACAAGCAGCAGAGCTCATCGCTCTGACACAAGCCTGCATAAGAGCTAAGCACTTGAAAGTAAACATTTATACTGATTCGCAATATGCCTTTGGCGTTGTTCATGATTTCGGGGTCTTATGGAGGGAGAGAGGTTTCCTGACCTCCCATGGGACCAAGATTCAGCATGGCCAGCTTATTCAAGCCCTGTTAGAAGCCATACATTTACCTACAGCCATTTCTATCCTGAAGTGCAAAGCTCACACCAAAGTTACAGACACTATTTCCCATGGTAATGACCTGGCAGACCGAACAGCTAGACTTACAGCTCAGACAGCCCAGACACCAACAGACACGACAAGGACAGAGGTACCATTACTGACAACATGTATGACAGTCAGGGATCCCACTCAAGACGTACTCGACATACAGACACATGCCACTGCAGATGAGATAAAGAAATGGACTGAACAAGGAGGGGTCCAGACTGACCAAGGTTGGATGACTAAGGGAAAAGGCACATGGTTTCTCCCAGATTCCATGGTACAAGTAATCATTAACACAGCCCATAGTCCAGCACACTTAGGAGAAAAAGCAATGTTAGACAGCTTACAGAACATCTGGTTTAACAAGCACATGCGTGCAGCAGCGAAGCAGAAAGTACGAACATGTATGATCTGTTGTCAGTTCAATCCAGGTAAAGGCATCCCGGTGGAACAAGGCGGATTTCATCCTCCTGACCACCCCTTTGAGGTTCTCCAGATGGATTATATCCAAATGGACAGATGTAGAGGTTACAAGTATGTCTTGGTGGTAGTGTGTGCACTATCTAGATGGACAGAAGCTTATCCAGTTCCAGATTATACTGCTGTAACAACAACCAGACAGTTAGTGCGCGAGTACTTCCCCAGGTATGGATTACCTCGGGTGATCTATTCAGACAATGGCCAGCCATTCTCTTCTGAATTAATGAAACAAGTGTCTCTTCTGTTAGGTTATACATGGAAGTTCCATTGTGTCCGACACCCAGAAGCAGCAGGCCTTGTAGAAAGACATAATCAGACCCTCAAGACAAAATTAGCAAAGGTCTGTGCAGAAAAAGGCGTGGATTGGATGGTAGCCCTGCCGGTTGCCCTCTTTTACATGCGTATGGTAGCACATTCCAGAACAGGCCTATCTCCGTATGAAGTGGTTTTCGGTAGACCGCCAAATATGTGGGGTACGCCTATGCCCAGAAAGATAACTGATGTTGACAGTAACATGCTGACAGATTACCTGGCTTCCTTGATGTCTGCACTACTCTCTTGTCGTTCACAGGTTGCTGCCGCCTTCCCTGACAACACCCAGGTCAAGGAACACGCCATAGTCCCAAGGGACTTTGTGTGCATCCGGAATTTTGATCGTTCCAGCCCCCTCGAGCCGCGCTGGAAGACCCCGAAATTGGTGCTTCTTACCACGAGGACCGCGCTGAAAGTGAAGGGACGCAAGGGCTGGATCCATGCCCATCACGTTAAGCGGTATTTTGGACAATGTGGAACATTCGAAAAGAACATTGACTTTAATGACAAAACAGACTTTGTGCCGCCTTTGCTTGAAAAGACCCCTCAGCAAGAGTATAGGTCCAAATTAAGATCTAGTAAGTCAGACGTAGTTTAATTGTTTAAGCCCACCCGTTGGTGAATCGGTTAGACTAGTTTCTGACATGTATAAGATCACATATGAGAATAGCAAGAAAAGGAAAAATACTGCAAGACATTACGCAGTAAATGTATTGTTACCCTGATCATTATTTTTATTCTGTGCATTGTTATAATTGGTGTTAGTTTATTGCTACATGTTTTCTTTCCCATTTCCTCACATATACATACATCCAGTATGCATACATTTAGTGACCTGCCACCTCATGAATTGTCATATCGACTTGCCTTGCGCAACGATACTTTTATTCAAATGTTACACCATTCTCACCAGACCAGCAATGCAACTGATTGCTGGGTATGTGGCAAACTACCCCCTTATCAGAAAACAAAGGGAGTTCTGCCGAAATAATTTCTCAAATTTTAGGGAAAAAAAAACGCCCATTAGATAACATCGCAAATCGCACCTCCGCACAAAACATGCTTTTTCACCCACTTCCACAGCTCAGATCCTTTTCAAATTTGACATCACAGTAGTCCAAGCGATGCCCTACATCCTCACCAAATCCCTCCACTGGAACGGGTACGAATTTCCGCTCAAAAACATTCCCCCCCGCAAACGCCAAAATCCCTCAACACCTTGTTAAACAGCATGTTAAAACAAATACTGCCTTCTCAATACAAGATATTAACTCTTTGGCACTTGAAAGAGATCCAGCTCTCTCCTGCCTAACGTAATGGCAACATGCTCTGCACAAACCATATCCACATGGCGCTATTCACAAGCCATATTTACAAGAAACTCGACAAGTTACAATAATGACATGCTCTTCATAAACCATATTCACAAGGAGCTATTTACAAGGAACTTCACTCTCAGAAGGACTTTCTTCTTTCAAAACGTCACGCCATACCTATTTCATTTGCGGTCAGACAGCCTATGTACATCTGCCCTTAGACTGGGGTGGGACCTGTTATATAGCAGACTGAAACAGCGTGGGAGCAATATACAGATTTCGACAAAGGTTTCTCTTTCTTTGTTGGCCCCGTCCAAAATAGTAAACTGGTACGCGAATTAACAAGAACCCTGGAAGCAGTTGTCAATGTAGCTGCATCTGCCCTGGCGACTTGATCCAGGAGCAGTTTGCCATGATACTATCTCTGTCTGCAGTGTGGCCTGGCGATTTGCAGCCTGTGTGCAACTGCTTGCGTTCCCCATCCACATGTACAAAGGATAAAGATGAAGAAATGATTCTGTATGATCAGCTATACGGTCTCATGAATATAGATGTATCCTGAAGGGTTATGTAGGTGACAAGGAGGGAATGAGGAAAATGATATTTTGCCTGACCAAAAAATGTCCACTACATACACCCTATGTTACATTCATGTGCATGTCCCCATGCATATTTCTCGTAGTGGCCTGAATCACTAGGCCTCTGCAAACATGTTCTGCCATCAAGTCATCAAAGTCTCCCAAACGTTAAGCTAAAATGAAGGCCCATGTATTTTGCATTTTGCATTGTGCACTTTTAAATAAATATCGTACTGAGCCCTTTTTTTCTTAAGCAACTGAGCCAGCCCCGCAGTCCTGAAATATTGACTCCTAGCACACTGAAAACTGCAGTCACGTCAGCAAGAAGCCTGCCAAGACAGTGTTATGAATAACAGTTATCTGTTTTGCTGTACAGAGTGGCATCCCTGCCCGGTGAGGAAATGTAAACAGAACCCGTCCGCGACAGATAAGGCCTAGCTCTCTGTCTCAGCCCCCATGCAATGAACGGAGAAATATATGCTTTTTCTTTATTTCTAGTGATGAACCTTTGCTTCAGACAATACATCCCCTATCATATCAGATTGTACAAGATGTGCTTTTCGCCCTGACACAAGAGATGTCTCTGCTAGGCCGAAAGTCAGCTCTCCTCACAGTTACAAGTCAATTGCACGCCATGCTCAAGTTGCACAATTAGGGCAGAGTTCCAGCTGGTCATGCAAACTCCTCCTCCAAGTACCCACCCACCTATGACACCTACCTATCACCTACCTATGACTCATCAAGTGTACACCCTCATGCACCTTCATACACGCCCACATGCTCTTATCTCCTTCTTTCTTGCTCTGCCTGGCGTGCTCCTCCCTATGTACAAGGAGTAAAATGTATATATTCTGTTCATTGTTATTAAATGTTAGAAGACTCTTCCTGAACCTCAGAGGTGATGGAACATATTCTCCCTTTGACTCGAGTTATTGGAATAAAGCCCATTTTAACTTGGACACCACGGATCCTGTCTCTCATTTGATGCATGATACTTTGTTAATGCCTAGAAATTCTGCCAGGGTAATATTTTATTTACCACAATGGCATGGTCAACTCTGGCTGTGTCGTAGCACTTTGTTTTACTTTACTTAAGCCTTATTTCACAGCAGCCCGCTTTGCTGTGTAACATGTCTAATTAAACATTGACAAAGCCAATAGATACCGGATAGGCACAAACTATTGGCTTTGATAATGCTTGTTAATTATGTAATTTCCTCCCCACAGGGAGCCTAAGTACGGATTGAATTCAACAGTGACACTTATAAGTCATGTGCCACCTTTTTAGCACTCTGCATAGAGCCATGTTTTATCTGTTCTATGCCACCAAGCCCCAGTCAAGCTTCATTACAGATGCATCTAGCAGCACTCCCACAGCAGATTGAGGGTTCAGTTAAAATGTAAGTAGCATAACACATCATGTTTGGCCATCTTTTACTAACTTCCCTCTACCATAATGTTTCTGATCCTTGAATGCAAACTGACTCTGGTGCAAACTGCATACTGTCTCCATTTCTTCACACTCAAGATAGAGCAGGAAAGCGGAGCAAAAATGGTTGTATTGTTGTCACCTAGTCCTTTGCTCTTCTGCCCCAAAACCTGTTCTCCAAGTGCTGCCTGCACCAATGTTGTTTCTGGTCCCCCTAGCCACACACTCTTAGGTTGGGTTAAGGATTGGGCACTAGGGGCCAGATGTTTCAACATTGTATTTTGCGAGTCCTTAATAGCGAATTTTACCGATTCACTATTATGGACCAGCAATAATGCAATGTATGTAGGTTTCACAAATAAAATTGCGATTCCTATGTATTCCTTAATAGCAAATCGCAAGTTGCGATTTGCTATTAAGGAAGCCTTCCCATTCGTTCCGATGGGCCTAGAGGTCTACAGGAATGAATGAGAAGACAGTCGCAATTTGCGATTATCTAATTGGTAATCGCAAATTGAGAATGCAATTTCAAAGGTGATAGGGGGCCAAAAGGTCACCCTGATGCACCCCCAAAAAAGGTCAGTGTTCACATATGGTGCACATACATCCCCAAAGGGCATGTGTGTGCACCACATGGCACCTAGAAAAATGCAAAAATTTCAATTTTTCTAGGAATTTGCAAATTACCACCAATTTGAAGTTGGTGGTAATTTGCGATTGCTTAAAGAAAGGTCGCAATTTTATCTTGCTTCCTGCATAGCATTAAAGGAATCACAAATTGCGATTCCCTAAATGTATTTGCAAAATAGGTAATCGCAAAAATTGTGATTGTCTATTTTGCGACTGTCTTTTGGAATGATACCTCCCAAAAGGCTTTTTACCGTTTGCAAACGGACAAACCTTTGATACATCTGGTCCTAGGATACTACAGCAAGGACGCTTTCTGGATAACAACTGTAAACCAACACTACTTCCTGACGGATAATATAACAAAAAGTGAGAGGCATATGGGCAAACAGGACCACAGTGGCAAAGGGTACCTTTTCCATGGATGGAAACTAGCTCCTTCATGAGCACAAAAACTAATGTGCAGGAAAGTAATGTATTATTTAAGCATAGGTAATGTGACAAACCTGGTTCAGCATATACTTTCCGACAACTAGTAATAAGAGTTAGAGGGTTCAGTCTTTTGTGTGCTGGCTCCCAAAAATTGACAGAAGCAACCTCCATCGAAGGGGCCTGTGAACACAATCATTGCAAGTGTGCACCACAGCATTTTGCTCTTGTCTTAGAGCTACCCTCTGCCTGCAACACAAGATTCTGGCACAAGTTGTGGCAGGGGTGGTTCAATGCAGCATTCTGTTTCTTTGTGAAGGCTTTCATCATTTACAAAATGCCCTTTCACTCTAAGTGCAGGGTGCCCCTAACAATACACTACAAAGAAATCGAGTTGGAATGGTATCTACATTGAGTCACCAGATGGACAACAAGCATACCTACTGAGGCAACCATCACTGAGCTTGCAGTTTGCATATGGAAGGGAGTTTGTTATTCAAGGAAGGGAAGTGTGTACCTCCGTCCAATCTTCGAGATAAACTCCTCAAAGCTGCTCATGAGAGACATTATGGAATGTCGCCCATTAAGAGGTTGTTGCAGTTACATTTCTGGTGCCCTGGATTAGTCAAAATGGTATATAAGTGGACCCGGATTTGCCTCGAGTGTATAACAGGAGATAATATCTACAGAGTAAAGTTGGGTCCTTTAATTCCTGGTCCCTGTCCTAAAAACCCCTAGCTGAAAACAAGATTAGACATTTCATGGCCATTTCAAAGTCGTCAACAAGATTCCCAAATTGCCTTTGTCTTGGTTCTTTATCAATTGTAATGACTAGAAGTCAAATTTGTGGTTTGTCAAAACCGCTACCTCTTCAGTAAAAAGGTTCATAACGGAAGTGTTTGTGAGGGAAAATACTTCCTATGTTTTTGTAACAGATAATGGTGTAGGATCGCATTAATCTTTCAAGAGTTTCTGTCAATGCTTGGTATCAAATATGACGAGGGAAGCAGCCTGGGATTACAAAGTTGCTCTACCTGAAATAGTCACGAATAGTATGCTCAAATACACCTTTACCCACCTCAATGGTCAGATGCTCATTGACCAAACATAGAAATAGAATATATACCAAATGAGAGGCAACTACATCAGTTGTCAGTGTTATAAATACAAGAAACAAAATACAGATGGTCAAAGATCTTGGTTGGTGATACAATCACTTTGCTTTATTGTATTTTATTCAAAAGAACACAGCCAACACATTTCACCTAAAAAGGTTCGGGCGAGTGAGCTTCACCACTCCAGAAGATCGACATTGTTGTCCCCATTTGAACGGATTTACGATAATCTGCTACTAGTTGGTTCATAGACCAATAATCGTGGCCAAGGGGTCAGTCGGATTATTCCAGTAATATGAAGGTGTTAGCGGTTCATCGACAATGTGTTTACTGTCACGATCCCATGATAATCACAGTAGTAGTTCACTTCTCTTAGAAAGCAAAAGCTACGAAACTTGCAATCAGCGTATGCCAACTAGGATAAACAATTATCAGTCTTGCGGTTCCTATTCACAAACCCTCTTAGTCTTAATGTGTGGGTCGTGTTCGACACCATTACACTCTTGATTTCCATAGACAAGATGCTGGTCGAGCAACAGAAGTGAACAGCTACTGTGATTATCACAGGATCGTGACAGTATACGCATGATTGTTTTTGTGCAGGAAGGGGCACCTTCCTGCACAAAAACAATCACTAAAGGCATTTTCCTCTTTACATGTGTGCTGAAAAGAGGGAAAAACGAGGAGAAATGTAAACATTTCTCACTGCTTGCTCTGGGGAGGGGTATGTTTTTCGAGCTGCCCCAGATTCACACTATGGTGTAAATCTGGGGCAGTGTCAAAATCCATGGATTTTGCATGGGAACACCCGACTCGCGCTTCATGTCCTTCAGGCACCGCCGGCACAGGTAACAGCAGTGGGGGGGGGGGGGGGTGGTAGGGCAGTCGGCGTCGACAGATGACGGGTTAGGGAAAGTAAAATTAAAAAATAAATTAAACCAATTACCTTGTGCTTGCCGCATCGCCGGCTCGGCGATTGAGATGAGCCCTAGGTAAGTGATTGTATTAATGTTTTTATTTTGCTTTCCCTTTCCTGTCGTCTGTCGACTCCCCCGCCCAGCACAACCACCACGCCGCTGTTACCTGTGCCAGCCGCACTTAGTGGCCTTCCACCTTATCTAAAAGGCCATGAAAAGCCGAGCAGGGTGGCTTTGCAAGGCATGTAGATATGGGCCTGCTGGCCTTGTAGATATATGGGCCCCCACTGTGCACCACCAGAGCATCAAAAAAAGTGATGCACCGGTAGCTCAAGGGACTTGTGAATATGCCCCCCATCTTTTTATGTCGCTCTTGCAAATTCTTTTCAACTCTGCCTATTTTTCATTTTTTCTGTATTTCACTGTCTTAATATTGATTAAAGTATGATCAGGAAAAATAAACCGTAGCCCCCAAATGAGTGCTGGTACCCACAGCCTACATTTGGAAATTATGTAAATGTTGGCGATATTAATAATATTTCTTGAGGGTTACTTACAAGCTATTCCTAACTTAGGGCCTGATTACGATTTCTTGGGACCGCCACCAACAGCATGTTGGTGGCGGTCCTACCGGCATCGTATTTTTAGGATGGTGGGCGGATGGGTGGTGGTTGGAGAGACCAACTGCCTAGGAACCCACAGGCTCAAGGAGTCAGTTGGTCTGTTGGAGGAGCAGCAATACCTACAATGGTGGCAGTGCCTGCCAGACACCGCCGTAGGTTTTACAATGTTCCTTTCTGCCGGCCCTTTCAAGGCAGGGAACCCGCCATGAAAAGGCAGGCAGAAAGGGACATTGGGGGCTTGTAACTGGCCCCCTTCGCACCTGGGCCTCACCTTTGGCGGGCACCTATGGTGCCCTCCAACATATCCCTGCACCATGTGGCAGGCACCACATAGTGCCTGCCACGTAGTGCAGCGATATGTGTTATGTCCATATTTTGGACTGATGTGTGTGCCACAGCCCGCAGCACCTGCCGCAATGCAAAATATGGACAGTGCGACCGCCCTGGTGGAGATCGCATCCTAATGTACCCGGATTGACCTCTGACTCTGACTAGTCGGGCGGTCCCATTTACGATAGGATGATGGTCGGACGATCCCTATTTGGCCCCTGAGATAATTTCTGAAATTCAACTTTAATGAAAACAGAAGAAAATGACTACACATTAAAGCTCCGTGACCAGGGCCAGACTCGTGAACTAAAAGCAACTCTGGCAGAAATGCTCCAACCAGTCCACTACCTTAGTTACCTCTGAGTATCTCTATTTCCCTCTATCCATTACCTCTATCTTTTATTCTCTCTTCTCCTTCTCTAAACTCCTTCCCATTATCTACCCTCCCTCCCTTTCTCCCTTTCTTGAAGCCTCTCCATGCCTGCTATAAACAACTTTGGGGAGCTGGGGGAAATGACAGAGGCACTAGGAGCAGCCCATGGTTTTCAGAAATGGACTCCAAGGGCTTCAGCCCACTGTGGAAATGCCCAGTGGGGTAAAAGGCCTTCCTGGCTTGACTGCGACTGAACATAAAGCACTTTCTGGTGACATCTTGGAGCCATGCTGTGGAAAAGGAATCCAAGGCCCTGTGTGGAGCATAGATGTACCATATGGTTATGAAGATCTACCCATCCACTGGCTTAGTTTAGTGTCTGCAAAGGTATGGAACTTATTTAAATACCTGAATTGCTCCAGCGGTTCCTTTATCTACAATACTTTTAAGCAGGCCCCTTTGATATGAGAATGGTTGCATAACGTGGACTCACTCACGCTACCACACAATGCATCACATGACACATCATTCGGCATTAGAGGCAACAGCCCCCTCACAGATCTAAAAGACCTGGGATTTTCGTCTCAAGCCAGCAAAACAAAGATAGATGACAGCTCTAAGCATTTCTGAAGAGTGTTGGATCAGCTTTTACTTTTCTCTTTGAATCAAAACGTTACCAGCTTTTTGTGAAAGGTTTTCATTTTTAATGGCCACTTACTCTAACTCCGTCCATATGATTTTTCATTGTTACACATGAGTGCACTCCCACATATCATCATATCTGAAGCATCTTGAAAAAGTCATAGGGAATCCATCAGCAGCCTAATGACAGTCTTCCCACAGTTCCGAAGAACTACCTCTCTCCCAAATGAAATGTTTAATCACGTTCTGCTTATTTGAGGCATTACATATAAAAACATACTTTATAACCATGTTTGTTCCAAATTAAATTGGCAGTGACCCCCCTCCTTAAATCCGAAGCTTAAAGTAGACTTCCTTGGTGGTAACTCATTCTTCTTTCTAAACAGATGAGCTGCATGTGTGAAATAGATGGAAGTATAAAAGAGTTGTCAACCAGACTCTGCACACAGATTGCGGTGGAAACTGTAAGTATCCGAACAGTGAGCTCTGGCTCCATCAGGTGGAGTAATGTCAGGTTCTGAGGCTGAACTCAAACTTCCATTTCTTGCACTTAGATGTTGTGGTCTGGTAATGCAGTTCCCTCTTATTTTGGCACTTTATTTTCCAGACCAATGAGGAAAGTTCACCCTAAGCACACAAGGCAAAGAACCGTGGCGATATATTTCACCACATTTTACATTTACCAACTAGGCAAAGATTCTCAGGGAAGTTAATTTAAAGCTTTACGTGCGTCCAAAAAACATAACAAGCCCTTTAAACGACACACTGGTGTAAAACGGCCTTGGCGATGGCATGCTTTGGCAGTCAAAACAATATAGTGCACAAGAGTTACCATATTGAAAGATTACAACTGTTAGCAATTCAGTCAGCCAGAGGGGGTCCTATTGCCGATAGTTCTTTTGGGCCCCACAATAATGGACCAGCTGCCATTGGAAGCTGCATCTCTTTTTTTTCTTCTTCAAATAAGCAATGTCAGTAATGTGCCACTTATCCGAACTACTATTTGAATTGTGTAAGTGCTGACATTGTATAAATCGTTTTCTTTTTTTAAAGAATTTCACTTGCTCTATACCATGTTACTCTGTTTGTTTTGTTGTTTTATTTTGTATTTCGCCGACTTCAAATCTAGTCTTTTTTTGTGTATTGAAACTAAAATGCACAAGAAAGAAGCTTCTACCTTTGACATCATTTTGATCCGTGATGTGAAATGTGTGTTTTTGCTAGTTATAGCCAAATTGAACCCATGATTCCACTCCAGGGTGGCATGTTAAACATTTGAACACGTTTACATATTTTTTTATTTTTTTAAAAATGTTTTTATTGGTATTTACAGGTAACATGTAGCACATATATCAGACAATTTTTGATTGTTATTCGTTGACTTTTGTATGAAAATAAAGAAAAGAGACATACACACATAAAACATAAAACATAAACCCAGAGTGTAGGCGGTTTGTTGGGCAGGAGTGTGGTAGCTGGCTGTCCGGGTCGGTGGGCCTGCGTTTGTGGGAGAGGTGTGTCTATAGTGGTTTGAAGGTGCCCATGTGTTTGTCCAGTTTGGCCCACATTGGTCGGTTGTGGTGTCTGCCTGGTGTGTTTCTGAGGGTGGTGGTGTCTGCGCCCCTTAGGAAGATCACCCAGTTGAGCCATCCTTTGAAGGTGGCTTTGGCTGTATCTTTCCAGTTTGTGAGTATGGTTTTTGTTGCTGTGGTGAGAAGAAAATCAAGGAGGCTCTTGTCTTCCTGCGTTTTGACTTCTTGTGAGATCTGTGCTGTGGCTAGTGAGGCGAATGTGAGCTTGATGTTGCTGCCTAGTGTGTTTGGTGAAGGCTAAAACCCTTGCCCAGAAGTTTTTGACTTTAGTGCAGTTGAGGATGATGTGCTCTAGGTCTCCCTTTTCCATGTCGCAGTTCCAGCACCTGTCATTGTCTAGTAGTCCTATTGATGCGAGTCTAGTTGGTGTCCAGTAGGCCTGGTGTAACAGCCAGAATTTTGTCTGCGCCAGTACCGGGGATATCTTTACATATTTTTAAACGTTCACGCCATACTATTTGTGATAAGTTAAGTAGGACCAGCTAACTGGAATCAGATGCAAGACCCTCCTTTCCCATTGGCACCGGCCGAGCAAGGTGTGAGTTATTACTGTACTAATATCTCTTGACTGACCAAGCCCCCTTTGCCCAGCATATGATCACTGTTCACCTGACCTGTGCAAGGCACCGCAGCCCCCCAGGCATGGAGCCCCTTAAGAGTGGTTCAATGGAGGCCAGTCACAATGTGTGGGAAAGCCATAGCCCCTTAGTACGGTCACACACGAGCCCGACCTGGGCGAGGTCACCTCTGGCTGCACCTGCCTGGGACCCTGACACAAGTCTGCACCTGGGAAGTGAGGAGAGGAAGCGCTTCCTGTTGTTAAGGGGTGCTCCTGGTGACGTAGCTCTCTGCGGAGTGCCTTCCACGCGTGGTTTACAGGGAGTGTTCAGCGACAGACCTCAGAACATGTGCGAAAAGGAGAAATGGGTGGACCTACAGAACTCAACCTGCCTTGTCTATTTTACCAGGTTTACCCAGAACACTGACTGTTCTTATTGACAGATGCTTGAAAGAGTATGAAGAAACAACATTATGTTCCCTCTGTCACGCATATTTTGTGAGCCCGTGTACTGCGCGCAGTGTCACTGGACGTGGAATAGTTTGTTTTCATGATGTACAGTTACCATGCTTCCCTGCTCTCACAGCCTTGTATAACCTGGCAGAAGACAGTAGCATGCCTTATATCCCAAGTGATGCCTTAGAAATCTGTAGATTGCTTTGGAATTCCACCATTCAGAATCTCCTTGAAAGAATTGGGCTTGGTTGTTCGATGCAAGACATGTTGGTTCTTTCTGCCTCCCCACCTTTAAATTTCAGCAGCCGCCACTGCCTATTGGAACATGGGGTTGTGGTAAAGTCAGAAACTGCCCCTGTCATTAGACACCCGCCAGAACCCTATGATCAGCACACAGAAAGCTGGTCCACCAATCAGCATTCAACTGATGAAATCACAGGGGCATGTCTTTCATAGTTAAGTGCATGCACTTAATGCAAGTGTTAGAGCCGACCCAAACTATTTACTTGTCAAATAATTATTAAAAATTGACATATTCTGCGAAGGTGTTAACTAATTCTATATGCATACTAAACATTTTGTTGGACAGTCTAACACAGTACAATCCTTCCCCAGAAGGCAATACTTGTCAATGTAAAAAGCTCTGCAATATGTATAGTAATATTTATGTTTTTCTTGTAAGGACAGTGACTTTTAAATCTTGCTTAATGAGTCCTGGTGTCATGAATCAATTTATTATTGTATCACTTTGATACTTCTGACACTCCGCAGAAGATCTTACTTCTTTCTCTTCCTCCTTCTTTACAGTTTCTGTGCTTTATCTCTTTTGCTCTCTGTCAATATTTGATGAGGAAAAGTAAGTGGTGACCCCCAAAAATGACTGCTAATGGCACTCACTGGCTCAAATTACACACTGGGTCATCCAGACATTTTGTGTTCACTCCTCTTGTCTTGCTGAATACATCTTTTGTTGACATTAGGACAATACTCACCTTTCCACTGATAACCAGTGCTAAAGTGCCTGTACTCTCTCCTTCAGACATGGTAAATTTGGCATACACTTAATTGGCGCTTTTAATTTAATTGTAAGTCCCTAGTAAATGCTATGACATGTACCCAAGACCTGTAAATTAAATCCTACTAGTGGTCCTGCAGCACTCATTGTGACACCAACTGATGCAGCCTTTTAAAACATGTCTCAGCCTGCCATTGCATCCTGTATGTAGTTTTAAACCGCCATTTCAATCTGGCAAAATAAACCCTTTGATATAACTGTTGGAATGCAGCCCAATAGTTAACACGAGATCATTGACATTTTTTACTTTTTAGAATGCTCAAAGGCAACGTTTTTGGTGTGTAACCCTGGTGTGTGCTCTTGTCAATAGCTGGTGACTAAATGGTACCCCAGGCACAAGATGCACAACCTGCAGGCCCGTAGGTAAAATATAACATAATCAACAGTATTAGTCCAGTTTAATCAAAGTGAAACAGTGATTTCCAAGGCTTCAAAGTTTTATTGAAGACTAGATGATTTCATTACTCAATATTCATGCAGGATGCTACTCCAAACTTATTTCTGCAGTGTATAGCGATTCAAACTTCATCATAAGTAACCATTGTATGGTAAACCCAGTGCATTTTGGGAAAAAGGCCTTCATCAGCAAACCTGCTGCAACTGGACCTGCCTGATCCCCATAAGGTAACCCCCAGGTCCCAGACCCTGGGCTGGCACCAGACTGTACTCCTCCCTGCCTAACTGTGGGGTCCATCAGAACTGATGCAGCACAGTGCAACTCGATGCAGATCCTCACATCGCAGCTGCAGATCACTAGCCTCATTGGAACTAATGCAGCGTGATGCAGCTCGACACAGTACCTCTCATATATGCCCTCGCAGCTCCTCATTGGAACCAACCCAACACAACACAGCGGCTGGCATCAAGAAATTAAGGTACAATTCTCAGTGGGACTAACCTAGTCCCTGTATCCGGCCCACTCTCCATTGTAGTTGACCCGCTCCACTGGGCCAAAATAAACAATGTTGCAGCTTTGTGCTTCTAAGAGTTTTTTTTAAATTAAACTTTGAAATGACATATCTCTAGTTCCTCTGATTAGATTTTTGTCATTCTGGTATCTTTTCATTCAATAAAATATATATTATTTTGTTTAAATTAGTTTGCAATTTATTTTTCTTGTGTTGTGTTTTCACTTTATTACTGTTCGTGAGCCTCATGAAAACTTTATGCATTGCTTCTAAGTTAAACCTGACTGCATTGTGCCAAGCTACCAGAAGGTTAAGCACAGGTTAATTTAGTGAATTTTGTGGTTCATCCTGACAAGGATTGTGGTGGTCGCCTGAGTGGGGCTTTCATTATTCAATTTCTTCCAATATGTCAATCTGTCTCCTTGCATTTATGCAAATCATTGGGAGGTCGATATATATCTGAATATACATGAGCAAATACTACTTCAGGTAGCAATATGCTAATAGATTTTCCATTCTTTTGGAAACCTCACATAGATGGAATTGTACGCAGACCATCCAAATGCTGCATACCAATCCAAATTGGGGAGAATAGGAAATTAGACACATACAACTGCAATCACAAACACCAGAAAGCAAAAAGAACACAAAGAGTATAGCTACAACTACACCCATGGCCTTGTCCCCTTATCTTTCTACTGCATTTTTGTGTGGGAGAGAGGCTGCCTATACTCTTCTCAAGAGAAACATAACAATCACTGAGAAGGCATGCTTTGTGGTCAGTTTTGTGTTGAACACTATGCAGAAGTAAATGGTCTGCCTCTGAGCTTTCTCAGTGGAAAAGAGATGAAAGCCATGTGGCAGGACTGCAAAGATAGTGTGAATTCATTGGTGATGGACATACACTCTGTGGAAGAATTAGAAAAAAAGCTGCAAGAGCTAGGGAAGCAGATAAAGATAAGTTTGCCAGAGTGGAGGTTGAAGCTGTTCTTTCTAACAATATTCCTGGATCATGCCTGTTACTCAATCCCATGGAGCTGCCTATTCACTCCACCATGCAAGATCTACAACTGAATGGCCTCCTGGTTGCAGAAACATCCAATATCAACAGCTGTAAAGCCTCCATGAGTGCTTGTAGAAATATATCTCAGCAATATGTCTCAGCGCTTCCAAATGTGTCCAAAACTAGGCCAACAACTTAATCTCCTTTATACATTATCCATGCCCTTGTGTGTGCTCTTTTGCAGGGACCAGCAGCTTTGACACGATTGATGCTGCAAGAGCAAATAACCACTGGCTACATAGCCTAACCCCCTTGCCCATTCAGGTAGAAGTCAAAGGAATATAACTCCTAAAAACACACATATTAAATATAGATGCCACATGAGTGTTGCATGAGAATAGTATCTGTATATATGCCCTATTCTCAATAATGTCTATCTGTGCATATGTTATACTGGCACACAATGAGAAACCACAAACAAACTAATGTCCACATAGAATCACATACAGTCAGTCTAAATCATGATTGCAGGACTTATGTGACCAGTCCTCCACTGCCGTCATTGCTCAAAATTCTTTTTTTTTTCTTTTTACTTTTTTGCAGTTTACCTCAATTGCTTGACTGACAGCATTGTATTAATTGAAAAAAACAAGAAAGTTATGGAAGAATGCCTGGGCTCATTTTAACCACTAGTAATTACTCCACCCGCATTCCAGTTAATCTGTTTCTTTTGCCCCCCATGACACCTCAGACAGAAACCAGCCTTATACAATCAGTCTTGTTGTGTAGGAACTGTCCAGTTAAAACTGGCAGGCCAAGTCTCTTTTGAAACGGGACACAAACAACCCTAGATCAGTTTAGCCTTTCTGCCTCAACACTGAGGTGTAGTTTGAGTCCAATAGCACAGTTAACCCAGGACCACATGAAACACAAAAAAAAACGAACCAGTTTTGGCCTTTTTGGACCTTATCAATGAGGTGCATCTTGAGTCTGTTGCTTAATGAGCAGGGGACTCCCATCTGGGCATTCAGACTAAGCGCGTCTCCTTGAGCAAAATTTCATCCACTACTAATTCCTCAGCTCCTGCAATTCAGTAAAAATAATGCGTCCAACTTGAACTTGAGCTGTGCTTGTGAAATCTACTGTATTTATTATAAATCTTAAAAGGGCTTACATCGCGCCCTGACTTTGCATTGGTTTGTGTCCTTTCTACTTACTTTTCCTCTGTTTCTATTGGTTCTAGCAGGCTGTTTCCTGCTGTTCCTTGTGTGTTTCTCTTATTTTCATCTGCTTTGGTGGGTGGAACTTCTTTTATTCCCTGCACCACATTTTTTGTTTAAGTTTACCTAATCTCTCCTTGTGTGTATTTGAAGTGTACTTGTCATCTGCGTGTTATTTTGTTTGCCCGATGTCTTTCATTTAACCATTTGAGATGGCATGTATTTCAAGAAAGCTGACCACAAGACTCAAACCCTGCTCCCTAGCTCTAAGGTCGGGAGATGTGGCCATTACCCAACATCCTCTGTCCTGCTCCTTCTCACTGCAATACTCGTCAGTGTTTCTAAGTAGGATGATTGCTCCTAAAATTACAGTTGTGAGCTTTATCTTCCTGAAACATTTTGAGATCTCTGACACCCTCCCAGGGCTGGACTGTCTAAAGGGAGTTGTGTGCATTGCAGAAGTGGCTTTGTTGTCCAAAAAGATGGGGCAGAATATCATTGCATTCACTAGAGCGGGATTAATAAATAATCCTGCACGGGCTCACCCCTTCTCTCTCTCACTCTTTGTTATTGTGAAAAGTCTCTCTGTATCAAATGCACGCAGCCTGGCAATGTTGGCAGTCAGAGACTCTTTATAGTTCTTTCACAGTCATGTTTGACATTACAGTGCTTCCTGGGCTCTGGCACACGGAGGAATCGTTTCAGGATGTCCAGCCACTTGCCCATGACATAACGCATGCATCCCAGCTTCAGTAACCTTACCTCTTAGTGTGCCTTGTGCCAGAGGATGAGAGTTACATGCCTAGTACTTCTCGGGCAATATATGCAGCTACCTGCAGGAAAGAATAGCCATGCTCCCTGCTACTAGCTAACCCAACCATGCCTCGCATGCATATCCACGTGTGCTGCTGATCTGGGCACCACCAGTTTGGGACGGTCTATTCAAAGGCTGTGATATGACTCGGGGGCGTGGCTAGCAGCCAACGATGGCGGCAGCTTAATGGAGTAGCTCCGCGATCGAGGCGGCCTCTCCAGCAATCCTGACACTCATCCGCTACATATTCTGCCCCAAAAGGAGGAACCCGGAGCCCGGGACCGAGCGGTGCCGAAGGGTGAAAACGCCGTGGCTGTCCGGCGAACAGGAGCCGACATCCGCCCGGGCGTAGAAGAGGCCTCTGCAGCGCGGCGCAGCCGGGGACTGCCTTCGTCGCCCGGCCTGCCAGGAAGCGTGACTGCCCCGGGGACCCTGCACCGGAAGTGCCCGCTGTCTTTTTCACCTCGGCGGACGGGCGCCGGCCCGCGGGGTGAGTGAGGGCGGAACCGGGGTCGGGCGCGCCTGGTGTCACCAAGACTGTGCCGGGTGGATGACACCCCGCTCCTCCGCGCACCGTGACCGCCCGGCGGGCGGACATCCAGAAGTGCCTGACGGCGGTGAGCCGCCATTTTGAGAGGGTCCGGCACTGCTCCGTACGACCTGGCCGAGGACCGGACATCACCCGCCGCACCACAGGCGGCGATCGACCCGCCCTCCTGCCGCGCAGTAAACACGCTTCCTCAGAGAGGCAGGAGGTGTGAGCCATATTATTGATCTGGAGACCCGTGCCATCACCCGCTGTGCAGGTCATCGCCCACAGTGACCACGAACTTCCCGGGGCAGTAGAACATTCCCTGCGGGTAGACCTGGCATTAGCGTGACCCCATAGAGCGGCGGGAGACTCACCTCGCAGCATCCGTCACTGCAAGACTCGGAGCATCGCAAGTTATTCACCTGCGTACAATCTCCCGCCTCTATACCACCTGCTGAGCGACTCCGGCACTTGGGGGGGATCCGAGAAACTGACCCTTGCCCCCCTTATCAACGGGAGACCACCTGAGTGACAGCACCCACCGGAGGCGGGGAACTGGATCCCGCACGTCACGCTTCTCTCCACACTCCCGGCTGGACGCCGTGCAACGGAGTGACGACCCTCCACGGAAGTGGACTACCACACCGGCGGTCAAAATAAGACGCAGAAGGGGCAGACGCGGCCCCCCGTCGCTGGATTGCCCAGGGGCCGCAGACTCTGCTGCTATGGCAGGGAGGAGCCTGAAGAGTGGGCCTACTCAGACTAGAATTGATCGGTATGCCTGCGACAGGCCTGCGATGTCCCCGACTGCCGGGGAGGAGACGGCTGCCAGATCCGTGGAGGGACAGGGAACTAAGAAAGCGACTCTGGACGACGTGATGCAGGCCCTGGCACACTTACAAACGACAGTGGGCACAATCTCCACGGACATTACGCTTATCAGAGCGGACTTCCACAAGATGACGGAAAAGGTCAACGCCATGGAAGTGGTCACGAAATCCTTGGTAGAGGACGTCTCCGAACTCCAGCTGGCAGTGGAAAAGCTGGTATCAGACAACAAGGTACTGCGTGAGAAGCTCGACGACCAGGAAGGGCGCTCCAGGCGGAACAACATCCGCATACTCGGCGTGCCGGAGACGGAGGGGGTGAGAGCCATGGATTTGTATGTGGAGGGCCTAATCACCACTGAACTACGGCCCAAGGGACTATCCTCCTTCTTCTCAGTAGAGAGAGCGCACCGTGTGCCGGGAGGCCAACCAAAACCTGGTGCGGCTCCGAGACCCATTGTGGCCCGGCTGTTCAACTTCAGGGACAGGGACGTCATTCTACAGGCAGCCCGACAATCCCCTCCGGTCAAGATCCAGAACTCTACGGTGGCATTCTTCCCTGACTACACGGCGGAGGTGGCACGCAGACGCCGGACGTTCTTCGAGGTCAAAAAAGAACTTAGGGCGAGAGAGATCCCATACTCCATGCTCTTTCCCGCAAGGTTGCGAGTGGTCGCCGAAAACAGGACCTGGTTCTTCGACAACCCGGAAGCTGCAAGGGACTGGTTGGACGGCTGGAGAACAAACGCTCACCCCCGACGGCCTCATCGGCAACAGAAGGATCGTGCGACGGATAGCCTCCCGGCTTCCCAGACTTCGAGAGGTGATGGAGTGAGCGTGGGTTCGCCCCACAGCGAGGCCGCGGACGAGGACAATAATGGCGACCAGTGATTTCCGGACAGGCAACGTTTTGGGACTTCTTGTTCAGCACACCTGAGGCACGCTGTTGGACACTGGGCGAGGGGCCTCTGGGGAGAAGATTGAGAGGCCGCTGACCTCGGAGACTCCTTCACCCCAGCGCGCAAGTACACTGGTTGGGTTTGGGGTAATGCACTCTGCTAAGTTGGGGAGGCGGGCGGGTTCAAGTCCGAACGGCAGGGAAGCAGGGAGGGGGGTTGTTGGGAGAGGGGGGGTGTTTATTTCTGTAATTGGTTTAGTTCTTCGAGTTTTTGGCTTGGCTCAGCACTTTATGTCACACCACGACATGTACATTGCACGGTACGGCGTGCCACGCCGGGGTACTCACCTTGACGCCCTTGCTGCGACCCCGTGGATACCTCCTCTCGTGGGGCAAGGTGGCGCTTCCTCGGTACGGTGGGCTCACCTCCGA
The DNA here is from genome assembly GCF_964261635.1 of Lissotriton helveticus. Classification (NCBI taxonomy): domain Eukaryota; kingdom Metazoa; phylum Chordata; class Amphibia; order Caudata; family Salamandridae; genus Lissotriton; species Lissotriton helveticus. The sequence goes on along the minus strand of NC_136063.1, from coordinate 307,176,246 downwards.
GAGAGTGCCTCACGCAGGCAACGGCATGCAATACACGCGAGAGTCCTAGTGGGACACACACACACCTCACTGCCATGGCCGGACTAGAAGATTCCGTCCCGACGGCCCCACTACACATTATGTCGTGGAACGTCAGGGGATTAGGTGACAAGATCAAACGAGGCCTGGTTCTTCAGGGCATTAAGAGGGCGGGTCCTGCCCTGGTCCTGTTGCAGGAGACACACATGATGGGCGCTACTACACGGGCCATGGATAGACGGGGATACCACATGGTTACACATGCAGCGTTCACTCCAGGGTCACGTGGCACGGGCATACTAATGCAGAAGTCCTCCCGATACATCATCACCTCCACCAAAACAGACGACCAGGGCCGCTTTGCAGCAGTATCCGGCCAGTGGGAGGGCAGGGCTTTGTCTGTGGTATCGGTCTACATCCCCCCTGCACTACACGCTGTGGCACTGCCCGATCTGGGCAGGTTCCTCCTGGAACTTCCGGAAGGGGACTTGATTGTAGGGGGGGATTTCAACGCAGTACTGCATGAAACACGTGATAGATTCCCCGGGCGCTCGCACTCACCTGGCACCACTAAACTTGGCGGGTTTCTGGAGGCACAGGGCCTAGTGGATGTATGGCGCACACTACACCCGAAACAACTACAATATACTTACTACTCAGCAACACACAACAGTCTATCCAGAATCGACCACTTCCTCACGCTAGGGACCGGTTGCCTCACCATCGATGACGCACAAATAAAGCCTCGGGGTGTCTCCGACCACTCGCCTATTACCCTGACACTGTCTAGCCGCTCGGCCACTCGCAGGAGATTGTACCCGATCTACCCGGGTTACCTCAAGGTCCCAGCTATTCGCAAAGGCCTGCAGAATACTACCAAACAATACTTTGAAGAAAACCAGGCGTCAGTGAGTTCACCCTCAGTGCTCTGGGAGGCCTACAAGGCTGTATTTAGGGGACAGGCGATAGCAGCGATCTCACACTACAAGAAACAGCAGGGAGAGGAGACGTCTGAGTTGGAACTACAGCTCGACAAAGCTAACACAGCCCATATGGCAGACCCCTCCTGTGCTAACCTCCACTCCCTACAGCTACGTCAACGTCTTCACATGGATCATGTGCGCCGCCTAACCAAGGCGGACATTGCGGCCACCAAACACAGAGTGTATGACATTGGGGACAAGGCCAGTAAACTCCTAGCTTGGCTGGATAAAAGACAGGGAGGCAGTAGGAACATATTACAGCTTACGGATACACTTGGGAGGGTTCACACGCGACCAGAGGACATAGTGGAGGTACTTGCTGATCATTTCAGTACGGTGTACACACCGACAGTGACTGTCACAGAGGGCGAGGCCCGGGATGCCCTGAGCCGCGTGGCAATGCCCAGATTGACTGACGATGCGATGAGGGAATTGGATTCAGACATAACTACGGATGAAATCCAATTGGCGATTGGCGCTATCCATCCGGGCAAAGCCCTGGGTCCCAACGGGATACCTATCGAGTGGTTTAAAGCGATGTCTGAGTCTCTGGGTCCGCCCCTCTTGCAGATGTACGTGGACAGTAGGCAGAACGGCACGTTGCCACCTGACCAACGGATGGCGACTATTGTAGCCATACCAAAGCCGGGTAAACCACTTAACGAGTGCACGTCCTATAGACCTATCTCACTGTTGAACCCCGAAGCTAAAATTCTGGCGAAACTGCTGGCGACCAGACTCATGTCCCACCTAGGTCAGTTGATCCATCCAGATCAGTCTGGGTTCATGCCGCACAGAAGTACGGCCCTGAACCTTCGTAGGGTCCAGGGAGTCATGGCTAGAATCCCGCTTCTGACGGAACCGGCGGCCATCCTGTCGCTAGACGCCAAGATGGCGTTCGATATGGTGGAGTGGAGTTACCTCTTCGCGGTCCTCGCCTCTATGGGGTTCGGTCCGAACTTTATTGCCTGGGTCCGGTTACTATACAAGGATCCACTGGCACGTGTAGTGGCCAATGGCCACATATCACGGGAAATACCACTGAGACGGGGAACCCGGCAGGGATGCCCTCTCTCACCCATCCTCTTCGCATTAGTCTTGGAACCCCTCGCGATCACTATACGGACTACGCCGCTCCTGAAGGGCATTCAATGGGACTCGAGCTGGGAAGACAGAGTGTCATTATATGCAGATGACATGTTAATCTATCTTACTGACCTAGACAGCAGCATCCCTAACCTTCTGGCCCTCTGCACCTCTCATGGCCAAGTGTCGGGCTACACTATCAATTGGTCAAAATCAATCATCTATGCTCTCAGGGGTCCTCTCCCGTCACTACCGGACGAATGCACGCTAGAAGTGGCACTTACGTCCTTCAAATACCTGGGAATTCACATCACCCGGGATGCGGCTGACTTCTCGGCTCGCAATCTACAGCCTCCCCTCCTCCGTTTGCGTAATGATGTAAAACACTGGCAGACGCTTCCGCTGACGTTATTGGGCAGAGCAGCCTTATTCAAAATGATGGCTCTACCACGCTTCCTATACGTTCTCGAAAACACACCTACGCTTATCCCCCCCGGCTACTTTCAAAAGGTGACGGCACTGATGTCGGGCTTACTGTGGGGGAATCGGCCAGCGAGAATCGCACACGCCAAACTTAATAGGGGCTGGTACGACGGTGGGATTGCACTGCCTAATATGCAGTTGTACTACTGGGCGACACAACTCAAAATTCTTAATCAATGGTTACACGCACCACAGGACGACCCAGCCTTCAAGGCGGACCGGGCCCAGCTGGGTACTAACAGCATGCTGGCACCCCTGTATCACAAGGGCATTGCGGCGAAACTGACCGGGCCCACCAAACACACGGTACAACTATGGTATAAAGCACAAGCAAAACTACACTGGGCAGGGGTGATTACGAAAATGACACCGTTGTGGGATACTAAAACACTGGGCCACTTGAGGCGTACTAAGGGATTCGACCAGTGGGACGCCATTGGAATCTCGACTGTGGGGGACGTGTGGTCCAGGGAGGGGGTGGTCCCCTTCAGTTCCCTCCAACAACAGTACGAACTACGGGACACGGAACGCTTCAGATACATACAGATTAGGCATGCTCTTCTGGCGGAGATCCCGCCAGGCACCACACCCCCGGAGTCCTCGCCATTGGAGGACCGTTTACTCACGGACTATATGTTGGAGAGTGCAACTTCCCTAACATACCGAAAACTGCTTAATAATTTGCCTGAACCCCTAGGGAAACTCAAGGACAAATGGACGGAAGACCTGGGAGATTTTGACGAATCCGAATGGAATGCAGCTCTGGCATCCCCCCGTGAGGCTGGTATCTCGGCTAGGTTCCGCCTCATACAACTGAAGGTCCTCCATAGAATTTATTACACTCGAGTGGCACTACACAAATTGAAAAGGGCAGACGACCCGCTCTGTCTGAGGGGGTGTGGCGGGGAGGGCACACTTTTACACACGCTCTGGAGCTGCACCTACATGTTGAGCTATTGGCAGCGAGTGCTCCGTACCATCGCACAAACACTGAATACCACTATACCGCAGGATCCCAGGGTGTGTCTGTTGAATGTCTGGGGTCCTGCTGATCTAACACATTATGGCAAGCTATGGGTCACGATCGGCTGCATGGTGGCCAAACGCGACATTGCACAGAAATGGGGGGCGGCCGAGCTACCCACACTGGCGCAGTGGCTCAGAAACATGGACACGCTCATGGTGACAGAAAGGGCAGTTTATAAGATGAGAGACAATCCCCGTAAATGGAATGGAGTTTGGCTAAAATGGAACTCGTACAGAGGGGACATTTGTGATCCTTTGCCAGAGAATGATAGCGAGAGCTCGGATGAGGACACTGACACTGACTAATTGGGGGTGTGTGTTTCATGCTATGTGCGGGGGCCCTTCACAGGGTGCATGAAGATGCGGGTGGATGTGGGAGGGTGGATACGCAAGAGGGTGGTGGGGTGTGATGGGCTTGAAGTCGAAGATTGCCAGCAACCGTCTACCTCGATATTCCATGCCTATTGATGTGTCGATTAATGCTGAGCCTTATGTTTAGTTCATAGTTATGTTGTTTTCTAAAACAAAAAAAAAAAAAAAAAAGAAATGCAAACTGCAAGAGGAAAACTTGTGTGATGTAACATGGTTTCGGTATGTTCCTCATGCCCTATACACTGCATACGCAAATTGCCGGAATGCTCTACAGCCTATGATTGTTTACCTGAATGTCATGTTTAATGCACCTGGCCTTATTATCTTGGGGCATGTGATTGTAACCTAACCGATAAATGCCAATAAAGTTTTGCTTTTAAAAAAAAAAAAAAAAAAAAAAAAAAAAAGGCTGTGATATGAGCAGAGACATTTTCCAGAGCACTTTGAAGTCTGAAAGGTCAAGACAGTTGTGTCAGGTTTGTGCTGGAGTGATAGGAGCATGGCTTTAAGTGGGCTGGGTCCTGCCAGTGATCAGCACTGGCAGCTCTAAAACGCGCATGCCAAGAAAAGCAGATAGCCCTATGACTCCTCCCAGTCTGCACCGTCTGAGCAAGAGTGTGGGATAGGAAAAGCCTGGGGCCGTATGGAACAGGGACGCCGACCTCTCAAAAGGACAGAACCCTTAAATGCCGGCCCATATTGCGCAAGCATTTTTGGGTTGTTGTCATTTATTTAAAAACATTCATTTTATGTCTGTGCGTTGATAGCCTGTACTACCTTCAGTTTCACGATAATTGCCGTTCTGTGTCCTGGGTCTCACATCTCCCTGACACTTTTCCTAGCAATTGCGGTGTCCCACAGCGTTTTTCACTGGTAAACGTCTGCTACACCTTCTGCCTTGCTTCTCTTATCTCATAATTCTCAAAACTTTTCTTCTTTTTCTGAACTACACAACACAATTTCAAATTATCATTCTAAATATACAGATTCAGATCATTGCAATAGCGAATTTGCTTTTGAATATTATTTTAATTGTATGCCAGAATATTCATATTGTATACACAAATATCCTGTGACATGAACATTGTGTCCAAACATCGTTTACAAAAAAAATGGTTACACTGGATGTAGATTTTCTAATAGTAAATATGTAGACGATAACTAACGGTACAGCACAATTTATTATGTTGATGATTATGATGATTTTAAGTTTTAATAGTGGTTGAGTCATGATGTTACTCCAACAACTAATTTTAATAGAAGCATTTCTTATACTTCTACTGCTACACTGCGCTGTACATCAATAGTGACTCTATTACCCAATGCAGTGGTCTTGATGATGCTTCAATCCCTCCACCTCAGACGACCTGAAACTAAAATCCGGTTAACTGCTGCACGCTCTTTTCATGCTCTCCCTTTTCCCTATCCTTTTTCCTTCCTAACCTGATCAATTGCTCTTCCTTCTGTTCAACCCATCAAAAATTGAGATTCTGATCCGTCATCTACAACCCTCTCCCCTCACTTGTCAACAGCTTCATCTTCTTTTGACCCATCGTCACTGTAGCCACAACTGCTCACCAAGATAAAGCTTACAATAAAAAAAGTATTATTAACCACGTAAGCGAAACCTATTACATTGACCAATGCTTGTTATTTCGGTAGACACCCTGGGCCTCAGGCTGTGCGTCACTTTTACGCTGCTGGTGCGTCACTTTTTGTGACGCACCAGCAGCGTAAAAAATGTGCCTTGTTGCACCATATTTACAAAGTGACACATCTAGGTAGATGCGTAACTTTGTAAACCCCTGCGCCACATTATACCTGCGCCAGGTATAATGTATGCAAGGGGGCGTTCCAGCAAAAGAAAGGGTCGTAGAAGTGACGCAGTGAAATCTATAAGATTTCACTGCGCCACTTTTAGGACACAAATGCGTCAATATCTTACGCCTGCCTCACAGCAGGCGTAAGACTGACGCAGGCCCTTTCACATGGGGCTTGCCCCATGTGAAAGGACACATTGCTGGAGTTGCGTAACTTTTGTGACACACTCAAGCAATGCGTCACTTTTGCGCCTACAGATACGTCAGAAATACTGACGTATCTGTAACTCCTTGCGACATGATGCGTCATACAATAAATATGACGCATCAAATCATGTCGCAAGGAGGGCGCACTGAGAAGTGAGGCATCGCTGCTTTCATGCAGCAATGCGTCACTTCTCATAATTGACGCCCCCTAGGTTTGATGTTTATACCTATATGTATGTTCTGTGCTCATTGTGCTACAGGAATCAAGCAATACCTGTCTAACGAGGCTTTTGTAGGAATATATGGATTGGGGTATTTCTGTTCCTATCTGAAGGGACTTAGCCTGGCAGTTCAGACTGGATCATTTCAATTAGAGTAGAATCGCGTCTAATTTGCATGTGGCTGGCTTCTGTATAACTAATTCTGTCATGCAGCTGTCATTGCAAGGATTTACACCTCTGTCACTTTACTTGAACATACCGCCAATTAGAACCAAAGTCATAAACATGAATATCGAAAAGGCGCTTTCTTGACGCTTAGGTGAGATGAAATCAAGAAGTTACGAGGGTCATGATATCAACATCATGCCTTTCCTTGTGAGCCATCTTTTTAACTATTGCATTATTAATGTTCCTAAAAATGTAATTAGCTATTAGGTTGGATATTAATTAAATTGTAGCTATGCAGTCTAAATAGATTAGCTCTGGTTTATCACTGATAAATGAACTTTTTAAAAGTTTTTCTGATATTGTGAAATTTACGTTTTACATCCTCTTGAGAGGAAATTGCGAGTGAAAGCAGTGACAGCACATCTCTTGAGTTGTTGAACTTCGGTATAGTTGTCAGAGATAGCTAGTCGCAGCGTTAATGCATCAACAAGAAACTCAGAAGGACTTTGCAGCTCAGTGAAATGTGACAGGCTTTTTACTGGTTTACTGAAATTGGTCCACTGTATCATGGTTTATATCATGGCTCAATTTTATGTGGCCGTAATTTTAAGTGTCGCTAAATCTACTTATGTGTGTGTGAATTCATATGTAGGACACTCACTGATTTCTGCAACGCAGGTTGAAAATGTCACTTGTATGCACAGGTAATCATTTCATATCAAAACCACATCCGCATGTTAAGGATGTGAGATCATGTCTTAAGAAGGTTACTGGCCCCATTTACACAAGGAGATATTGGAGTTGCAATTGCTGTTCACATTTCAAATTCCATGCCTATTAACCTACATCTTTGGGATGTGACTATCTGGACATATGTGGTTCTCCAAAGGATGAAGATTTTGAATCACATCTGTGATACTTGGGAAAAGGTGGAAATTGTGCAAATACGTGAACATGTACTACAATATAATCTGTAACATATATATTGCACTCAAACTCCGGTGTTTCTGACCACTGTTGACCTGATGTCAGCCATTGACTAGGTTGATAAAGTATTAACTGGGGGATTTGTACTTGGATCAGAAGTGTGGAGACTGTAGTAAGCAGAATGACACAACGATGATGCAGTAGAAACAAGTAGGTACTTTTATTGCAGAGTAGAGACTGAACGGACACCTCGCCAGCTGACCAGACTCCAACTGGCATGTCTGGAATGCAGCCTGGCTGAGATCAGATATTAGAACTAAGAACACATTCCAGAAGAACAAGCAAAGGACAACATAGAGAAAGGGCTAATAGATGGCAACACAATGGAGGATTACATATACAACAGAGACCAGCATGGTGTATATATTAAAACTATTTCACAAGGACAATGCAATCTGCATATGATATGGGAAGAAGAGGGAGAGGGCAGTTAATTTCACATTTACCATAGGAGTGGTATACATATTTCTCCTCAGACCCGTATCCTATTTTTAAATTGTTTCTAAATTGTATTGATGCTGTTTGCTAAAACTATACTTTGACTTCCATTACATAAATCATAATCCAATGCCAGTGCTTCATCATGCAAGTCTCATGTCAGACCCTGCCTTATACGTTAGACTATGTAACCTTGTGTTACAAGGAATAAAATATCTATTGTTAACACGGCTACAACTTAAAGTGTGATCTTGGAGCAAAACGCCTAAATCAATAAAAGATGACATTGTCAATATAATGGACAATATAATAGTGCGCTTTTGACCAAACTAAGTTGAAAAAACACACAGTCTTATCAGCCTTTAATTTACCTCAACTAGTAGCTGGGGTATTAGGATTTGGCAAATATGTAGAAACTAATCAATTAGCGTTATATCACAAGTTTATTAATGTAACATAATTACTGTTGCCCTGTAGTGGTTAGATCTGTGAGTTTTTGCTTGGAGTGCTATTCATTGCGACCTCTGACCCTGCCCTCAGGCTAGGTCGCCCCCACGCCGCTGCTGCCTGCTGCTGCCCACTGCCTGCCTCAGCACTGATCCAGCGCTCGCTCTCTCCCCCTGCCGCTCCTCCCGCCCTCCCGCACTTTCCGGCCGCTGCCTCCCTGCTGCCCCGCCCCCTCCAAGCCCATTCGCCGCCCGCTACCGCCACCGAGCTGCTCCTCCCTCCCGGTTTCCCTCTTAGGGGGACCGCGCGGCGACGCAGGGAGCGACCTCTGACCCTGCCCTCAGGCTAGGTTGCCCCCACGCCGCTGCTGCCTGCTGCTGCCCACTGCCTGCCTCAGCGCTGATCCAGCGCTCGCTCTCTTCCCCTGCCGCTCCTCCCGCCCTCCCGCATTTTCCCGCCACTGCCTCCCTGCGGCCCTGCCCCCTCCAAGTCCATTCGCAGCCCCGCTCCTGCCACCCAGCTGCTCCTCCCTCCCAGTTTCCCTCTTATGGAGACCGCGAAGTGGCCGCGCAGCGGCAACGCCGCTGGCGCGCCGAAGGCGTGCCAAAGGCAAGCCCGTCTGCGCCCGTCCGTGCCTGGACCGCGCCCAGCGCCAGAACCCCTGGCCCCCGCTGAAGCCAAGCTACCCGACCGAGATACGACTCCGCCGCCCTCAACGCACTCAACACCTGACGACCACCCGCCTGCTACCAAGCCACCCAGAAGCGCACCCATGGACCCTTCACCTGCCAAGCCTGCAAATTCACCTGCCTCCGAACCTGCAACCCACCCACCAAACACAGCAACGACAACAACAACCACCTCAAGTGCATCCTACTCAGCACCCGCTCCGTCCACAAACACACCGTCAAACTCTGGGAACTCCTAGATACCACAGCACCAGACGTCGCCTTCCTCACGGAAACCTGGATGAACGCCTCCTCGGCCCCCAACATAGCCATAGCCATCCCGGACGGCTACAAATTCACCCGAAAGGACCGCGTCAACAAAACTGGAGGAGGAGTCGCCATCATCTACAAGAACACCATCAGTGTCACGACCAACGCCGAAGACACACTCACCGCCGCCGAACACCTACACTTCCAGATCCACACCGACCCCCAGACCACCCTTAGAGGAACCCTCATCTACAGACCCCCGGGTCCACGAACACAATTCAGTGAGACCATCGCCGACTTCATCAGCCCGCACGCCCTAGCCTCTCCAGAGTACATCCTCCTAGGGGACCTTAACTTCCACCTGGAGAAAAACAACCACAGCAACACCACCACCCTGCTCGACAACCTTGCCAACCTCGGACTCAAGCAACTGGTGGACACGCCCACCCACCTCGCCGGCCACACACTCGACCCCATCTTCTCTGCCAGCAACCACGTCTCCTTCAGCCGCTCCTCCGGACTACACTGGACCGACCACAGCTGCATCCACTTCACCTTCAAAAAGACCACTCCCACCACCAGACACCACAGATCCCCCGCAGATGCTGGAGCAAAGTCACCACAGACCAACTGACCACATCGCTGAGCCAGAACCAACCTGCCGACACCAACGACGCAGCACACAACCTTGCACAGTGGATCACCAACTGCGCCGATGACCTCGCTCCTCTGAAAAAAAAAACAGGCATGACTAGCAACAGAAAAACCGCATGGTTCACAGACACCCTCAAAATCACAAAGAAATCATGCCGAACCCTTGAAAAAGCCTGGCGCCACAAGCGGACACAAGAAAACATGACTACTCTCAAAAACGCCACCCGCGAATACCACCAGATGATCTGCACCACCAAAAGGACATTGTTAAAAGAACGCCCACAACAGCAAGGAACTCTTCAGCATCGTCAAAGAGCTCTCCAATCCCAGCGCCAGCAACAACAACATCTCACCGTCACAAGACCTCTGCAACTCCCTCGCCACATTCTTCCACCGCAAGATCACAGACATACACGACAGCTTCGGACCCCAGACCCTGCCTCCAACCACCAAACCATCGACCCCCACCCTCAGCCTCAACACATGGACCCCACCGGCACCGAAGACACCACCCGCGTCATGAACAGCATCCACTCCGGCTCCCCCTCCGACCCTTGCCCTCATCATATCTTCAACAAAGCCGACCCCATCATCGCACCCCACCTCTGGAACGTCATTAACAGCTCCTTCACGTCAGCCACATTCCCTGAAAGCTGGAAACAAGCAGAAATTAACACCCTTCTGAAGAAACCAATAGCGGACCCCAAAAACCTCAAGAACTTCTGCCCCATCTCTCTCCTCCCCTTCCCGGCTAAAGTCATCGAGAAGACCGTCAACAAACAGCTAACGGCATTCCTCGAAGAAAACAACTCGCTCGACCCATACCAGTCCGGATTCCGAGCCAACCACAACACCGAACCCGCCCTCATCGCAGCCACCGATGACATCCGGACCCAGATGGACAACAGAGAGACAGCAGCCCTCATCCTCCTTGACCTCTCGGCAGCCTTTGACACCGTATCCCACCGCACCCTAATAACCCGCCTCTACAACACTGGGATCCAAGGAAAGGCCCTGGACTGGATCACATCGTTCCTCTCCGACAGAACCCAGAGAGTCCACCTCCCACCCTTCCGCTCCGAGGCAACCAAGATCATCTGCGGCGTACCCCAGGGCTCCTCACTCAGCCCTACCCTCTTCAACATTTACATGAGCCCCCTCGCCGCCAGCGCACGCAAACACAACATCAACATCCTCTCTTACGCCGACGACACCCAACTGATACTCTCCCTCAGCAAAGACCCCCTCATCGCCAAAGCTAACTTCCAGGACGGAATGAAAGATGTCGCAGAATGGATGAAGCTCAGCCGTCTGAAGCTCAACTCGGACAAGACAGAGGTCCTCATCCTCGGACAATCCCCATCCGCGACGACTCCTGGTGGCCCACGATGCTGGGCACCGCACCAATACCCACGGACCACGCACGCAACCTGGGATTCATCCTGGACTCCTCCCCCACGATGACCAAGCATGTCAACGCAGTCTCATCCTCATGCTTCAACACCCTGCGCATGCTCCGAAAGATCTTCCGGTGGATCCCCACCGAAACCAGGAAAACAGTCACCCAGGCCCTCGTCACCAGCCGACTGGACTACGGAAACACCCTGTACGCAGGAACCACAGCCAAACTTCAGAAACGCCTGCAACGCATACAGAACACCTCCGCAAGACTCATCCTCGACATCCCTTGCCACAGCCACATATCTGCCCACCTGAGAAAACAATTAACAACAAGGGGTGGTGATGGACAGAGTCTCTGAATTAAGCAGAAAACTCTCACCCAGTCAAGAGATCAGGGCTAGATCCAACACCGTTTTTTAGCTCACTGCATCATCCCAGTTTCAGAACCTGGCTGTATGCAAATTAGTCTGTTCCTGTCCCAGTGCATGATGGGAACAGGGCAAACCAAACTACAAAGCCAATTCTTACACTGGAAAGGAAACAAGCTACCGGGGACCGGTTTCTGGCATTTCAGCCTCTTCGGCCTGATGGTGCAGTGAGCAAGGGACTCATGTCTGAGCATACCCTTCCACGCTTAGGGTGGACAAAATAATTAACAACATGATGCACTGGGCCAGGGACAGACTAATTTGCATACAGCCAGGTTCTGAAACTGGGATGGTGCAATGAGCTATAAAACGGTGTTGGATCTAGCCCTGATCTCTTGACTGGGTGAGAGTACTCTGCTTAATTCAGAGACTCTGTCCATCACCACCCCTTGTTGTAAATAATTTTGTCCACCCTAAGCGTGGAAGAGTATACTCAGATGTGAGTCCCTTGCTCATTGCACCATCAGGATTCAAGCAAGCCGGGCCGAAGACGCCTGAAATGGCAGAAACCGGTCCCCGGAAGCTTGTTTCCTTCCCAGTGTAAGAATTGGCTGTTGTAGTCTGGTCTGCCCTGTTCCCATGATGCACTGGGCCAGGGACAGACTAATTTGCATACAGCCAGGTTCTGAAACTGGGATGGTGCAATGAGCTAAAAAACGGTGTTGGATCTAGCCCTGATCTCTTGACTGGGTGAGAGTACTCTGCTTAATTCAGAGACTCTGTCCATCACCACCCCTTGTTGTAAATAACACCTGAGAAAACGGCATCGGCTCCCCGTCAGCAAGAGGATCATGTTCAGGCTGCTCACCCACGCACACAAAGTGCTTCACAACACGGGTCCCGAATACCTCAACAACCGCCTCTCATTCTACAGTCCCACTCGCCAGCTCCGCTCCACCAGCCTCGCCCTCGCCACCGTCCCTCGGATTCGTAGAACCACCACCGGAGGAAGATCGTTCTCCTACCTGGCAGCCAAGACATGGAACTCCCTCCCCGCACACCTACGACTAACTCAGGACCATCTCACCTTCAGGAAACACCTCAAGACCTGGCTATTCGAGCAGTAGCGGCACACCCCACCCCTCAGCGCCTTGAGACCCTCACGGGTGAGTAGCGCGCTTTAAAAATTGACTGATTGATTGACTGATTGATTGGAAGTCACTTACTCATAGGGGAAAAATTATTTGTTGAGAAATATTTTAAAATTGGTCCTTGTATACCACTTGCACATTAAAAAGGCACTTTAAGTCTAAATGTTGTAGAGGATTTTGTTAATCTGAAGCGTGTGATCTGTTGGGCCAGGCTACAAGCAAATCATTAAACAACATCCCTTGCTAAGCATCTTAAGGGAGATTTTCCTGTCTATATGCCTCCATGTACTATGGTATTGCTACTTAAAGAACACCTTTTATTATATAGAGTGTATCAGAGATTGTGGACACAACTATAACTGATCAATAGAAACTCTGCCCTTTTAAAGGAAGAATGCTAGCCCTTGAAACACAGGACCTAATGTCGGCAGGACCTATGGATAAGCTTTAAATAAACGTTGAAGCAGAATTAAAACAAACAAAGTTCCCTGGTAACCAAAATTCCATACTATATATTTCCTCATTACAGGGAAGGAGTATATACTCCGCATTTGTAGCAGCTGTTAAGGCATTTGAAATAAGAGATAAATGCGTCTTGAAAAAGCAGAGATATTGCTGCCTAAATATAACACTTGAATGCTCTGTATACGAACTATAGGTCATGCTATCCGAGCTTGCTTAAAAAAGGTTTTCAGGACAATATAATCCATAAAGTCTAGTGTTATATTTCATGAAAGAGGTAGGAAACATATGTAGGTTTCTGAAGCTTATTCTTCCAGAAGATCTCATCTACCAGCTGAATTTAGCCACACCAACTGAATTGGAGCTCCAAAGCTTTCATCAGTTTACTATGACATAAGAGCATTCCAATGGCAGATATGCATATGACAACTAAAAAGGTAACCATAAAAGCATGGGAACCATAGAGACTTACAGTGTGTTATGATTAAATAAGGAATGTAAAAACATCAAGCAGGATATCACACTTATCCCTCCTTAACACAAATGAGAATTATAACTATATACAACATCATATAATCAAGAAGAATATCACACTTCTCTCTCCATAACCCAAAGAAGAATTACCACTATATACAACATCATGAGAAGTTACATCAAGAACTTACAATATAAAATGAATGAAGAACAAGATAATACTTCTCACGCAATCAAAAGAATTAGACATAATCACACAGATATTTTGGAGGAACAGATGATCTGCTGGAGTGTCATACATTGACAACACCACCTTCATCCACACTGTTTCTTTAACTACAAGACTTATAATTGGAAAGTTTATGAAACTTATCCCTCAATAAAACCACTCTATTTAGGTTCCAAATATAATAATCCTGAGTTTTCACAGCGTTGGTAAAAACCTTAATGACTTTCATTGGTTTTAGGTATTTGGGATTGGCACAAAACCCTGGTTGTTTAATCGCAACCCAATCACCAACCTTCACACAAGTCTTCTTGACTGACTTCTTGTAATCAAAGTATACTTTTCTTTGTACAGCTTTTTTCTCCTCCCTAGCCTGAACATCACCTAAATTTGCTTAACATTCCTTACCTCTAATCAAACAATACTTATTTACCCATGGAGGTTCGAGATTGGTATTTGGTACTCTACCTCTAAAAAGAATAAAAGGAGTTTTCCCAGTGGTGGAATGTGGTATCAATCTGTACGCATCAATTTTCTCTAATACTTCTTTTTTCCAATCAAGAAACATGGATTTCGCCAATGAAATTGTCTCCTTCAAAACTTAGTTGAGGCTTTCAACCATTCCATCTGCTTCTGGATGGTAAAGTGCACACAACGTATGACAAATTCCATTTGAAGACAAGAAATATTCCATTTCCTTTGAGATTCATTGTACCCCATTGTCCGTGAGAATTGAACAAGGCACACCTTCTCTAGAAAATAAACCACACAAACATTGTATTATGTGGCTTCAGGTCCCTTATATGTTGAGATCCTCCAGACTGCCGACTATGCCAGTGGTATATTTCATGAAAGAGGCAGGAAACATATGTAGGTTTCTGAAGTTTATTCTTCGAGAAGATCTCATCCACCAGCTGAGGTTAGCCACACCAACTGAATTGGAGCTCCAAAGCTTTCATCAGTTTACTATGACATAAGAACATTCCAAAGGCAGATATGCATATGACAACTAGAAAGGTAACCATAAAAGCATAGGAACCATAGAGACTTACAGTGTGTTATGATTAAATAAGGAATTTAAAAACATCAAGAAGGATATCACACTTCTCCCTTCTTAACACCAATGAGAATGATAACTATATACAACATCATAACATCATGTATAAACATCAAGCAGGATATCACATCTAGTTCATTTCAAGATCTGGCAGGAAGGCCACTAAGCCATATGGTCAGCAGACGTACATGCCCATGGGCCCTGTTGAACCACTTCTGCTATATCTAAAGTCTTCCACCAGCAAACAGGGACCATACTTAGGGAACATAAAATGCCACTATGCCAGTATGTCACAGTGGCCTGCCTTGTACGTTTTTGTACCAGCAAATCTGGTGCGCATGGTGTTTATTTAGCTACTTGCACTTCGCAGCATTTCCAGTTCTTTTATATGTGTAGGTCTTGCTGCAGTTTTCCCCAACAACTGGTAAAATTTCTTTGTGCTAACTGGCGCTGAAAGAAAATGAACCAAAATCAAGTCATTAATCCTGGGTCAGTGTTTACAATCTTTTTTTCTCTCAAAGGAGCACACAATTCTTATTTTAAGATAAAATTCACATGCAGAGAACTTTAACCCTGCTGTTAGTAATTGAAGCAATATTGGAATTCATGAGAAAACAGGGAGAGAAGCTTCACAAACTTGCACACGTTTAATGCATTCAGATTCTTTGCTCAAGGTGCTGTTAAGGCAACCATTGCTCTACACGGTGAAAAGCCTTATTTAGAAAATACACATTTAAGCAAAATTCGATAATCTCCCCACTTCACTGTGATTCTTTCTTTGTTAACAATGGAAAACAAGGAACAAACACATGGAGGAAGGAGAAATGGACTAGTAGGAGCCACCTAGACCCAACAATGTTAGGAAATATTGAACAAACTCAACCAAACCAATACTGAAAACTGTTTGACAATTATTCATTTGTTGGTCCCATTGCTGATATGTCAAAGGAACCATGAAACACTAATTTCACGAACGATTTTCTTCTTATTCAAAGTTTTTGCTTATTTTTCAATCCATGTATACAAATGCAAATCAATAATACAAAATATACACCAAATTGAATACATCAAACATTACAAGACCATTCATAAAGAACACCACAACCACATCTGCATCTCTTCCAACCATTCGCCATACATTCCTAGAACATACCAAACTTCACACACTCAAACGGTCCATCAATGGGTCTCGCCGAAATCAATGATAATTCTTAAACAGTGGCCCGACCCATACAAGAGCAGTACGCATGTAGCCAAAAAAGGAATGCAATGTCCCCTTAATTCAACAAAACCTGTCCTCAACAATGTATAAAATTATACCGACAAAACATGTATTTTAAACAACCACTAAATTGTGAATGAATTAGTTTGGCTACACAATGCGTAAGGTCAACGCGTTTGAACCCTATTGGTTAACAGGGTTCTTCTCAGGACCAACAAAATCTTGCTCCTCAAGCGTGAGACTGTCCTACTCTTCGTCTATCCTAAGTGGATATTATGAAGTTCTCCCCATTCCTTGTACTTTGGTTCAAAGTGTGGATGTTCATGTTCCTTTCAGGACTCCAGCGTGAGGTGACCAGTGATTTAAATAACCCTCAGATAAACCCCGACCAATGGCTTCAATCTTTTAGTAGTCAAAGAGTTGGAAAACAAACTCTCCGGTCAGCGTTCATGCTCCCTTCCCGGAGTCGCTCCTCACGTCACGACCCGCAGTGGTTTTTGAGGAAATATTGAATAGCCCCCTGTCCATTGCAATGCATGCACGTCCTTGGAGGTGAAAGGGTACACTAAAACTGTCAAATGCAAAATATGACGAAGTTTCGAGTCAATGGCTAAACAAAAGGGATTTGGCCAAACAGCTATGGCGGTGGACCTCAAATCTCGGGAACCGGGTTCGAGTCTCGGCAAGGACGCGTAACATCCTGTGATCGTGGGCAAATCACTTAATCTCCCCATGCCTAACAAAAATGAATGTGTCCTCATGTAATGCAACTGGTGCTTGTGTAAAGCGCTCTGATACCCGATACCTTTGGGTCAAGTTTGCACTATATTAAACTGGATTCAAAGTCCACTCTAAGTATATTAGAAAAGTCAGTTGCAATGTCAAAACCCAGACCCAGAGGTAGGTTTACTGCAAGGCAACGCTACCCCAAGGCACCATGAGAGGCCAAATCACATATCCAAATCCTTAACTTAGCTTGACATGTCTCTTAAGCCAGATCATCATATTTGTGCGGGTTGCACACCTCTGCTTACGACAAGTTTCTCCAATTTTTAAACTCCAGACATTTAACATTGCGTGCTCATTGGCGTCGTGCCCAGCCTACACAGCACGTATAATACTAAACAACAACGATTTTGGGACAACTTTCTGCCCCAGCAATTGGCACAGCCTCTTGAATTGCATCTGCAAACATTTCATTCACCATATTATTGACTCCAAAGTTTTTTTTCAATGCATTTTGCACTTAATTCTTAATCCACATTTTTGATTGTAATCCTTCTAAACCGCATGCAAGGCTGGGGCAGAAAGTTGTCCCAAAATCGTTGTTCTTAAGCCAGATCTCCATGGGAGAGTCCAAAGCACATTGAAGGATCACTAAACAAATTAATCATAAATGAGAAGAGGTCTAAACAGGTTTGTAATAAACGATGTTGTTTAGTTGTGAAATCTGGAAGCTTGTGGGTTAAATGTATCCTTTTGAGGATGAGAATATCATGCAGATATTTCATATCTGGTACTTGCAAAACCTTTGACGATAGAAGAAATAAGACTGAAGTCTAGAATATCTTCCTGGTTTATCTTTGTCGAAAGGACAGCACTACATTTGGTGTAAAAGTAAAAAGAATTTGACATTGTGCCCCTTGTGTTTCGAAGAGTATAGTGACTAGCGGAGTGGAGAGTGGAACTAAGTTTGTATCAATGTAAAAAATCGAATCTAATCAATGTTAGACCGGGCTCCAATTCCAAATGAAGTTACTAGTGGAACATGACATTTTTACTTCAAAAGAGAATTTTGAGCGTAAATATTGAGGCAAATATGGCATTTTATGCTATGAATGTTTGTGCAAATGAAACATTTAGATGTGGAGTTTTCTTTAGGGAAATATGTGTGTAAATATCCTCTGCACTAGCCAGTGATTGGAAAATTCCCACCACCCAATCCTGACCATTTTCTTCCATCTGGAGTGGCTCTGGCTTTCCCCTAACCACTCCTCTATTTACATGAGTTGTCCTCCCATCTGGGTCCAAATATATCTTTCCTTTCTAGTGGGCTTGAATTGAACGGGGAGGAAATAGGATCAACTAAAGCCAGCCCCGTTTGCCATCACCAAATCAAAAGAAGAAGGATAAGGACTGTCCTTGTTCTGCCAATTGAACTTGTCCCCTATTCAAGATGGCTAACCCCCGTTAAGTAACCTGTTGTGGACAAGACCACTGCCTTCCTGAACCCTGAGGCCAAGTCATGTAGAGCAGAGGTCTTTAATCCGGGGGGCGGGCACCCTTAGGGGGGCCTCAAGTGATCCCAGGGAGGGCACCAGACTCCGGCCAAAAGAAGCATTATGCTGAATGGTCCTATGTTATCAGCATAAAAAATGTGCAGAAGGAAGCCGCTCTGTAATGGTCCATCACTAACAACTTTTGTCATTTATAGTTTCGGGCGGGAAGCCCAAATATTCTTCAAAACCCCCATCCCCATTTCTAATACTCTCACTGTGGATGCTTTTACATGTTAGAAAGGCCTGCCTCACCAGAATGGTATGTTTGTCAATCATGTATTTGATTGCATTTGTAAAACGGTAACAGAACGTAACTGCAATGTTTAACTAAGTCTATGCATATTTAAACATTGCCAGTTTAATGGAATAATTGTGAAAAATTGAGAGGGGCCAGTGATTTTGTCTTCCCTACTGGGGGGTGGAGGGGGGGGGGGTGAGGGGTGCGGCATTAAAAGGTTTGAAGCCTACTGCTCTAGAGGTAGGGCTGTTAGCTCCCTGACAAGAATAAATAGTGTCAAACTGGTTCTGAAACAGGTTACTCTTGCAAAAAGTACACTTTATATCCGTTACTTTTCCATTAAAGTTGTCAAAACGTTTCCTTCGTTATTGAATTACATTTTTAAAGTAAGTGTAAAAACTTTAAATCATTTTGCTAGAATTTGTCCTGAACAAAGATATACGATACAGATTTAATTTACAGCTAGACCTGTTTGTGGAAAATCTAGCTTTCCATAAACAGTGAAAACTGCTTTTTGGCTTAATTTCACTGTGAGGGCATAGTTTATAAATATGTAGAAAGGGGGATAGGAGCACGCTGCCTCACATTCCAGCGCCATAACCCCTCTGCATCCTGGTTAGTGAAGACATGAGTTTCTGTATAATTTTGTCATTAGTAGGGAGTTAATCTGGGGTTGCTGGACATGCTGTCACAAATTTCCTCACTTCAATACCACTATGGGCACACAGGAGCTCTGAAGCTCTTCAGCATGGGGAGGGTAGGACCACACTGCCTCACATTCCAGCATCATTGTCCCTTTGTATCCTGGTTAGTGTAGTATAGGGTTTTGCGCTTGCATCAAAGTTCATCATAATTTTTAAAAAGCTGGTGCAGTCATCGCCTTACCTCTAGACACATGTTTATGGATAATTCTATCATCAGTAGAAAATTATTCTGGGGTTGCTGGCCATGCTGCTACAAATTTCCTCAGATTAATGCCGCTCCGGGCACGCAGGAGCTCTGAAGCTTGCCAGCTTGTAGGCTCCTGGGAGCCTTTTTAAAAAGTAAGTGCAGGTAGGAGCACACTGCCACACCTACAGGCGTGGACACTCCTTTGCATGCTGGTTAGTATAGTACAGGGTTTTGCTCTTACATCAAAGTTCATCATAATGAGAGGCAGTGTTGTCCTACCCTCCATACTTTTCTCAATATGCTGTTGCAGGGATTCTATGCAGAATATCCACAGGAAATGGGAACTTAGTGTATAGGGAGTGAGTCTTCCCACCACCTTAGTACCTACAAACCCATGAATGACTAGCTATAGTGTCTCACCTGCTCTCCTACTCATTGCCAGAGAAGCAAATGATTAGACATCCCAGAACAGAACATTCCCAGATCTCTCAGGAAACACGGTAACAAGACACCACTCACTCACTCTCTTGTACTCTCTTGTACTCCACAATAAGACAGTTTAAAATATTTATTTTAACTAAGGGGCCCTAACATGCAGTATACATACAACAACAAGCAGGGAAGTGCATAGTACAAATATTGTCAGCATAGCAGTCAGTCCATAAATCATGAAGGGAGATGTCATCATAAAAAACAATGAAGAAATGACTATAATGTCTAACCTCCTACCCCTTGCTAAGAAGAAGTGTTATTATATAAAAGAAGATTTTGGGACTTTGTCAGAAGACCCCATACCTTAGCCTATAGATGGTAAATCTACATCATGGGTGCGCTTCTCCCTGGAAAGGTCCCTCTCCAAGTGTGTGTTACCGATTTGTGCACCCCACTAAAAACACAAGTACGCTGTCCAAACAACAGCTGCTTCGGTATGTTTTTTCTAAGGGCTGAGGACTGGCCAGAACAAAATAACAAGGGGCATTGTTGTTCGATCTTGCACATAATGTTCAGTCAAAATCTCAGGAACATGCAGAGAGTGAACACAGCGATGAGTTCTCATGTGAAAGCAGTCTTCGAAATTACTGCAAAAAACGTGTAGTAATGTGTGCAAAGCAGCAGGCAAGCTGCAACAACCTCATTCTAAGTTAGAGAAAAACGGCAATGTCCCTATGGGCCATGTGACAATGTAGCATAACAAATGATTATACATCAAGAACCCATTACTGTTGATTAACAAGGCACACTTTAGGGTTGACGTGTAACATATATAAAATTGGTTTTCCTACATGAAAAAGGACATTTTTCCTACCACGTGTCCCTGCAGTACTTTTAAAACTGCAGCCAAACAGCGCAGTGGTACTCCTGATAGGCATAAATATATGTCTTACAGGTGGGTAATGCAAATGCATACTGCAAACCTCATATGCCATTTATCTTCCATGCCATTGATGAATTTTCTGCAGCACCTACCATTGCCTTGCAGGAAAGCTCATTAAGACAATTGGGTGGAACCAATTTGAAAAGTACAATTTTACGGGAAGTGTCACAGTGCGCAGTCCCAATCCCAGCGCAAATAGGGTCCAGAAAAAGGTGAACAAGCTCTACATATTATACAATTGACGTCACTGCACCAAGAATGCCTGTAATATATTAAAGAAATTGAACAACAGTTTTCAAACCTGTCACATTGTCAGTGCCCATGTGTTTTTCACAACAGGACAAGGTGTTAGTTCTCCCCTTTCTAAAAACCTTTTTGTGGGAAAATTGGTGCACCTCTCACACTTTTTGTGCAAGTTTTTGTGTGAGTGTTTGTGTGAGAGAGTAGCATCTCTCTTCTGTCCCTCCCAATGCTGCTCCCTGTATAATGGGTACTAAGCAGGGTTTCATCAAAGCAGACGATTACCATTGAGATGATGGCACTGCAGCAGTGTGCTTTGAGATCGGTGTGATCTGGCTGTGAAATGCAGACAGCCTTCCATGCATTAGTACCCGAGTGTTCTCTCCTAGCAGTAGTACTTATTGGTTTTATTTGTTATGCTCTTCCACAGGATGTTCCTGCTGTAGGCGAAAGAGAGAGCGATATGCAGAATGGAAGATCAGTTTTGCATTTAATGATGCCAAGTTACTTGGGCTGTAGTTATCCTAGAAGAATCGCAAGAAAATCTCTGACAAGAAACAAGATGATCCTGCTATAAAACGGCCATTAGAAGAGTGGACATGTGAAACGGAAGCCACTGATTTTTTATCCATGGTGGCCATCTGCAATTGCGCCCACACACATGCAGCTGCTCTTGGAAATGTTCAATAGCTGAAACAAAATCTCTAAATATAACAATAAATACACGAAACAGTAGTGTTATATTTACTTTGTGCGCAAGAATGGCCTACATAGTTCTCTTGGAATGGGATAGTAGTTTCCCCTGTTTCATAAAAACGTATGAGCATATTCTATTACTATTACTTGGAGTAGTCTTTTTTCATGATGTCTTTAGTGTTCAACAAGTAGTCCCTACCTTCTGTATGGGCTCCTGAAAACGATCCAATAGAGGCTCTCACCCGGAACAGCTGAAAATAGACATGACAAGATCTCTCATAGACAGCATAAGCTGCCTGTAGCTAGACCTAAAAATGGTATATGTTTTGAAACATGGCTAATGCACACAAGTCCACATCATTTTTACTTTAATTGCAGTATTATAAGACAATAGTTTTTAGCTTAAAATAGTTATTATTTTCGAAGGACCTAAAGAGGAATTATTTCTGATGAGTACTGGTTAAGAATATGGTGACATTAACATCATACTTTGTGCATATACACAGAGACAGTTTCTATTTCATCACTTTTAGGTAAGTATGCCTTTAACTTATAAAAGACAAACAAAAAACGACGGTAAAAAGAACATTCGTGCCTTTGTCAGAGAACCCAAACTGGCGCTATTTTATTTTCCTAGTGGTAAGTTAAGCAGGAGCGGGCCATGCAGGTAAGAGCGGTGAGGACTGGTGGGGGGGGGGGATTCGAAAGGCGACGATGAGGGAACATTATTTATTTATTTAATTGTCCCTTGTCGTTGTCTGTCTCAGACCCCCGTCCCCCCAGGAAAAAAACATCCTTTTCTTCGCAACTTTTACAATGAATCATTACAACGCAAGTGCTTTTACAACGTATGCTTTTACAACTCATGCTATTACAACGTAGGTACCATTACAACGCATGTTTTTACAACGTAAGTTTATTTATTTTAGTTAGTTATTTTGTTTGTTAAAAACTAGTTAATAATTACTTTTTTGTATTTATTATTTTTTTTTAATTGATGCTCTTGAATTTATATAATTAAAAACAATATATATAATAATAATAAAAATTAATACTCAGTTAATACTCAAGTATTTAAAAAAGAAATAATTAAAAGTTTTAAATAGGTTAATATTCATTTAATACTCTAGTGTTTTAAAATATATATTAAAATAAAAATGTATTAAAAAAGTATTTAATTATAAGTATTAATAATTTAAATTTCATTAATTCTATCAAATTCATTAAATATTACAATTTAAAAATATTATAATCTTTTTAAAAATTATTAAAAATATTCATTAATAATACTTAAAAATACTAATAAATAAAAGAAGGGGTTATTATTAAATTAATACTCATGTTTGTTTTTTAAAATTATATATTTTAAAAAAGAAATCTTAAAAATAATTTATAAGTTATTTATTAAAATTAAAGCATGTTTTAAAAAAAATATATATATATTTTTATGATAAAGTATTTTAATGTTAGTATTAGTAATTAATATTAAAAAATAGTAGAAAAAAATATTTAAAATTTTCAAAAAAAAATAAAAATATTAATACTCAATTAATATTCACGTTTAAAACATTTGAAAAAATTAAAAATGGTTAATAATTAATTAATAATTACATTTTAAATATTTTGTATTACAAACATATATATCTAAAACATTTTTTAATAATTATTCGTGAATATTTGAAAAAAATATAATTTTATATAATAATATATTAAAAAAAAAAAAGCTTAGAAAATAATACAGTTTTTAAGAGGAATATTTCATTGCATTTAAATTTTTAAAAAAAGAATAAAAAATTATTGTATAGTAATACATTTTATAATATATATTAACAATATATTTAAATATAAATTATTTTAAATGTTATAAATTAATACAAATTTTATTATATGTTATTACTTAATATTTAAATATGTAAAAGCTTTTTAAATATGAATGAATGAATGTTAAAATGTATTGAAATGTTATTTTCCCACGCTTTTGTATTGATTCTAATATGTCCTTAATTTATTTCCATAGCTGCTGGTGTGAAGGCCGCGGAACACTTCAACAAGTTGATTTTAAGCAAGAAGGAGGATCGATCAGAAGGAAATTGAACAAGTTTAGAGGTAAGTACATTTTAATAGGAATATTGAATATATAACATATTTTAAAGAAGAAGATATACATTTAATTAATATAATAAAACACAGACTAGAAAATTGTTTTGTTATAATTTTATTAAAAAAAATATTTTTAGAAAAAGAATAATGTTATTAATTTTGTCATTTTTTAGAAAATATAAATATTATTAATTCATATATAGAAAAAAAAATTTGAACATATAAATGTATTTTCAAACATATTATTAATAAATTGTCCTTTTTTTCTCTCTGTAGCTCCTGATGACGTCGACGCGTAAACGTGCAAGCTCGCGGCCATTTTGAAGCGCGTCGATGCAGCAGGAAACAGATCTGCGCTCAGGTAAGAAAAACTTTAATCTTTGTTTATAAACATTTAAATGTTTAGGAGTATATATATTGTAAAGAGAGGATAAGGAGAGGTTGCATATGTTTGTTTAAATGTATTTGTTGTTACTTCAGCATGTCACCGATCATGTAGCTAGAGTAATGCGTTGTCGGGTTGCCTGTATAAAGAATAGAAGTAGTTAAAAAAAATAATAGTGATACATAAGGACATTGTAAAGTAATTTAAAGTATATAACATGTTTAGTTGAATAATGCTGTTAAAAAAATTCAAGCAGAAGATTGAATTCGTAGACTCTGGATTTTTAAGGAGTTTATTTCCAAATGGACATGGTCTTTTGGAATATGGTTATTAAAGAACAGGAATTTGAAGCATTTTTTATGGTTTGAAATTTTTGCAAAATCGGAATCTGTTTTTTTGGAAAAGAAGATTGAACAAGGAATTTTTAAATTGAAAACTTGGAGATATTTTTTTATATTGGTTTGGAATTCGTTTTTGGATTATGAAGATATTTTTTAAAAATTGGATGAAGATTTTTTTGGTGGAAAACTGATATTTGATCTTGAATGACTGTTTTTTACACCTATGGATTGCTTTATTCAAGTTTGGACAATCGATTTCTAAAAAAAGGTGTTTTGATTTGGAAATCGTTTTTTAAAAAAGAAGAATCGAAAACAATTTTTGTTTCCTTGGATTGCATTTGCTGTTGTTTTTTAATTGAAAATGGATTAAAAAAGGATTTAATGAAAAAGACAAAGAAAGAAGACAACTAAAGGTAAGGTGACCTGACGTTAATTTTATAAAAAAAATTGGAAAAAAAGGCCCAATTTAATTGCAATGTTATTTTAATTTAGGGCAAAGCAGGAAAGTAATGTGTTAATTTAAATTAAAAATGGAGTATGTTAGCAACATTATCAAGGTAGTCTGAAGCCACACACAACGAAAACTGTTGTAAAAATAGCCAATAGTCTCTCGGACATTTCTTTAGATTTTTGGGAGATGCGTGGTTTTAGACTACCTGTTAATGTTTGAGATATTCTCATTTCCTGGAAACTTTGCTCCTTCTTTAAAGTTTCCAAAAAATGATAAAAGTTGGGGTGAGGTTTTCCAATTGTATGGTTGAAGGAGTTATGCCATCCCTCTATGGCATTGTTTGTCTTTGCTTCTCCTTCTAAGCAACTCGTGTAGCAGTTCCACCACTCCACATGGAAACGTGGCTTCCTCCTGCGACCCGATCTGCTTAGATGCCCAATCCATGTGTCCTCAAAATAATTTAGCAAGGGTGCCAATTTATCTTCGTTATCATGAAAATATTCTGATTCTATAATTGCAGTGTAGTACTCGTCTACACTTTCAGGAGGAACAAAGCAAAGAGCTGTTAGTTTTTTAAGTTCAAACTGTAGTTTGCTATCTGTTGAATAATCTGCAACAAGGGATGTTTTTTGAAGTTTACGCCAAAAAGCCTGGGAAAAATGAAAAAAACATCCCTGAATTTGGGTATCCATGTATGTTTTGGTGATTACATTAATCATTGCAAATTCAAAATCAACTATTATTTTCCTAGGACTTTTGTTTGATGTTTTGCTCTTAATCACTGATAAAAATTCAGTGTAGGTTGCAGATTGTTTATCAGGTAGCAAACTGTACACTAAGGGAATAACATTGTGATTAATCTTAGCATGAATAGTGTACATTTGAGTGAAAGGATGGGGTGTACTTTTAAACGTCCCATCCATCATCCAAATTTCACTATTCTCTAATTTAACAAGGTTGCAGGGTGTACTAAAGATAAGAATATGTTTCAGAGGGTTTTCGTTGTCATGCAGGAGGAAAGGTTCATTTGAAAAAGAAATAGAGAGTTCAGGAGGAATGTGAATGTCAGAAAAGGTATGTGGAGTTGGAGTATTTGTCTTACTTGCCTGCTTTTGTCTTTGGATAGTTCTTCTCAAATTGGGTATTATAGGCATACTGCTAGCTACATGGCTGGGGACATGCTGTGCAACCTCTCTTAAAATAGAACCTGAAGTGTCATTGGAGGTGCATGCAATTTCTTTCATTTAATTTATTGTTTAACGAACCTCAATCTCCATTGCAGAGGCAGAATGGTTTTGTCAGTTGTCTTAATGATTGTCTCTCCAAGAGTAACCGCTCTGCCACTGCAATGGGATGAGTAATATTGCACACACCTCCAATGTCTTCGTGGTTCACTTATCATCTCTTTACAATATATATATCCAGCATGTTTTAGTAAGTGGTTTCCTTTCTTGGATTTGATGTATGATGCAGTCTGCTCAGTAGACATTATCTGTAACGGAAAAAAAAATATTTAGTATTTGACTATTTTTTTGTATAAAAGTTAAATATATTTAACCATTTCTTTCTATCTGTACTCTATCCTTCACTTTCCCTACAGCTACACCTTCCAGAACTTAGAATAGTAAATTATACCCTATATTCTCCATCACTTTCACTAATGCTGCACCTTCTTGGACTTTGTATAGTAAATTATTCATCTACATTATCCATCACATTCTCTACTGCTGCACATCCTTGGAGTTTGAATAGAAATGTATACCCCTACTCTATTCATCACTTTCCCTACTGTTGAACCTTCCTAGAGTTAGAATAGTAAATTGTACCCCTACACTATCCATCACTTTCCCTAATGCTGCACCTTCCTGGTGTTAGAATAGTAAATTATACCCCTACACTAACCATCACTTTCCCTACTACTAAAACCTTCATGGAGTTAGAATAGTAAATGATACCCCTACACTATCAATCACTTTCCATAATGCTGCACAGTCTTGGAGTTAGAATAGTAAATTATTCCTCTACACTATCCATCACTTTCCCTACTGTTGCACCTTTCTGGAGTTAGAATAGTACATTATACTCCTACACTATCCATCACTTTCCCTACTGCTGCACCTCCCTGGAGTTAGAATAGTAAATTATACTCCTACAATATCCATTACTTTCACTAATGCTGCACCTTTCTTGAGTTGGAAAAGTAAATTATACTTCTACAATATCCATCACTTTCCCTACTGTTGCACCTTCCTGGAGTTAGAATAGTAAATTATACCCCTACACTATCCATCACTTACCCTACTGCTTCACCTTCCTGGAGTTAGATTAGTAAATTATACCCCTACACTATCCATCACTTAATCTCTTGCTGCACCTTCCTGGAGTTAGAGTAGTAAATTATACCCCTACACTATCAATCACTTTCCCTACTGTTGCACCTTCCTGGAGTTAGAATAGTAAATTATACCCCTACACTATCCATTGCTTACCCTACTGCTGCACCTTCCTGAAGTTAGAATAGTAAATTATACCCCTACACTATCCATCACTTACCCTTCTGCTGCACCTTTCTAGAGTTACAATAGTTAATTATACCCCTACACTATCCATCACTTTCCCTACTGCTAAAACCTTTCGGGAGTTAGAATAGTACATTATACCCCTACACTACCAATCACTTACCCTACTGTTGCACCTTCCTGGAGTTAGAATAGTAAATTATACCCCTACACTATCCATCACTTACCCTACTGCTTCACTTTCCTGGAGTTTAAATAGTAAATTATACCCCTACACTATCCATCACTTACTCTCTTGCTGCACCTTCCTGGAGTTAGAATAGTAAATTATACCCCTACACTATCAATCACTTTCCCTACTGCTGCACATTTTTTGAGTTAGAATAGTAAATTATACCCCTACACTATCAATCACTTTCCCGAATGCTGCACATTCTTGGAGCTAGAATAGTAAATTATACCCCTACACTGTACATCACTTTCACTAATGTTGCACCGTCCTGGACTTAGAATAGTAAATTAAACCCCTACACTATCCATCACTTACCCTACTGCTGCACCTTCTTGGAGTTAGAATAGTAAATTATACCCCTACACTATCCATCACTTACCCTTCTGCTGCACCTTCCTGGAGTTACAATAGTAAATTATACCCCTACACTATCCATCACTTTCCCTACTGCTAAAACCTTTCTGAAGTTAGAATAGTAAATTATACCCCAACACTATCCATCGCTTTCCCTACTGCTGCACCTTCTTAAAGTTAGAATAGTAATTTATACTTCTACATTATCCTTCACTTCCCCTACTCCTGCACATTCATGGAGTTTGAATACTAAATGATACCTTTACACTATCAATCACTTTCACCATTGTTGCACTTTCCTATATTTAGAATAGTAAATGAAAAATGTAATCTATCTATTAGGTTTTCTCTTGTTTCTGTTTTGTGAATTTTACCTTTTTTGTTTGATCAAGATGAGTCTTTGTAGTTGTGTTTCCAATTGCTCTTCTTTGAAGTGATTTCTTAATAAGAGGTCTGTTTGTTTAGAAGGAATAGACAGACCATTCATTAGCGTTTGTACCTTTTTTGTAAAATGCATTTAATATCTTTGTTTTAAAAAAAGTTTTTTTATCTTTATTGTTTTGCTTATTGCTTGAGATATTATTCTTGGTTGTAAAAATGCATATATTTATGAAACAGTGTGAAAGCAGTTTACATTTTAAAAACATTTTTGCATTACTTACATTTTGAATTCAGCTATTATGGACATGTATATTCATTTAAACGTTTAATTGTCATTTTAAATGTGTGTTACCTTTTGGTTTTTACTTTGGTGATGTTGTCTGTTTGATTTGGTTGGAATTTCTGGTCGAATTGTAGAGTAGTTTGGCTTGAATCTGGTAGAAAGATACAATTTATGAATTTTTAATTACAGATTGTTTAAAAGTGCTACGTTTTCTTTTGGTGGGATAACAAGTGGTTTGTTAAAAACATGTCACAGGTGTTTTCATCAACTCTATTAGTTTTATTTACCTTGTATGGACTTTTTCTTTATTTATATGTTGGCTCAGATTTTCAAGTTGTTGAATTTCGTGATATCTGTAAATGTATATGCAAAATAATGCATGTTATTTTTTAATATTTAAAACCCTACTTTTAAAATTGAAAAATCAACATGTTGATCATAGTACATTTTTACACATTTGACAATGGCTTGAATCTGTTAGAAAAATACAATTTGAGAATTTTTAAATACAGATTGTTTAATAATGCTATGTTTTCTTTTGGTGGGAAAACAAGTGGTTTGTTAAAAACATGTCACAGGTGTTTTCATCAACTCTATTAGTATTATTTACCTTTTATGGATTTTTTCTTTATTTATATGTTGGCTCAGCTTTTCAAGTTGTTGAATTTCGTGATATCTGTAAATGTATATGTAAAATAATACATGTTATTTTTGATATTTAAAACCCTAGTTTTAAAATTGAAAAATCAACATGTTGATCATAGTACAGTTTTACACATTTCACATTAGTGTATTACAATCTGATGATTGTTTTGATAAACGTATTTTACATTTTCGAAACTCTTAATATTTATTTTCAGGTAACTAATTGCATTCCTGTAAAAAATCAAAAGTTAGTGCAAATTTTTTAATTAAATTACCTTTTTGAAGGACAGTTATGTTTTTTTGCTCCCAATTTGTAAATGATCTACGGATTTTGTTTTTGAGTGCTTCACATCCAATGATTTGGCTGTTAAAATATTAAAAGTTTCACTCTTTATTTTTGTCACATTTAAAATCGGAAAAGTTACAATACGTTTAAGCTGCAAAATAATTATTTTTTAAATAACAATAATTTTTTATTAAAAAAAACTGTGTTATTGTGACCTGTGAATAATTAGGGAATATTAATTTAAAATGGGTTTAAAAATCACTGAAATATTTGACAGGTTATATCCACAGAACGACATTAGAAAAATTTCATTTAAGCAAACAACTGCATATTATTGAAAAAAATATCACATTTTAATAATGTACTTACATCTGTGATCAAATAATTGAATGTAGTGATGGTACAGATTTCGTAAATCTGAAATTAATAAATGTTTTACTTTTATCATTATTAGTACTATATTTTAAACAAAGGCGTTGTTTACTTGTGTTTTACTGCAAACTTACTTGTATTTATGGATGGCTTAATTTTTGTTTGGCTCGAGGTTGTCACTGTGGCAAAAAGGTCAGAGGTTCAGTTTATAGCGACTGCTCTCTCTGTGAGTTGAAGATCAACTGTTTTCAAAATGGTGGCTTACTTGTATTTATAGGTTTTTGTGAGTGACTTCTAAATTTTTGTGAAAAGCATTGTTTAAATCAGTTTTTTTTACATTAAATTGATGTGAAAACGTGTAATTTAAAATGTCTTTTAAAAAGTCTGTGTTTTACTTTGACATACCGTTTTGTCCTCCATTTTGTTTAGAGTCTCGTTCTGTTGTTTTCATGAAAAGAGTTGAGGACTCTTTCTTTGGCTTCTTTTCTAAAATGGCGGGTATGGGATGTATGACGTTACAATGCATACTTTTACAACGCATGCTTTTACGACGCATTTTTTACAACGCAAGTACATTTACTACGCATGTTTTTACAAAGCATACCACTACAACGCGAATATATAAAAGTATTTTAAAAAGTACCATTACAACGAAAACATATACAACGCATACCATTACAACGCATATATTATAAAATTTCAATATATTTTTTTTCTTTGAAAAATAACTCCTGCCACGGGATGCAGGGAAAATAAGGGTTTTGGGTGGGGAAGTGTATTAAAAATGTAGAAAAAACTAAACAGTAATCCTTGAAAATAGCATGTTTTTTAAACAAATTAATACCCGAGTATTAAAATTAATACTCAAGTATGAAAAAAAGTACTGCTAAATGGAAAAAAAATTAATGAAACATAAATGCGGATCAAATGTAATATCAAATATATTTTGTTATAATTAATATAAATCTAATTAAAAAACATAAATTTTAAGAATATAAACAGAACAACAAACACATACCCGCCGGGGAACATCCTTTTCTGCGCATCTTTTACAACGCATTGCCATTACAACGAATCTTTTACAACGCAAGTGCTTTTACAACGCATGCTTTTACAACTCATGCTATTACAATGTAGGTAACATTACAACGCATGTTTTCACAACGTAAGTCCCCCCACCGGGCACGGCCCGACCCCACTGCCCCACCGATCTTACCTGCACTGGCTGATCCTGAACTTAAGAAAATGCTTGGTGTAAGCAGATTATGAAAGCAGTTGTCTGTAGGTTGTAATGTGTGACTAGAATGTTTGTACATATTTGTTGTTTGCAGTTTTGTTGTAGTATCGACATGTTCTGTTGTTATTTAGTGCTGATTTGTTTTTGGGCAGCATTATTGCTATGATGTGTCACACTGTGGGTGCTGCGTTGCAGTTTGTTTTGACTGTTTTGTTGCATTTTGCCCTATTATGTTTAAATTGTGCTATTATATATTTCTTTGTTTTATTTTGTTGTATTATGTTCTGTGCCTTACTGTAGATATGGCAACAAATGCTGTTAATTTCCAACTAAAAGTAAAACACATCTTTAAAGACCCTGTGACCAAATATTCTTTACCACTAAGGTGCTAAAATAGTGCTGATTCAGGTCTCCTAATTTTTATTTTTCATTTATAATTATGAAAAGGGATGTAGAGAATGTATTAAAAGTAATTTAAATATATTGTAATACAATGTATAGTTTCATCTATTTCTCAAATAAAAAAATGATTAAAACATTCCACAATTAAATTAAACATTTTGTAATCTGAATTTAACAATAAATTACAGTTAATTATATTTTAAATATTTTATTTTAATTCAACATTATTTTCTATGGGTTTTTTCCAATGCTCCAACTACATTATTTTGTAAGTATTGGGGTTGTAATTCTAGAGTGTGGACAAGTGTGGTGCTAGGTGGCCATGTGTTGTGCTAGATGTATTGCTCTGAGCTGAGGTACATTACAACTATTTGGGTTCCTTTTTGGCTGTAGTAACTATAGACGTGCAGTTTGTGAATAGCTTTTGACTTACTGTTTGGTGCTTGTGAAAGCTCCCCTTCCATGTCTAGCTCCTTACACCTGCTCCTGACTGTCACTGCCTTGCCTGCTCTTCCGCTTTGCATCCTTTGTCTCTTCACCTCTACCTCCCTCCTCCTGCTTTTCTGCATTTCTCTGCTTTTCCTGCTTTATTCTGCCGCTCTGCTTTTCTGCCTTTATACTTCTGCTCTTCACCTCTCTCGCCCTACTATTCTGCCTTTTTCTCTGTCTTTCTGCCTTTATACTACCATTTATGCCTTAATTTTGGCTTATGTTTTCTGTTTGCTGCCGCTCTTTTACTGCCTTTTTCTCACTGCCCGATCCACCCTCCCACCTCACAGACCCCCTCCCTTCTCCCAGGACCATGTTAATGGAGGCTGTGCCACTGGCTTGCCATAGGTGTGCCAAAGGCCAGGCCATCTGTGCCTGTCTGTGCCTGGACCGCACCCAGCACCAGGAACGGTGGCTCTCCAGCCACCTGCAGCTAAGCTCCTGTCCCTGGACTCTGGGTTTCTCAACCTGAACTGCTGCTTCACCTCGTTCCACTCAATATCAGGGCTCTTTGCCTGCCGCTTCTCCTACAATGCCGGTACTCCAAACACGCCACCTCCCCACACACCAACTACAATGATGCCACAACAACCATGCTGCTGCCTGCCCAATGCCCAATCACTCTGCAGACATGCCAACAACATATGGGACACCATCACCTCCCTTACCCTGACACCGTCTTCCTCACAGAGACCTGGCCCAGGTCCGCATTACCACCCAACATCACCGCAGCCACACCCAACTGATAGAAGATAGTTCACTGTGACTGCATCAACAAATTCCGAGGTGGGATCGCCATCGTCCACAAGGAATCCATCCACTGTACCACCATCATGGAGAACCATAACCCGTTCATGGAACACCTAAACATCCAATTGAACAAAGACTGCAAAACCACCTTTAGAGGAACCTTGGCCTACAGACCTCCAGGACCACGCCCCAGCTTCTGCAAAGCCATCCTGGGCTTCATCGCCCCCAAGCCATTGACACCAAACACCTCATCTTCCTTGGTGACCTCAAATTCCACCTCAAGTCCCTTATGATGTCAACAAAGCCAACCTACTCGAAAGCATGACCAACATCGCCTCACTAAGATAGTCATCAACCCCACTCACACCCCAGGACACATGTTGGACCCTATCTTCACCATCAGCAACAGAGTCAAATACAGTCCCACCACCTAACTCACCAGAACGGACCATGCATTCGTCCACTTCATCCTCACAGGAGTCCTCGGCACCGCCAACAGACTAACCAGCGCCTCACATCACAATTGAAACAGAGTCTCGGAGAGCCAATGGACCGATGTCTTCAACACCAAACCCTCCGACAACTCCAACAGCCTCGGACAGACCTAAAAATCTACACCTCGATTGCTGATATCACTAACAGAGTAGCCTGCATCAAACCCACCAAGCCCAAACAATCCTTCAAACAAGTCAGCTGGTAGACCCTAGTCCTGAGAACCACGAAGCACAAAACATTTGAAATGATATGGTGCACCACCAAGGAACCTGCCAACTGAACCATAATCAAAACATCCCTCAACCAGTTTCACTCACTCCTAAAAGAAATGAGAAAGAACAACTTAGCCAGCAGCATCAAAGCTATCTCCAACCACAGCAAAGAGCTCTTCATCATCGTCAAGGAGTTCACCAACCCCTCAGCCACTGAACACCTCACTACCCTCTCTCAGTAACTCTGTGACACCCTGGCAGACTTCTTCCACAATAAGATCCCAACCATCTACACTAACTTCAAACCCTAACCCACCACCACTGACACTCTTAACCTCCCCAAAGGGCTCCACTCCTAACCACAGGATCACCATTTGGAACTGGCTCACCACAAAGAGCACTGCTGACATCATCAACTCCGTCCACTCACAAGCTCCCTCGGACTAATGTCCACAGTATATGCTCATCATAGGCAACTGCACTATCAGCGACAAGCTCACAGCCATCGTCAATGCATCCATCACCTCTGCCACCTACCCAGATGAATGGAAACACTTCAAAATCAAACCCCTCCTCAAGAAACAGTATGCCGACCCCAATGAGCTCAAAAACTACCATCCCATCTCCCTGCTTCCCTTTCCAGTAAAGGTTCCCAAAAAGGCCATCAAACACCAACTCATGGAACACCTCGAGAGTTCTGATCATCTAGACGCCTCCCAATCTGGATTCCACTCAAACCACAGCTAGGAAACCGCCCTGATCACTGCCACTGATGACATGAGGACCTTCTGAGACCAGGGAGAAACAGCTGCCCTGATCCTGCTCCACCTCTCAGCAGCCTTCGACACAGTGTCCTACAACACCCTGATCAAGAGTCTCCATCAGATTGCCATCCAAGAGGATGCCCTCAAATGGTGATATCCTTCCTTACCGGTAGAACACAGAGAGTCTGCCTACCTTCAAGCGCCTTGGAGCCCAAGAACATCATCTGAGGCATCCCTTAAGATTCACCCCTCAGCCTCCCTTTGTTCAATGCCTACATAACCCCCCTGGCCTACAACATCAGACACCATGGACTGAAAATCATCTCACACGCAGACGAAACACAGCTCATCCTCTCACCATCCGAAGACCCCTCCACCACAAATGTCAACCTCCGCCTCTGCATGACCAGCATCACCAACTGGATGCTAGACAACTGCCTTAAACTCAATACAGACAAGACTGAGGTTCTGATGTACAGGAACACCACCTCACTGTAGAACGACTCCTGGTGGTCAGCCCAACCAGGACACTCTCCCACTCCATGACTAAACCCGGAACCTCTGCATCATCTTGGACAGCAAATTCGCCTTAAAAGGCCAGATCAACTGAATATCCTCCACCTGCTTCCTCACCCTGCATATCGTCTGTAAGATCTATAAATAGCTCCCAGTCTCCACCAGACGCACCGTCACTCAAGCCCCGTCACTAGCCTCTTGGACTACGGCAGCACACTCTAGGCAGGAATCACCTCTCATCTCCTAAAGAGACTCCAGAGCATTCAGAACTCAGCATGCAGACGGACCCACATCATTCCTCTCCTGAACGAACTCCACTAGCTTCCCGTCCACAAGAGATAACAATTCAAAATCTTGACCCATGCCTACAAAGACCTACACAACCAAAGACCAGCATACATCACCCACCACCTGAGCTTCCACCAATCCTCCAGACTCCTGCGCTCCAGAACGCTTGTCCTCGTGCACACTCCCCTCATCTACTGTAGCAACATTGGAGGATGCTCCTTCTTCTACCTCACAGCCAAAACCAGGAAAAACCTTACCCTTCACCTCCGGACCTCACCCTCCCCTTAGGAGTTCAGAAAGGGGCCCAAGATCTGGCTTTTTTGACTGAAGCACATTGAACACCCTAGAACTCAGTGCCTGGACACTCTCACAGGTGATTAGCACTGTCTACAAATCCTGATTGATTGATTGACTATTTTGTGGGTGGGGTGACATGCCTCCTTAAACCCTTCCCTGAATCTTCACTCCTCCCTAAACCCTTTCTGTTCATTTTTTAAGAATTTCCCATTTTCCATCAAATTCTCTGTGTCCCTCCGTCATTTACCACTAAAACGTATATTTACATGCGGGGACCTCTGTACATAGAGGTGTAGGAATTGTGGAGGTGTAAACTCCGCACATAGTTGTTTAAATAGCATTTTGTTCTACACTTTGTAGTACTACAAGACGTCCTACAATAGGCAGTTTGTGACAAACCCACTATTTTTCAGTAGTATGACTATCCCACTGAATGAAATCATTCATGGAATTATCATTAACAGTTTGCAGCGCACAATCAGTTATCACATATTTGCTGGAACGTATGACATTGAGGGCCATATGTATCAAGAAAATTTGCATTCGCAAAGGCCAAAATGTGCAGAATTTCAGCCTTTGCGAATGCGAATTTGCTAAATGGTATGTATAAAGGAAAATCTGGTGCAAAACAAGGAATCGCAAATTTGCGATTCCTTATTTTGCAAAGGCATTTAAGGAATAACAAATTTTGCGATTCCTTAAATGCAATGTATGAAGCAAAAAAAACTTCTAGTTGGTGGTAAGTTGCGAATTCCTTGAAAAATTCAAATTTTTGCATTTTTCAAAGTACCATGTGACGCACATACATGCCCTTAGGGCATGTATGTTCGCCACATGTGCACCCATGCATATTTCAGGGGTGCAACAGGGTGTCCTTTGGATACCCCTGCACCCTTGAAATTATTCTCAATTTGCGATTAGCAAATTGCGAATCGCAAATTGAGAATAACTTGCCATTCTTTCCTATGGGCCTCCTGGCCCATAGAAATGAATGGGAAAGTATTCCTTAATTGCGATTCACAATTTGCTAATCGCAATTAAGGAATTTTAAGAAATCGCAAAAAAAGCGATTTCTTAAAAATCGCTATTTGAGAATCGCAAATCAGGTTGATGATACATATGGCCCTTAAGTAATACTTATATTACAGAACGCCTAGCAGTGTTCATGAACTGATGAGTTCACGTAAATGTGACCCTTACAACAAGTTGCATCACTTTCCATCCCAGAATAATAGCCCCGACTCCCAAAAGCCAGATTCATCTATTTGCCTATTTCTTTGTTTCCCTGAAAAGCTGAAATCCAAAAAACCTATTCTTGCTCACATTTATTATTCACTTGGTCTTTATCAGGCCTGCCTGACATTCAGAGCATCAGGCAGCGTAAGCTTATCCAGTTAGGTTCCATATTGCCCCATTTGACATCCATCTTCATTAAAAGGCCTCTTTTGTATTATCCATGCACTTTGAGCACAAACTTTCTGAGTTGCAGCAGCAAAACTCTGGCTCTTGGTCTCATCCTTGATTTGGTTGCTCAGAATCTACTCTTCTAACTTAATATTCAGGGAAGTTGTTGAAACGTGGGGGCATATTACCAAGCAATAGCGATAATTATCGCTATTGCTTGGTTAGAGACAAAAATGTATCGCCGACCTGCGGCGATTTTTATCGCAGATAAACCTTGGTATTACCAAGTTTTATCGCAAATGCGATAAAAATCGGCCGCAATGCATGAATATCGCTGAAAAGTCAGCGATATTCAGGCATTACCGAGCTAATGCGCTTAGCCATGTTATCCACCTCCCATTGGATAACATAGCTAAGAACTGCTCAGGGCTGGTGTTAGCTTTTGGAGATATTCGCGCTTAGTGCGAATATCTCCAAAAGTTGGTAATAGGAGATAGCGATGTTAGCAACTGTTTCCAGTCGCTAACATCTTGGCACGCCCATTTTGCATGTCATTAGTGATACATTTCTCTGACATGCAACGTGGGGCCCAAGATGGTCGCTATCTCCTACTAGCTGTCGCTAACTGGTGTTAGCGACAGCTAGGTAATAGGGAGATAATTTTATCTCCGCTTTCTTGGCTTTTAAAGCCAAAAAAGCGGAGATAAACCCCTTTGATAATATGCCCAGTGGTTCCAAGATCAGACTTATGCCCTAGTTTGTATATTTGTATTGAACGAAATTACCTTTTCAAGCACAGCAGCCTGGCGCTAGGAAAGGTAAGAACAGGGCAGTAGGCTGACTCCTGCAAATAATTACTGCACAGCAATAGGCTAGGTTTTAAGCCTGTTTACGGACGCAGGGCAGCCAGGTTTCAGTTCTTAAATCCAGTAATAGGTAGCTCCACGAGGTGGGACACAGGAAAGAGAAGGCTCTGTCGCCCTGCCTATTGTGCGCTGAAGACGTGGCACGAGGCATAGATGAGGTGTCAGAATGTCTGAGACTGTGAGATGGAATGTACAGAGTCTAGATTGAAGAAGACTAGGGCTCCTGTGGTAAAAGACTTGAAGACAAATGCAAAGAGTCGTGATTTGGGCGTGTAATTGTACAGGTAGTCAGTGGAGGGAGCTCAGACTGAAGAAGTGGGACAGTGGGGGGAGAGGTTTAGGAGACACTTGCATCGACACTGTGAATCTGCTGATGGGGCAAGATCTTGTTTCATAGGAGGCGAATGTATAGCACTTTACAATAGAGAGAATGATGGCACATTCCAACAAGTTGTGTACCGAGGAGTACCTTACCAAGTAGCCCTGATTGTGAAAACAAGACAACCTTATTTAGTTAATTTGTCTGATAAAACAAAGTAACGTCCAAATATCTCTTGATAACTCAAATTTGCTTCCTATGGGTGATTTATCGCTTACGAGAGGATGGCAATATTTTAACTTATAGTAAACTCATGTCTCACCTAAATATTTCGGCTCTCGAACAGTACCTGAGAGCTGTCACTGATATGGACAGACATACCATTTACTGTGTCTTTGCGCCTCTTAATAATAGGTAGTTTTGCTCCTTATTTCGCCCCACCTGCCTTGTATCTTCTACAATTATTGTTAACTTTAGTTACTCAGTCATACACCACTCCTGATGTCCCACTTGGCAGGGGAAGCTAAACTAGTGTCCCCACCCCATATTATCCCTCATTGACCGCTTACTCCAAGACCTGGTTGGTGGGAGGATTAATATTTTTGGTGTTGTATCTGCATCCAGAACTGTGCCTACCAGCCACCCAGTCAAAGGGTATTGTTTTTTGACAGCAGGGACCCCTTTTGTGTTCATTTGTTTTACAAACATCAGTGTTTGAAATCATTATTGGAACAAGGGGTGGCTCCTCTGCTAAGGCGGAGGAGCATCGCCCCTCTGCTCTCAGAGCAGGAACAATAAAATAATAATAATATTATCATTTTATTTTTCATAGGCTCGGGCTAGCGTAGGGGGGACGGGGCTGGTCTCACAGGGGGAGAGTGGCTTGCACACTCCAGCTGTGCATTAATGTTTGCCCGGCTGTCTTGGGCCAGCCAAACAGTTACACACACTTTGCATGTTCCCCACCAGACTGCATTACACAGCCTGGTGAGGAACATGCCCAGGTTCCCATTCCCTATCTGAGCACTGAACCAATGCACTCAGACCAATCACAACACTGCATTGCAGCATTGTGATTGGCTAAGGGGGGAGCCTGTGTGCTTCCTGGATCCAGCCACGGAGAGACGACAAGGGATGATGGAGTAGAGGCGCGGTGAGAGGGTAAGTGTTGTTTCTTTGGTATTTTGAATCTTCCTCGCCTCTCCACTCTCCTTCCTTGCCAGCCGCTACTGATTGGACAGCAATCTCTTTAATGATCACCAATAATGGCTTTTGTGCAGTTGGAAAAGTGATTGTATTGATCTCTGATACCATGTCTTTGTGTAAATGATGCATTTTAGAAGGAGGATAGATGGTTCACGCAAAGAAGACAAGGAAACCCCATCCTTCACTTCTTTCTCCCCTCTTTTATGAAGGATGTGCACAACTTTAAAGCCAGAGAGGTTCTTTGCTAGGCAAATCAAGCTGAAAGTTGGACTTGTCAGACCCTGCCTGCAGTGGGTCAAATCTGGTAACACCTGAGTGATGGACATTTCATGTTCTTAGGATGTACAGTTAGAAACTGGCAGTGGGCAGAAGCACAGATCAAGACTGGATATACAAGACTCATTGAAGAGACTCACTTCATTTACAACTGGATAACCTTTACCCTCTTGACTGCCCCCATAGCTGAAGTTGCCCCTTTCTTTTAGACCAGGTCAACACCTGATGCCCTTCATAGGCTATTACTAGCTACTGATTTTGTCTGTGTTGAACACACCACAGTCATAGGCTGCTGACCAAAAGCATCAATCAACAGGAACCAGTGACTCTGCCTAGAAACCACTGTGTGCCTGTCAGCTACTCGATTTTCATCTTTGTGGGCCAGCTACACATTTTCCTTTGCCAGTACCCAGTAGCCTACATTTTGTGTTGTAATGACTATTGTCCCTCTGCAGGAGTGTGTGTCCTCAAGCCACACTTGGGTCTCCTGACCCTATCTTGTCTGCCTGTGCAGTCATCTGCTTCCCAGCTGTTTTCCTTGCAAACCAGATCTAGTATGGGTACCATGGGCACTGTGACCCGGGAAAGCATCTAAGGCATACAGCACCTAATTTGTGGCCTTAGAGGCCTTCTACCTCAAAACCCACACACTGCCATTGCAGGCTGCATGTTTTGGTGCAGAGAAAAGTGAAGAGTCAACATGGCACACATCCATCGAGGAGTGGAGGTGCACAGATCTAGGCGCAGAGGAGGAGATCACATCAAGTTACACATTCTGACCAAAGGGGTCTCCTGCCCTCACCATCCTATGAGGCAAAATTGCCCTCAGTATAGGGCTTAAGAATTTAGCCATATCACGGTGGAGTGTGATTCACATCACCCCACAGAGTGGAAATCCTTTCACCATAGCATGATAAGAGTGGAGCCCGTTGTTGTTGTTTATCACAGTCCTGATGAATGCCGCAGACCCAACTGGGCCTTCTGGCAGAAACATGTTGAATCCATTGATAGCGTTGGGGGGACAATATTTTGCCCATTAAACCAATCACTTTGTTTTAAACTACCATATAGATGCCAGCACTATTAAATTTAAGCTGACATCTTTAATGGCCTTTTAACTCACTACCTTTTCCCATGGGCCCCTCCTTAGTTTAGAAGTGCATCCCTGTAGTCAGGTGTATGCCCGCCCTCTATCAAATCAAGTTTTTAGAGGGCGAGGACTGGTCTATGATGAAGCATGACACCAGGCGGTGTGTGAGACCAGCCCTTCACCTTTTGTGAGATGCCTACAGTCACAGACTAAACTGCACTAGCGACACCCCACTGGGAGCGGCTTCATTGTAGTGTCATGCCTGAAACCCACTGCCTGGGGTCTAGGTAAGTCACCCCTCAAGCAGGGTGCACTAGCCCTCAGGCGATGGTACAGTGGCATGAGCCCTGTAGCCCTACTGTGTCTACGTCCATTCTTAGACATTGTAATAATAGTTTGCCATTACAAACTCCACAGCTCCATAATGGCTTCACTAAAACCTAAGAAGTTTGGTTGCAAACCTCTCAGCACATTAAACCCACATTGATGACAGTGGGGGATTTAATGCAAAATGCTCTCAAAGGGCCTCCCCAGGGAATTAAGGAGAGCCTTATATCTTATCTTATCCTATTTTATCTTGTCTTATCTCATGCCCCCTGAAACTGGAGGGTGACATAATTGGGTTTGTACCCACTCCAAGGAAGGGACTCATTGGTCCCGATCTGCACACCCCTTTAACACCCCTACATTTAGTATTTTGGGGCAACCCTGAAACTTGCCTCCTCAGACTTGAAGAAGAAAGAAGAAGGCCCCCGTAGCCCTTTTGGTTAACATTGGGTTCCTGCAATCTACACCCGGCCGCCCCAGTGCCGCTAGTGGTGCAATTTTAGTGCCTACCTGGACCTTGGGGAACCTTGGTCCTAACCACCAAAAAATATGCTTGTAAGTCATTTCCTTACCGGTAAATCGTTAACACTATTTTTCCCTTAGGAACCAGTGTTGCGAGTTTTGCTCCTAAAAATGTGTTGACATACTGTCTTGTATGAAAAGAAAGTAACTATGCTTAACTTAAGAATTGTCATACTTACCTGGAAGTGACAACTTCCATTGTGTGATACCTTGGCATATCACCTCAGGTACTTAAAGTAACTGAAAAGTAATCAGGGAGTAATCAAAAGTAATCTTACTAGATGTTAAACTGTTTTAAAAGTAATACAAACCTGTAATCGATTCCAATACAATCCACAATTGCATTTCTGTGTACAGCCTTGCACTTGAAATTATTTCTTGCTTGCCTGGGACATGTCCTGCTTGGTTCTACATAATAAAATATAAGTATACTTTTTTATGCTTATCTACTGGGCCTGGATTCAGTTTCTGATGGTGTGCCATCAGCCTTAATTGAGTGAATACAATACATTCTAGGCACACCCCGCTGATAAGCCTAACTGCTCACCCACACTACCACATGGATACCTATTAGTACTTGTCTAATTTAGCGTCTGCTATACCTCTGGAGACGTTCTGGAATCTTTGCACACTATAATTTGGTGCAGTGTGTAAAGAGCCATCTTCCTACAACAACTTCCCAGATAGGCAGAGCCCCTTTCTGACCACCTTAATATTAAGATCAGTCCTTTCTGGACAGCTCTGCAATAGCTCTGTTGTCACTAGTGGTCTAAGGCACCAGAACATCGAACTTTAGAGATTCTGTATAAAAACACTCATCTAACCCGTTACCCAGACAAATCCTTGAGCTCAAACACAGAGTACACTGCTAATAAAATGTTAGATTTTCACTGAGGTTATCCACAGGTTGTCTTCATGATTTAATCGTCAGTTACTAGCCATCATGATGGACAGAGAATGTTAATGAAATAAAATAGATCACATAATGTAAATATGCCGAACATTATTTCAGATAACCAACAATAGGATAATATTACTCCTTCATTTCTCATCATAGTAAATTACGATCAGTTGTTGGCTGGGAACAGAATATTTTGATTGCAGTTTGGGTCCCCTTTTTGGATTTGTAATTATTGTAAATATTATTATATCAACGTTAGCGTGTCAGATCTACTATTTGGCTTTGATGTTTAAGGTGTTTACTTTGAAAGT
This sequence comes from Lissotriton helveticus, assembly GCF_964261635.1. Classification (NCBI taxonomy): domain Eukaryota; kingdom Metazoa; phylum Chordata; class Amphibia; order Caudata; family Salamandridae; genus Lissotriton; species Lissotriton helveticus. The sequence continues at coordinate 307,133,297 of NC_136063.1, read as the reverse complement.
GCCGTTTGTTTAACTTAAGGAAAAAGTGGCTTGCCGTTCCATCTTTATTTAAACTGCATCAATCTTATTTTTTATTGTATGTAGTCTCAACCTTCACACCACCTCCTTTGAGCTAGGCTTTGATTGCTTGTCCATGTTTGTCTGAATAGTCAATGGGGTTTGAAGCCCATCATTCCAGCACACACCAAATAAAAAGCTTCCTGTTTAGTTAGGAATTACTCTCACATATGAATGTGCTACTTGGCCCTAAAATGTCTCATATCTGGAAAACCCCTGACTGAAATGATAAGGCCCTGTTCGTAAAATATATGCTAATGTTTGCGATATTTTTGTCCTAGTCAGTTTCAAATCCAACACACTTCCATTTCTCATGTCCTTGGACCAACATCTGCCATTTTGGTCATAGATTTTTTGGGATAGTAAGCTAAGAGACTTCCTTGTGATGTTCCTATGTGAGCACCATGGGGAAATAATGATATATTGATGGTCAGGAGTTTAAGGGATAGAGGTTAATAGGAATGAGTTTGATCTGTGTTTACTTTGCAAAAAGAGAAATGTATCATATATTTCTTAATTCTGACTGAAAAGTCCACAAAGATATATAGTCAGTGTTATAAGCCATTGTAGAATACAAATAAATCACAATGTTTCACATAGGAACTGCTGCAGGAGGAAAATCCTGGCTTAGGTTATTTCATCAAACTTGAACATGGTTTCTCAGCCAGCTTTAGTGCCGGCATGCACGCAATATCAAGAGCCACATGTTATGTTAATGTATTCTTCTTAAGCACATCATGCAACATTGGGTGTGGTTTGGTATTTGCTGTCAAAAATATGCCATAAAATGCAGACCATGGAGGGAAAATAGTTTGCATGTCTTTAGATATTCACAGAAACAAGAGAAGCTATTTGAGAGCTTTCAGAGTGGTAGGAGGGAATTACAAAGGTTTTAATAAGTAATAGAATAGTGACAGTATCCATGTAAAGGAGAACAACAACAAGAGTGATGCAGAATATGGGATGAAAAGCATATTATTTTTTTAAATACACCATGGTGTGTAAAGCTGAGTGATTTAAATCATACAGGTTTACCAAAGTCAGACAGTGCATCCTTGCAGGAAATCTGGGCCCTGGTGTCCAAGAGCAGTCAAAAGGTACTCAGGCTCAATTGTAACATCTGGGGTCTTTAAAAAATGACGTGGAGGTGCCACCATACTGCAGACTTCCAAAACCAGGAACCAAGTATCCTTTTTTAACAAATTACTCTCAGGGTAGCGAGGCAGGCCTGTCCAAGGCTTACCCAAGAGAGGTGCTGTCGGCTAGAGACTGAAGACTCAGCAACGCAATGAACGCAATATAATGAGCAACACTGAATTATTTGCTGTCGAGACAGTGCTTTTTTGTATAAATTAGTACTTTACTACATGCACTACTAAATATTATGCACAAATTAACAAATATCTACAAGGTTGCAGGTAGAAATGTCTAAGGAGACAACTTGTAAATGGCCTCACAACCAACAGGAGGGAACACTCCCATTAAAGGAAATACAGGTCTAGTAACTCTCTGCAAAAAATGGGATTATTAGTTGAAGGGGGTCAGAGCCCACTTCAAATAGTAGTCTCAGTCCTTCTCAGCGTGAACCACAAAAGTCCCAAAACAAATCTATGCTTTACCCTTTGGTAGCTTGACACACAAGCAGACATTCTTAACTTAGAGGCAATGTGTAAAGTATTTAGTGTAAAGTATTTATGCAGTACTCAACTAGCATTAAAGTGACAACACAACAGTAGAATATGTGATGCAAGGCTCTTTATCATTCTGCGTTGATTCTGATGAAGCTGTCAATCAGGAGCTGCATGGAGCTGCAGTTCGAGACTCTAAATTGGATCCAGTGGAGCTGGCAATCAAGAGCAGCATGGTGGTGTGTCGCGAGACTCTGTATCGGATCCGGTGGGGATGCATATCAGTAGCTGTGTGGTGCTGCAAAACAAGGCTGTTTCTCTCTGTACTGGATCGAGTGAAGCCATTAATCAGGAGTTGCACGATTCTGCGGTGTGAGGCACTACATTGCTCTGTGACACTCTGCATCAGATCATTGAAACCTACAGTTAGGCAGGGAGAAGTGCACTGGCTCAAGCCAAGTGTCCGGAACCTCGAGGACAGCACTTGCGGTTAGGGGTCACTCCCCTAGAGGCAAGCAGGGGGGACCAGGTTAAGTCCAGTTGTGTTTGGTCAACTACAAAGTTGGAAAGGCCCTGGAAGCCTGTTGTGCCCCTGTGGCTCAAACAGGAGGCCAGTTAACTAACTATTGGAGTCACTTCTGGGGTTCTGGGTTCAAGGCAAGAACGTCCAATCTTCCTTCTTCAGACAGCAGGACAGTCCTCCTTTTGAATCTAGGCAGGTTCACAACTGTTCTGATTTCAGGTTGTGGTATTCCACTTTTATTCCCAGTGCCAGCCTGTGGATGGGAGACTACCCTTCGTCTAACTCTGAAACGGGTTCTGTTTAGTTATTCCCTTTTAGCTGAGTTTGGCTCCAGTCTGGCTAGTGAAACAAAAGGGCAAGTAGGTCCAGGTGTGAGCTACATCAGCCAGTGGTAAGGTAGGCTCCTTCTGAAGTCAGAAAAAGCTGGGTACAGCCACCGGGCTCCCCTTTCTAAGTGAAATTCAGGATGGACACACAGCTCTTCCTCAGCCATGCTGACAGGAAAACTCATAATTCTCTACACCTTGGTTGTTTGCACACTGTCAGGGAGCAGTTTGCATCACACCACAGCAGGGCTATTAACAGTCCGGTGACTCAGAGCTCCGGCAAAAAGGCATATTTGTCTAAAGCCAAAAAAAGGCAAACTTTCTAAAAGAAGAACTTTCTAAAAGACACACAAATGATGGACGGAATACAGAACAAATCAAAGCATTCTCGCCCAGCCAAGAGATCTGGGTTAAATTCATCATTCTTTTGCTCATCAGGCCATCCCAGTTTAGACTCAGCCATATTCAAATCAGTTTTTACCCTGTTCCTTATGGGAACAGTCCAGTCCGAGCTGCCAAGCCAAGTCCTCCCTGGACTGGAAACAAGCATCCTAGGACCGGTTTCGGGGTTTCACCCTTCATCAGCCAGGCTAGCTTGAATCCAGTGGCACAGTGAGCCCGGGACCACTTGCTTTTCACAATTTCCTGCTTTTGTGGTCTTTTAACTCGATTACTTTGGTACCTCACTCCTTTTCCTCATTAGTGACACGTATTTGCCAGTAGTAATACCCACTTCACTGTGTTCTCTATGCATTAGTCGAGCTTTGCTTTGCTCTTTTCGCTAACTCTGCCACAATAAATTAGAATTTCCAAAGAATGTTGCTGAAGTATCAGTAGTGAGAACGTACATAGAAGCGTAGTTCAAAAAGGAAACTATAATGACTATATTTATTTTGATTGTGCTGCTGTCATAACGCATCTTCTGAGATACAAATAACAAAACAGCTTGTATCGCGACACAGGATGAACGTGCCAACTTAACAGCAATTGGCCCACGAAAAGTTCCAGTTGCTTCTGAATACCCTTATAGTGCATTACATTTGTTCAGTGACATATGACGAAATGGGGATGATTTGCTCCTGCCATCAAACAAACATTTGCTCCCACTCGCCTCGCATTTCTCACCCTCGCTGCATTTAGCCATGTACTGTGTGGGAAGAAACTGGAAACTACAGCTAAAATGTTGGATTGCTTCCTCCCATAAATAAAACCAAAAGCTCTAAAAATACTCCCGCAGGGATTACTTTACCTTGGCAACCCCACTGTCAGACACCCACCGGTTTACAATTTACAACCAAAAATGACACTTTTTCCAGCCAAACACAGTTCTGTAAATTGCAGGCATATTTTTATTTAATTTCGAGCAACAGGAACATTGTTTGCACTGCTGCTCTTAGGCAACGATACACACCTATCTTAGCTGGTGTGCTTCCTTGTCGAGGCCAAACCAACGCCTACTTCTCATGTACTTGTTAAGTGAGTCTGTCCATCCAGAGCTCAACTGAATCGTTAAACGGAAAGAAAACACGGGGGCTTAAAGTTACAAAAGCAGGCTTCCCTGGTTGAAAATAAATCAGACTTCCCTCTTCTATTTTTAATCCAGCTATTTTACATTATATATATGAAGCATATCTTTCCCACAACGTAACGATGGGAAAATCATCCAGCCTGTCCCATATTGCTGGGATATAGGGCACATCTAACGGTCCACTCATTTAGCAGAGCTTTGCAGAAAGCATTGCTGGAATGTGAGACTAGTTGTGTGAAATACGATTTGAATTTGAGCGAACCATAAATCGACTTTTTGGGCGACCCCACTGTCATTGTTAGTCAGGGCTGCCAAATGCTGATGGTTGCATGCATGTGCCAATAGCTGGAACACCCCTGCACCTGTTTCAGAGCTCTACATGTGCATGTACCAAGCATGTTTTTTCTAGTTTCCTGCTAGGGATAGACAATAAGAGAGCAGCTCATGCTTGCAGAACAAAGAAGGTACTGGAAAAGAAGTAAAGGTACTGGAAAACATCATCAACAATCAAGTCATGACACTCCTGGAGCAGAACCAGCTACTCGACGCGTCCAAATCCAGCTTTTGCCGCAATCACAGCATCGAAACCGCCCTGGTCACTGCCACCATTGACATCCGAACCCTCCTTGACTGAGGAGAACCAGCAGCTTTGATCCTCCTCGACCTCTCAGTAGCCTTCGACACCATATCCCACCACACACTGATTGAAAGACTCCCCCACATTGGCATCCAAGGGGACTCTCTCAGATGAATCAACTCCTTCCTCACCGGAAGAACCCGGTAGATCCACCTCCCACCTTTCACCTCTTAACCCAAGGAGATCACCTGCTGTGTCCCCCAGTGCTCATCCATCCTCCCAATGTTCTTCAACGCATATATGAACCCGCTGAACAATATTGTCAGATCCCACGGTCTCAACATAATTTCCTATCCCCCAGTACCCAACTAATTCTCTCACTCACAGATGACACCACCACCACCAGGACCAAATTCCAGAGATGCATGACAAACGTCACTGACTGGAGGAAGAACAACTTCCTGAAGCTGAACATAGACAAGACTGATGTACTGATCTTTGACAACAACAGCAACACATGGAATGACTCCTGGTGGCCATCAGACCTAGCCCTGCACCCACTCCCTCCAACCATGCCAGAAACCTTGGAATCATCATTGACAACAAGCTCTCCATGAAAACACAGATCAACACTGTCTCCTCCGCCTGCTTTCTCATGTTGTGCATGCCACGTAAGGTCTTCAAGTGACTACCCCTACACACGAGACACACCGTGACACAAGCACTTCTCACCAGGCGACTGGAATTCTGCAACGCCATCTGCGTAGAAAATGCAGCACACCTCCTTTAGAGACTTCATACAAAACGCCACAGCAAGACTCATACTCAGCCTTCACTGACAAGCCCACATCACACCCCACCTCAGGCAACTTAACTGGCTCCTCGTATAGAGGAGATGCCATTTCAAGCTGCTGACCCACGCACACAAGGCTCTACACAACCAAGAACATGCATACATTAACCACTGCCTGAACTTCCCCCAACCATTGAAAATGCGCTCTGCTTCCCTGTAACTTACTTAGTCTCCCACATCTGACGAAGCAGAAGTGGAGGACACTCCTTCTCCCACATTGCAGCAAAGAGCTGGAACAGCCTCCCCACACACCTCCATACCATCACCTCACTTACGGAATTCCAAATGACCCTCAAGACCTCGCTGTATTAATACGCCTCGTGGACCTGCAAGCGCATGGATACCCTATTGGTTGATTAGCTGCTCTTTGTAAATCCTGATAGATTGAATGACAAATCAAAAAATAAGTAAATACAAACAAACAAGCAGTAAAGCCAGAACACATAAATTATTACCAAGCATGGTTATTTATGAAATCTCTTTGCACTGCAGGGTTTACCAAAATCGTTTTAAGATCTGTGTCGAAAGAGATCTGCAGTTATTACCCAGCACTAATGTGAACTTCCTTTTTCAAACACTGCTGTCAAACTCCAGCTTTTGGTTGCTCAGTTTGAGACCCACAAAACCATTTTAGCCTGCCAACCGTATTATATAACTCTAAAGATTGCTGATTATAGATGCAGTAGGCTCGTCTGCATCTCTGTGGGTAATTTTTTGAAACATTATAAGAATTATCAACTAAGCAGAGCCAGAGCACAGCCTTGCCACTCTGCCACTACACGCCGGGCTGAAACCGAATCACTTGCAATGTAAGAGTAGGAGAAGTGAGCACAATGGGCCTCACTCACAACATCTTTTGCAGCAAAAATTCCATCTTCTAAAGAACAGATCCCGAATAAACAATAAGGATCTGCCTACATTTACTCCCATTGAGGGAACTTTCTATTAGGTTAAAATTGATGTGTATTTTCAGCTTTTTTTTAGTTTAGGGGCAGAAATCGAAACTTGGGTGTCCACAGAGCAAATGTAGGATTTGTTTGTATGGAAGGCAGTGAATACCCATCATATGGTTATTTTATAGGCATTCAAAAAAGTTACCAATGTTTTTAAATACCCAATTTGTGTGCTGAATTTTGGCACAACAATGATCTGCCGCCTAGGATGCGTACAGTTACTCATTCCTTTTTCCTTGGGGTTTATTTAAAATGAGCTTGATTTACTGAAGGGATTTCATAATTTAAGAATGTCTAAAATCAGGAAAGACAGCAAATTACGAAGGGTTTTATCTGGGATTATGACAGCTAATGTTTAATTGAGAAAAAAGGAGCAGTAAGCATTTTAACTCCATCACTGCGGCCCGAATTTCACCATGGTGCAGTTGTGGTGTGTGCGTGGCACTCCGGTGCTAATGACCGCTCCGTAATGAGTCACGGACGGCGTGTGCTCATGATGGCGTGGAGCCGTCATGACCTCACCCACTCACTAATTCGCCCGCACAGGCAGGGAATTAGTGCCGCTTGGGTGGAGCGGCGCGGCATGATGGCTTCACGCCGTCATGAGCACACGCCATCCGTGACTCATGACGGCGTTGAGCCGTCATGAGCACCCAACGGGTTAATAATGCAGTATAACAGATGTGTTCCGATGTCAATAAAAATCATAATGTAAGCCCATTGCACACTAACCGTTTTTACACGCAGGAGATGTATGTTGCCGGAAGGGAATGCCATGCTAGTTTGGTATGTTCTCAAATCTAGATAATCTTCAAATTGTTTAAAAAGCTGCCTGGAAGTGTTTTCTATCAATCCTCCATACATTCTCTTCCATTTCCATTGTATAATTAAACATGCAATATTGATCACTACAGTCCAATTCCTGGCCCAGATAATGAGAGAGAAACTGCTGTAATGTAACAAAATACAGAAATTATGGTAACACTTTACCAAGAAATGTTCCTTGGTCAAATAAGGTATGCATTGTCTCTTTTAATTCATGTCTAATATTTATAATTTTATTGACCATTTCTTTAAAGTACCTGTATGAAATTGGATTATTGCTTCAGGTGGGTAGTGACCGACCCCAAGGAACAATCACAACCCTTGTCAAGGTGAACCCTCAAAGTCACTAAATTAATCTGAGCTCAACCTCCATGATGGCTATGGCACAGAGCAGACAAACTTAACTAGGGCAATGTGTAAAGCCTTATGCAGCACCAAAAAAGTAATACATTTGAAATGCCAAACAATAGAAATCTAAACAAAATTAGAAAAATAGATGAAAATGTAAAAAAGAAAAATGATACCAAAGTGACAAAAATCCAATAAGCGGGAATATTTAAAATTTCAGGTAGAAAAAGCTCTATCAGAAAGTGCATCATGAGTTGAGGTGGATGGTAGTCCACCACAAGTAATAATGACACTATCATTGTTAGGTCCGTTAGAGATTGCAGTAGTTTAAATGTGAGTTCAGGCCCGGATAGCTGTGGCTTGACTTAAAAAACGTGCAAAGCATTTAGAAGAGCTAAAAAGTTGAAAACACAAAACAAATCCCACTCCAATTCATAAAAAAAATAGAGTATATCAATAAACAAAATGACACCAAAATGACATAAATGCAATAGGGGGAGCAGGAGATATGATTTTTTATAGTTTGAAAATACATTTTAGCATCAAAAAGCACAAAGTGCCAACCACAGACAACTGATAGTGCTAGACCGTGACAATTGTAAGGTATGTGGCCGATTGTGATGCAGTGTGGTTTGGATATGAGGCCCAGGTAATTCAAGTTATACTATTACCTTTGGACTTAGAAGGTTTTCTGGAGAAAAGGTGTTCATCAACAAAGTTGCTGAAGAGCGAGGTCCCGCGCGGTCGTCGACAAAAGTGGAAAAGCTCTGAGTGAGTAAAGTCCTGCGTCCGTGCCGAGGAAGGGCACTACATCGATCAGCTTTGGCTTCTCTTCACTATCCATGAAACCCTATATGTTTGGACTTCAGCGTAGCATAACAGCATGATGGAAGTGACCTTTGATTCAATAGCTTTGGCTTGATGGTGGTGCCGCTCTCCTGTGAGTTGTTCATAAGAAACGTCGGCAAAAAGTTTTAAAGTCCCATTTTTTGCCGTCTGGGCAGTAGAAATACACTCTAGCACCAGTCAAGGTTTCATCGACCTCAGGAACAGACCCTGGGGGCCAGTACTCACTCCAACAGAAGCCAACAGCAGGGTCCAGGGCAGATACAGTTGGAACTGGTCAAAGGGACTCTTCAGGAAAGTTGGCTTTTTGTAGCTTTTGTGTCCCTGTCGCCACACAGGAGGTGAGCCAACTGACCCTTGGAGTCCACATTTGTGCCCTGGGTATAAGTGGGAGCAGTTGTCGCCCTTAGGGTTCTTTCTTCTCACAGGTCACAACAGTAGTTGTAGTTCCCCTTCTATCTTCCACAGCCCACCAGTGTTCTGAGAGTGGTACTATAGGTGCCACATTTATACCCAGTGTGAGCCTACCTTTGGGGGAACCTACTAGCCATTCCCTAAACAATGGAATAAAAGCTCCCATATCCACTTTTGCAGCTCTTCCTGTGTGTTTTACTGTACACCATCCTTCAGTGCCCTCTCTACCTAAACCTAGATGGCAGAAAATGTCCTCCGATGTGCAAGACTGCTGTGCACACCCTAGATGTGTGGCTTAGAAAATTAGCAAACCCTCCCATGTGGCCACCAAAAACTGGTTCGCTGGCTTCGCAACTCGAGCACACTGGTATTAATTAATGCACTCAAGCCCGCCCACTCACAACTATATGATTGCAAAAGGTGGGGCGTGCAGTCTACATGTGTATTGGGCTGGTCCGTTATTAAATCCGGTGAGGAGGTATATGAACCCTTCTGCAGAATCCAGGTGGTGAATGGCTCTCATACATCTTTGGGGCGAGATTCTGGAGGCACATGGCCCTAGTAAGTATCCAACTGCTCCTGGCAGTATTTGACATCCTGTAACCATGCTTTCATAGTAGGGGTAGGTTTCCTGCCCAATGGATTGCCACCCTGCATTTAACCAATAGTAATAGAATGGCAATGAGTCTTCTGTGCATAGGTGGTGTCTCTTTGACAGAGCCCAACAATCCTATCAGTGACGAATGGGGGAGAACTTTGCCAGTAATTAGTTGGACATGGGTTATTACCTCTCTCCAAAAGGTGGCCATGCAAGATGAAGGAAGAAAGCTTGTGGTATATTGCAGCACAGGCACTGGAAGCTCGGAACTAGGCTAATTTTATATAATTGTAGCGGGGTTCGATACATGAGATGTAAGAATTTAAAATGCATTAAACGCAGTCAATAATTTGGAGAGAGGAGTGTCAGTTGTCCACAGAAGTAGGCCCCGTGTCCGACACCCACTGCAGCCTGGCCCCAGGACTGACTATCCGTGAAGAGCTCTGTATGCTATTGTAGAGGTGCGTTACTAGTTTCCGAGGTGAAGAGGGTGTTAGCATGTCTAGAACTTGGAGGGTCGGAGGTGAGGCAGGAAAAGTTTCATGTAGTGTTCAATATGTGGTTCTCAGTTGGTAGTATAAAAGAGTGTGAAAGGGTGTAGGAGGAGGTGAAGTGTCAGGCGAAAATAGTTTGAGGAAATTTTTACCATGGTATAGGTCATATAATTCAGATTGTGTTTGTGTGCACGCAGAGCCATCCTTTTGTCCAATAACAGTGGTAGTTGTTGGTTATTAATTTGCAGCATGGTAGGAGGTAGTGTGGCTCTTTGGCGGAGTCCTTTCCAGGCCCAACAGACACATTCAACAGTGTTGATTTCTTTCCTTGGAGCTTTGCAGGTGTTGTAGAGTGCCGTCGACAGGTGGCAGAGAGCCTTAAGGTCGGCCTCATTAGCCACATGTGTTGGAAAGGAGTGAGATATTGCCAGCTATGTACATATTGTGCCTGGACGCAGTTAGCATATAAAGTTATGTCTGGTGCTCCCAGGCCTCCTTGTATAAGTGGTAGTGTTCAAAGCTCCTAGGCAACTCTTGGTTTATTCCCCCCACACTAATGCGCTCAGAAGGGATTTAAGGCATGAAAGGAATTGTTTTGTGAGTAAGAGAGAAATATTAGCGAAGAGGTACAAAAATTTGGGAAGAACCTTCATTTTTGCAATATCCTATCTTCTAACCAACTCATGACTTGGCAGTATCTCAATCTCTATAACTCGTCAGTGTAGCGACTGAGCCAAATACCTAAATATCGAACTGGATCAGTGGCCCATTGTAGGTGGTATTCAGTAGAGAATTGTACTGTGCGTCTCTGAGAGGAAATAGTTTTGTTTTTGCCCAGTTGATTTGTATGCCTGAGTGGCCACCAAATCAGATCACCTCTCACATCAGAGGAGCCAGGTTCTCAGCTCGATCTTGGGAATACATAGTAATATCGACTGCATACATAGAGACCACCAGCCCTCTAGTAGTAAATCCGAGTCCTCTATACGCCTGGTGCTGTCGGAGTCTCGCCGCTAATGACTCCATGGCAATAGCAAAAAGGAGCGGTGACAAAGGGCACCCTAGTCTGGTGCCACGAGTGATCGAAATGCGTTCTGTTATTTGACTTTTTAAGCACACCCTCACTGTTGGGAGAGTATAGAGAAGTTGGACTAGTTTAATGAAGTTCGGGCTGAGGCTGAGTCAAGAAAGGAGAGCAAATAGGAATGACCATTCTAGTGAGTCGAATGCTTTAGTTGTGTCTAATAGAGTGGCCATCTAATCGAGATGGTGCATGACTGCAAAAATCGTACGGAGATTGTGTGATGTGGTGCGACCAGGGATAAAACCGTATTGATCTGGTCGGACAATCAATGGCATGAGCGGTTGTTTTCTGTTTGCAATCATTTTGGCAAAGTTTTTGTTGTCCAGATTTATCAGAGAGAGATGCCTATAGGAGTCCCAGAGATTGCCCGACTTCCTGGGTTTAAGTAATGTATTAATCATTACTTCCCTCAGGGAGGGAGGCAACGCCCTAGTTTTTAGGGCATCTTCGAACATGGCCAAGAGATGTGGAGCTAGTATTGAGGCATATTCTTTATAAAAAGACAAAGTGAGCCCATCAAGGCCAGGCGCTTTATCGCCAGGCAGGCTCTGGATAATTGTTTCAATTTCTTCAGTGGTAATAGGGAAATCTAAATAGGCTCTATGTGCGTTATCCAGTCAAAGCATCTAGATGGTATTAAAATAGTCAGACAAGGCATCCTTACTTAGAGTTGTGGCTGGAGAACATAGCTTGGCATAGAATGTGGTCATGACTTTAAGAAGTTCGATTTCATTTGACACCTCTTGGTCCTCAATGTTAAGGAGTTCAGTGACATTCTGGCAAGTGTCTTACCCGAGCAGTCTCCCTCTCCATATCTTCTGACCTGGATACATTGGTGTAGAAATTGGGTTTCCCACCCAGCCTCCTATTGAAAGTCTGTTAGTTTGTCTCTGATGTTTGCTAAGATGATTGTAAGTATTGTTCTAGATCATGAATATTCCCCTCTAATTTGGTCAGAGAGTGGCAAATATCTCCCAGAACCCCAGATTACTTATCTATACAGGAACAAATATAACTACCTTGAATGCTTCTCAGAGAGTAGATGGGGATCAGACTGATCCAGTGTTTTCCAGTGTTATGTGTGAAATATTCTAATATAGCATTTCGTATTTCTTCCTGAATTGCCACATCTAATACAGTTCCCGGTGGAAGCCACCATGTGAAGGACCGTGGGGGAACTTGTGGGATTTGAAGTTGTAGCAGGACTGGTGCATGGTCTGAAAGGGTGCGTGGCATGTGCGATATTGAGGAGGCCCACCTCTGGATATTCCTGGACGCCAGCCAGAAATCTAATATGGACCAAGAACCTAAGGTGGATGAGATATAGGTACATTTGTGCTGAGCAGAATGTGCCTGTCTCCACATGTCTATTAGATAGTTATCTTATACTATTGTGTTTAGTCATGTCATGGTCCATGGCTGTGTGCTTCTTGATACACCAGACCGATCTAACTGGTCTTTCATTATAATGTTGAAGTCCCCACCTCATGTGAGAGTATTTGTGCCAAAGTTAGAGATCTTGATTCACGGCACAGTAAAGAAAATCAGGATCATCACTGGTACGTCCATGCTCCGCTTCCTGCTCCAATGCCCTTCAGGGTCTATAGCAGGTTTGGATAGTTGCTACAGCAAGTCCTTGCGCAGCAACATAGTCACTCCCTGTGCATAATTTGAGTAGGCAGAGGAGTACACACTACCCCCACCATCTTGTGCGAAGTCCTGTGAGGGATGGTCCTCACAGATGCATTTCCTGCTAATAAAAAGTCTACTTTGTGTCTGTGTAAATACATGTAGACTAACAATGATTTCCTATAGTCGATAAGGCTATGTATATTAAAAGTCACACAGGTGACCCTGTCCATTTTGAGTGCATGCACATATCACCTGAGAAGGCTGGTGTCATCCAAGCACATTGCGTCAATAGTAAACATAGGTTAGATTAGTATGGTGGAAGTATGGCAAAACAATTTGGAAAGTATATGCAAAAAATCCTAGGCAGTCCTATTAGTAAACAACAAGTAACTGGACCCAAATGCAGAAGGAACAGGTAAAATAGGGAAAAAAGTAATCATTTGTAAAAAGCAAACATGTTTTTAATGTACATAATAAAAATCATATAGACAACTGAAATTAATCAGAAGTGTCCACAACCAAGCTGAAGATAAAGTACTTTATCTTCAGCTTGGTTGTGGACACTTTTGAGTATCCGATAGTGTCTCTTTATTTATTTAAAATGTTGTAATTTGTGCTACTATATGTATTAATTGCATATATTTTTATATTTGTATTGTCATATAGTCTGATTAATTAATTTCAGTTGTCTATATGATGGCTGGGTGACTGGACTATTTGGAATAAAGGGGCAGTATATGACTGTATGAGTTATAAGTAATAGCACAAACTAGAAACAGGCCCCAATTAGAACAAAGACGCGTCTTGGCACGAAATAGTTACTGCCTAAGATCCCCAAATTGGGTATACATTCAACAGCTATTTGCCAGTATTACATTAATCACTGTCGCTGAGTCTGGCCTCCAGCAGGGAGTAAGGCGAGGCAAACTGGGAGACTGATCCCCTGGCTGCATTCTTAGCAAATTTTAAAGCTGCTTTGGCATCGGTGAAGAAATTAAACTTTTCATCATGTGTCACTTTTAACTTGGGCAGGCAAAAAGGTGCATAGGGAATGCAAGCTTGTTGAAAGAGTGTCTCTGCTGGCAAGAATTCATCATAAATAAAATAGGAGCTTCAGGGGGAACAACAGGACAACCAGCCCCCAACTCAACAGGTTCAATAAATGGTTGTCCCTGAATTAATACACCGTAAATATTTTTCAAAAAACAGTCTAAGAGGGTCAATTCCTTTGCGACCTCACCTACAGTAACCAATCTAATAAATTGGTTACTTTACTGTGGTGTATCCAACTTCTAAAAAGGAGAAATGTGTATACTACCGTTCACAGACCTTTCATCCACAGAAAAAAATGTGCAAAGGAAAGAAGGCACCTCACGGTAGCAACACCAAAGGGGGAAACTGACTGGTACTCGCCAGAAAACCCACTTATCACCATTGGTTACCTTCTTTCCGAAAGGAAAATGTGTGTGTAATTGTCGAGACAAAGCTTCAATCCCATGAAAACAAAAAGGAAAGACCCTAAAAGTGAGTGTACTTCCTATATGTGCAAAAACAATCCACGTGTTAAAGGATCCCGTGAGAACATAAAGATAGTCCTCACCGTTAAAAATTGGTAAAGCTTACTTGCTGCCAATAACTTTATTCATTGCTGTAAGCTTTTCCACATTAAAAAATGACCCCTCTCAGGTCATAGTTAATAACAACTAGCCAACATGTTTCGTTGCTGTCATCAAATTTAAGCAACTTTGTCAGGCTTAGGGATCCAAACTTACGTTTTCATGTGGGGTTTACATCAAACCTGTGATTGTAGTAACAAACGACAAGAAAGATCAACAAGCATTAGGAATGCATTAGGGCTCGGGTTTGTTTGAGTTAGAGATAAAGGCATTGTAAATGGCAATGTGTTTTAGGCATGTGTTTTGCAGTGGAAGCATGTGGTGTGTGTTGGAGATATGTGTGTTGGATTGGAATGTTATCAATGGTGGCATGCTGCACTTTAACACATTATCTTTAAAAGGTAAAGTGCAGCATAGTGCGATAGGTACAATATTAATTGATGGATGCGTTATCAATTGGTGTGTGCATTGATGGGTGGTGGATGCGTGTGCCTGTAGGAATTGTGCAGTGATGGCTGTTGGTGTGTGTGTTTGGTGGAAGCGTGTAGTGGTGGCTTGAGATGTGTATGACTGGTGGTAGCGTGCAGTAAGAGCTGTTACTGAGTGTGGCTGTCAAGCATACAGAGCTGGATGGTAATGCGTGTGGTTGGTGAAAGGGTGCACTGACAGCTGTTGATGATTGTGCCAATTGAAAGAGTGGCTGGTGCACTGTCAGCTGTTGGTGTGTGTGTGTGTTTCGTGAAAGTTGCACTGACATTGTTTGTTGTGTGCGTGGGTGTTTAGCGGCACTGATGCATGGTCGTGTTTGTTTTTAGTGAAAGTGTACATTGTTGGTTTTTGGTGTTTGTGCCTGGTGAAAGCATTCATTGACGGCTGGGGGTGTGTTGTTGTGTGTGTTGTTTTGTGTGTAGTGGTGAGTGTGTGGTGGTGAGTCTGTGGGGGTGTGTCTGTGGCGGTGAGTGTGTGGTGGGGAGTGTGTTGTGGTGAGTGGTGACGAGTGTGTGGTGTTGAGAGAGTGAGGTGTGTGTGGTTTGTGTGTGTGTTATGTGTGTGTGGTGTATGTGTGTGTAGTGTGTGTATGGTGTGTGTGTGTGGTATGTGTGTGTGGTGTATGTGTGTGTGGTGTTTTCTGCACACTCACACACTGCCCCAACACATTCACACACTGCTCACCCGCTCACTCCCAATGTCACCCTGCATAGTCACACACTGTTTATCCAGCACACTCTTTCTGCACACTCACACAATGTGCACCCTGCACCATTATACACTGTCTCTGCAGTCACTCTGCACTCACTGTCACTTTACACTCACTCTGCACTCACTGTCACTCTACACTCACTCTGCACTCACTGTCACTCTCGCACTCACTCTGCACTCACTGTCACTTTGCACTCACTGTGCACTCACTGCCACTGTGCACTCACTCTGCACTCACTGTCACTCTGCACTCACTTTGCACTCACTGACACTCTCGCACTCAGTCTGCACTCACTGTCACTCTGCACTCACTCTGCACTCACTGTCACTCTGCACTCACTATCACTCTGCACTCACTCTGCACTCACTGTCACTCTGCACTCACTCTGCACTCACTGTCACTCTGCACTCACTGTCACTCTGCACTCACTGTCACTCTCGCACTCACTCTGCACTCACTGTCACTCTCGCACTCACTCTGCACTCAGTCTGCACTCACTGTCACTCTGCACTCACTCTGCACTCACTGTCACTCTGCACTCACTCTGCACTCACTGTCACTCTGCACTCACTCTGCACTCACTGTCACTCTGCACTCACTCTGCACTCACTGTCACTCTGCACTCACTGTCACTCTGCACTCACTGTCACTCTGCACTCACTGTCACTCTGCACTCACTGTCACTCTGCACTCACTCTGCACTCACTGTCACTCTACACTCACTCTGCACTCACTGTCACTCTGCACTCACTCTGCACTCACTGTCACTCTGCACTCACTCTGCACTCACTGTCACTCTGCACTCACTGTAACTCTGCACTCACTCTGCACTCACTGTAACTCTGCACTCACTCTGCACTCACTGTCACTCTGCACTCACTCTGCACTCACTGTCACTCTGCACTCACTCTGCACTCACTGTCACTCTGCACTCACTCTGCACTCACTGTCACTCTGCACTCACTCTGCACTCACTGTCACTCTGCACTCACTCTGCACTCACTGTCACTCTGCACTCACTCTGCACTCACTGTCACTCTGCACTCACTGTAACTCTGCACTCACTCTGCACTCACTGTCACTCTGCACTCACTCTGCACTCACTGTCACTCTGCACTCACTCTGCACTCACTGTCACTCTGCACTCACTCTGCACTCACTGTCACTCTGCACTCACTTTCACTCTGCACTCACTGTCACTCTCGCACTCACTCTGCACTCACTGTCACTCTCGCACTCTGCACTCACTGTCACTCTGCACTCAGTCTGCACTCACTGTCACTCTGCACTCACTCTGCACTCACTGTCACTCTGCACTCACTCTGCACTCACTGTCACTCTGCACTCACTGTCGCTCTGCACTCACTGTCACTCTCGCACTCACTCTGCACTCACTGTCACTCTCGCACTCACTCTGCACTCACTGTCACTATGCACTCAGTCTGCACTCACTGTCACTCTGCACTCACTCTGCACTCACTGTCACTCTGCACTCACTCTGCACTCACTGTCACTCGGCACTCAGTCTGCACTCACTCTGCACTCACTGTCACTCTGCACTCACTCTGCACTCACTATCACTCTGCACTCACTCTGCACTCACTGTCACTCTGCACTCACTCTGCACTCACTGTCACTCTGCACTCACTGTCACTCTGCACTCACTGTCACTCTTGCACTCACTCTGCACTCACTGTCACTCTTGCACTCACTCTGCACTCACTCTGCACTCACTGTCACTCTGCACTCACTGTCACTCTACACTCACTTTGCACTCACTGTCACTCTGCACTCACTCTGCACTCAATGTCACTCTGCACTCACTGTCACTCTGCACTCACTGTCACTCTGCACTCACTCTGCACTCACTGTCACTCTACACTCACTCTGCACTCACTCTGCACTCACTGTCACTCTGCACTCACTCTGCACTCACTGTCACTCTGCACTCACTGTCAATCTGCACTCACTCTGCACTCACTCTGCACTCACTGTCACTCTGCACTCACTCTGCACTCACTGTCACTCTGCACTCACTGTCACTCTGCACTCACTGTCACTCTCGCACTCACTCTGCACTCACTGTCACCCTCGCACTCTGCACTCACTGTCACTCTGCACTCAGTCTGCACTCACTGTCACTCTGCACTCACTCTGCACTCACTGTCACTCTGCACTCACTCTGCACTCACTGTCACTCTGCACTGTTGGAAATGGGATCCCCGGCTGGCCAGGGCTTTCGCCAAAGTCAGTCAGAGACCACCACACCCAAGTCAGGGCAAGGGAGTTACACGCCAAGATAACCCCTACTCACCCTCTAGGTAACGTGGCGCGAGCAGCAAGGCTAAACTTGGAGGCGATGTAAGTTAAGTATTTGCGCACGCACCCCAGCAACAACAACTAAAGGCCCACCACAAAGGAAACTCCACACAAGGTTATATAAAAATAGCCTTTGTATTACACCAAAATACATTAGATAAAACACACACTTTACAATGTGCCAGAGGCACGGGCAGAATTTACAAGGGGATATTTACAAGACAGGGCCACCTGGACCACTGTCAGGAATCAGAAGTAACACTTTCAGAAATAATACTTTTGCATGTAAAATCACTGTAGCACAAAATAGCACACAACCAGTAACTACTGGTAACCAGGATCTCACTAGCACCACCTGCACTAGGGAGAAAACAACCACCTATGTATCACAATACCTGTAGGGGTGTAAGAGGAAAACACATGATGCAATGCATAACATTCATTCAGAGGTGTAAAGGCACATGACGCATAACAATACATTCAGAGGTGCATAGAAAGTACAATTGCGCCAAACTCACAAGTCACCACCTGTGACTGTCCCTGTGTCCCAATGTCAGGGCCTAAACATGGCAGTTGCCCACAAAGTGCTGGGCAACTGTGCAGGGAAGGATGGGCCAATCGTGGGAGCCTCACAGGCTCTGGAATCAAAATGCCCCTTTGAGCCTCGCTGGGCTCTTAAAACAATTGTGGCGCTTTTGAGCCTCCCTGGGCTCACAAAACGAACGGCACCCTCAGAACCTCTCTGGGCTCAAAACACCAGGCTATGCCCCTGAGCCTCGCAGGCTCTAAACACAAGGGCGCGCTCTCGAGCCTCTCTGGGCTCATCAAGCAAAGGTGCAGCCGGTCGTTGGAGTCCTCAGTGGACTCGGGAATCACTTGAGGCCCCACAGGCCTCTCGGCACAAGTGACTCGCTCTGGAGGGGAGGGGCGGGCACTCACCGGTCTCGCGCCGTCTCCTCTGGCCGGCGGCTCTTCAGAGGAGCTCCCGCTCCTCGGGGGCTCCCTTCTCACACTTCTCCCTCTCTCCGAGGCTCTCCCTCGTCCTTGGGAGCCCCGGCAGGCAGCAGCTTCCGCCTGCCTCTCTCCTGCCCCCGGCCTGCGTGACTTCCAGGTCGCGGCTGCGGGCAGGACTTCCGGTCGCTTCCCCCGGGGCCGCGCTGTGATTGGCCGACGGGCCCTTGCACTTCCGGGTCGTCGCGGGCAGCGCGGCGGCCCGTTTCAGGCACTTCTAGGCGGGGGATGAATTTACCGAGGGGTGGCCTCCCTCGAGGTAAATTATAAATCCGAAACAGCGGCAATGTCCCGGGCAGGGTGGGCACCTGCCAGGGGACTCCAAAATCAGCAAAAGCGGCGTGGGCAGCCGCAGAGGGGCAGTGACAGCGCTCCCAGCGCTCAGCTGATAAATAAAGCGCTTCTAAGCGCTAGGGCCGCAAATGAAGCGCTTCCAACGCTTCAGGGATAAAAGAAAGCGCTCTCAAGCGCTAAGGGCCACAAGGAGCGCTACCAAGCGCTAGAGGCAAAGTTCAGGCCCCAAAGTCCTTGTAGGCAGGCAGGGGGGCAGGTCTGGGCCCAGAGCCAGCACACTGGGTCTCCAGGCAGGTAGACACCCCAAGTGGCGGTCCTCTGGCCCAGCAGCAGCAGCAGCCCCCTCAGGATCCTGGAAGAGAACAACATCTGTGGGGACACAGCCCCATTTTTATACAGTATTTCCCTTTGTCTGAAGGTGCAGAGTGGGGGCGGAACCAGTCGCAGCTGGTTCTTGAGTACTCTGTTTATCTCAACCACCCTCTCTATTCACTGGCAGGGCTTGGGTCATTAGACACACCACAGGGGGGCGGAGCCAGCATTGTGTGGGGAAAACCCAGCCCATCCAGGACACAGGTACACTCCTCCCACACATCACTCTTGCTAATCTCCCACTCACCACCGGGCAGACCCATCCAGACTTCCTGGAGCCTTGCATGCCAGCCAGCTCCAGCCAATCACACTCCAGCACCCTCACTGCACACGTACAGCCATGTCTAGAAATGGCGCTTCCCTACTAGACACATAAATGCTGCATACACCATCTCGCAGCATTCACTCTCACAAGTTCACACATACCAGACTCAAGCCTGTACACCCCACGCATCAGGAACTACCAGGGACACATACATTCCCCATGCATTCCTATGGGCGGGCAGGCCTAGCTCAGCACATGCACTCAGAGTGCGCACGCACTTTCCACTGGGACACAGTGAAAGTGCGCAGAATCCCAAAATCACCATCTTCAGGTCACCATTTCAAGCAAAAAGTCTAGGGGTGAACCTGCCCTAAGGGCCAAAGTCCAACACAACCCCCTTCCAGCCAAAACGCAGGGTAGACCAATCACCACCGTGATGGACTTCCCTGCTTGGGGCGATAGAACATGGACGCGGGCCCGCAACTGCAGGGACACCCTCCTGCTCTACGCCACGGTGAACCCATGGGATTCCTTCTCAACATACTGTCTGGACCAACTGGGCTACCCCACTGATACTCCCAAGTTGTCCGCGGCCAGGACCAGGCCCTGGGCCACCCAGGTGCCACTGGTCCATGCCAATTCGCAGAGCGGGGGGTAGTAACCCCTGGCACATAGGAGCCATTCTCCACTCTTCCTGTCTGCAAGACAGGACTAGACTGCCACTGGTACTCCAGCCTAGGGTCTACAACCTCAGGCAGACCAGGAGTCTCAGGGAAGGCTCTCTTCCCCTTACCTCTTCTTCTAGGGTTCCTCCTCCTCCGGCGAGGGGTACACCTAGAACGCCATTCCAACCCAGGGCTTATCCACTCAGGTTGCACCGGGGTCAGAGGTGGGCTCTCCCACCCTCTGCACCCCCTTCCAGAGGTCTGCCCTCTCCCACCTGGAGAAGTTCCTCTGGAAGAAGAACCGGTCAGGACACTGGTTACAGTCGTCCTACCCTTCAGGTCAGGCTGACCCTGAACCTGGCCTCCCAACCTCCGGTCTAAAACCTTTGGTGGAACAATTGCCTGGCACTCCAGGACTTCTGGGGACTCACACACAATCCCCCTGAGGCTAACAAATGGGAGAGGTGTGGCGCCGCGGCCAGGGCGACTGACGCTGGAATCTGGGGATCAGGGTTCGATCCCCGGCTCCGGCGGCAGGTTAGCCCAGCACCATGTGACTCTGGGCAATAGCTTGCTTAATCTTCCCGACGGCCCCCAGCGCCTAGAGACCCTAACGGGTGATTGTGCGCTATACAAATGTGGATTATTATTATTATTATAACAAATGACACATCTGTTGTGTGATTGTCTGTCTGGCGCAGATCTCCCGCCCTCTGTCCACCTGACAGTGCGTGACGATCCCCCAGACCAGAAGTGGTGTCACCATGGTCACTACACGGGAACCTAGCCCAACTGGGTAGTCCCTGACCCACGGGTCCTTCCACTGGGGAACTCCCCCAATCACTCCTCACTCTGGACTCCTGTACCCTCCCTACCGGAGCGGTACTGCCAGCCTCTAGAACCACAGGAGCTCTGGTTACAGACGCTCCAGGTCCTCTACTCACTGGGAGATCTTCCTCAAATGGACTAACAGGACAGCCTAGGTCCCCAACCTGGTGTTCCCTATAGAAACCATCCAAGTCCTGAGGCAGGGCTTCGGGCATCTGGGGAACCTCGGTCTCCCCCTCACTCCTGCTCCACTGAGCCAGGCAGTGAGCCCCTACACCCTCCTCGCTATCCTGGGACCTAGCTGGGCTACACTGAGCCTCTTCCACCACGCTGGGCTGGAAGATACCTGAACCACTACTTTTGGAGTCACTCGCCAATGACTCTAGAGAACCTCTAGCACTCTCCCAGCGCTCTGCTTCCTCAGCAAGCGCCCAAGGGCAAAAGTGCTCAGACTTCAACAGGTGCTGGCGCAACTCTAGACAACAAACACTGAGCAACTGCTCTTTGAGAAACATATTTACTACTCCGTCCCTCTCATCGTCCGGGTTAGCCGCCAGCCATTCCTCCATTGCATCAGAACAGTCATCCACATAATACCCCCACTTCTGGTGAGGCGGTTTCCTATGGTTCCTGAACTTCAACCTGTTCTCCTCCTCTTGGGAAACAGGTTCCAGACTGGGGGAACTGGGACTGGGATTTCCTACACTGAAATCTAAATAGCTGCCACCACTGGACCCAACCCTCCCTGGGGGATCCAGACACTCAACACTGTGCGCAGGGGATAGTCTACCCTCCAGAGCTACTTTGCCTCTGGTGGCGGCCCTCTCAGCCTCCTCTATCCTGTCCTGCGCTAAGACCCTCTCGGTCTCTAGCTGTTGCTTCTTAACCTCCAGCTGTTGCTTTCTAATGCCCAGCTGTGCCATAGCCTGGGCATGCTCCAACCTGAGCTTTTCTAAAGCCAGCTGGTGCTCCCTTTCTCTCCTCCTATCTTCCAGCTCCTCTGGGGACAGGGAAAGGGATGAGGCGCTGCCTCCTACGCTGGACCCAGCAAGGGACTCCCTATCTATGGGGTCCTCACTATCTGCTGGCGTCCCTGTGCTATCATCTTCCTCCTCCTCAGACTCTTCAGGGCTCCCCTCTGACCCACCACCCTCATGGTGTGAGACCCGGGCCCTCTCCTCACTGTGCTCACGCTCCCAGTCCTCCTTCTGCCATTGGATTAGGTTACCCCTAAGTTGGGACTGGGTGTCTGACTCATTCACTGCAATGTCTCTCTCTTCGCAAAACTCTCTCAGTTCATGCAAAAACAGACCCCAGACATTAAAAGCAGACTCCATCTTGGCAAGATGCTCACAGACACGTGCAACACAGGGGACTTAACAATCTGAAGTAAGAGTACACAATTCCAAAATTTCAACAATCTCCTTATCAAAGAGAACTCATACTCATGCGTCCAGGAAAACACACCATTCATCCACACACACCCTCCCCTCGGATCGGTAAGGCAGTTTCTACCACCCCTGACTTCTCAACCTGACCAAAAGCGACACAGGTACCAAACTCTGGAAGCAGGGCGGGGGACAAATGTACTGAACACAATTATAAAATGACACTCTTCAGGAGAAGAAACAATGGAATTTCAAAAACAATCCCCTAAAATGTGGTCATCTAAAATGCAGAGTTTTGTGGTGCAGCCAGCTGCTACTAAGGTACAAGGCAAACACAAATCCTTATCCTCACCGCTTGCCGCCAATGTTGGAAATGGGATCCCCGGCTGGCCAGGGCTTTCGCCAAAGTCAGTCAGAGACCACCCCACCCAAGTCAGGGCAAGGGAGTTACACGCCAAGATAACCCCTACTCACCCTCTAGGTAACGTGGCGCGAGCAGCAAGGCTAAACTTGGAGGCGATGTAAGTTAAGTATTTGCGCACGCACCCCAGCAACAACAACCAAAGGCCCACCACAAAGGAAACTCCACACAAGGTTATATAAAAATAGCCTTTGTATTACACCAAAACACATTAGATAAAACACACACTTTACAATGTGCCAGAGGCACGGGCAGAATTTACAAGGGGATATTTACAAGACGGCCACCTGGACCACTGTCAGGAATCAGAAGTAACACTTTCAGAAATAATACTTTTGCATGTAAAATCACTGTAGCACAAAATAGCACACAACCAGTAACTACTGGTAACCAGGATCTCACTAGCACCACCTGCACTAGGGAGAAAACAACCACCTATGTATCACAATACCTGTAGGGGTGTAAGAGGAAAACACATGATGCAATGCATAACATTCATTCAGAGGTGTAAAGGCACATGACGCATAACAATACATTCAGAGGTGCATAGAAAGTACAATTGCGCCAAACTCACAAGTCACCACCTGTGACTGTCCCTGTGTCCCAATGTCAGGGCCTAAACATGGCAGTTGCCCACAAAGTGCTGGGCAACTGTGCAGGGAAGGATGGGCCAATCGTGGGAGCCTCACAGGCTCTGGAATCAAAATGCCCCTTTGAGCCTCGCTGGGCTCTTAAAACAATTGTGGTGCTTTTGAGCCTCCCTGGGCTCACAAAACGAACGGCACCCTCAGAACCTCTCTGGGCTCAAAACACCAGGCTATGCCCCTGAGCCTCGCAGGCTCTAAACACAAGGGCGCGCTCTCGAGCCTCTCTGGGCTCATCAAGCAAAGGTGCAGCCGGTCGTTGGAGTCCTCAGTGGACTCGGGAATCACTTGAGGCCCCACAGGCCTCTCGGCACAAGTGACTCGCTCTGGAGGGGCGGGGTGGGCACTCACCGGTCTCGCGCCGTCTCCTCTGGCCGGCGGCTCTTCACAGGAGCTCCCGCTCCTCGGGGGCTCCCTTCTCACACTTCTCCCTCTCTCCGAGGCTCTCCCTCGTCCTCGGGAGCCCCGGCAGGCAGCAGCTTCCGCCTCTCTCCTGCCCCCGGCCTGCTTGACTTCCAGGTCGCGGCTGCGGGGCGGGACTTCCGGTCGCTTCCCCCGGGGCCGCGCTGTGATTGGCCGACGGGCCGTTGCACTTCCGGGTCGTCGCGGGCAGCGCGGCGGCCCGTTTCAGGCACTTCTAGGCGGGGGATGAATTTACCGAGGGGTGGCCTCCCTCGAGGTAAATTATAAATCCGAAACAGCGGCAATGTCCCGGGCAGGGTGGGCACCTGCCAGGGGACTCCAAAATCAGCAAAAGCGGCGTGGGCAGCCGCGGAGGGGCAGTGACAGCGCTCCCAGCGCTCAGCTGATAAATAAAGCGCTTCTAAGCGCTAGGGCCGCAAATGAAGCGCTTCCAACGCTTCAGGGATAAAAGAAAGCGCTCTCAAGCGCTAAGGGCCACAAGGAGCGCTACCAAGCGCTAGAGGCAAAGTTCAGGCCCCAAAGTCCTTGTAGGCAGGCAGGGGGGCAGGTCTGGGCCCAGAGCCAGCACACTGGGTCTCCAGGCAGGTAGACACCCCAAGTGGCGGTCCTCTGGCCCAGCAGCAGCAGCCCCCTCAGGATCCTGGAAGAGAACAACATCTGTGGGGACACAACCCCATTTTTATACAGTGTTTCCCTTTGTCTGAAGGTGCAGAGTGGGGGCGGAACCAGTCGCAGCTGGTTCTTGAGTACTCTGTTTATCTCAACCACCCTCTCTATTCACTGACAGGGCTTGGGTCATTAGACACACCACAGGGGGGCGGAGCCAGCATTGTGTGGGGAAAACCCAGCCCATCCAGGACACAGGTACACTCCTCCCACACATCACTCATGCTAATCTCCCACTCACCACCGGGCAGACCCATCCAGACTTCCTGGAGCCTGGCATGCCAGCCAGCTCCAGCCAATCACACTCCAGCACCCTCACTGCACACGTACAGCCATGTCTAGAAATGGCGCTTCCCTACTAGACACATACATGCTGCATACACCATCTCGCAGCATTCACTCTCACGAGTTCTCACATACCAGACTCAAGCCTGTACACCCCACGCATCAGGAACTACCAGGGACACATACATTCCCCATGCATTCCTATGGGCGGGCAGGCCTAGCTCAGCACATGCACTCAGAGTGCGCACCCACTTTCCACTGGGACACAGTGAAAGCGCGCAGAATCCCAAAATCACCATCTTCAGGTCACTATTTCAAGCAAAAAGTCTAGGGGTGAACCTGCCCTAAGGGCCAAAGTCCAACATGCACTCACTGTCACTCTGCACTCACTGTCACTCTCGCACTCACTCTGCACTCACTGTCACTCTCACACTCACTCTGCACTCACTGTCACTCTGCACTCAGTCTGCACTCACTGTCACTCTGCACTCACTCTGCACTCACTGTCACTCTGCACTCACTCTGCACTTACTGTCACTCTGCACTCAGTCTGCACTCACTGTCACTCTGCACTCACTCTGCACTCACTGTCACTCTGCACTCACTGTCACTCTGCACTCACTGTCACTCTGCACTCACTCTGCACTCACTGTCACTCTGCACTCACTCTGCACTCACTGTCACTCTGCACTCACTCTGCACTCACTGTCACTCTGCACTCACTCTGCACTCACTGTCACTCTGCACTCACTGTCACTCTGCACTCACTGTCACTCTTGCACTCACTCTCCACTCACTGTCACTCTCGCACTCACTCTGCACTCACTGTCACTCTGCACTCACTCTGCACTCACTGTCACTCTGCACTCACTCTGCACTCACTGTCACTCTGCAATCACTCTGCACTCACTGTCACTCTTCACTCACTCTGCACTCAATGTCACTCTGCACTCACTGTCACTCTGCACTCACTCTGCACTCACTGTCACTCTGCACTCACTCTGCACTCACTGTCACTCTGCACTCACTGTCACTCTGCACTCACTGTCACTCTGCACTCACTCTGTACTCACTGTCACTCTCTCACTCACTCTGCACTCACTGTCACTCTCGCACTCACTCTGCACTCACTGTCACTCTGCACTCAGTCTGCACTCACTGTCACTCTGCACTCACTCTGCACTCACTTTCACTCTGCACTCACTGTCACTCTGCACTCACTGTCACTCTCGCACTCACTCTGCACTCACTGTCACTCTCGCACTCACTCTGCACTCACTGTCACTCTGCACTCAGTCTGCACTCACTGTCACTCTGCACTCACTCTGCACTCACTGTCACTCCGCACTCACTCTGCACTCACTGTCACTCTGCACTCAGTCTGCACTCACTGTCACTCTGCACTCACTCTGCACTCACTCTGCACTCACTGTCACTCTGCACTCACTGTCACTCTGCACTCACTGTCACTCTGCACTCACTGTCACTCTGCACTCACTGTCACTCTGCACTCACTCTGCACTCACTGTCACTCTGCACTCACTCTGCACTCACTGTCACTCTGCACTCACTCTGCACTCACTGTCACTCCACACTCACTGTCACTCTTGCACTCACTCTGCACTCACTGTCACTCTTGCACTCACTCTGCACTCACTGTCACTCTGCACTCACTCTGCACTCACTGTCACTCTGCACTCACTCTGCACTCACTGTCACTCTGCAATCACTCTGCACTCACTGTCACTCTTCACTCACTCTGCACTCAATGTCATTCTGCACTCACTGTCACTCTGCACTCACTCTGCACTCACTGTCACTCTGCACTCACTCTGCACTCACTGTCACTCTGCACTCACTGTCATCCTGCACTCACTGTCACTCTGCACTCACTGTCACTCTGCACTCACTCTGTACTCACTGTCACTCTCGCACTCACTCTGCACTCACTGTCACTCTCGCACTCACTCTGCACTCACTGTCACTCTGCACTCAGTCTGCACTCACTGTCACTCTGCACTCACTCTGCACTCACTGTCACTCTGCACTCACTCTGCACTCACTGTCACTCTGCACTCACTCTGCACTCACTGTCACTCTGCACTCACTCTGCACTCAATGTCACTCTGCACTCACTGTCACTCTGCACTCACTGTCACTCTGCATTCACTCTGCACTCACTGTCACTCTACACTCACTCTGCACTCACTGTCACTCTGCACTCACTCTGCACTCACTGTCACTCTGCACTCACTCTGCACTCACTGTCACTCTGCACTCACTGTAACTCTGCACTCACTCTGCACTCACTGTCACTCTGTACTCACTCTGCACTCACTGTCACTCTGCACTCACTCTGCACTCACTGTCACTCTCCACTCACTCTGCACTCACTGTCATTCTGCACTCACTGTAACTCTGCACTCACTCTGCACTCACTGTCACTCTGCACTCACTCTGCACTCACTGTCACTCTGCACTCACTCTGCACTCACTGTCACTCTGCACTCACTCTGCACTCACTGTCATTCTGCACTCACTCTGCACTCACTGTCACTCTGCACTCACTCTGCACTCACTGTCACTCTGCACTCACTCTGCACTCACTGTCACTCTGCACTCACTGTAACTCTGCACTCACTCTGCACTCACTGTCACTCTGCACTCACTCTGCACTCACTGTCACTCTGCACTCACTCTGCACTCACTGTCACTCTGCACTCACTTTCACTCTGCACTCACTGTCACTCTCGCACTCACTCTGCACTCACTGTCACTCTCGCACTCTGCACTCACTGTCACTCTGCACTCAGTCTGCACTCACTGCCACTCTGCACTCACTCTGCACTCACTGTCACTCTGCACTCACTCTGCACTCACTGTCACTCTGCACTCACTGTCGCTCTGCACTCACTGTCACTCTCGCACTCACTCTGCACTCACTGTCACTCTCGCACTCACTCTGCACTCACTGTCACTCTGCACTCAGTCTGCACTCACTGTCACTCTGCACTCACTCTGCACTCACTGTCACTCTGCACTCACTCTGCACTCACTGTCACTCGGCACTCAGTCTGCACTCACTCTGCACTCACTGTCACTCTGCACTCACTCTGCACTCACTATCACTCTGCACTCACTCTGCACTCACTGTCACTCTGCACTCACTCTGCACTCACTCTGCACTCACTGTCACTCTGCACTCACTGTCACTCTGCACTCACTGTCACTCTTGCACTCACTCTGCACTCACTGTCACTCTCGCACTCACTCTGCACTCGCTGTCACTCTGCACTCAGTCTGCACTCACTGTCACTCTTCACTCACTCTGCACTCACTGTCACTCTGCACTCACTCTGCACTCACTGTCACTCTGCACTCACTGTCACTCTACACTCACTCTGCACTCACTGTCACTCTGCACTCACTCTGCACTCAATGTCACTCTGCACTCACTGTCACTCTGTACTCACTGTCACTCTGCACTCACTCTGCACTCACTGTCACTCTACACTCACTCTGCACTCACTCTGCACTCACTGTCACTCTGCACTCACTCTGCACTCACTGTCACTCTGCACTCACTCTGCACTCACTGTCACTCTGCACTCACTGTCACTCTGCACTCACTCTGCACTCACTCTGCACTCACTGTCACTCTGCACTCACTCTGCACTCACTGTCACTCTGCACTCACTGTCACTTTGCACTCACTGTCACTCTCGCACTCACTCTGCACTCACTGTCACTCTGCACTCAGTCTGCACTCACTGTCACTCTGCACTCACTCTGCACTCACTGTCACTCTGCACTCACTCTGCACTCACTGTCACTCTGCACTCACTGTCACTCTGCACTCACTGTCACTCTCGCACTCACTCTGCACTCACTGTCACTCTCGCACTCACTCTTCACTCACTGTCACTCTGCACTCAGTCTGCACTCACTGTCACTCTGCACTCACTCTGCACTCACTGTCACTCTGCACTCACTCTGCACTCACTGTCACTCTGCACTCAGTCTGCACTCACTGTCACTCTGCACTCACTCTGCAATCACTCTGCACTCACTGTCACTCTGCACTCACTGTCACTCTGCACTCACTGTCACTCTGCACTCACTCTGCACTCACTGTCACTCTGCACTCACTCTGCACTCACTGTCACTCTGCACTCACTCTGCACTCACTGTCACTCTGCACTCACTCTGCACTCACTGTCACTCTGCACTCACTGTCACTCTTGCACTCACTCTGCACTCACTGTCACTCTCGCACTCACTCTGCACTCACTGTCACTCTGCACTCACTCTGGACTCACTGTCACTCTGCACTCACTCTGCACTCACTGTCACTCTGCAATCACTCTGCACTCACTGTCACTCTTCACTCACTCTGCACTTAATGTCACTCTGCACTCACTGTCACTCTGCACTCACTGTCACTCTGCACTCACTCTGTACTCACTGTCACTCTGCACTCACTGTCACTCTGCACTCACTCTGCACTCACTGTCACTCTGCACTCACTGTCACTCTGCACTCACTCTGCACTCACTGTCACTCTGCACTCACTCTGCACTCAGTCACTCTGCACTCACTCTGCACTCACTGTCACTCTGCACTCACTCTGCGCTCACTGTCACTCTGCACTCACTTTCACTCTGCACTCACTGTCACTCTCGCACTCACTCTGCACTCACTGTCACTCTCGCACTCACTCTGCACTCACTGTCACTCTGCACTCAGTCTGCACTCACTGCCACTCTGCACTCACTCTGCACTCACTGTCACTCTGCACTCACTGTCACTCTGCACTCACTGTCACTCTCGCACTCACTCTGCACTCACTGTCACTCTCACACTCACTCTGCACTCACTGTCACTCTGCACTCAGTCTGCACTCACTGTCACTCTGCACTCACTCTGCACTCTCTGTCACTCTGCACTCACTCTGCACTCACTGTCACTCTGCACTCACTCTGCACTCACTGTCACTCTGCACTCACTGTCACTCTCGCACTCACGGTCACTCTCGCACTCACTCTGCACTCACAGTCACTCTCGCACTCACTCTGCACTCACTGTCACTCTGCACTCACTCTGCACTCACTGTCACTCTGCACTCACTCTGCACTCACTGTCACTCTGTACTCACTGTCACTCTGCACTCACTCTGCACTCACTGTCACTCTGCACTCACTCTGCACTCACTGTCACTCTGCACTCACTGTCACTCTGCACGCACTGTCACTCTGCACTCACTCTGTACTCACTCTGCACTCACTGTCACTCTGCACTCACTCTGCACTCACTGTCACTCTGCACTCACTGTCACTCTGCATGCACTGTCACTCTGCACTCACCCTGCACTCACTCTGCACTCACTGTCACTCTGCACTCACTCTGCACTCACTGTCACTCTGCACTCACTCTGCACTCACTGTCACTCTGCACTCACTCTGCACTCACTGTCACTCTGCACTCACTCTGCACTCACTGTCACTCTGCACTCACTGTCACTCTGCACGCACTGTCACTCTGCACTCACTGTCACTCTGCACTCACTCTGCACTCACTGTCACTCTGCACTCACTGTCACTCTGTGGGGCGGAGCTCCGAGCCGTCTTGTTACGATAATTAAATGGATCTGGGCTTGCGTGCTTTTTCTTGTAACAAAAAAAAAAAAGCGAAGCTGTGGAGAGAAAGCCGTGCGATTTACCTTCCCCATCTCCAGGTCCGCTCACCCACACCCAAGAAATAAAACCGTATTATCAACGCAAAAAACACCGTGCCTTTGTGTGTCAAATGTTCGGTCATTGTCTTTGCAATAAAAGTGATACATGTTTTCCCCCTTAATTTAGTTGGTGTGATGAAAATAAAAATGTATTTCCTATGTGTTTAATAGCTGGTGAAAGTTGTACTGCGTCTATCCCTGTGTGCGCTGCTCACGTGCCTCAAGTGCCAGGCATTCCACGGACATAATCTCGGAGTTATGTGAATGTAAAAGTACTTAATCAAGCGCGAACTTCTACCTGAGTGCCACTTGCTGCTATCAGAGGCGGGTCTGAGGCAAATCAGCTGAAAGGAGGCTTCTTGCTGAGCTCAGTGTGTGCTAGTCTGGCGGAAGAAGCCAGGGGAATGCATGAGAGTGTGTGTGTGTCCGGGTGCGTGAAGTGTGTGCTGGAAATAGTGAACACACGTGTTTGCATGTGTGTGCACTGGTGAGTTCCAGTGAATGAGTGTGGGGTGCATGTAATTTTGTGTGTGTGTGCTGGAGATAGTGAACACATGTGCCAACACTTACACATGAAAGGATGCAGACGAACGCGCGCCCACCAAACTCACTGCAGACTGGTGAATGCGCCCGACCATCTGGATTCTATTACCGCGGCACCCTGACAGCTCGTAATTGAAAATGTATTACACTCCCCTGTGCATAACCGCACAGAATATGCAGGAAGTGCCGAAACTGAAATCCATATGGCCTATTGCGTGAAGGCTACTACAAACACAGCACCGCGAGGACCAATTACCATGCAGATGGCAAAAAAAACTACCGAAAAATCTCGCGCACTGAGGAATTTTTACTACACTATTCTGAGCCCCGTAACAAAACGGCTCGGAGCTCCGCTCCACTTCTGACGAAGTGGTGACGTAGGCCGAGCCCTAAAAAGGGCACAGCTGTAACTCATTAATAAAGATTCACATGTGACATATTGTTCCACACCAATGTTTTTAAATCTTACAAAAGTTTCGTACCATCAGGTTGCATCACTACAGCATACCTGCCACCTCAATAAAACGAAAACCACGCGTCACAAGATCGCGCATCCACAGGGTGACTGCCACTGGGTCTTGTCACCTGTAGGAAATTAACAAAGCAGAACAACCCCATGACCATTCATGATGGACCTTCTCATTACTCACACCGAATGTGTAAAGTGCTCTTCCACATCACTCACAGATCAGAGGGAATATCCCACATTCAATCTTTACAGTGGTAGATATGTCGGCTTCAAATGAGAGCAAAAGGTTGTTACTCTCAAAGCAACCTCTGTACTAACGCACGATATGTGATTGCTACAGCGAAGCTGTCATTATAGAACTTACTCGAACCCTCACAAACAAACACGCTGTCATGCAGACTTCC
Organism: Lissotriton helveticus; assembly: GCF_964261635.1. Lineage (NCBI taxonomy): Eukaryota > Metazoa > Chordata > Amphibia > Caudata > Salamandridae > Lissotriton > Lissotriton helveticus. The sequence continues at coordinate 307,101,063 of NC_136063.1, read as the reverse complement.
ACGACTGCCACTCATACTCTTACCGCAACCTCGGACCTGAGGCTTTTCAAATCATCCGGCCGCCATGTCTGCCACTACGGGCCAAATAAAGGTAATGTGACGTGTCACGTGACGTGACACGTACTCGGTGGTCACATGGCTATAGCGCCGGAACCACCCGCGGCGGGCGCCATCATGGAATGGGGAGGCTAATCTAAAAAATCGCTTCGACTATGCATCACTCCGTAATTTACACGGAGGCTGAAATCGCAAGTCGTACAGTTTGTAATGGCATACCTCGACAAACCAGAAAGCGCAGAGGCAAAGCCTTCTGAACCCATCAATGCAGGAATTCTTTCTATTACTGGGAGATATGTAAGTTCTATAATCCCACTGATGTTAAAGAATTGCACGCAAGACCTAATTTGCACCCAGTGTTCATTGGTGATTGTTTGTCTCAAAACATTACTACAATTTCGTTTTAAATACTTTTTCTTTGTTATTATCAGATGGGAGCCACGAGCCATTAAATTTCAACCATACTCATTTCCACAATTTCGGATCAAAACATTTATTGAACCTATTTGCCATCCTTAATGCTAGAATGATAGAGAAAGGGGGGGGCACGTCATCCACCCTGGTAACTCTCACAATTGAAGAGGCATTGTGCCAAAAGAGGTGGTATCCAGTGCTCAGCACCAATGCCAATGACCACTGCACAACCAGGCTGGAAAAACAATCGATATATACTGAAACTGTACAGTACAAGTTTCAGTTGTTATATACTGATGACAAACTAATGCTCGATTGCTGACCTTGTTCCATTCAATGAGGTCATTAAACCCCACCCTGTCAGTCTTTTCTGAAAATATCCATTTTGCCTGCTTTCATGCCAGGATCAACTCAATGTTGTGTGTATCCCCGAGAATCCTCTCAAGGAAAGTCCACCTTAGATCCCTAGGGTCATGCTGCTTCTCAACAAAATGCTGGCCCAACCTAGTCGTCAATTTCTTGGCTTTCAGAGTGCTGAGATGCTCCTGTATCCGTACTTTACCTTTCTTGAAGTCAGACCAATGTAGTGTAAGCCGCAACTGCATGTAAGTCTATAAATAGCATTAGCAGTGTTGCAATTGCTAAACTTAGTTAGAAACCATTCTCGTCCATCTTCCAGCATCACACTTTTTGTTGCTTTTGTAAGAGCGCACACTGAACATCCTCCACAAGGATAATGCCCAGAAGGTAAAGTGGAGGCTGGGGGTGAATTCAAAGAGCGAGTATGTACTAGCTTGTCTTTGAGACTCGATGCTCTTTTAAAAGCAAAGCGTGACTGTGGCATTTTGCTAGTGGGGGTGTCCAAAATGGACCAGTGTTTCCTGACTATTTGTCTAACTTTCATTGATAGTGGATCAAAGGTAGTAACAACAGGCAGGCATTCAGATTTATTTTTTATATTACGATGAAGCAAAGCTTCACGCGGTGTGTTAAGTGCCCGTTTGCATGCCTGTTTGATGGTTTTGCCAGGATATCCCCTAGTTTGTAGCTTCTCCACCAGCTCCTCTGATTGTTCAGCAAATTTCTCTGACGTGGAGCAATTGCGTCGGTAGCGCAAAAATTGCCCCACGGGGAGATTATCCCGGAGGGATCTGGGGTGGAACGATTGATAGTGCAAGAGGGAGTTTCTGTCACTAGGTTTCTGATGGACGTTGGTAACCAGGCCATAATACAATGTCAACGTCCAAATACACGGCCTCAGAATTACTATAGGTCCATGTGAAATACAAACTAGCATCCGCCTGATTAAGCCAGATGAAAAATTCCTTGAGCCGTTCCTCTGGCCTGGTCCAGATGCAGAAAATGTCATCGATATATCGCCTCCAAAGAGAAATATTCTCTTTGAAGGGATTAGTCGGATGGTAAATGACATTCTCCTCAAACTGGCCTACATAAATGCAGGCCAGACTGGGAGCGAAGGTAGCTCCCATCAAAGTACCCGATACCTGCAGATATAAGTGGTTTCGATATTCAAAAACATTTTTTGTGAGAGCTAACTCAATGCATCTCAAAACAAATTACTGGGGGGTATCATAAAACCAGTCCATATCCTCAAGAGCCCGCGCTGCTGCCACCAGCGTAGCATCTTGGGGTATGCTGGTATATAGCACCTCTATATCAATCGTCACTATATACTGATTCATAGGGTCAAACTCCACCTTTTTCAAAATATTCAAAACATCAGTCGTGTCTTGTAAAAATGAGGGCTGATTAATTACCGACTCTCTAAGAGAAAAATCAGAGAATTGAGAGAGGGGCTCCAGTACTGACTGAAAGCCCGAAACAATCGGGCGGCCTGGGGTGGGCGCTGGGGCTTATGGATCTTGGGCAAGATGTAGAATGCCGGTGTTCTTGGTTTTGTATTTATCAGAAAATCTGCCTCCTTATGTGTAATCCACTTCTTCTCCAGCGCTTCCACCACCCAGGTCTTGATGGTCTCTTGCAGGTCAGGTGTGGGGTCCCTCACCAAGGGATGATAATTTGTACGTGACCCCCAACAACCTAAGGACTTCAGCATCGTAGTCACTGGTGTTAAGCACTACGACAGCACCGCCCTTGTCGGCTGACTTGATTATGATAGATTTATTGTTCTGTAAAGATTTGACAGCTAGCCAGTCTGTTTTGCTCATATTATTCTGGCGGGTCTGTCCTGAGGTCCGTTCAAGAGTTTCTATGTCATTCAACACTTTTTGTTTGAATACAGTCACCTCAGGGCCTACTGCGGCGCATCATAATTCATCAAATTCATCATAAGCTGCTTGCACAGATAGGGTAAAATCTGGATATAATGAAATGGCATTGCCTTTGTATGTAGTTGAGCCATGCTCCCTCGCCAATCGCAGGACCATATTGCAGTCACGATAGTTCAGGAGGCAAGCTATTATGGGACGGGCTGGTGCCCCAGGGGGAGGTCTTGGACCAAGGGAGTGGTGTGACTGTTCAACAATGAACACTGCCAATAAACTTTCACCAAAGAGCTCGCAGAGCAAGTTTTGAATGTTACCTTTCATCCTTGTGATGGCAGTAGGCTCAGGAATCCCAGGGATGTGAATGTTATTCTTCCTGGATCTCTTTACCAGGTCTTCTTTTTAGTCTTTGATAAGAGCTAGCACCTTATCAATGAGTAATAGATGTTCTTTTGGTCGGCTTGAGTGTCATCCGCCTCAGAGACACGATTTTCTGCCCTGTGGGTTATAAGGTCCATCATAAACCCAGACTCACTGGAAGGGGGGGAGGAACAGGAATTATCTTCAGGGAAGAGCTGAATATCACCATGCTGGACATAGATGAAACCTCCTGTGCAGAGTTTTTAGGGTTCTCAATCAAAGATGAGTCAGGACATTTTTTATCTGGCATGGCCTGTTACAGACCGCAGGGGGCCATCAATGCACTGCAACAGCAGGAACTGATTGATGTAATTAACAACATGACACTCACACACACCTGACTTTTAGTCTTGGGGGATTTCAATTTGTGGACCAATGGAAGACTGGATACGGCCTTCTATAACATCACAAAGTCCTGTGCCAATCTGAGACTGAAACTCGAGCAGATCGCCCCACTGAAAGTCATCAGAAAACGAGGCAGCCCGTCTGCACCATGGTACACTGAGGGCTTGAGAAATCTCAAGCTCTCATGCAAAATGGCCGAAAGACAGTGGAGGAGGGACTACACGTTAAAGACAGAATAAATTGGAGACTCTCAATAATAAAATATAAAAAGGAAATAGCTACTGCTAAAGCAGAACATTTTGCAGCCATCATACTGAAAAGCGCCAACAAATCAAGGGACATTTTTAGAATAGTAAGAGAAATGACACACCCTGAATGTACTAACAGTAACATCAAACCCTCCCAGGAGTTGTGTGATGGACTGGCTTCCTTCTTCCAGGACAAAATAAATAAAATAGTGGAGAGTATGGAAGATCTACCTCCTCTCATTCCAGCACAGCAGAGCACAGGGACAAAAAGTAAGAATGAAGAAGGAACTGCCGAGTCTGCTCCCCCCTCCCCCCCCCGCCCCAGGGTCTCCCCGGACAATTTTGCAATTCCTGAGAAGGACTTTGTTCAAGTGGCCCTTGGAATCTCCTCTGGATCACCATTGGATCCTCTGCCCCACAAGATTATGAAGGAATTTGGGTCAGAATTCTTAACTATTCTTCGACAACTATGTGGTCAATCCCTTAGCACAGGCATTGTGCCAGCTAAATGGAAGCAGGCTGTTATTACCCCACTTTTGAAAAAACCCACCCTTGATCCTGGTTGCCACAAGAACTACCGGCCAATCTCACTTCTACCCTAGCCGATTAAGATCGCGGAACGCCTGGTCAGTAGGTCCCTGTCCCTCTTCCTGGAGACAAATAACATACTAGCGGAGAAACAGTTTGGTTTTAGACTGGGTCATGGGACAGAATCAGCTCTTGCAATGGTATTGGACAGCCTTCGAATGCGAGTGGACAGGGGCGAGTCAGCAATCTTAATCTTGCTGGACCTGCCCGCCGCTTTCGATACGGTGAACCATGACATTCTGCTGACAAGGCTGGAGACCTTTGGGGTGAAAGGGATGGCGCTTAATTGGCTGCGATCCTATCTGTCTGACAGATGGCAGTTGGTGGCACTCCCTCCATACCAATCTGAATTTGTCATAGTCTTACATATGTGCAGGCACTGTAGCAGAAGAGGTGCTGGTACACAACTTCAGGGTCAAGACAGTGGGTGAAGACCTGCACGGAGCATTGAGGGGCTGCAGCTAGAGACTCAGCACCAGGGACTGACAGTGTTTTTATCTGTATGCCAGATAAGGAACTGTATCGGCGTGTTCATAGTCATTTCAGGACATATCCTTAGTCCATTGCTTGGCTCTCGCCGTGTGTTTCAACCATGTGGGGCCGTGCCAGGAGAATGCGGGAGTGGGGCTGCAAGTGTGTTCTGGCCCGATATGGGCCGAGTGAGGTCAGTGAAGCCAGGTGCAGAACAGGGCCCTGGGACAGCAGGCAGTTAGGGATGGGACACTGTGATGTACATAGATAATACATCCCCCGCTCGAGGCCAAGTATGTTGTATAGGCAGTAGGCCCAGGATCCGTCAGTGCGGAGGCCATGGATTGTCCAGCCTGCGCAGCCCCTTGCTTGGATCAGGCAGCTCCAGTGAGCCCCCTTCGGTGGTTAGGCCACACCAGTTTCCTCATATCTGCAATCTCTTCTCAATCTGCCCATTCCAAAGCTGCGCAGCTCGGACCGACCCCACCCATTGACCCAGACTCACTGCAGTCAACGGCTAGTATACTGCAGGCCGCAGGTGGGGCGTGGCTCCACGTCTCCTAAACTGCTCCCACGAGCCAGCAATCCACCTGGTTCAGGTACACAAGGAGGCACGAGCAGGTACTGTGCTGCAGTTAGATGGTAGGTGATGCCCCCAGCGTTGTTGGCTAATGTACAGATTTGGAAGTATGGCCAGCTGAGCCCTCTATAGAGCAGCTATCTTACTGCTCGGCAAGACCACGCCCTGCCATTCACTAGAGTTGAGATGACAGCAGAGGGCGCGCTGGCCCTTCTATTTAATGAAATGCCACCAGACTTGATGCTAGCATGCATCAGGGCCGGACTAGCCGTAGCGGGCACCGGGCAATCCCCCGGTGCGACGCACGGGTGGGGGCCAGTTTTGGGCCCTTGGGGCCGCTTTTGTTACAGGGCCATTTTTGCAGCATAGCTGCAAAATTGACCCTGTAACAGAATCGGAAGAAAACCGGACCTGGAAAAGAGCTGGAAACCGGACCTGGAAAAGGGCTCGGCGGTACCCGTGGGGTTGGCCGAGCACTTTGCCAGGCCCGGTTTTGGATCCCAGTCCGGCCCTGGCGTACATGCTGTTGTGTTGGCGCGGTGGCCTACTCCAAATATGTCCGCCCACTTGCTAAGCGTTCTATTGTTACTGAGCTGTCATTACAAGCCTGCAATTGCCCAACCCTTGTCAGTGAAGGAAGGGTAAATAAAATGCCGTGCCCCGCTAAATTAATACTAACAATCTAAATCAATAGATGTGCTCAACTCATTGTGTGTGGAGGCTTTGGTGGGCCTACAAATAATGAAAAGGCAGGTAAGGATCAAATGAATGAAATGCAGAGCAAAAACATTTGAATTAGTAATAGTCAACTCCTTATATGTAGGGGCATTTTCAGGCCTGCAAAATATGTAAAGGCTTATAAGGATCAAATACAAGCCCCTCATAAGCGAGAATTACAAAAGTGTAACTAGTAATGAAACAAGTGATGATTTCTTAAACATGGCAGTATTTCAAATTAGTTAAACTGTTATTCATACTTAGCAGTCACTGATGCCCTTATATCTGTATCACCTCTTAGGGAGTTCAAACACGTAGTAGGCATTACAAGTCAATTAGTTTATGCATCAACAAAAAAACATTTAAAGGAAGGCTATTGGCAATATTATGAATTAATCCAGGAATTGTATATAACTTAGCAATTGCCTGTGCCCTGACAACTGTGTCACCTCCTTGAGTGGTAGACATTACACATCAATGTAGTTTGTGCATGAGAATCAAAGCATCTCAAACTAAGGCACGATGAGGCTTCAAGTAAAGGCATTGCCGGCTTATCAGCTTCAGTTATCTTGGGATGACTGAATTTAAAGAGAAAAAAATCTGCCTTTATGGAAAGGTCTCTCATCCTGTCCCTAAAGGGTGGCGTAAAAACAGAGCTATCAAAAGGGAGAGATCTAAAATTCTTGAGCTGGAATGCCCGACAATACAAGAGAAAAACGGTTATTGCAATCCCTCCCTGTTCCTTCCTCTGGAAGAACTTAGCATACCAGATACAACGATTTAGTTCTCCTTGTAGCTTCTTAAAAGCGTCCAACTTAAATTTCAGCGGCATCATGTCAAATATAAATGTGAATTTCAGGAGTATGGACATTTTGAGAACATGTGATCTTCCTAGAAAGAAGCGTGGAAATCCACTTCAAGCCTTAGTAGCTTTTTGGTTTCTATCACTGATTTTTTAGAGTTTGTCTTCGCCAGTTTATCAAGGTCTTGCCCCACCTGAATTCTTAGATATCTTATCTCCTGTTTTACTGGTGGACTAAGGCACTGAGTATTCCTCTCCAGGATTGTGTTCTTTTGCTGACTAATTTAGTTCCACAAGACCTAACCAAAATCTTCTAAGGTACCTACAATCTCTGGGGGAGATTTTCCCAAATCACTAGTGCATATCATTAAATCATCAGCATATGAGGTAACTTTTTTCTCCCAACCCTTACATTCAAATTGAATGATGTTTCGGTTTGCCTAATTATATTAACCAGGGGTTCTGTATACAGGTTAAAAAGCAAGGGTGACAGATGGCAACACCCTGATGCATCCCTCTTCTAATACTTATTTGCTTGGTAAGTTTGCCATTTACTAGGAGTTTTGCAGTATGGTTTTTATATATAGATTACACCACTATGGAGAAAACCTTCCCCAAATCATGTTGTTTAATGACCCAGTGTAGAAAAGGCCAACTAACCCTATCACATATTTTGGGAGCATCTAAAGTAAGAACTGTCAAAGGGATTTTATCATCTATGACCATATCTTTTGCTCCAATCAACTCATGCGTGAGATCATGTAGCTGCCTGCCTCTGATGAAACCCTTCTGATCTTAAATTTCTGCATGTCCTACTTTTAAATACAAGGCACCTTTCCATGTGCTACAAGGCTTACATAGGCGTGCCTTATTAGTATTTAAAAATAAGTTTTTGACCTGTCAAAAGGGTTTATTTTGACAGGTCAAATTGCAGTTTATACACTGCTACTGTCAGTCTACAATGGTAGGCCGGAAGCCATGTTTGCACTGCCACTGTAGTGGATGACACAAAATGTGCTGCAGTCCACTAGTCACATTTAACTTCTAGTCTCTGGGTACATGTTGTATTATATACTAGGGACTTACAGGAAAGTTAAATGTAGCAATTAGGATTATGTAAATTCCTCCTTGTTAAAAAAAGGAGGACAGGCACTTTGCTACTGGTTAGCAGGGGGTAAAGTGCAGCAAGTTCTGAAGCCATCGAAAATACAAAAATCTGGGGAATAACACACAAAAAAGTCAATTTCCCACAGTACCCTTTGATATTGTTACAAATAAATATGTTTGTGGGCTTGTGTAGAGATAGGGTGAATATATTGGGAAATATTTTCAAATAATTTAAAAATAAATATCATTTCTTAATAGCACTCGAGGGCAAATCAAGTACATTTTGAGAATGTGATCAGGAAACACTAGATGAAATGTGAGTAGTTAAACACATATGTTTGCAGTCAATACATACAATGCCCAGTCATTACAGCAACCTCTTTACTAATATCTAATCTCCTTTTGAAAGCCCATATTCTTATTTAAAGAGGGAGAGAATTGTACTGAGTGGGGCTCTTTATAGGTCTAACACAGAGATGGCTTTAGCTGTGTGGGAGAGCTTATTTGATTGATAAAATTAGCATTGTTTGGTTTGTTCGGCTCAGCCCCACACAACCATTTCTTGGTGAAAGTGGCATTTTGGATCTGCCCACAGCACTATTTTCCTCTTTACTGTCATGGTACTGGCTATTAGGTGTATATATTAGTTCACCAAACCAATGCTTCAGTTGAAACACACAGATGATAATCATGTCCAAGCACTGCAATGAAATGACACCCCTTCACACGTTACCACCCTCCATAAACCCCACTTATTCTCACTCACTGAAAGGTCCTCAGATAGACACTGAGTTATGAGTATGACACTGCACACAACCACTATAATGTATCAGCTATGGTATGCAATAGACACCAAGCACATCATGTATGAAGTTGTGCTTCGGCCAGGCCCTTTGCCCAATGCTTTGTGTACAGCCAACCTCCACTGCAAACAGCCTGGCCTAAGGAATGAGCACAGTGGGAGTTGGACTTAGGGCCTGTGCTGTGGCCAGGCCCTGCACTCTCTCACCACAGGTGACCAACCAGTGGGGGTTGGGCACTAGGCCTGGCCTCTTTTGCTATATGCTCAGCCTTCGTTTTACATGACCTCTGATCTAGTACAGTTCGAATAAGTGAAGGTCCTGGCCTCTGTGTGAAAACCACTTCAGGCTGACAAGCACCACTGTGCACTGGCCTTTGGACATGCACAGAAGGGGATGGGTGCAGGTCCTTCACTGTGGCCTGACTGTGCACCCAGCCCACTGCAGATGAACAACTACCAAAGAGCCCCCCATTTGACCATGCAGAATAGACATTGCGTGCAGACCCTGCATCAAACCCACTAAGGTAGGGGTCTTCAAACTGGGGGTTGTGCCCCCCTAGGGGACCCTTAACTGATCCCAGGCGGTCACCAGGATCTGGTCAAAAGAAGCATCATGCTGATGGCAGTGCTTTGTTTTAAGCTAAAAACAAACGATCGGCTAGCAGCAACTCTGTAATGGGCGATGTGTAAATGATTTAACATAACTGTAATGTTTAAGACATACCTAAACATTGCAAATTGAATAGAATAATTGTGGAAAATTCTGAGGGGGGCCCAATTATGTTTTTTATACTGGGGGGTGCATCATTCAAAAGTTTGAAGACCACTGCACTAAGGCATAAAACCCCAGCTGAGCACGGCATCTTGGGCAATGGGCAATGAGAGTTGGGCACAAGGCCTAAACCTCCATCCAGACTGTGCAACCGACCCACCCCTAGCGCTCAATGTCCGATGTATATGAGGATTTTGTTTAAGATTTGTTGATCTAGTTATAGGATCTATTGAACTACAAATCTCTGTTCGACCTTCTGCAAGGTTCAAGGACCTGAGTTTGGTTTGTAAACTGTGCAAAAAGACCAAGATGGCTCTTGAAGTTTGCTATGGGGTTGCAGTCCCCTGCCATAAACCTTGTGGCAGGTTTGCACTGGTATCTATGAATCTGGCACTGAGAGCAGCAAACTGCACTGTAAAATGAACTTTTTTTTTCAAATTTTCAAACATGGGGGATCCTTTGAGGCCACCCCCACATGAATCTAGGGTCATGGTGTACTCATCCTTCCCATTATGTGTCCTGTCTACATTTTTTCAGGGCACAGGGATCGAGTCCATGCATCCCGTAATGGTGTGTGCAACATTTGTCTTGAAGTTGCATATAGCCAAACAGATTTTTACCCCAAGTGTGGGTTCATTGACCCAAAATATACACTGGGAGGAAAGCCTCATTGTGCAATGGGGATGGGAATTCTTTTAGTTGTTGGGTTTGTGGAACTCCGCTAATTACCAGTCTAGATATTTCTTAAATGTAACATCTTAATTTTCAAAGAGAGACACTTTTTAAAATGCTAATACTGCAAGGCTTTACACCAAACTAAGCAAAGGCACTTCTTTGAGGTAAATTCAACCTTGATGTCAAATTTAGAGTAATTCCGCTTAGCTGGTTTTCTTTTGTACCGAGGAGGAAAGAATCCAATGGGAATTAAAACTGAAATGGTACTTTCATTACACAAGCCCTTTTTTTGCCCCCTGCTCAATGGATGTGTATGAAACTGCAAAACAAATAATGTGGTGAAGGGTCCTAGGGATGTTTATAGACCTGTATCAGATTCCTTCCCCTACAAAACACTGTATAAAGCAACAAATAAATCCGATGGTCTGTTAGTTGGGAAGAGGACCAGACAAACATATAACATGGAGAATACTACAAAGAACTCATGAGCAAAGTAAAGAGAACCTTACATAAGATAGGATTTCCATCAATTACCAAAGTGGTCAGTGTCATCATTTGGATATCCTTCCCACCATCCACTATACCTCTTGATCACAGAGGAAAACAATGTGGATTAGGTTTCGATAAGGTCAAAAAGGAAGGAAACAGGCTTTTGAATAATAATAACCACGATGATTCAGTGATAGAATATTAGTGCAGTGTGTGCAAGTGAGGTTAAAAAAGGAGTTAGAAGGGAAAACACTTTAATTGAAAATATCTCTTGTAATCCTTATAAAACATAGTGCAGAAGCAGCTTGAAAATATACATTCTGCCTCACAATATGGTCGACATGTTTCAGCTTTCTTGACTCCTGGTCATAGGCTTTCTTCAGGACCTAGATGGATTTTAAATTGCTACTGCATTATAAATGACGTGAAAAAGTATTGTTCCAGTTTGACGCCAGACACTGACAATTATATTTCACAACATTTGCAAAATTCACAATACTTTGTGAAAAAATATGTGATTTTGAGCCCTGCTGTATAGACATTCCTCCTCCTATAGCCTTACAAAATGTAGTGTTATCTAAAGAGATCTAAAGAGATGAGTAGGAAATCATGATGCAAGTATCTTCAGTGCCATTTAACTTACAAGCAAATAAAAAACATGAACACAAATATAGTAATGTCACTCAGACATTTTCCTTCTTTGGACTGTAAGGTGAACAAAAACTCATAATATAAGACAGTAAGTAAACTCCATGGACGAAAAGCAGTTATAGAATGTAAAAGCTGCTGAAAAAATAAATAACAGAATGATCAATATAAGGAAGGTGAAGAATGCTGGAGAATGGCTGTTATTTGTCTTTGTCTTTACAAATAATCAGTATTATGTACCCCCCATACCCTGAGAAGGAAAACCCTATTTTATCGCAAGACACTGAGAGCCTGGTTTAGATCTCAGCAGGTGGGTTACTCCGTCACAAAAGGAGGGATATCCCATCCTTCCAAATGCCTGCATCCTAATTTAGGGAAACTAGTTCCTCATAATTTGCAGGTGAGGGCATAGATATATGAGTCTCTGGCTGATATGCCTTCAGTGTCCTCCGGGTCCTCACTGTCCTGAGGCATTAGTAAGCTGTTACTTTTGTTTACAGCTCAGAAATAATTTTTAATGGTTATTTACGTTATTTGTGTGTAGTGAATTAAACCTTCCTACTATGTATGCATCTTCCCAAATGTCTGTGAAAGTGTAGTTACAATAGTGAAATTGAATTGATTGTCTTAAAAAAAATTAATTACTTTTGATGGGATTAATTTTGAAAAGAAATATCTATTTTTTTAATTACTAAATTATATAGGTTTGTTTTGTGTTGTATTATTTAACATTATGAATATAGTTTTATTCATGAATTGGTTTTATTTCTATACTAAATGCATTGTAATTTGCAATTTAATGTTAACTGAATTCCATTATTTTATAATACAAAATGTACTAAGTAATTGTAAAAATGACTTTCAAGTTATAAGTTCATACAGTAACACTTTCTATTTGATCAAATATATAACATTGTTTTTTAAATAACTTACTTTTTAAAGGAATATCTTAATTTTCATTTGACATCACAATAATGTCAATTGCAATTATATATCAAACAGCATTTCGATACATACTTTTACTTACCAATATAATGTTGATATTTTGGAACACATTATTTTTTTATAGACAATATTGTTGTACTTTACTGTATGTGTATGTAAATATTTTTGCACTATAATATTTTGGTGGATTACATTTATATTATATTGTATACATGCTGATTAATTCTGGGGATAGTCAGTATATCGAATATAGACCATACTTTCAGTAAAGGGATGAAATGAAACACTATGGGCCCGATTCACAAAGGTAAACTTACACTTTTGTGTTTTTCTACTTTTGGGTATTCACAAAGGTAAACGTAGACCAAAGGTAAGTTTATACCAAAAGTCTAACGTTACTTCTTTTTGGTATTCACAAAGTTAAACTTAGACTAAACATCTAACTTTACTAGTAGTAACTTAACTTTGTTAATACCCAAAAGTAGTAAAGTTAGACTGTTGAGCACGTCTTTGCCTTCTGCTGCCTTTGATCCATCTTCTGGTTGGTGGGGTGGACATGGCTCATCATCATAATTTTACAGCTGATTTTAGGACTGTACTGTAGTGCACTGCTACTCTTGTGTAGACATCTGAAACAACTCTTGAGCAGACCAACGGTCCTCTCTGTCACATTACGAGTGCTTTTATGCACTGCATTGTAACGGTGCTCGCATGGAGTGGATGGATTTAACATGGGGTGAGGATGAATAGCGCACAGCATATGCACTGGTTCTACAATGACAATATAGATTCACTGTCATGAGTTACTGCTTCTGCACTATGTGCGACAGAGTGAAAAAGAAATCGACCTAGTAGATATCCCTCTCCAAATTCACCACCAATTAGCCGGGTGTAGATTCCACTATGGCAAAAAATGAAGGAACTGCTTGTATTACCAAGGAATCTGGCCCATATATCAGCTATGAAATTTGAGGCATTGCATAGCAATTTTATGTTTAATGAATGGCTACATTTCCTGTTTCTGAAGATATACTCATTTACAGAGGGAGGACATATTGCAACATGTGTCCCATCAATGCAGCCTATGATGTGTGGAAATTGGGCTACCCGGTACAATTTCAATTTAGTGAGCTTCTAATCCTGTGGTGTGTTAGGGAATCTGATGTATTGACTGATTTTCATGAGCATTGGATTCAGAAATGCATTTAAAAAGTGTGACAGCACACTTTGGGACATCCCTCCTGCTGCAACTATTACCCCCCTGGTAGCTTCCTGAGGCTAAGAGGTGCTTGGAACATAACACCTGCACATGGGTAAGAATAGCATCGGTCCTGCAAATGTGACCATGCAGTTGTGGGTGTAGTTCAACTATTAAGTCTGATATCATTGCAGAATTGAATCTATACTCCTAATAGATTTTCTTCTCAGTCTTGTCAAACAATGATATGCGCATTCTGAAAATGTGCTCTTGTCTCCTCCTCCTTCTCTGCAAACCTGCCAGGTGCCTTATCCTCCTCGCCATGAGGTAGAGTGCAGCCAATGCGGAATGTGCTGATGCACTCTAGGCATGGTGATATAAGTTACAGCTGCTAACCTCCTTACTTGAGTTGGTGGTAAATTGCACATGCAAAATCCCCTTTTTGCGACCATTCACAATTTGCGAATGGTTCAAACATTGAATTTTGGATTACCTAATTGTGACTCGAAATTTGCGAGTCGCAATTTGTTATCATAAAATTTAGGGAATTACAAAGTTTGAAATGCCCTAATTTTGGGCTAAAATGTCTTTCACCCTTTTGTAAAAGCTTTTTTGCATTTGCAAAAGGTCAAATTTAACTATTTGCACCATTTATGAATGCAAAATCATTTGATATATATGGCCCATAACCGTTTTGCGATGTGGATGGGTGCAGTGTACCTAAGGCCAGAATCAATAGCCTACTTTCACTCACTTGAGTGAATGAAACCTCTGTTGCCTTTGTCTCAGTTGTATCCATCATGGCTGAGCATGAGGGAAGCATGCATTTTTGCTGCGCATGACATAAATGTTTTGTATGTGAGGGAAGCATGCAATACTACGTGTCCAGTGGGGCACCAAAATATTATAGTCAGATCTTCTGACATATGTATTATGTCCTATCTTTTCCAAAAATATCGCTCCATTAGAGTTAATAAATGAAAATCTACACACAATAGTATGATATTTTTGTATACAATATTTTAGACAGAATGTGTAGTAAAACATATATCAAAGCACATGAGATTCTGACATACAAATGCTTATCCTGTAATATTTCTATGTGGAAATGAAACATGCAATGCTGCTGCTTTCCAAAAAATGTTTTGTTTATATGTGAATTTGCACTAACGCCTTAGGTGCTGTACATGTTCTTCGTGTGGTTGAAGCTTATCATTCACTCTTGGTACCACAATGTCCCTGGGTTTTTTGTTAAAGATGATTATGTAAATGCTGTCTGGCGATGCACCTGATTTTTGTTTGAGAGCGGGAGATCTGCATTGTTGCTGCTTAAGCTGTAGATATATATCAAGTAATAGTAGAAAAAATCATTGCATTTTTCTACTCAAGTCAAATTGAAAGTAAAAAGGTGATTCCAAAAGGCGCAGTGCTTGTGAAATAGGTGAGTGTAAAGTGTGCTGGTGCAATACAATCTATGTATATCAATACAGAACACAGAAGGCAGACGTGTGGGCTGGAGCACATT
This sequence comes from Lissotriton helveticus, assembly GCF_964261635.1. Lineage (NCBI taxonomy): Eukaryota > Metazoa > Chordata > Amphibia > Caudata > Salamandridae > Lissotriton > Lissotriton helveticus. The sequence goes on along the minus strand of NC_136063.1, from coordinate 307,086,014 downwards.
TGAATATTCCCACGAAAAGATCCACTCTGCACAGAAGTGATCGGTATGGTTGGAGGATTCATTCCTCCTTTGTTCTAAGTGGACACATCTTCCCATGAAGGTTTGACTAATCACTGCACTCAGTTCAGGTTATTATATTCAGGGATGATCCAGTACAGCGCAGTGAGGCACAGGTTGCCCATATCTCATTTTACTCCTATCGAGAAACCTATTTCCAGAGGGCCTCAACGGCATATGGACCGGTTCCGACCCCATATTGCTACACATATCTTGTGACTGGGTATACAACACTATAGTTCGAAATATATTCCCTGCCACTTCTGTGCATCTTATGCATCACTACCACTTGGGAGCATTTCCGTAATCATCCTACAATTTGAGCAGGTTCTTCCCAAACTTGCAAAAATGTATGTATAGGGTCGAAACATTGACACAATAATAATGTACTGTTTTTATTTGATTCTGGAGCATTTCACTCTGTGTTATACTGCACACCAACTGCTTTTTCATCCTGGAGCAGTCACTATTGATGTACATAGATTGTATATCACCAGTACACTTTACATTCACCTATTCCACTTGTTTGGGATCATCTTTTTATTTTCAATTTTACTTGAGTGTAAACATGCAATAATTGTTTCTACTATTACTATACTACAAACTGAATAAACCTGTCTTGCTTAGAAATGGAACCAATCTTTTGATGGCCAAAATATTTTTCTCCAAGGAAGTAGAGGTTTACACTTCCCCCTTGAGGGACCACTGTTTCTCAATACTACCTGTTATCAGGCCATGAGGGATGCTTGCACTTCTGATCCCCTATGTGACAATTGATCTGTTGCTTTCCATGATGCGAGTTCTACCTTTGATGCCAATTTGCACGGCTGCTGCTTTGTCTTCTCTCCGGCTTTTAGTGAGCTTAGGAACACTTCCAATGTTGCTACCTGCGCTGAGTATCACCACCCCCTTTTGTACCGAGTATCTGTTCTATGCATGAAACATAATTGCTGTGACTCATGACACTGAATAATTTGTCAATAGTCACTATATGGTGGAAAGAGGAAAAAAACATTTAAGTCAATACCTATATGATGAGAGTATTGTAGAGCGAACAATTACCCTGGATAATGGTGTCCTGGTGCTAGTAGATGAATAAGAGCCAGACCTGACCTTAATTCTAACCTTAGGAAAGAGTAGGGGAATTTGTAAGTGAGCAGATCAGTACAGAAAAAACATGGTTTGAGAAACGTACAGAATTTGATAGGGTTCCTTTCAGTATGAAGATGATGAGCATCTCAGGCTTTACCTGTAATCACAGCGAAAGTGTAGCCACCAGCACAAACCATCTGTAATTTTGGAACTACTACTAGGAAGGCCATGCTTGAGTAAAGAGTCAAGCCAAGAGGATAGCAGGATATGAGGCAGGTAGGGTAGTTTTCACATGAAAAGCTTTATGGCAGAAACAAAAGGTTTTAAAAAGATGGCATTTGTGTGCTGAGAGCTAGAGCTGAGTGAGCCACCGAAAACTTGAGTCAGGTTTTAGCCATATGCCTGGCTCAGCAAAAAAGTCCTCTTGAACCTCGAGCCCAAAACGAGCTGAGCTTTCACTGGGTGTTATAGCCTACTGCCTACAAATGCTGACCATGCAAAATGGGAAGCAAGGTTGAAATGCCAGACTAGGCTCAGCATCCTATGAATCCCGGAAAAGCATTAATCGTTGCCATCAGAAACTAATATCCAGGTAGTGGCTGAATTTCATGGTGTGAAATTAGAAGATATGGCATCTGTCTATTTTCCCCTGCTTGCCAAATTGTGTGATTCTAGGCAACTATTTCATTTCAGCAAGCCTCCTTTTTGATCATCTTCCCATATGGTATCACCCTCAAATAAATGTATTCAGAGTGTGTGCTGCACGAAATCACTTTTATGTTTAATAGTCTACAATGTTGCTCCAGCTAGAAGAAGAATGTAGGGCACATATAGGGTACAAATCTGTTGTGGATGGTCCGTAAAGGTGCCAAGTCATAGACCTACCGTCACCCGCAAGCTGGAGAAAGGAAAAGCTGCTCTTTGCATCTCCAGGATCCAGAAATGTAAACAGATGAACTGACTTTGCAAGTCCGTTTTCCTTTCATTTCTGTGCTGGTGACAACCGCAGCCGCGGGGAGGGGTGCATCATGCTTTTTGGACACATGTGTGAAGAGCACTTTTCATTTCAGTCCTCTTCACACATTTGCAACCCATAGACATGCTGCACAATCCCCTTTGCAGAGCAGCATGCCTCAGAATCAATGCATGCACAGGCGGTGAGGCAAAATGTCCACAGTCCCTATCAGGAGTCAGGATACATCAAGGGTGAAGAAAGTGTTAACCCTCAGCTCCATCTTGGTTTCTGGCAGGGCTGTGGTCTACAGATCTCTGGTGAAACAATAAAAAGTCAAATGGACCCATCCAGGACGAGCAGAAGCATGCAGGTAAGTAAACTATGGGAGATATCCTTGCAGAGCAGAATTGCACTATAACCAGAACAAGGCCTACCGAGATGAGCCTGACACACTTTCCCAATGTTGCATGCAGTTATTATTCATTTTTGGGTGTTTCCTTCATACATGACAGTCTGTGCACGTTTTACATAGATCTTTTGTAATTATTGTTAACATGACCTTTCTGGCTTTGTTTGCTGTAATTATCAGTGAATGAAAAATAATTGGTCCAGGAACTTAGAAATTGGGGTTCAGTGTGTGCCAAAGGAAAGGGGTGTTAAGCCAAGAGGGCCAGAGCATGAAAAGCAGAGTCTGACAGTCAACTTGTACATTTATTCCAAAATAAACCTGCTACAATGCAATTGGCAGCAAGCATATATGTGACAGTAAATCTGTTCTAGATTAGTTAATTGGTCACAAAGAGGCTGCATTTTAAACTATTTGACAGGGTTGAGACAACTGATGCAGAGATCTGTCTCTGGCCAGATATTTTGAGGGGATTATAATCACGATAAGATAACTCTAGGGAGAATTCTTTGTTTTGCCCAGTCGCAGTCTGACTCATAAAATAGTATCGAGAGCTAATATGCCTGCTGCAAGGCATATGGTGTAACATGTGGATCACAGATTATTTAGCTAGGTAAGTGGGCTACTGCTTTTGACACTGAAATCATTTTGTTACTTCCAGTTCATAAGTAAGCCCGGGCATAAAACTCCATTACACTTGCGAAGGGGAGTTTGGCAACTCTGCGTTCCACGCAGAACGCAGAGTTGCCGACAAACTCCGCACTCCGCGATGAGGGGAGATTTTTTTTGTCAGCATGCTTGAAATGTCCTTTTGCGCATGTGGGAGCAACTTGCCATGCCCTCGCGATTGCCCACAAGATTTTCAGAGCCATTCTCAAGTGCCACGAGATTTGCTAGCCGTCCGCATGCTCTCACAAGATTTTGTGGTTGCCAACACATCATTCAGGTGTGACAGCGACTTTTGGCGGATGTTTTCTGATGTACGTGATCCTGAGCTTATCTGCTTTCTGTTACTTTGATGCCAAAAAAACAAACAATTAAGAAAGATATGGCTACGGGACATTTTTTTAATTTATTTGTTTGTGTCTAGTTGACTAATTCACCCCCACTCGTAGACACATTATATGGCTGGTTTGGAGTTGCAACAGTGTGTAGTGAAGAAGTATCCCATTTCCCTCAAGGACATTGGAGATGCAAACAAATGTGTGCCTGCCTACAACCCTGAACCGCGACTATCTATCCTTTCCTAGTGTATTATGACCCTAGCCGGACTGCCCCACATTATTTGAATTAGACTGTCCAATGTTTGTTTCATGAACGAGGGATTGGCAATGTACTACAGTGATGGTGACCAAGCCTGAATTAGAACAGTTAAGTGTCATGCATTGCATGCTGAGTGATTGTTGTTTGTGGATGTGTTGAGATGATTCATGTGGTGGCAGGCAGTGACACTGGGTGTTTGTTTATCTGTAACTATTACGCTTAAATGTGTTTGTGATGATTTACAGTGTTGGTTGCCTACCGACGACTGATCATTTTTTCCCTGAAGATGTTTTTTTCCTTCCAGTTTGAGAGATAGCGAGATTTCTTCACCGGATCCACTCCACACTGCTTTGTTTGATTGTTTTCTGCATTATACTCCTCAAAGAGTCAGACCTGACCAGCCCCTTTAGAATACATACCACAACCACAAATCTAGTCCACACAAAAAATGAATCAATGTTTCTCTTATTCTGCATCAACAGCGTTGTACCGCAGGTCGATCTATTATATTTGAGTCGGGACACTTTCGGTACTGAGTTGGACACCTCAGTCGAAGTCAGGAAGATCAGGGATGATGGAAGGTCTGAGGGCGTGGGCGTTACTACCAGCCGCGGCGGGGCGGGGGAGGGGCAGGGTGGGGTAAGTGCTAAAAACCGGCATATGGATAATTGGAGGTAAGTAAACAATTTGTTTACTTACCTCCAATTATCCATATGCCGGTTTTAGTGCCCCCCGCCCCGCCTCTCTGCCCCACCGCAACTCCCTCCACGGGCCGCGGCTGCTTACTTCTTCGAAAACTGCCACCAGAAGAAGAAAGTTTTCAACCTCACTGAAACCAACCGATGTGATAATGACTTTAAAGTTGCCTAAACATACCTATCCAACTCTGCAGAATGGTGGTGCATTGATTTTACTTCATTGGGAAAATGCAATGTTGTTGGGTGTGTACTCCGTGCTGTCTGGTGCAAATTTGAAGCTAAGTGGTGGTTTGGGTGGGGGCCTGTTGTTGAAGGTAACTGGAGACAGACATTTAGTCATAAATGATCACCACATTATGCATGTGATGTTAGGCTACATATTATTGGTATGATTCATGATGACGAATTGATGATCATGATGAAAGTTGCAAGTTTCATCAGCCCGATACCGATAGTTACATGCGGCCAGTTTGTGTGATTTTTGGTTGTTGTAAAATTGCCCTCACCTAATTGTTCACACACCAGGCATAAAATGAATGAGTGCAAAAAGGACTATTCTTCTCTTCTCTCTTGCACGGCATCTGAGTCTTTTCAGTACACTCCTTTGGATGTTTAACTTCTTTCTTTCTCCTTGACTCTACAATATCATTTTTGTTTTTCAATCCACAGGCTCTCTTACCCTGCGCCAAGCTGAAAAGCCAACATAACACCCACGCTTAACTTACCAGACCACATCTGCAAGGCACCCAAAATTGATGCACAGTCAAAGAGGAATGCCGATGCAACTCCCAATTTGGCAATACAGTATTATTGTAACTATTAATAATCATTAGAAATCTGTGTTTTGTTCGCTTGACTACTACAAATAATTTAATTTGCAATATATTTGCTATTTTTCAAAGCTTGGTAGCACAGAACATTTAGATGTAGCTTAGGTCTCTCTGGGGGCAAATGGACAATTTGGTTTGGTTTACCTGTACTCATTCGTTTGTTTCCTTTTTTTTCCATAAAAGATTTATGATGGTCGGTTGGTCTTTGCCCAGATGAATGTTGTCCTTGTGTAGTGTTTGTCTTTGTCAAACCTTTCCCCAAATCCCCCTTCCCCTCCATTCATCAAACCCCTAACCCTCTTCCCCCGGGCTGTGTCATTTATTGAAGTGTGACTTAATAAGTTACACTATTAATTGATCACACACTTGGTGGGGCCAGTGTGGTGAAATCAACACCAACACTGTGAAGGAAGAGGATCTTCAGCTCTAAGTATAACCCACACTGGCCATATTGTGCTCAATAATTTCAGAGGAGAACATTATTACCAGAATCATCATTGAGGCACTGTATTACATCAAATCTTACCCTTGTCCACCTCATAGTTTGAGTCCACTTCTTTTTGGAACTTTTACTAGCTCACCATTGTTCTGAATAATTCAATTTAGCATTGCTTATCATATTTTCTCTATTGTCTCTCTTCTTGTGTATTAGTAGTCTAGTCTGGTGACTGTCTATTTTTTTTTAAAGCTTGCATATAATAAATACATTAACTCTGTTTATATTTCAATATAGCTGTTTCCCTGTGATGACTAGTCCTTATCCTACAGTTTGAGTTTACCTAGGAGGGAGTGGGACCTTGCTTCTGACGTGTTAACTGTTAGTGCACACTAGCATGCTACTACTACCACCACCATGGCACCTTGGGAAACAATGCAGCCCTTGGTTCATCTAATCAGGTCAGAGAACTGCATCACAGATAATCATAATTAGAGTAGGTTGATCATATTATCACTACTCGGTAATCAAATGCCTTCGACCTTAACCTAGACAGGGTAGTGGGAAATTCTATATCAGGAGTTACACCTTGGCCCCTCAAGATGAGAGGAGCCAATCTGATACCGGCATTTTTTAATTCATACTCTATAGTCTACCCGCCCAATCTTTCCAGGAATGCAACCAAAACATTTAAACACAACCTGATCAGAAAAAACCCTGGAACACTTATCTCAGATCCCTTCTACAACCTAAAACATGGCATAATTATCAATGACTTAATTTTCTTCACTAGAGCTCTGGCTAAATGGCGCTCCACTGTGGCAAAATTTCTCAGCATGCAGGAGGCAAGAAACACCCCTTACGATTCTAAGATGCTAATAATACCCTAAAAACATTTGAGATCCACACTGAACATACCATATTACAAAAATGGCATTGTACTCATCGAGGCAGCCAACACAGATCTGGAACTATTCGATGACTATTTTGTCAATCTAAAAGATAATTTTAACTCAATACACGAGAAATTCCTCACAGAAAATACTAACACCTATACATCACGAAGTACATATGCGATTAATAAAAAGTGGGATTGACATCGATAGCCAACAGACTAAATATTTGCTCAGCAACACTGAAAATAGTTTTTTTTTGTTTTTTTTTAAACTAAAGAGGTATCTCAAACACAGATGTACACTGCCTGGCCCAGCTCCCCCACTTATTTTAAATCACTCTCCCACCCTATCACTAGCATACGCGGTCTACACCCCGATCTGCAACTTCACAGAAAACAGGTTCACCATTCACTCAAGTCACTTGGAAATATGCCAATAATATGCTTTAAATGTTCATAAATTAAATGTATATATACTTTCTCTTTCCCTCCCTTCTCTAGGCATTAGAGGCTTATAATGTTAAAGGCAAATATAAATGTCCTGATGATGATCCCCATGACTTAGTAGTGGGACCGAAACGCCGTTGACTCATTGTACACCATATACAAATGCTTGATTTATATGTTATATGTAATGGTGTTTAACTGATATTTCTGTACACTCAATACTTTACAGAAATCGCTGCTTTTGCCTTGAAAAGCCCTGCTCTTTTCCTCTGTTTACCTTTTGTACTGATCTGACTGTGTTTGGGTACAGGCTTGTGCCCCACACTGGTGATTTGTTGAAGGTATTCCTGTGTATGAAATATTTCAATTGAGTAAAAAATTGAAGACCTCTGTCCGGCTGGACATGTCGCCCCAAATATAGAACTGATTCAGTCTATATTCATTGCTTTGCATATAATTCTTTTGCATGGACCGTTGTTGTTTCACAAAATATGCTCCCCGAGGTCCGATGCTAATTCACTTGGGGCCCCTTGTTGTCCTTAACAACACACTGAAAATAGTGACAACAGGATTCAGCATATGGAGTCAGTATCACTACTCCAAGGTAATAGCCCCCATACCTAAACCCGCAGCATAAGATTCAGTACTAAGAATTGCAGGTTAGCCTCAAATCGTTCTTTGGACATACCCAAAGCAGTTAGCAATAACCCCAGAGTAGCAAACCAGCTAAAACCTAGCCCATTGTCCATCCCTCACGCACCTCGGGCGCATACATCTAATACTCTGCAAAGCGAGGGTATCTCGGATGCAGCTTCCTGCGGATAGAACTTCATTAGGTTAGATCACTTCTGATCTATCCTTACAGTGGAAGGAAAAATCAACTGAAGATACCCTAAATAGGCACATTCACGTGGAACTTGATACACCTAGCGTTCAGATCTCCATGACTGCAGACAAGCTGCAACTTCCACTTCTCTCCTCTCCCCCACAAATTGAGCTAGAATCACTCAATGCGCAGACTGATAGGATAGCAATAGACATGCAAAATGCCCTCAGAAACATGAAGAATATTTTACTTCTCTCAGAAAGCTATCTCTCTAAAATCATTCAGATTAAAAAATGTGTATACTCATCCCACAACAAACTTGACATGATTAACACAACCCGATTGCCTCTGTCAAATGGGATACTTCGTCTTCGCAAAATCCTCAGTTATCTGACGGATTCCGAAAAACAATCCTTAATGCAATCATACGAGTTGTCATCCAGTCCCAACCCTAAGAGAAATAATCAACAAATCAGAGCAGTTACGATCAATGTAAATAGAATAACACAGCTAAATCCTAGCAACCTAAAAGAAATAACATTAATCCCTTTAAGGCAAAAATCCATTCTAAATACCCCTCTGAAACCGCTTTTGTGCTTACTACTGAATTGTTGATACGCTACGAAATATGTAGCGGACAATGCCGAACTAATCCTGAATGAGGGTATTGACGTAGCTATTCTAACAGAAACGTGGCTCAATAATGCATCAACCCCATGCCTAGAACTATTGGTTCCACCAAACTACAATATTGTGAGACTAGACAGGCTAAACAAAACAGATGGAAGAGTGGCCTGTATCCACAGATCAAACATCTCCATCTCTTAAGCCCACTCTGACCCTCTTGAGTCCTGTGAATACCTGGGGCTCTCTCTACATCTCTCAGATAATCAACACTCTAAACTACATGCTTTCTACCACCCCCAGGTAAAAACGCAATGTTCATAGACCAACTAATGGAAATTATTACAGCAAATTCTGATCCACACGCCAACAATAGCTTTCATGGGGACTTCAATCTACATTGGAATGACCTCATAGATAATCAGGTCAATAGTTTAAAAACCTTCTTAGCAGACCATTCTCTAGTGCAGGCATGTGTTCTTCCAAGTCACTCTAAAAGCGCTACATTAGACTGGATCATCTCCAAAGAAAATGAGGTAGATTCAATCAATATTGTACCTTGCGACTGGTTGGATCACCAAATCATCACCTTCCAAATTACATCCTTAAAGAAGAAAAGAGCTGCACAAGCAGTCAAGCCTAAGCAATGGTTCAGAGATACTAAAGGCCTGAACATGGAGTTGCTGACAGCAAATTGCAAGAACAACCTTCAACCTCCTCCTGGAGTGGTGGACACCAGCGAGCTTATGGATCATTATAACAGTACGATGTCTAAAATAATCAATAACATATACCCTTTAAAACTCAAAAGAGTTCAAGTCAAATATAAAAACCCATGGTTCAACGGTTTTCTGAATGAAGAAAGAAGGAAACTCTGAATCACAGAAAGGAAATGGAGACAGCTCCCATCATCACCTCATCTAAATCAGCTAAGAAAGATTAGGAAAACCTACAATAAAAGCGTACTTCAGTCAAAAAAATACTTTTTTTAGTAATGTACTTGATAATGCTAAGAACAGACTGAGAAAAGTCTTCGATCTACTAAAGGATCGGTTGAACAAATTGGCCAAATCCTCTCAACACAGAAGTATACAGACACGCAAATATCAGTACTGGCGAACATCAATATTATGCCTGTGTTTAACCTGTCTACCTGCCTTATGGACCGCCCCACTGAAGCACTTCTCACCAAAGGGCTTTCCTTTGTCCCATCTACTACGGTAAATAGGTTTGAACTCATGAAGGACCTACATGCTTTTTTTTGAAGAGTGAGACTCAGGAAATATTTCCAAAATAGAAATATTGTTATTGGCAGTGACAATTTGTCTGGCCTGAAACCACCGTCCAGTTTAACTCCGGGCATTGACCCTGTAGGAATGGAAGTGGACATGTTCAAGAAGGCGGTTCTTAGCAAAATTCAGAAAGCTATTAGATTTGTGCCCAACCCCTCCCACAACATTACTAAGGAGGAGAATGCCACCCTCAAGGGTCTCAAGGGAAATAGTGATCTCACTATTAAACCTTGCGACAAGGGGGGGTTGCATTGTTATTTTTTATACCAGCACATACAAAGAGAAAATGGATGACCTATTAGCATTACCTAGACACTATTTTAAGATGACCGTCAAACCTGAACCCAGATTAAAGAGCAGGATTCTCCGCGCTGTAAGAACTGCAGTAGAAAGGGGAGAAACTTGCCAAAAAGAAGCTGAATATCCTTCCCCTACGTTCACACATATCCCGATCATCTATGGGGTACCGAAACCCCACAACGATCAATTTGATTCCCCTATGAGAGCGATTGTCTCCACTATCGGATCAGCCACTGAACCATTCTCGAGATATATTCATTGTTTCTTACAGCCATTGGTGGCCGCTCTTCCCTCTTATGTAAAAGATACGGGGCACTTTATCTCTAAGATTGAGGGCTTCCAATACAACCAAGAGAGAGAGATCTTGGTCACCATGGACCTTGAGTCCCTATATTCCAATATTCCGCAAAGAGAAGCATTTAGAGTGGTTAGTGGCATAATCGAAACCGAAACTACACTGGACAGTGCTGTATTTTTGACTCAAAGTCTTGAGATTGTACTTGAGGAAAATTTCTTTGAATTTGATGGCAATTTCTATTAGCAAGTGCAGGGAGTAAGCATGGGGGCAGCATATGCCCCTAGTGTTGCATGCCTCTAAATGGGACATTTTGAACAGTTTAATATTTACAACGGATGTATGACGTTACAACGCAGGCTATTACAACGCCTGCCTTTACAACGCGGTTTTTACATCTCATACCATTACAACGCATAGCGCTTTTGGGTGCTGGATAGTGAATAGTTTAATTTACTATTCCAACTCCAGTCCCCGTGGACACTAGGGAAGGTTATTGGATAGTAAATTAACCTATTCCCTATCCTAGAGCGCCCCCCAGCGCAATGCGTTGTAATAGTTTTCTTTGTAATGACCGCGTTGTAATGGTAGTGCGTTGTAAAAGTTTCGTTGTAAGTGATGTTTACCATTTACAACAAGCTTGCCCCTTTGTATGAAAACATCTGCCACTGGTCTCGGTTCATAGATGACATTTCTTTTATCTGGAGCAGCGACCAGGAGGCTTTGGATGAAATCATTCTGTGGATCAATGCAGCGGATATAAACCTCAAATTCACCCGACACATGAGCACCCACAGACTTGAGTTCATGGATGTGTGGGTGGAACATCTGGATTCCAAATTGATTGTGTCCCTGTATACAAAACCTACATCCAGGAACACTCTCCTTCACTTCAGCAGCTTCCATCCGAGAAGCCAAAATGATGGAATCCCTTTCAGTCAGTTTCTACGTCTCCGTAGAAACTGCACCTCAACGAAGGATTTTTTGATTCATGCTGAGGTGATGAAAGAAAAATGTATTCAAAGAGGGTACCCCATATACTCATTAGTGATACCCTCAAGAGAGTACAATACTATAACAGAGACATTATTTTCCAACCGAAACAACGTGAACAGACTGATAAATTAGTCTGTGTGACTAAACATTTGTCAATTGGCAATAAAATTCACCAAATTGTGAATTCACAATGGCACTTACTAAATTTAGAGAACCAAATACCTTGGATACCTAAACCGCAATTTGCGTTCAAAAGAAACAAGAACTGAGGAATATTTTGGTCAGGGCATAAACTCTAGAGCAGATCCAAAGATCGATCACAGGAGATCAACCCATCAATGGTAACCATAAATGTGGGACATGCCATGCATGCGCCAATGTTATTGCGAGTGATCAAGTGTGTATAAATAACCATATGGTACATCTAAAAGAAATTACAAATTGTAGAACATCTAACTGCATTTATGTCATTCTTTGCCCTTGCAATTTGGCATATGTAAGGGATATGGCAAGAGAATGCAGGATCTGTATGGGCGAACATAAAACCAATATCAGGCGATGCAAACTGGCAGCACCCTTGGTCAACCATTGGACTGAAGCCAATCACGTGGAGGAGGATCTCCAGTGGACTATTCCGGAAAAAATACGTCCACAAAAAGGTACTGATGTCACCAATATACGCAAAAAGCGTGAAGCATTTCGGATTTTAAATACTCTATAGAAGGTGGGACTCTCTATGGTCAAGTCGAAGCAGTCTCTGCGCCTAGGACACACTTTGCTAAAGCGGTTAAATTATTATAATATTAACACTATTCCAGTGGTCTGAATTAGCATCCCAGCCCCTTCTATGATCTAATCTTTTTTTCTGCCATTTGGGATTTAGCCTCTTTTAGCGGATACAGTTTATTTCCGCAATCTTATTTCCTTCGTGCCATTCCGGGATCATTTTCCTTTAAGGAACTTTAAAAGATAGCGATCTCCATTCTAATCTGCCTTTGACGTATTACACATCAGTTTCATTCATTTACGTGCGGAACCATTGGGCTATTTAAATGCATGAGCCACACACCCTACAATCCGGGCCATTCTCTAATCGTGAGAGAGACGCTTTGCTGAAATGCCGCTGCATGGAAGATGTATCTTTTCATCAAGGTAATACATCTTAAAATGACTGTGGTCGTTTTCAGCAGATCTTCCAAGCATTTATCGTAATTGTGTTTCTTTTTGTTTTATCATTCGATATTTGACAGTGACCATCTCCTGGCTGAGCCCCACTAGTTTATGAGCAACGGATGTGGGATGCCATCCAGGGATTTAGCTCCATGAGGCATCATTTTAAGGTTAGAACTGCATTTATGGCAGGGATTGCATTAGCAATTTATGCATTAGACTGCCAGTATCAGCGAAGTTCTTTCCTCTTTTTAATTGTATCTTTTGGAGATTATATGGAATTTAGACGTATGCGCGATTTATACGTCGATGCTGAGTTAGTTCGTTGAGGTGAGGATTTGCCTTTTCTCTTAAATAACCTTTTAACGCACGCAGATGCCAGCATGCTTATATTCATTCGGCGACAACATTCTGTTTGGTTGTTTTTATTACACATTGCAGAAACCCATTAGGTGTTTCCACAGCAGCGATACACGTGAAGATATCCCTCCTAATGTTGTGTGCTGTGGCCTGACGGCCAGTAATGAGGAAAGCGCCTTTTGCTGTAGATCCTATTGAAATTAGAGAGATCGCAGCGTAATAGCTTTTTGTTCTTTCCCAGTAAGTTGGCATTAAACTTGGATCTCAGTGCTGTTCTGCGAAGTTCACGAGCACAACCTTGTCTTAATTGACTCCATATTTCTGTTTTTATCTTAGGCTATATTCTATCTGAAATTGGGCAGCGGCCCTTGTTTTATACAAGGAGTCATCCTTTCATATTGTTTTCCATCTTTATTATGATAGGTATGCAAACATGATTAATACAAGAAATATATGGGTGATGTCTTCTATTGTTTCTTATGTCCTTATCTTTTCTACTGTATTCATTTCTCTTTTATGTCGGGGTTATTTGTGTTGATTTGTTTTTGTTTTCCACTTGAAGAGGATGGGAATTGGACTGCAGAAATTTAGAAAACATCCTACTTATTGTGATTAAGATGCGTCTTTAAGCACCCTATGGACATCTGAAAATGTCCTTAAGTTTGTGCAGTTCCTTACCTGGGGGGAATCGTGTTGTTTATTGTCCTCTGGTATTGTATTATATCCTTTCACCATTTTGTCTTATCTATAGTGGCCTATTAAGATGCTTCAACAGGAAGCCTTCGTACTCATTTATATGTCTTTATTTCTCTATTCATTTTGTCTTTATTTCACTGTGCATTTGTTCTCAGCTTATATTATTCAAGAAGTCGACCCTCTGTGCTGTTGACCATTTTCTTTAGAGACTATGAAGTAGATCATCTTTGCATTTGTCTAATTAACTCTACATCAATTGTATTAATGATCACTATATACTTGTAACTGTTAATTCTGCATTTTGCTCCAGACAGGTCCCATTGCCATTTTTTCCTTAATCACCATATGCACCCTGAAGAAGGTGATACCCTGATAAGGGGTGTTTCACCGAAACACGCGTCACGCTGTGAATATGTTCCCTTCATGAACTCATCTGATTAATTTGTTCTGGAACATCAATGAATATATTTGAAAAGTGTCCTCGCATGTTAAATTTTTGATTATAATGTTTTCATTTTGTTCTTTTTCTCTGCTTTGTTGTTAAACAAATTTAAAATCAATTCTGCAGATGCTTATTGTAATATGATGAAGACTTGAGCTGGTGACATTTTTATCACATTATTGTTATATGTTTTTGAGGGGTGCATATCATGTCTTTTGATGCACTTCCTATGCCTGTACCTGTGGTCTGTGTGAGGACGTCTGAGTATGAAATTAGATGTATGTTGAGAGTGGTGGGTTTGGAATGGGATCTGTTTTTCTATAATGTTTAGGATATGATATTTATTTGTGATATATCAATGTATTTATGATGAAAAAATGAAAAAATAAAGTAATGTTCAATTTATTTTGGATGTTGTGAAGAATATGGGTTTGGTCTAGCCAGAGTGATCAATAAATTAGGTGACGTATAACATACTTTAAATTACATAGGTAGAGTATCTAGTTTCTGTATTTGGCCAAATCCTCCCAACTAACAGCTCAATCGGCTCTGAGCTGTGAAGACTTTTCAGCATTTTTTACTACCAAAGCTAGCTCCATGGAGAATGAACTCAAGGTTACCACTGATAATCTCTCGACTAAAAAGAGCCCATAAGTGACGCAACCAACCCAGCCTGCACAAACAGAGCCCAAAAATAATGCCCATTGGTCATCCATCATCAAACTTTATGATCAGGAAGAAATTGTTAAAACCTTATTGGCCTTAAAACTAAATATTCTCACACAAATGAAGGGGGGGACACGGAGCAAATTATGAACATGAGGTCCAGTGCCAAAGCTCCCATAGATATACGTGTTTACACTGAAGTGGCTAAAGTTCCTCTAGAGGAAAGAAAGTTCAACCTTGAAGTACAACCTTGAAGGCTATCTTGAATCCAGTGGCCAAGTGAGCACGGGACTCACGTCTGAGCATACCCTGCCACACTTAGGGCGAACAAAGCGATACAAAAGGGGATGATGGACGGAGCGTTTGAGCAAATCAAACACTCACCCCCAGTCAACTGATCTGGGTTTAATCCATCACCATTCTTTAGCTCACTCGGCACCCCAGTTCAGACATGGCTATATGCAAATCAGTCTGACCCTGTGGCTCATGGGAACAGTCCAGACCGAACTGCCAAGTCATGTCTTCCCTGGACCGGAAACAAGCATCCTGGGACCGGTTTCGGATTCATAATCCTCATCAGCCAGGCTATCTTGAATCCAGTGGCCAAGTGAGCAAGGGACTCACGTCTGAGCATAACCTGCCACACTTAGGGCGAACAAAGCGATACAAAAGGGGATGATGGACGGAGCGTTTGAGCAAATCAAACACTCACCCCCAGTCAACTGATCTGGGTTTAATCCATCACCATTCTTTAGCTCACTCGTCCACCCCAGTTCAGACATGGCTATATGCAAATCAGTCTGACCCTGTGCCTCATGGGAACAGTCCAGCCCGAACTGCCAAGCCATGTCTTCCCTGGACCGGAAACAAACATCCTGGGACCGGTTTCAGATTCATAACCCTCATCAGCCAGGCTATCTTGAATCCAGTGGCCAAGTGAGCAAGGGACTCACGTCTGAGCATACCCTGCTACACTTAGGGCGAACAAAGCGATACAAAAGGGGATGATGGATGGAGCGTTTGAGCAAATCAAACACTCACCCCCAGTCAACTGATCTGGGTTTAATCCATCACCATTCTTTAGCTCACTCGGCCACCCCAGTTCAGACATGGCTATATGCAAATCAGTCTGACCCTGTGCCTCATGGGAACAGTCCAGCCCGAACTGCCAAGCCATGTCTTCCCTGGACCGGAAAAAAAGCATCCTGGGACCGGTTTCGGATTCATAATCCTCATCAACCAGGCTATCTTGAATACAGTGGCCAAGTGAGCAAGGGACTCACGTCTGAGCATACCCTGCCACCCTTAGGGCGAACAAAGCGATACAAAAGGGGATGATGGACGGAGCGTTTGAGCAAATCAAACACTCACCCCCAGTCAACTGATCTGGGTTTAATCCATCACCATTCTTTAGCTCACTCGGCCACCCCAGTTCAGACATAGCTATATGCAAATCAGTCTGACCCTGTGCCTCATGGGAACAGTCCAGCCCGAACTGCCAAGCCATGTCTTCCCTGGACCGGAAACAAGCATCCTGGGACCGGTTTCGGATTCATAATCCTCATCAGCCAGGCTATCTTGAATCCAGTGGCCAAGTGAGCAAGGGACTCACGTCTGAGCATACCCTGCCACACTTAGGGCCAACAAAGCGATACAAAAGGGGATGATGGACGGAGCGTTTGAGCAAATCAAACACTCACCCCCAGTCAACTGATCTGGGTTTAGTTCATCGCCATTCTTTAGCTCACTCGGCCACCCCAGTTCAGACATGGCTATATGCAAATCAGTCTGACCCTGTGCCTCATGGGAACAGTCCAGGTGGAACTGCCAAGCCATGTCTTCCCTGGACCCTAAACAAGCATCCTGGGACAGGTTTCGGATTCATAATCCTCATCAGCCAGGCTATCTTGAATCCAGTGGCCAAGTGAGCAAGAGACTCACGTCTGAGCATACCCTGCCACACTTAGGGCGAACAAAGCGATACAAAAGGGGATGATGGATGGAGCGTTTTAGCAAATCAAACACTCACCCCCAGTCAACTGATCTGGGTTTAATCCATCACCATTCTTTAGCTCACTCGGCCACCCCAGTTCAGACATGGCTAATCAGTCTGACCCTGTGCCTCATGGGAAAAGTCCAGCCCGAACTGCCAAGCCATTTCTTCCCTGGACCGGAAACAAACATCCTGGGAACGGTTTCGGATTCATAATCCTCATCAGCCAGGCGATCTTGAATCCAGTGGCCAAGTGAGCAAGGGACTCACGTCTGAGCATACCCTGCCACACTTTGGGCGAACAAAGCGATACAAAAGGGGATGATGGACGGAGCGTTTGAGCAAATCAAACACTCACCCCCAGTCAACTGATCTGGGTTTAATCCATCACCATTCTTTAGCTCACTCGGCCACCCCAGTTCAGACATGGCAATATGCAAATCAGTCTGACCCTGTGCCTCATAGGAACAGTCCAGCCCGAACTGCCAAGCCATGTCTTCCCTGGACCGGAAACGAGCATCCTGGGACCGGTTTCGGATTCATAATCCTCATCAGCCAGGCTATCTTGAATCCAGTGGCCAAGTGAGCAAGGGACTCACGTCTGAGCATACCCTGCCACACTTAGGGCCAACAAAGCGATACAAAAGGGGATGATGGACGGAGAATTTGAGCAAATCAAACACTCACCCCCAGTCAACTGATCTGGGTTTAGTCCATCACCATTCTTTAGCTCACTCGGCCACCCCAGTTCAGACATGGCTACATGCAAATCAGTCTGACCCTGTGCCTCATGGGAACAGTCCAGCCCGAACTGCCAAGCCATGTCTTCCCTGGACCGGAAACAAGCATCCTGGGACCGGTATCGGATTCATAATCCTCATCAGCCAGGCTATCTTGAATCCAGTGGCCAAGTGAGCAAGGGACTCACGTCTGAGCATACCCTGCCACACTTAGGGCGAACAAAGCGATACAAAAGGGGATGATGGACGGAGCGTTTGAGCAAATCAAACACTCACCCCCAGTCAACTGATCTGGGTTTAATCCATCACCATTCTTTAGCTCACTCGGCCACCCCAGTTCAGACATGGCTATATGCAAATCAGTCTGACCCTGTGCCTCATGGGAACAGTCCAGCTCGAACTGCCAAGCCATGTCTTCCCTGGACCGGTTTCGGATTCATAATCCTCATCAGCCAGGCTATCTTGAATCCAGTGGCCAAGTGAGCAAGGGACTCACGTCTGAGCATACCCTGCCACACTTAGGGCGAACAAAGCGATACAAAAGGGGATGATGGACGGAGCGTTTGAGCCAATCAAACACTCACCCCAGTCAACTGATCTGAGTTTAATCCATCACCATTCTTTAGCTCACTCGGCAACCCAGTTCAGACATGGCTATTTGCAAATCAGTCTGACCCTGTTCCTCATGGGAACAGTCCAGCCCGAACTGCCAAGCCATGTCTTCCCTGGACCGGAAACAAGCATCCTGGGACCGGTTTCGGATTCATAATCCTCATCAGCCAGGCTATCTTGAATCTAGTGGCCAAGTGAGCAAGGGACTCACGTCTGAGCATACCCTGCCACACTTAGGGCGAACAAAGCGATACGAAAGGGGATGATGGACGGAGCGTTTGAGCAAATCAAACACTCGCCCCCAGTCAACTGATCTGGGTTTAATCCATCACCACCCGCTTTTGTACCGCTTTTGGCTGCCATAAGTGTGGCAGGGTATGCTCAGACGTGAGTCCCTTGCTCACTTTGCCACTGGATTCAAGCAAGCCGGGCTGAAGACTACTGTAATGCCAGAAACCGGTCCTCGGAAGCTTGTTTCCGGTCTAGGGAAGGCATGGCTTGGCAGTTCGGGCTGGACTGATCCCATGAGGCACAGGGTCATACTGATTTGCATATAGCCATGTCTGAACTGGGGTGGCAGAGTGGGCTAAAGAACGGTGATGGATTAAACCCAGATCCTTTGACTGGGTGTGAGTGTTTGATTGGTTCGGATGCTCTGTCCATCACCACCCCCTTTTGTACCGCTTTTGGCCGCCATAAGTGTGGCAGGGTATGCTCAGACGTGAGTCCCTTGCTAACTTTGCCACTGGATTCAAGCAAGCCGGGCTGAAGACGGCTGTAATGCCAGTAACCGGTCCTCGGAAGCTTGTTTCCGGTCCAGGGAAGGCATGGCTTGGCAGTTCGGGCTGGACTGTTCCCATGAGGCACAGGGTCATACTGATTTGCATATAGCCATGTCTGAACTGGGGTGGCAGAGTGGGCTAAAGGACGGTGATGGATTAAACCCAGATCTTTTGACTGGGTGTGAGTGTTTGATTGGTTCGGATGCTCCGTCCATCACCACCCCCTTTTGTACCGCTTTTGGCCGCCATAAGTGTGGCAGGGTATGCTCAGACGTGAGTCCCTTGCTCACTTTGCCACTGGATTCAAGCAAGCCGGGCTGAAGACTGCTGTAATGCCAGAAACCGGTCCTCGGAAGCTTGTTTCCGGTCTAGGGAATGCATGGCTTGGCAGTTCGGGCTGGACTGATCCCATGAGGCACAGGGTCATACTGATTTGCATATAGCCATGTCTGAACTGGGGTGGCAGAGTGGGCTAAAGAACGGTGATGGATTAAACCCAGATCCTTTGACTGGGTGTGAGTGTTTGATTGGTTCGGATGCTCTGTCCATCACCACCCCCTTTTGTACCGCTTTTGGCCGCCATAAGTGTGGCAGGGTATGCTCAGACGTGAGTCTCTTGCTCACTTTGCCACTGGATTCAAGCAAGCCGGGCTGAAGACGGCTGTAATGCCAGTAACCGGTCCTCGGAAGCTTGTTTCCGGTCCAGGGAAGGCATGGCTTGGCAGTTCGGGCTGGACTGTTCCCATGAGGCACAGGGTCATACTGATTTGCATATAGCCATGTCTGAACTGGGGTGGCAGAGTGGGCAAAAGAACGGTGATGGATTAAACCCAGATCTTTTGACTGGGTGTGAGTGTTTGATTGGTTCGGATGCTCCGTCCATCACCACCCCCTTTTGTACCTATGAAGGAATTGTGACACCATAGCAGAACTCAAGATACAATCGGAAATCCTGACTGGAAATCTGCAAAAAAGAAACTACCCGGACAACATCATACATTCGGCTTACAAAAGAGCCAGGAACAATCCACGCTCGGCCCTTCTCGAAGTGAAGGAAAAGCAAAATCGGACACTCTTACATGGGTCACGACCTTCACGCCCAACTCCAATGCCATACAGAAGATAGTGAGAAGGCACTAGGACATATTGAACACCGGGACATTCACACCAGGTCCTATTCCATTGTTTGCTTTTAAACAGACGCAGAATTTAAGGGACCACCTTGTCCATACCCGACCATAACCCACCCAGGAAAAACAAGCCTGGTTGTGGGCTTTACCACCCATCATGGGGTATTACCCCTGTGGGTCGTGAACCTCATGTGCTGAAACAACAGCCTCTAAAGAGATTGCACTAGGCCTCAGAACTCCCTGGCGTCAAACAAAACACACAAACTGCAATAGCAAGAACTGCATATACACCATTCTCTATCCTTGCGGCAAGAGATACGTTGGGATGATGTCACGTCAGGTCAACATTAGGATTGGCGAACATAAAAGCATGATACGGCGAGGCAAAACCAATACAAAGATGCTGGCCCATTTCTCAGCAGAGAAACACCCCGCGATGAGCTTGAGATGGACCGCAATCGATTCCAACCAGATCTGGACCGCAAAAACCCTATTCAGAAATGAACAGAGATGGGTCCACAGACTCAGATGTGATGTTGAAGGACTGAACGATGAGATACCCTGGGACGAACTGAACTGAATTACAGAGTGACTCGCCCTACATGGACCTGGTTCCATTGCAAACACATTGTACTATTAATACACTATTACGCTATCTCAGACCCATCAAGTCAACCACACCTTTGTGGGAAAAAGTATCTAATTATTCTATAATTACACTCTCACTACGTCGAGGGGACCAATCAAGTGTGATTGAGTGCTGGATGTTTTGAACACCAATATATGTACATACCATTCCGATCTAACTGGCAGACCAGTTCGGATCCTGAGCCCTTTTTTTGATATACCCATGAACACTTTTAAACTGGGATCCTTAACGCAGCCCGCGTTGCCCACGCTCATCTGACAGGCCGCTTATAGCACTTATTGTAACACCCTTGTCTTCCTTGGCCATACGCCACAGTGACCATCCAGATGGGCTCCATGAGATATATTTGGGTCATTGATTCCATGGTTCAGAGCGTCAGTCAGTGCCTCCTTGAGCCACAGTCACATATAATGGGCACAAGTTAATACGATCCTCCTTACTTTCACTCAAATATATAACCACACAGGGGGCATATGTTATAATAAGGTTCTGACTATCTGTACCCAGCACCGTCCTGATTATAATTAAAAGGTCCGACTTCCACCACCACAGACGGATTCCCTTTCTTTAACTTTTGCCATCTTAAGATGGCTGCCGCGTTTACCCGTCCTGTCCACCTATGGCAGAGCGCTACTCTAATTAACTCCAACGTGTGACATCACCACGTGGGGTCAGACACAGCTACTCTGCGTTATTCTCCGGAGTTGAACCGTTTTCAATGGGGACGCGCGAGTGCAGACCTTTACCATCCCAACACTGAGATGGAAGGGTAGGAGGCACGGCAGCAGGAGCAGCGGAAACTTGTGAGTACAAACGTGGCACCAAGAGGCACCACTGTGCCGCACCCCAGCCTTTCTATTCTTACTTGTCATGCCCTGTGTCTATCAACACGGGCTTTCCTTACTTTACATTTTCATTGCAGTTTCCATCCTCCTTCGAACAACTGTCGTTGGAGCCCCACCTTTACAATTAAGGGGTAGGCTCCAGTACGGTTGCACTTGTTTTTCTGCAACTATTACCCTTACCACGGTGCACATATGTGTTGCGGCAATGTTTTTAAGACAACTTTCCGACCCGCATGCCAACAGGGCCACGTGTCGTTGTGGGCAGGGTCAACGCGGGCGGCGATCACCACACATGTTGTGATTTTTGGAGAGGATTTGTGATTTAGCTACCATTGGGCTAGGTTTTCTGACCATTTATTCACAACACTAGTAGCTAGGTTCTCCGTTTAGAGACCCACCCTACGATTACTCTTACCATGATAAGTGGACTAGCATATATTTGCTGGGAGGCTCTATTATGTATTCAAATAGAGCACTACTGTTAACTTCACAATACCTACCTGTGATCAAACACACCGTCTGTATGAGTTTACTATTTGGAACCTCATGTTCAACATATGATTAAAAGGCATATCACCACAGAGAATGTTGATGAGAGGAAAATTCTGTACAGATGATGGATGTTTTCTTTTTGCTTGTTTGTCTTTTCCTGTCTGTTTTTCTATCACTAGGTTGGGATGAGTACCAAGAATAAGGGTACCCATCAGTGCTCAGACGCTCCAGACCTTGAAGGATAAGGTATTACAGGTCCACGGGCCCCATGCCTAGTACCTGTCCCTCTATTTAATTTATCACTACTTTAGTGATACTCACGTTTATTTCTGGTCCTGACGAAGCGCCTTTGGATCCGGTAGGGACCACTAGAGAACGTGAAACATGTTGACCGAGTATTATTTACACCATTTTTTCACTAGATCACTTGTCCTGTGAGTAGTGGCTAGTTTTACAACCACCCCTCTCATTTGTTTATAGAGGTTTTCTCCAGGACCCACTCCCTTTTAATTGATCATACGGACCCTAGAATAAACAGGTTCAGGGTATTGTAAGATCATTTCAACTCACCACATCTCCCTCAGGCCCCCACACCCACAAGCACAACTGCGGCATCTCCTTTTAAAGATCTCCATCAAAGATCCCTCTTGCAGGGCCTGTGAGGGACTGCAGCGCCACCCACATGAGGAGCAATGCCCTATGATGATATTTGACACTTGCAAGGGTGTCTGAGGGCACTTGAGACAATAGGAGACATTCTCCAACTACACCACACTCCAACCTCCCAAGAGTGTGACAAACAAGCCAATTTTCTTTCTTATTTAAACTATTTCTTTATCTCGTATACCAAAAATGTTGGGTTCACCTTTCTTTCCTCTAGAGGAACTTTAGCCACTTCAGTGTAAACACTTAAAACTAAATAACCATTACAATGATCCTCTTCCTGCAAAATGTTGGCCTACGGTCAACCACATGGTCATCCCTAGCTGGACTAAAATAATTAATGCCTTGCTTTCCCTATGTTCCTTTTGTAACTGTCTAAAAACAGGCCAGGTCATCCTTCTACTGAAAAAACCTACTGAGCATCCTTCGGACCAAAACACTTTTAGGCCGATAACAAACATTCCCTTACTGGCTAAGGTGTTGGAAAAATATGCTCAACAACAACTGAACCTTCACATCACTGAATATAAGCTACTAAACGAATGCCAATCAGGGTTTAGACCAGACCACAGCACGGAAACGGCAATTATGCAGATAGTTGATGACACATTACTTGCTCTAGACTGTAAGACCGTAACGAAACCTGTCTACTAGTCCTCCCCGACCTATCTTCAGTATTTGACACCGTAAATCATGGCAAATTATTAGACCGATTGGAGAATAGGGTGGGTTTCTCGGGGACAGTCCTAAAATGGTTTCATTCCTTCTTAGAGAACAGATCGCAAAGATTCTTGGTGAACCACAATCTATCCCTTCTATCCGCGAGTCATATTGGAGTCCCTCAAGGCTCAACTCTATCCCCATACCTATTCAATCTGTACATTGAGCCACTCACTGAAATACTGCAGGAGGATAACATCTCCTTCCACATGTACACAGACGACACTCAGCTGTATATAAAGATCACATCGCTTGAAGAGATCAACATAATTAACCAAGCACTACAAAAGTCTGTCCACTGGCTTTCTCTCAATCATCTTAAACTCAACTCACAGAAAACAGAATTCCTTCTGATCTCCCTCACTAAATCCTCCACGATGATCAAGGAATAGACAAAACTGATTACAGCACTAAATGGTACTCCGGTTTTAGTTGATTCTACCAAGTCTCTTGGAATCATGCTGGATTAGGATTTAGGTTGCGTTTGAGCTACCTCAGAAAATTGAAATCATTCATTGATGCTGCTGACCTGAAAATGGCTGTCCAGGCTTTGGTTATCTCAAGGATTGAGTATGGTTGCACAACTTTAGCTGGGTTTCAATGCTGCACCGAGAGTTGTAACGGGTACAAGAACATTTTACCACACCACTCCACATCTGAAAGTGCTCAAATAGCTACAGTACGAGGCAAGAATTCAGCTAAAGGTGGCGTGTTTACACACAAAGCTGTACATTACAAAACACCACTTTACCTTGCCCAGAAAATTACAATTTCTCGAGGCCTTAGATCATCGAGGGGGAGCGCAGATTTCCAACTGAAACCAGCAATTTTCCATAAGAAAATAACCTACAATAGAGCATTCTCGGGAGCAGCACCAAGAATTTTGAATGTGCTTCCACCGAATATTAGAAGAATCACCTCTGTCTCACAATTCAAAAAAGAGGTTAAGTCCTTTCTCATGAGTACATTTCTCCCATAGTTAACTACGGCCCTCTTGCGGCTCCTTTGAGACCTTTAGTCATCCCTGAATCTACTATTTTCTGATGTGTTAATAGGTGGAGATAAACAGGATGACTGTACTGCTAATATCAGAGTAATGGCTCCGGTGATAGCACAAATCAGTGTGTTTTCATCGAGTCTCCCCTATGGACCTCAGACCAGCCTGGATACCCACGTCCATATGCAAGATTCAGGGACGATGGCTAATAAAGATACCTCTATCAAGCCACATGGTTATTGGTCTGTACTTGTAACTGTGCATCCAGTTCTGAATCCAGGATTTCTTTAGAAAGGATATTGCATTTTATAATACATTTTATATGCAAGTATGTCATGACATGTACTACCATAACCCTAGTGGGCCCCTAGTAAGAATTAATATGTTTATTAGTTGTAAATTTGTAAACTGTGAACTAAACTGAATGCTGCTGAATTGTCAAGCACTCTGACACCCAGGATTAGGTCATGTTCGAGCTATAGAAAACACAAAAAATAAATAAATAATAAACCGTAGTTGATTGTTGAACTGCAATCTATATACAATTGAAATTCATCCCACCCCAACTCTGAGTCCTTAGGGGTCAATATAGTTGCAAACTGTAGAGATAAGGTGGAGTAGGACAAGGGAGGGTGCTGCATAACTAATTTGCTGTTATACACTATCAGCAGATTTTTTTAACCGTTTGCTGCAAAGGCAGCAGTGTGAAGTAAAACAGTAACACCCCAAAAACTAATTAAATCATAATGTAAAACTATAAAAAAAATTATTCCCCTAACAATATAAACTAAACCAACAACTGGCCCATGCCTCTCCCTATCCCTAAACAATGTCCCAAGTAGTATCCAAAGTGAAGTCCCAAAACAAAATTGTCCATAAAGAAAATCCCCAAAATTACCCAAGCCCGCAGTTCCACCCGCTCCCCACAGCAAATCCCACCCACCGAAAAAGGATTAAAAAAGTGGCAAAAGAGGACACTAACAGCAGGCTAGGAGCTTCTTCATGGAGTTTATGTGCCTCTCCATTTGTTCCTGTCTGGCTTCCATGTGCACCAGCCTCTGCATGATACAGCTCTGAAATACGGGAGGAGCTGCAGTGATGGAATGGCAGGTGGTGACTACCATCAGATTGCGGCAACAGTGTACTGGAGGCACTGGGGTCTGGCTGGGGCCCAGGGCATCTGCAGCTGCTGCTACCTCCTTCTTCTCCAGGGCCACCAGTCACTGGTATTCTGCCTTAATGGCCTCCAGTTTACTCTGCCCGGCCTGGGCTGCTATCCCCTGCCTGTCAGGGGTAGGACCAGCACGAGTAGCCATATCAAGAAAGAAAAACCACAAATTGTAAACAATGCTCTTAGCAAAACACAGAAAATTATGTAGTGGCACAGTAGCAGTACATTTGCTAGTCTCCTCGGGCCATTCAATTTTGATGTGATTAGAGTTTCAGACATTATGCACTATGGAGTACACAAATATTCTTCTCTCTCTTGTTGAGCTAAATTAATGAAGGCATGCTACCTCAGCTAGTACCCTAGTCATACTTGTGTTACTTCGCTACTGTCCGTATCAGTGAGGCAGCTGCTGTAGTAGACCGATCACTGAAAATATATCGACCACATAAATATCGAGATACAAAAATATCGATGATAAAATATCGACGGGCAAAGTATCGACTGGCTATCTTCAAACAGGTAAGTACAAAAATATCGAGTTAAAAATATCGTTTACAAAAATATCGTTGTAAAAAATATCGTATTTACTAAAAACAGTGTTAAATTAAATTAATATTAATAATTAATTACTAAAATATACTTAAAATTACCTAAATTAACTTATAATAATTAAATAATTAATGAAAGATAAATACATATTTTTTTATTTCATATTTATTAAAACATATATATATAGTAACAAAATATAATAAAATAATACCCAAAAACTGAAAACTGACCCTGAACCCTAAAAATACCCCTTTACCCAAAAACCCAAAACTGACCCTGAACCCTAAAAATACCCCTTTACCCAAAAACTGAAAACTGACCCTGAACCCTAAAAATACCCCTTTAACCAAAAACTGAAAACTGACCCTGAACCCTAAAAATACCCCTTTACCCAAAAACCCAAAACTGACCCTGAACCCTAAAAATACCCCTTTACCCAAAAACCCAAAACTGACCCTGAACCCTAAAAATACCCCTTTAATTTAACATAATTAGCAAATAATCAATTAAATTAAATTAATTACCAATTACATTTGAATTAATTAACAAATATTATTTAATTACCAATTAATTAAACATTACTACCAATTAATACATTTACATATTTAATTAATTATAATTAAATTACTTCCCACCCTATTCCCCTATAAACCCACAACCCGCTACAGGAAATAAATTATTTTAATTTACATAATTGGCAATTAATCAATTAAATTAAATTAATTGCCAATTAAATTTTAAATAATTAAGAAATATTATTTAATTACCAATTAATTAATTATTACTACCAATTAATAAATTTACATATTTAATTAATTATAATTAAATTACTTCCCACCCTATTCCCCTATAAACCCACAACCCGCTACAGAATAAAATTACACAATAATTACAAAAACACATTAATTAAAAATAATTATAACATAAAATGACACTTTTCACACATATTATAACATAAAAACACTATAAATAATTAAATATTATTTAAAAAACGATATTTTTTACTATCTAGATTATATACTTGGATATTTTCACTTTCTATATTATTTACAGTCGATATTACTTCACTTACCTTAAAAACGATATTTTGACTGTCGATATTCTGTCCTGTCGATATTTTCTCCAAACGATATTTAAAACTCGATATTCTGTCCAAACGATATTTTGGAGTCGATATTATCTCTGTGCACCGTAGTAGACATTATCTTATTCCTATCATGGTCATGATTTGTTAAATGCCTTTCAATTTCACCCTGACCACAAGGCAGATGAATAGTTACTATGTATGATATACATCACGTGAGATACTATATAAAAACAATCATGCAGACAGACATCCTCCTGTCTGCCCATAACTAGACGGTGGCAAAAGCAATGCACTACAGTACAGGGAAAGGATTAAAGACCAGGATATTGTATTTGGCTTGTTTGTCACAGACTATCTCATCCACAAACTACAAAGGCACTTAGTCTAAGTCCCAATTTACTCCCTGGCCTCACCCTCCATCACCACACTTTGACATTACTTTTTTGAAACAAAATAGATTTGCTTGGCAGTAAGGAAAATAATTATTAACTTAATCTACTGCGGGTAAAGTGGAGGGATTAGGCAGGGTAGGTAGACATTTCACTGATCAGCATCAAGTGCCTAAGCTTTTGCTAGCAATGAGTCACTTAGTTCGGCAAATGTTGAAAGGGAAAATTGTAGCAGACATAATCCGTTATGGAAGCATAATAAAATATATCACTTGAACTAAGGAATGAGGTGCATGCAAAGAATGTTTTTTTCAAATTTACGGAAGGCTGGGACAGGAGGAAATTAGGAAGGGAGTTATGTACTAAAAAGTGACTGAGTGGGCACTCAAATGAAGGAAAGCACAACTATTTTTTACATTTGCCGTGGAATTTTTAAATTGGCCTACAAATTAATTGAGGCAGACGCACATTGCACAGCCAACAAATGCAGTGCCACCAATGTAACCATGTAGCAATTAGGTCACCATGGGTGTCACTGCCAAAATGCCATGGGTAAGGAGGGAGGGAGGTGATTGATGATGGGTGGGTAGGTAGGATACATAATATATGTCACGCTTGAAAACTACTGTGAGTCAAGAGAGTAATCTGAAATACCACCACAACCCTTTGAATCAAAATCTTGATAAAACCATTCAAGCAAGTAAATTAGATGAGAAGAACGCCACTCCAGAGGATCACCCTAGTCCCTTGTTTCTTCTTCATTCCAAAGGATTTTTCCATTCATCATTGCATTGTTCTTCTAGTATTATTATTCCTCACTCTTGGCTTTGCCACTCACCGTTTGAGTTTTACATTATCTCAATCCAGTCTTCACCATTGAAAACCATCCATTCATATATCCATCCATCAAAACGTGGCTCTCAGTCTCAATTAACTTTTCACCAGCATACATTTACCCACCCATGTATCCCTTCACCCATCAAACCCACCTGAGGATTCCTTCCACCCACCCAGATAGGCATCCTTTCACACATACACTTTCACCCACCCAGACAGGCATCCTTTCACCCGTATACCCTTTCATCCATCTTTCACCCACCCATGCATCCTATCAGCCTCCTATATGCATTGTTTCACCCACTCATCATTCTCTTCCAATCAAATAAACAATTGTTTACCTTTTATACATATTGTTTTAGGTATACAGCATATAATCAGCTGTTCCTTTCTGGCTTAGGATAATAAGTAATGATGCTTTGTTTCTTTTAGCTCTTTGCCAGGTCAGTACATAGAGGCAATGTCACGTTGTTATTACTATTCTTACGTGCCGTCCTAAAGATTCCTCTAGTCTTCCAGCTTCTAGACCAGGGCCCTGTAATGCCATTTAAGTATGAATATTTAACAGTAAAATGCAAACTTCAAACTAATCTTGTTCAGAAGAGTGGTGTATGTGTGCGGCTAGGGATAACTACCCCAGGGTGATTACATGGTTGCAGCTGTGAACCCAGGAGGTCCACCGATCGTGCCTGAACTCAGTGCAGCGCTCCTTTTTCAAGCAGTTGCCATGGGCATCTGAGGTGTCGTAGGGTAGCCCCTTCGCTGCAGTCATGCGGGTGATTTGTTTTACCAATGAAGGGTCAAATGTGCTCCCCCTTCCCCCACCATCACTGCTTTTCTGTGTCTGATTTTCCCAGGATAGCATCATCTCTGCCAATTGATCTGAAATATGTTGTTTCCACACTCCCCTAGCTTCTTCCCAACTCAGAGCTTTGCCCTCACTGCCAGCCCAGCTGATTACCTCGCTGACCCATGTTGTGACCTGTGGCCCGCTGGCTGATTTCCAGGTCAGAGCTGTCCTTCTTTTGGCCAGGGCCATGACTAGGTCTCTTAGCCTATTCCCAACTTTGCTCTTTTGTGGCTAGGGGAAGAGTCCCAACAGGCAGACCTCAGCTGTTGAGGGACAACTCCTGCCCAAGTGAGACTTTAGCGAGTATTGCGTCCCAGAATTTGCACACTGTTGTACAACCCAAGGTCATGTTTATGAAATCTGCATCATCATGCTAACATATTGGGCATTTTCGCAGCTCCCCCCGTATATGAGGTTGAGGTGATGGGGTGTCATGTACTACATATGTAAAAAGTCTATATTTTTCAATCGCGTGTTGCAAGGGATCTTCTTAGGGCATTGTATAATCTCGCCCCACTATGTGTCGTGATTTCCCTGTCTATGGTCCTTTCCCACTTTCCTCGTAACACATTCAGAGGGTAGAGAGACATACCCAGCAGGGCAGCAAAGAACCATTTCACCTGGTTCCCGGCATCTCCCAGGGTAATCAGTGAGTGCAGTATTGTATGTGTCTCTGGTTCCTCCCTGCCCCTCCCTCATTACTGCCCAAAGGCGTTCGCCAATGCCTCATACTGTATACCCTGTCCCGGGGAGACCGCAGCTGTCCATCAACTCTGCAAATGGGTTTAGTGTTTTCTGTTGGTGACAGTCGCTTACTGTATCCAGTCCAGCTTTCCTCCAGATGGACAGTTGACAATTAACAGCAACATTGGTGTATACTTCAGGGACACACACAGTTTGGCCAGTCATCGTTTCCGGCTCTGCAAATCCGTGGCTTGCAACATCGAACGGTACACAACTTTGATAGTATGATCTAACAGCTTGGCCATCAAGAGACTGGGGTGCTCACCATGCTCCATTAGGAAAGTTCCCTTTGTGTTCACTCCTTCAAGCATTGACAAAAAAATATAGAAGACGGGGGTAGCATGAACATTTTGGTCAAAGTGATCCTGGCCATGATAGATAGCTGCAGAGTACGCCAGAACTGCACACATGACCGGAGGGACCAGAATGCCCTATCTAGGTTCCCCTCTCTTAAATCATCTAGGGAATGAAAAATGTGGATGCCTAGTTTCAATTGAGGAAAAATGAGTTTGGCGTCCAATTGAGGTCAGCCGGCAGATTCGCGGGTCTGGGCAGAGGCCCCAACATAGGGAGAAAGTAAGTCTTGAATTTGTTGACCCTTAGGCCCAATAGCGTCCAAAGCTCCCCAACCGCCATAGGGCTGTGTCAGAACCCCCCACAGCGTCCCTTAGAAAAATAAGAAGGTCATCTGTGTACAAAGAATTGATATGTATCTGACTACCTACCCTAAGTCCCATTCCCCAGCCTACCTGGTGAAATAACATCACAAGTGGTTCAATTGCTAGTGCAAATAGGATAGGCGAGAGAGGGCACCCCTGTCGGGTACCTCGCAAGATCTCATACTGTGCAGATATTGTGTTGCCCCTCTTAACTCTTGCTGTTGGACATGCTTAAAGAAGTTGCACCCATTTCACCAAACTCTCCCCGAGACCCATGCATCTCATTGTCTCAAACAAGTAGCCCTAGACTACTGCATCAAAGGCCTTTTCCAGGTCGATTGAAAGGACAGCAGCCTGTGGCATGGATCTAGCCTCAGGATGGTAGAGTATGGAATAAAGTCTGCGTAGGTTATAGGAGGTGTTGCGGGACTGGATAAACCAGTTTTGATGTGGGTGAATAAGGGACTTCATATGTGGGAGTATTCTAAGTGCCATGACCTTACTGAGAATCTTGAAGTCCAAATTAAGCATGTAAAGTGGTCTGTAATCCTTCACCTGAGCACCCACCGCTGAAGTCTAGGGGAGTGGGATCACAAGTGCATTCTGGGTGGCTGCAGGTTAGCTGCCTAGCCATAAGGATTCAGTGTACAGCTTTACCAAGTGTGGATCCAACCTGCATGCAAACCTTGCATAAAACTCAGCGGCGAAACCATCAGGTCCCGGCGTTTTTCCAGACGCCATGTCTATAATAGCTTTGCAAACTTCTTGCAGAGTCACTGGGCCACCCAGCTCCCCTTCTGTCTGTCTGTCTATGGTCTAGAGTTGTAGAGGGGCTAGGAAATCTCTAAATGCTGATTGTGTGACTAGCAAGGCCCTTATATAGCATATCATATTACTCCCGAAATAAGGTGTTAATCACTTTGGGATCATGAATAGATTCACCTGTTTCAGTCCGGGTATGAGTAATCAGCATCTCTCTGATCTCTGGTTTGATCAACCATGCCAGTAGGTGACCAAATTTCCCCTCCTCCCTCTGTACCCTATCAAGATATTCCCTATAGTTGTGACATCTCAATCTCTCTAAGGCCTCACTGTAACATGTATGCACCTCCCGCAGTCTTGTCGAGGCACAGGCATCAGTTATCTTGCTTTCTTAACTCATCCTCTAAGTCCATCAATTCCTGTCGGATTTTGCTCTGTGCCCTGATTGACTGGCCCAGGCAATATCCCCTCACCACCACCTTAAACGCTTTCCACTCTACCCACACTGTAGATGCAGTGTGGGCATTAATGGGGAATACCCAGGGACTCTCGGAATGGGGTATCTTCAAGCATTGCAGGGTTAAGTCTCCATAAGGGTACTGGAGGGCGCTCACCCAGGCGCTGATGAATCATCAATAAAGGGCTATGATCAGAGAAGGTCTACCCCAAATTTTCAGTATGCATGACATAGCTACTGAAGGCCGGTGTTCCCATGAGAGTGTCCAGTCTGGTGTGTAATTGATGCATAGGGAAGAAGAAAGAGTACTCTCTAGTCCCCATGTGTTGTACCCTCCAAATATCCTCTAGCCCCCCCCAATGGTTCCTCCAATCATGGAACCCCAATGCTGCACAAACTGCCTGTGCACCCTGAAGGGGGAAGTGTGAGCGTTCCGCCACCGTATCAGCAACACAATTGAAGTCCCCTCCCAGCACTGCATGGCTCCCTATGAATTCGGCCAACTCAGCCGAAAGACTGGTGAGGAAGGCAATCTGCTCCTGATTGGGCACATATATACTGCTCAGCATTATCTCCTGACCAAAAGCCTCCCGCTATGAGCACATACCTACCCTCCTTGTCTATAAGAGTGCGTACGGGATCAAACAGGACTCCAGCTCGTCTCCATATCAGCGCCCCGGGCATAAGCTGAATAAGTCATTGCAAAGATCTGCCCTCTACAGCGCCTCCGCAATTTCTCCACCTCGCTCCTAATTAGGTGTGTCACCTGAAGGAGGGCTACATGGACACCCTTACGCCTCAGGTAAGTGTACACGTTGTGACATTTGGCCATGGATCCCATCCCTTTTATGTTCCATGTTAGGAACTTTACAGTGTATTGTATGGACAGCATAGTGACTGAGTGTATCCTTTATTTTGACCCCTCCAGCCTTCCCACCAGGATGGTCCCCCCACGTACAAATTCCCACCATCTCCTGCAAACATGAAAAAACCAATGGAAGATCACCCGCATTGAACAGATCCCTGATCCCAGGGCAGTCTGGTAACACCCAGCTGCCCAAACCGTATGCAAAACATCAGTTTCTAGTGAAGGCCCAAACCAACCACAGAGAGGTCCATAGAGGGGTGGTGGCCGAATTACAACTCAAATAGAAGTCAGGTGTTGGCATTGGCTCCACCAGGACAGACTAGATCCAGTCCATGTTGGCCACCGGGCAGCCAGCAGGGCGCCCCCCTCCTATGTGCTTTCAGGGTTGACTGTGTGGGGTTTCATAGTCAAACAATCTAATCTGCTGTCTTTGGGGTCACTACTGGGAGGATTGTGATCCCTCAGTTCCTCTCACAGAGTGTGATCCCATCTCTGATGGGGTTTGCATGTCTTGCAGAATCTCAGCCTCTGCCTGCAACTCCGCAGCTCTCTCCTTCTCCGTTAGCGATGGACTCAGCTTCTTTGGAACACCTCGCCTGAGATGTCTCCTGATTCTTTTCCTGGGTTCCTGAGCTGGAAGCGCAAATCCTCAAACCGACTGAGGCCAGTCAGTTTTGTAGGTCTTTGCAGAAGTTGGCCTTCCCATCTAAGAATATGCACAATCGGGCTGGGAATTTTAGGGAGTATTGAAGTCCGCCATCTCTCAGTGCTTTCTTGACTTCAAGAAAAGAGGTTCGACGTCTCTTGACCTCTAGTGTGTAATCAGGGGACAAGGAGACTTTACTGTTGTCCACCACATAAGGGCCATTAGTGGGGGCCTTCTGCAGCAGTGTGTCCCTGTCCTCAAAGTGGAGTCATTTGGCTACAACTGGTCGCAGGAGTCGACCCGCAGCCGGCGGCCTGGTCAGAACACGGTGAGCTCTTTCAAGTGTATAGAATGTTGATAATCCCTACAGTGCTACACCCATGTGGAGCCAGAGTTCAAGGTAGGCGATCATGTAATTTCCTTTCACTCCCTCTGGTAGGCCCAGGACTCTCACATTACTCCTCCTGTTCTGACCCTCTGCCTACTTTGAGTTCCAGTGTGAGGACCCTCTCAAAAAGTTCCCCCTACTGCATAGCCATTGCTTTGTGCACTGGTGTGAGGTCCGCTATCGAAGATTCCATCAATTCACTCTTTCTGGAAGTTTTTTATGTTCTGTCCTAAGGAGTCCTAGTCCCACTGACACCGTGTTTATGTCTTGTGCCATGTGGCTTTGGTGTCAGCTATTGCCGCTTATATTTGGGGGCTAGTTGTTGTTGTACTAGATCATCCTAGGAGGCAATTCCGCAATCAATCTGTCCTTGTTCAAGCGGTACATCTTCATGATCATGAGTGGTCGCCGTCTCTATTATCCTAGGTTTGTCCATCTTGCTTACTGGTTGTTCAGAGGTAATTGAGGCAACAGTAATGAGAGGCAGACTCACCTACAGAGCTCGTTGCCCAATATGATAGCGTGAAGCCAGGTAGGATCATGAGGCTAATCAGGGCACCCACCAGCACTGGTCCCAGTGAATGTAGGTGCTCACCAAACGTAGGCCCCAGTCCCACCAGTGCAGCCCGAGACTCTAGCAGAAACGCCCGGGGTGTTAGGGTCCAGACCCAGACCAGCCCCTACTGTTTGTCGCAAGCACTCGGGGGGGGTGTCACTCCCCTGCCCAATCATTTGGCCCTCTTTGGGATTTCTACTTGGGCCAGTCAATATCACCCATCCCAGGGGAACATCCCCAGTTACACTCCGGTTAGAGGCTGTATAATGCAGGGGGCGGGGGGGGGGGGTCTCAGCTAACCGCTCACTGCAGGGTCAGTCATCAGCTCTCTCAGTCTTGTAGACCCAATTTTTGCAGCCTTCTTCCTATTTTGTGGGTCCTGGCCAGTAGGCAGTCACTTTTGGAGTCTCCAACCTGCCCCCCAACCGTTTTATTCCCAGCCAAGGTCATGTAGACCTCCAATGTCTCTTCGTAGACCCAGGCCACCGGTCCGTGGGCCCACAACCCAGAGAGGAGCCCCACTTGCACTAGCGCCTCAATATTAGTAACTCTGGCCAGACAACAGTCCTCTCTGCACCCCTGGTCAGCTCCGGGCCAGACCTAGGCCTCGAGCATTTGTCGCCACCACTCACCGCCTGTCTTGTCTTATAGCTGCCAGGTCGCCCCTTCTGGTTGTTCCGTGGCGCCTTCACTTACGCGTAGTAGCGTCACTCAGGCTTCAGCGGGGCCTCAGTCTCACTGTGGCAGCCTGGTCCCAGCAGCTCTCACCGCTCCGCCAAGGAGCCACCACCATGGCACCATCAAACAGCCATGCAGCGCACATTCAGTCTTTACGATCCCGGGCTAATCAGATAATTGTCCAGGTCCACACTGCCTCCAGGCCACGGGAGAGCCAGGTCATTATTTCTGGGGATTCAGGTCTGCCCCCTCACTCATGGGTCTCACTCCCTCAGGCACTTCCAGGCCTTGTGCAGTCTCGGGTGACTCCAGGAGGTGCTTTCTCCTGTGCAGCAGCCCTACAGTGCCAATCAAGCTGCAGCAAAGGCCTCCCGGGCTTCAGTCTCTGTATGGCAGTGAGGCTTCTGTGGATTCTCCCGCTCCAACCAAGAGCCACCTCCACAGTTCTGCCTCTCCACTAGGCAGCCCCCAGCTAACCTTCACAGGATATGGCCGGTCCGAGCACTCTAGGCCAACACCCCCTCCATCTCGTGGGGAATCTAGGCTGCCATTTTAGGAAGTGCAGGCCTACCCTCTCGCTTCCAGGTCTCAACGATCGGGCTCCCACAAACAGCACATTACCCTGGATTGCTTTTGGGTCCGTTGTCTTATAAAGGGGACTGCCCCACCGGGTGCCTGGGCCCGAGCCTCCACGGATGTAGCAGAATTAATTGGCAGGCCTGTGCGGAGCTTCGGGTTCATGCATCCGCCATCTTAGCCGTGCAAGCCATGCCCCCGGTTACAGTATCTTCTATCAAAACTATCAGGTTGGGCATTTTGTTTGTGGCAATTTTTGAAAAGCATCAAGACAAACTGAAATAAAAGGGTGGACAACTGGACATATGGCCTTTGTTGGCAAATGCAATGGGGTCATCCTCCTCATACCTTCTTCCAGCCATGGTGCACGGTCATGACCAACTGCTGCTAATACACAATTTTGGGGTGTCCAACGTGACCATGGCCACTCTCTCTTTTTACTGATTGAGCACTAGCAAGTTAAAGAAAGCCTTCTCATCTCATTAAACATTTATAGAATACCTTACTTGGGCATGCAACCTTCACAGCAGGGTAGTAGTACGTGACCAATGGGTTCTCTGAGTGTTACAGTACCACCACTTGGCAGGCAAAAAATATATAAGGGGAGAGGGAAACCTGACTGACAAAGCAGAATAAAGGAAGCTACAGACAGCGTAGTACAGAGACAGTTTGAAGTAAAGTACAGAAACTTGAAATATAAAAAATAAGTAAATAGGATAATGCAGGGATATAAAGACTTTAGAAATAGGTAGATCGAAGAGAATTTGGAAAAAAATTAGGAAATGGGTAGAAATAATAATTCTAAATAAGCAGCGGTAAAAGTTAGGGAAATAAATATTCATGTTAACAACAGGAGGACTTACTGGCGCCAGCAGAGCCATCGGTAGAGGACCTTTGGGATGCACCTCCAGAAGCACCCTCACCTGGTTCATGTCTCTTCTTGCCCCTGGATGCTGGTGTAAGACATAAAGACAAAAAACAGATTGGAGGTAAATAAAATTAATCTCTCCAAAAATATTTTTGGGCAGGAAAAGGCAATCGCATTAACATTGAACTTTTCTAAATCATATCGACTAGTAGTATCGTGGACAGTCCTATCCTATTCCAAATTTCCTAAACCTACCTTGCCCTATTCTAAAAATAGTAAGCTAGATTTTGGAATTACTCATAAATTGCAATGATGGTGTTTGCTTCTCATCTCTTTCGCAATTTCTCAACCCCCTTTGAAGTGCCAATTCACTAAGTCATGAAGCATTTTTCTTTAAATCCATAGATGGACCCATGCATACACCATACACATCACTGGGAAATTGGTTGCTTGACACTGTACAAGCTATAAAAAAATAAAGGATCTAAGAACTGAAGTGAGAGGACACGCTAAATTAGTAATCCTAACTACCACTATCATGGTGACAGGACAAGAGAGTCTCTGCATTACTTCCAACATAATCAGCCAAAGCGAGTGCCAACAAGTACCATTAGGTAACGCCGAGCACCTGTCTAGAACAACGATCATATAATATTTGTAAACTTAACTTAACTGCGTCTGAGCAGCAGGTTTGCTATTTGGGAATAGAAATATCAGCAATAGCATAGAACATAATAAATAATAACATTAATAATTACTCAGCAAGCCCCGTGACCTCAACCCCTAGCAGGTTCAGCAGGTCCTGGTCTCAGTCCAGGACGTCAGACCACCAGTGCATCAACTGCTGCTGGGTGCGCCGGACCGAAGAGCAGCGATAAACTGCCCGGTGCAGTTTCTCCCAATGCTGCTAGCGCTCCTGGGGTCTGTACCCAAACCAAGGCCTGCCGCCTGCTGCCAGGGTGGTGGGGAGGTGGCGCTGGATATAAAAGACCAGTGCTGCCACTCCCACCTCTGAAAACAAGGCACAAGGCTGCACCCATTCCTGGTGTCATCTTCCGCAAGGACGGTGGCTGATGCTCCTTTATTTGCGCCCTGCTCTACCATAGTGCTAAAGGGGGAAGAGAGAAAAAAAGAAATAGGAAGAAGAAAAAAGGAAGGTAAAAAACACAAAAAAAAGTAGGAAAACATTCAATAAACACTCACAAAGACAAATGGTAAGATCATAAACAAGGAGAAAAAAGTTTTATAAGACAAGGATTACATAGATTGTTGTTGTTGTTGTATTAGCTTTATTTCAACAACTACTATCTAAAAAGCTTTAAAAAACATTTGATAAAAGAAATACAAAATAATCATATAATTAAGTTCGTTAAATTCGTTCCGCTCGCGGAATTTGCGGATTTTCCGCAATTTTGCGATCCGCGAATCTCGCGAAATTGCGGAAAAATCCGCGAATCCGCAAGCGGGACAAATTTTTTCCAGGAAGCACTTACAGGGTTACAGTAGGTGCCCAAGTTGAAGGTAATTTCTTACAAAGAAATTAACTTCAACTTGGGCACCTGCTGCAACCCTGTAAGTGCTTCCTGAGTGGCGCCTCCAGAGTTCGTTGCCTACTTGCAACTATTCTCTGACCCTGCTCTGACCCTCGAAGCAGGGTCAGAGAATAGTTACAAGTATGGCACAATGCTCCTGTCACAAAAATTAAACCGTAACAGGAAGCACTTACAGATAAGGAAGCAGGTGCCAGACTTGAAGCTCAAATTCAGTAACACATTAACCATCCCCAAATTAATTTGTCTCGGTTGAGGCTGGCTGGGCAGGTGTGTTTTCTCCCCATAATCTACAGTGGTGAACCAGATGGTGCTGTGATGAACCAGGAGGTGCAGTGGTGAACCAGAGGGTGGCAGTGGTGAGCCAGAGGGTGGCAGTGGTGAACCAGAGGGTGGCAGTGATGAACCAGAGGGTGGCATTGGTGAACCAGGGGGTGATAGTGGTGAACCAGAGTGTGGCAGTGGTGAACCAGAGGGTGGCAGTGATGAACCAGAAGGTGGCAGTGATGAACCAGAGGGTGGCAGTGATGAACCAGAAGGTGGCAGTGATGAACCAGAGGGTGGCAGTGGTGAACCAGACGGTGGCAGTGGTGAACCAGAGGGTGACAGTGATGAACCAGAGGGTGGCAGTGGTGAACAAGAGGGTGGCAGTGATGAACCAGAGGGTGGCAGTGATGAGCCAGAGGGAGGCAGTGGTGAACCAGAGGGTGCTGTGATGAGCCAGAGGCTGGCAGTGATGAACCAGAGGGTGGCAGTGGTGAACCAGAGAGTGGCAGTGGTGAACCAGAGGGTGGCAGTGGTGAAACAGAGGGTGGCAGTGGTGAGCCAGAGGGTGGCTGTGATGAACCAGAGGGTGGTAGTGATGAACCAGAGGGTGGGAGTGATGAACCAGAGGGTGGCAGTGGTGAACCAGAGGGTGGCAGTGGTGAACCAGAGGGTGGCAGTGGTGAACCAGAGGGTGCTGTGATGAACCAGAGGATGGCAGTGATGAACCAGAGGGTGGCAGTGATGAACCAGAGGGTGGCAGTGGTGAACCAGAGGGTGGCAGTGGTGAACCAGAGGGTGGCAGTGATGAACCGGAGAGTGACAGTGATGAACCAGACGGTGGCAGTGGTGAACCAGAGGGTGGCAGTGATGAACCAGAGGGTGGCAGTGATGAACCAGAGGGTGGCAGTGGTGAACCAGAGGGTGGCAGTGATGAACCAGAGTGTGGCAGTAATGAACCAGAGGGTGGCAGTGGTGAACCAGAGGGTGCTGTGATGAACCAGAGGGTGGCAGTGGTGAAATAGAGGGTGACAGTGGTGAACCAGAGGGTGGCAGTGGGAACCAGAGGGTGGCAGTGGTGAGCCAGAGGGTGGCTGTGATGAACCAGAGGGTGGCTGTGATGGACCAGAGGATGGAAGTGATGAACCAGAGGGTGGCAGTGGTGAACCGGAGGGTGCTGTGATGAACCAGAGGGTGGCATTGGTGAAGCAGAGGTGAACCAGATGGTGCTGTGATGAACCAGAGGGTGGCAGAGATGAACCATAGGGTGACAGTGATGAACCAGAGGGTGGCAGTGATGAACAAGAG
The DNA here is from genome assembly GCF_964261635.1 of Lissotriton helveticus. NCBI lineage: Eukaryota > Metazoa > Chordata > Amphibia > Caudata > Salamandridae > Lissotriton > Lissotriton helveticus. The sequence continues at coordinate 307,046,438 of NC_136063.1, read as the reverse complement.
GGTGGCAGTGGTGAACCAGAGGGTGCTGTGATGACTCAGAGGGTGGCAGTGATGAACCAGAAGGTGACAGTGATGAACCAGAGGGTGGCAGTGGTGAAGCAGTGGTGAACCTGAGGGTGCTGTGATGAACCAGAGTGTGGCAGTGATGAACCAGAGGGTGACAGTGATGAACCAGAGGGTGGCAGTGATGAACCAGAGGGTGGCAGTGGTGAACCAGATGGTGATGTGATGAACCAGAGTGTGGCAGTGATGAACCAGAGGGTGACAGTGATGAACCAGAGGGTGGTAGTGGTGAACCAGAGGGTGCTGTGATGAACCAGAGGGTGGCAGTGATGAACCATAGGTTGACAGTGATGAACTAGAGGGTGGCATTGGTGAAGCAGTGGTGAACCAGAGGGTACTGTGATGAACCAGAGGGTGGCAGAGATTAACCAGAGGTTGGCAGTGATGAACCAGAGGGTGGCAGTGATGAACCAGAGGGTGGCAGTGGTGAACCAGAGGGTGCTGTGATGAACCAGAGGGTGGCAGTGATGAACCAGAGGGTGACAGTGATGAACCAGAGGGTGGCCGTGGTGAAGCAGTGTTGAACCAGAGGGTGCTGTGATGAACCAGAGGGTGGCAGTGATGAACCAGAGGGTGGCAGTGGTGAACCAGAGGGTGATGTGATGAACCAGAGGGTGGCAGTGATGAACCAGAGGGTGACAGTGATGAACAAGAGGGTGGCAGTGGTGAACCAGAGGGTGCTGTGATGAACCAGAGGGTGGCAGTGATGAACCAGAGGGTGACAGTGATGAACCAGAGGGTGAAAGTGGTGACCCAGAAGGTGGCAGTGGCGAACCAGATGTTGGCAGTGATGAGCCAGAGTGTGGCAGTGGTGAACCAGAGGGTGGCAGTGATGAAGCAGAGGGTGGCAGTGATGAACCAGAGGGTGGCACTGCTAAACTGCCTGGGAGCCCTGTGGGTGTGAGCCCCCGCACTGCTGAGCTGCCCTGGAGTTGTGAGCCCCCGCGCTTCTGAACTGCTCCGGGGCCCAGTGGGTGTGAGCCCCTCATGCTGCTGAACTGCCCCGGAGCTCTCTCAGTGTGAAAATCATTTGTGCTCAATTGCCTGGGAGCTCTCTGGGTGTGAGCACACATTGTGCTAAGTGCCCCCCTGTCCTCAGTACATATACACCCGTATCGCACAGCACCATTATGCTCTTGCACCATGAAGTCTGGTGCCTGGATGCTCCTGATCCGTGTAGGTGGTACCACCGTCTGGTGCTGTCAAAATGTAAAGTCATAACTTGCTACACAGAACCAATAAACACGTGTCCCCCCTGGCACCGGTATGCGCATGTACCTGGCGTGCAGCACCCGCATGCCACTGCACCCTACTACCCAGCGCCAGCATATGCCTGTACGGGGCAGTTTAGTATGAGATGGGACATTGTCCAGCAGCAGCGGCTGCATGCGCCTGAACCCACTGAGCTGGATCAGAATGGCTTTGTATCAACACGTGCAGCAGAGCTATCTTGGACATCTGAAGGATTCTGGGGTCCTGTGCCAAACGTATTTTTTCATCCATGAGTTTCCCAAGCGCCATCCCCGTGTAGCTCCTGTGACCAGGAGGCTGCTTTCTCCTCATCTGCTGCTCTGCTCGGTCTCTGACCCTTTATAAACAAGATGCATGTGAACTCGCATAGAAGCCCCGCCCGTTTGGCCCCATCCACCACACACTAGCGGTATGAAACGTCTTCCCGCCCGTCCCCACTATAATGGCCAGCTCACTCAAGGGACCTTGGCGCCTTTGGGCGCGCTGGCAAAGTTACAGGCACACGTGGTCACATATTTGTGCAAATGGCAAAAAAATCCGTGAGTTCGCGGGAAAATTCGCGAACTCGCTGATTTTTTTTGCCATTTCGCGCAAATTCGCGGACCGCGAATTCGCAACTTTCGCCCATACTTACATATAATACAGCAACATGGTAAAAAGTGATGTACACAGGCAATCCATAGAGATACACTGTTGTACCCTCTATGAGAGGTGCAATTGCTGAGATCTACTAGTTAAAAGTTAAGATGCAGTTCATCAATAAAATCAAGCGTAAAATACAGTAAAGGAAATGGGAAGGGAACAGCATGACAATCCATCATGATAGAAGCCTTAATATAGGCTCAGTTTGCAACCCGTAATCAGGCCTAATTAGAATAGTGTAAGCGCTCCTTAAGATGACAATGGAGAAAATTAAGATATAAAGTGCACATGCATAAAATGTAGTTTTGATGCAGGAGTGGGCGGCCTTAGAACCCTGTGGCAGTTTCATCTCAGTTCCATTCAGTAGGGTGCTGAGCCACTCCTGACAAGGCTTTTCATCTAATTAGCCATGCATGGTTAAGAAACTTAGCCACGCAGCGCACAAAAAGAGGTCTGAGTCAGACTTGAGAATGTGCAGGGCAGCCCGATGGTCCCATGTGCCCAGTTGTCGGCAGATTGGTTTTAGCCACTTGGACCTCGGGACATTGTATGCAGAGCAAGCGAACATAACGTGTGCAACACTTTCCATCTGACCCTGCAACATGGGCAATCTTTCAGTGTCTGTTTGGGTGGGTGCCATTTTGCAGTTGTCTCGCAGACAGGGAGTGTGCCGAAGCTGAAGTGGATGTACAGCATCCAGTCCCTCGGGACCTGAATTATGTCTTAAAAGGGCTCTAAGCATCTTGTCTGCTTATGCATGTAAAATTCTCCTGTTAGTCTGCCCACATTGGATTTACAGGTTACCTGGCGATCACTCATTTCCTGTGCAAACGTTTGAGGTTATCCTTGCTTGGTGGTTCCTGCCTATCCCAATGTGCTTGGAGCCCAAGGGTTGACATCATTTTCTTGACGTTTGAAATCCATCCTATTATGCTGGCAGTGTCTATCCGTGTGACCTTAGTAATTGCTTCCGCATAGTTAGAAAGCTCTGGGGTCAAACTAATGCGAGCCCAAAAGAGCAATGGGCTCAGCCTAGCTGAGTCGCCCATCCACCGCCTGCCCATGTCCAGCATTAATGGTGTGGGGGGAACGTCACCAGGTCCCTGAGGAACTTATAATCGGATGGGCAGAGATCATCAACCTTGTCGAATCCCTATAGCTCAGTTCTATAAAGAGCTGTGCTAACTGCTTTGGCATCGTAAACCAAAAGGGCTGAGGCAACCGGCCTACCATGTGAGGAGCAATGTTCTTTTCCGAGTGCTCCTGCCACTTGTTTGTGCCTCATCAGCAGCTTTGCTAGGTGGGACTTCCATGACATTTTGTCGGAAAATCGGACGCCGAGATATTCAAATGTAGCAACTCTTTCCAGGGATGTCCCACCCAGCAAAGGATTGCTTCTGTAGGACTTGTGGGGGTTAAATGCCATGAACATAGTTTTTAAGGTATTGATGACCAGCCCCCAGTTATCGCAGAGGAGCTGGAACCTGTTGAGTAGTCTTTGCAGCCCAGCTGGTGTATTAGACACTAGCAGGATGTCATCAGAAAACAAGACGGTCGATACATCATCCCCCGACAGGGTTGGTGCATCATCTGGATCTTCTTGCAGGATTCTAACCATCCCATTCATGTAGAGAGAACGGGGTGGGAGCCAAGATGCAACCCTGTCAGGCTCCCCTGTTATTATGCAGGTTAGAAGCTCCATCAAAAACATCCAGTTGTTCCATAGATAAACTAATGGCAACATGGTGGAGTAGTGTGGCTCACTGGTTAGAGGCGGCAGGCCTGAGAGCAGAAGTCAGCCTGGGACCAGGGTTCAATTCCCGACGCGGCAGGGTCGTGGACCTTGGTCAGCGGACTCGATAATTCTCGCTTCGGTGCTTACTCTAATCAGGGGTTCCACTCGGCAACTCTGGGCATTAGCTTGCCTAATCTCCACAACGGCCCCACCAATTCCGGGGATGCCTGGCTCCACCTTGGGGACTCCCAGCAAGGGACCATCCCACAGGGAAAGCCAGGACGGGTTCCCCAGAGTTATACAGCGCCGGGACGCCCCGTTGCTGGGGCAGCTGTGCGCTTTACAAGTATACTACATTTACATTTACATTTACTGATCCCGTCAGTGACCACATCGTAGAGCTCCCCCAGTGAATCCAAAGACTGCACCATAGCACTCCATTTTATTCTGCGGCAGTTATTAGTTTATTTTAGCCTTCTATCTAAAGGTTCAGTATCAAAACTAGATATTCTATTTCCCAAAGGCCAACGAATGAGATCTAGATCATTGTGATCGCTGTCTTGAGATGGGGTCACAACCATGTCAACCAGATTGGGCCAATGCCTAATATCAAACAAGACGTAATCAATAAGGCTAGAATTGTCCTAACTATTACAAGTGTATTTCCTCTCTTTATCAGAAACGGTCCTACCATTACAAGGTCTTAAGCCGTGGTTAAGGGTAAGCGTTTTCAAGTGAACTGCAGTCCATTTCTGAACAAGCGAAATTGTAAATCCTGGAATTGAACAGACATGGTCTTCCTCACTTGTGAGAGCCTCACCACCTGAGTCAACAGCTTATCATATTCTAAGATGATATTTTTTGCATGATTCACTTGCCATATATTTTAAATGCTCGGCACATGCATGGTCTTAAAAAGCCAGAACTGACCCTTGGATAGGCTCTGGCTCAGCTCTCTTTGCTAATTTGATGACTCACCCCCATATACTGGGAGTCACTGTAGATGAGAAGAGATTCTGGACTTCTCATTGGGACCAAGAATAAGCTGGGAACCAGCATTTTAAAAACGTTGTTTTCTCTTCATAAGGAAGGATAGTATAGCAAATTGCAATAGTCTATCCTGGAGACAATAAGAACTTGCACTAAAGTCTTACTGTAGGATTCAGGTAAGAGGGTAATGACGTATGTGATGGTTTTTACCTGGAGGAAACAAGTAGAGGTGAGTTCATGTGCATTACCACAAGAACTAGCCAGAATAGTTGAAAAATCCTATGAACAATTAGGCAGAGACAGTCTGGGAGGAAAACCAGTAATACCCCAACTGTCAGAAAGTCCTGAAAAAGTCTTTGCAAAAAACACTCCTATTCCTATTAAGAAGAAGTGGGAGAATAGCAAACAAACTTCTAAAGAGAAGCGTTCTCAATCCCGAGGTAGGTCTCCTCAAAAGGAGCCTCTCTGAAAGGAGGTATAACCTCAGGAACAGAGATAATTTGAGAAAACCTGATAGATATCAAGATACTGATACACGTTCCTCTCGTACCTTTCAGACTTCGTCACAGAAATCTGAAATAAGAGGACGGTCAGAACACAAGGAAGAACGTGTGAAGTCCAAAGACGATCAACACGTTCAGAAAAACAAGAATTCTCAATTCACCAAAATGAAGGTAGCCGGTCTAAAGATCAGAGATGCCGAAGATCTTGAGGACACAACTCAAGAACGGGGAATGGGCTTAGACAATGTTGTACGGCGCAGCAGAAGTCAACATAGCTCGCAAGAACTTGAAGGATCATCTGGAGACAGTGGACTTGAATGAGTTCATCCAAATTGAAACTACAGGTACCAGGGTTAGTTGTCCACATAAGTTATATGAAATAACACTCCGGATGGAGGGGGACATACCAAGAAAAGTGAGAGCACTCTTTTGAGAGAGACTTTCTAAGGATTGTAACATTATTCTAGCTGAACAAGACTGGCCACCAGAATTTGTCAGAGGGTGCCCACATGGCCAAGAAATCATTATGCCAGCCTTCTCCAACCACATTCCAATTCATTTAAAATATACTTATGCCAGGAAATGGGCAGTTGCCCAGACTCCTGCATTATATAAAAATCATGTAGGATGGGATGAGGATTCTCCTCACCATAAAATACAGTTAAAAAATCAACCAACTGCACAATGGCAGTACCCAGTTAAGCGAGAAGCTAAAAACAGGTCAGGGATATCTTAGATCAACTTGAATACCAGGGGGTGATTGAAACCTGTACCTCGTCAATGAACAATCCTTTGTTTCCTGTCTCCAAACAGACAATACATATCATCTAGTATTGGATTACAGACATTTAAACTCTTGTTGCAAAGCTTTTGCAGTACAAAATGCACATAGTGCAGCATTAATGAATAACATTGTGCTTAAAAAGTATAAAACCACATTAGATATTTCGGTTTCTTCTATCAAAACATTGCACTAGAAAGTAGGTCTTTGACTACTTTCTCAATTATGGCGACACAGCGTCAATCCTGTCATTTCCCACAGGGATTGAAGAATAGTCCTGGGTTATTTTCAGCTAGAGTAACAGAGTTACTACAAACGTACGATGACAAAGCCTTATCATAGGTGGATGACATCTATCTGACAGACAATGACTTGGATAGGCACTTGAACAGGGTGAACACCATCATACTTGGATTTGCCTCTGAAGGGTACAATTCAATTTTAAGAAATCGAGAATTGCCCATCTCAACGTCCTTTTCTAGGATACGAGTTATCAAATGAAGGCAAAAGCCTGGCAGCAAACTTTTTAGGAAAATGTGCCCTGCTTCAACCTCCAAAAATGCTGAAAAACTTACAGTCAATTCTAGGTTTCCTCTCTATGAATTAATCAAACCTGATTTCAAAACAGTTAATTGGACACAAAAACAAACTGAAATGTTGTGTTCATTACAAACAGACATGTTAGCAACAAAACATTTGCAAACACGCGTAAACGTATGCAACTTAGTGATCCAAATAATTCCAGGACAATTCGGATTCACGTACTTAACTTTTAACGAAGGTGAAAAAGTACCAATAGCTTACAAATCACACTTGTACACAGAAGCAGAAATGAAATTCACTTCCACAGAAAAAAATCTGACAGTGGTTCATACTGCAGTAGAAAAAGAGAGAACCCTCGCACAGGGTAAGCGCATTATGGTTGTTACTCCTGCACCTGCCTTAGAGGCAGTGACAAAAGCGAGCATTCCAAATGCTAAAGCTTTACATCCAAGATGGATACAATGGCATAATTCTCTTGCTACAATAGTTTTTGATCCTTATTTGAAAACACAAGCATTTCTACAATACGAACAAGAATGTCCTCTGCCCACTGAAATTCTGCCTCTAGAACAGTATGAATGTATAATTTATACTGACGGTTCAGCTCAACCCGCTACAGGGGGTAAACAAGCCTATAGTGCGGCGTGCACGATCGTTAAAGGTCGCTGGCGAGATGGCAAATTCAGACCAATGTCACTAAAACTCAATCTCTAGGAGATTGTACAGCTCAGCAAGCTGAAGTACAAGCATTCAAGATGACGCTTGAAAATACGGACCGTGAATTCCCCACACTCATAGTGTGCGATTTGTATTATTGTGTTCAATCGTACAATGAATACTTGCAAAACTGAATTCAAAATGGTTACAAAGATGCAAAAGGTGGCACATTCAAGCATTAAATGCTTGGGGAACAAGTAGTTCAGTTACGATAGGAACTACAAAACACTTGTGATACATACACTGAGTCATCAACGTGATGGCGTTCACGTTGCAAGGAATTTATTGGCTGATGAAGCCGCGAAGGCAGCTGTGCAAACGGCTTCCGTAGCCGCAATCACTCATTCAAAAATGAAAATATACATCAAAATAATGCTAGCAGTCAATGCCACGAGCAAAGGCAGCGGTGCAGCGTTACCTAATAAGTTTCCACTTGAATACTCATATATAATTGATGCAAACTCCATTCCTTTTGCTCGAATCCCTGGAGTGGGGGGTAGAGTGATTCCAAACAGGAAACGTAGAGTAGCTTTGATACACGAAGCACATTTGGGAGAGCGTCTGATACATCAAGGGATCTCTAAAACGATATTCACTGTTAAAGAGACGTATTGGTGGCCAGAAATGAATGCTCACATTCACATGTTTGTCATTGACTGTATAGACTGCAATAGAGATCGCAGCACAGAACGCCGCCAGATACCTGACTATTGCATAGCCAGCCCAGTACAGACACCATTGTTAGACAGTATTAGACTTTCTACACGCAGACGTACATGTGGACAAATGCGGTCCCACAACTATTAAGACAAGATTCATTTGGATGTAGCCTCAGCACTCGGCTGACGCACAAAGTTTTATAAAAGATTTGCGAGTCTTTATCGGCACATACGCAGTCGGCACGCTACATTCTGACCAGGGTCCTGCAATTAGCTCTCGAGCTTACAAAGAGGCCATGGCCAAATTGGGTGTTGCATTGCAGTACTCTAGTCCATTTCATCCTGAGAGAAAATCGGTAGTGGAGAGAAAAAAAGGGACATAAAGCAATCTATATCAGCTAGGGTAATAGGCTCGGGTGACGGGTGGGTCAAACATCTAATAAGCGTACAATGTAGTCTTAACAATCTGCCAAGAAGTTCTCTAGGGGGTATCACTCCATATGAAGTCCTTTTTGGGACCAGAATGTTAATATCGGATCTCGATTGTCAGACTTCAGTGGTAGACCAAAAACCCTTTGATATCAAAGACCGTTTGCCTGTTTTACAACACTTAAATGAAATAAGAACGAAACAAAGTAACGTGTTCTTGAAGCCAACAACCACTGAAGTGAAACCGACCTCGCCCAGCAAGGCCTGTCTGGATTCCTAAGCTTGGAGATCTAGTCAGAGAGAAGATCGTGGAATAGAAGGAATTTGGGCCTTCTTGTAGACAACCAGTACCTGTCCTAGCAATCCACCGATCAAGAACAGTATTACTGCCGCCCCTTGCTGGTAAAAAGGAGAACAGGTTTGTGTCCATCGGCCTGATCAAACCACATCATGAGGCCAATCATAAGCAGTATGCCAAGTGGGCTCCGCCAATGTAGCAGACGCCCTACTCTGGCTACTATCCAAGAGGTTCAAACTGAGAGACTCATCACCTTTGAGGAATATGCAGTGCGAAAAGAAAGACTATGCAACAAAGCTATGGAACTTGTACCTCTTGAGACCCAAATAATAGTTCGTCAAGAAACGCCTGTCTACAGTGAAGTGTCATCTTGATACACAAATGTAAAAAGTGATTGTGAGGTTCCAGCAATTTCAACGAATCCTGATGCAATCCCTACAATTGACAGAACCGCCTCTGGCTATTTCATTAACTTTGATACGTTTTCTGAGGATCCCAGTGAGCCTGAAACGACGCCAGTAAAAATAACTTTTAAAGAACAAGCACCAGACTTTTTTCATCAACTGGAAAAGACTTATCTGGTTTCACCACGGATTGAACTTTGGATTGTGCTGGGTGTTCTTTTTCTTCTAATTTGGTTAACTCTGGTAATAACTTTGGGAATGCTGATAAATGGAAGATATGTTAAAAAGGACACAGCAAGTAAGAACATTAACTTACTACTCAAGCCACACAAATAATCTCATCGTGAACAAAAATACTTGTCATCAGTGAACATCACAGCCATTCCTATATCTGGTGGTATAGCTTTGGACAGAACTGATTATGACATTTTTGACCCAACAGAGCTGTTGAATATTTCACACCAGTTCAATATTTCCTTGAAAGACTTTGTTTCATCTAGTACCTTTTCTGATGATTGGGACTTCAAGACTGTTAATAATATGATGTCAGACTTAGAAATGACTGCTGTGTTTACAAATCATGAATACGTAGAAGGTTAATGAGATTATGAACAAATGTATTGTTATAATCACTATGGTCATCATTTTTTGCGCAAATCTGCAAACCCAAGAAATGTATTGATGTATAACCAATGGGAACATTGTCCAACGCCACCAAAGGGTAGCTCGAAAACATTTTTCGGAAAATGTCCATACATTTTAGGTTTTAATGTATCCAATCCAGAATCATTTTACTTTAAAAAATGTTAATAAGACAGGAATGAAAAGTAGGTTGACAAATACCAAGCAAATTTATTCTGCAGCCTTTTATGCTCAGCTGTCTTCACTCAGTTTCGACTTTTGGATAGACAACATTGATACAAAAACGGTCTGGGGCACAAAAGACTGGCAAGTGCAGGGATTAGAAGCCTTATTTAGAGCCTGCATCATCTCAGAGCAAATACCTACACAAACCGTCCATACCTGCATCTACACAATTTAGTGATAACACTTCAGAGGGGAGGTCGACGTACATACTATTTTACTTCACAACAGAACAGATCCAGATTGGAAAAAATGGCTAATCTGGCCCACAGACACAAACAACTGTCAAGATAGATTCCTGAATAAGACACAAGGGTTCACATTCACTAGGCCAGACCCAAGATATGTTTTGAGACAGCATCCAGGAATAGTAACAACATACAGTGTAGGGAAACTGTACCTTGAGTGGCTACATAGATCGACACTAAAGGATGTAAAACAACACTTATCTTTACTTAAAGATGGCGCTGATCTACGGGACTTCTTGCAAGGACCTACGAAACCGCATCATACATGTTTAATATATGCTGGTGTCTATGCTGCTTATAATGAAGCATGGAAGATTACGCAAGCTGAGACTGCAGAACGAATACGAGAAATTGATCGTATCAATTTAGAGAAAACTCTCTCTGTGGTTGACAATGGGTTAACGACTCTGTCGTCCAGGATATATTCTTTGGACAGCATAGTATCCTCTGCCATAGACATAATGGAACAGGACTTCGTCATGTTGCAACATGGTCAGTCGCAATTATGTTCTATCATGCTATTAGGCTGGACGTTACAAAACCTACGTTCAGGCTATGTGCCTTGGCGTTTAATCAATACTACGTCCCTGTTATCAGAATTTAATCTCACTGATATACAGATCAAATTGGCACAGAGCGGAGCAGACGATACATTGCTAAGCATTAAAAAACTGGAAAGATTGCCATTTACAGTCCCTGAATCACTCTGCCTGTTACAATTTTCCATTTTCAGTATTGTCTAAAACATATACCAGCAGGCACATATGAAAGGTTGGGTAAATAATACATCAAGACATCCTGGGAATTACCATACACACACAAATGTTGGAGTGGGGGAAGAGAAGTTTTTCTTAGTGGTAGAAATTGTGAAAACGAACTAAGCGGTTCTCTCCTTTGTCAGGGTATTAATTTACATGGGGCCTGCAATGGTTCCTCTAACAACTTATCCTGCCACCTGCAAGGTTCAGCAGCTGCTGTGATTGATCTAATTTTCAGACAACTTTCTAATGGAAGTTACATTATGTTGAACGATCACAGCTGCTGTGGCATGTTGCCAGGTTTACCCTATCTGGTAACTGTGTCAGCCAGGGTCACTTGCTGTAGGCAAATATTGTTTCCTAAAACCAAGACAGACCGGGAGTCGCCGTTATGGCCTTCACTGAACATGTCTTCTATACGAAGCCATTCTTTTACAGAAAACTGTGCCATTGACCTCGGCCAAAGAAACCTATGATCTGCAACTCGCAAGGACTTCCCCCTCTTAACTACAAATTGCCCTATACATTTCTCAGAAATGTTAAGTCATATCTTAAACTTGTCTGATACGAGTGGTATTGTACATGTATTTAAGGCAGTTTTTTGAAGCAGTCCTAGGAATATTTCCAAACTTCATGCACTCTGTGTTTGGCGGATTGCCTCTCATTTTGGGACTCGCTGCAGGGATACTATTTTTGCTCCTACTGCTTCGATATGGCAAGCCAATCGACAAGCAACACCCAATTCACCATGGAGACAACTCTACTGGCGATGAAGTGTTATGAGCGCATCGTCCAAATTTTGGGACCACCTCGTCTAAGAGAATTGAATACCACATGGTTTCTATAATTCAGACCAATTTGGCAAGATTGCATCTTAACTGTTCTACGATGCCTGCTGTGCGGAGAAGAATGCATGTTAGACACCTGTCTCACACTCCCATCAGTCATGCCATCGGTGTTGATACTTTGCTGGACCCGGTAAAGGCCCATGCGCAGTGTTGTCCCCAGCGGCTACCAAGGCTGATTATGCCATTCATTGAGATCTCACAGACGCAACATGCTACTGCTGAGATAAGAGAGGAAACAGGCACACAGGTACCTTCCAATTCGAACATTGCTAATGCGACCAATGCTGACGGTGATGCTTCACATCTATGTGTGGTTGATCTTCTTAATGAGGTAATCCAACTCTCACCTACAATGGTAGACAAATTCTTTACAGACTTAGAAGATTTTATATTTTCTCCTAATAATAACACTGACTTTTTAAATGGCACACAGTGTTCTGAGAAACTCAGAATTTGACATTCATTTTTTCAAAACAAAGTTCTAACTTTGGAACTCTTTTCGTTGTCTATGATTAACTTTTGTTTTTTCCAAATTTGCATTTTTTCGTTTTTGGCACAAAGTAATCTGCTTAAAGTAGAACTGTTCATAGAGAACCTGAATTATTTGAAAAACTTCCAGAGACAATATTTGACCTTGTCCACATATACAAACAGTTTTATGTATTCTGACATGAAATGGTTTCGTCCTTTTTCTTCTGTATTTACGAGCCATTTCAAAAGGGTATTTTCGTGATTCATTCAGACAGCATTTTCAAAATGTCACCTATATGCTTGGAATGAAATAGCTTTTAATGCGTACAGCGCAAATGCTCTTTTCGTGCACAACCAGTACCAATGCATTTTTATGTGTTTGGGTGGGTTTTAAGACATCATGTTTAGATATGTTTACTGTGTTTAGAACTTAGTAATGTCGTGCATAAGAAAGTGGAGTGGGTGTTGTATGGCGTTTAGATTCCGAATGGATTTTCCTGATTCATGCCCTTATATAGGTACAGTTCTCGTTGCCCTTATATAGGCATAGAAAGTCTAGAAAGAAAATTGATGCACTAAACAGACAAGAACTACTGAAAGCCACAAAGAAAAAAGAACAAACCAGGATGGTAGTAGTCTCTAAATACTCGACAGCCAGCATTAAATTTAGAAAAATCATATCAAAACATTGGAAGATACTAAACTTAGAGCCAGACTTCAACAAAGCATTTGAAGACCCACCATTATTTGCTTACACAAGAGCACGGAACTTAGGAGAAATGTTACAATACAAACCAGCAAAAATGGAAACATTCAAAGGAACCAAATCTTGTCTTAACTGTGGGAACTGCAACAGTATTATTAAAGGCCACAAAATTAACCATCCGATGAAAGGTTTTGAAATAAAACTAAAGGTAAATGCTACCTGCGACACAGCTAATGTCATTTACGCACTAAAATGAAAGAAAAATAAAAACTAGACTGACGGAGCACAAATCTAATATACGAACCAAAAATATGAAATCTTCGATTGCGGCACATTTTTGGGAAGAAAAACACAACATATCTCAACCTAAATGGATAATAGTGAAAACTGTTGGGAAAGTTGAAGGAAGAGATAACACCAAACACCTCCTCAAAAGAGAGAACTATTGGATTCAGAAATTGACGTCATAGAAACCAAAAGGCCTTAATGACCGGATTGAACTGTCTTGTGACTTATAAATCTCTTCGGAAATGTTCCTTGACTGAAAGAGTAGTAATTGCGATATATGTATGATGTTCGATACATTTATTATGTTTTGATTTTAATTATGATGACCATGATTATTTTTAAGGTTATGCATGAAAAACAGTGAAACCTGTACATTATTCCTATGGCTCCACACACTAAGCTACACGACAACGGATTCTTTTGCATGCTTCAGTTGGGAGTTCAAATCCACCCCATATCATTCACAGTTCACAGCTGAGCGTAGTGTTGTATCCATTTTTATACTTGTACGTTTTGATTACCTTATATTTTCGTCATCCTTTTCATTAAGAATTGAGACGTCTACTAACACAGTAATATTAGCGGGGAAATTAGACAGACATTAGAGCTTTTTTTTTAAATCTATTAGTCACGTGATCGGAACTGCTTTGAAACTTGATGGCGGAACATATCAGACCCGTTAGACGCTGCTGGCGTTTTGCTGAAACGGATTAGTGCCGAGGATTAGTTGGAAAGCTACACAGAGTGTACAAGCAAGGTCAGTACATACCACAGCACAGATACCAATTGATATACAAAACCTAAAGATGAGGCTTGATTTAGCTCGTATCTCGGATACTGATGCTCACAACATAACAACAGACCTGTGAGTTAGGCGCCAGCCGCCAGATTTGTTTTTCACATCGTATACCTATAAAGACTGAGTAACATATATGGAAAAGTACATTTTAGATACGCTTTCACTATGTATGCAAGATTAATGGTGATCAACTATTATCACTATTGTGGCTGATGAAATAACCGTACCAGAATAGATCATGCATGTACCACTGCTTTTTACTTTAAAGTTAATGTTCATTATCAGTTATTTTCTTCATTTGCTTATCATTTTTTAGTGTTATTCCCTGATGAAGGGCTGAAATATATGCCCAAAATGCATTGGATATACAAGTAACAATGTCAAATGTGTCACACAGGAAAATTGTGATGAAATAATGAATAATCGAACTACAAAAAGTGTGAATAATAATAAAAACACTAAAGAACTGCATCAGTAAAAGTTGTTGGAACCCTTTCTTTACTTTAAGGGATGATGGTGTGCCCACAGGGATGTATCTAGTGACCCACTAGGAACACAAAGTACTTGTATGTTGTTGACGTCCGGGGACGTTGGGCGTTACCTGTGTGGCACCTAAAAACGTTCTAAAAAATCACCTAAAAACGATTGAAACTTATCAAGCTGTGCATTGCCTCAAATCTTTACATTTTCTATCAACACATGTATTTTAACATTGCTCACACATGCAATTTATTTATGTCTCATAGATAAGTGGTCATCTTACAACTTATTGTGATAAAATTAACATATCTGTATTGACATAAAATATATGCTTTTTGGGTGGTGGGGGTTTTGTGCTTGTGGTGACTGTGGGTGTACATACAATAGTATGTGCATGTTGTTGGTGTGCAAAGTAATATGTATAAAAAATGGCATTACACATTACCTACATATACATGTTAACAGATTTACAACATATATGTGTAGTAAGATAATGATGAGTAGTACTTACGTATCTCCACACCACCATGACCTCACTCCATCAGGACTCCGCCTCCAGAACACCGCCAGCCCAATGGGAGCATCTTAATACGCTTGGTGCGAACCCGTCAGCTTGACGGCGACAGAGTTCTGTTAGCCAGCTGAGAAGACTGCTGGGGGACCCTGTCTATTGCCACAAAATCTAAATACAGCGGTTGGACCTCCCTCAGCTCAACGAAGTACTTGGAACCACCGAAACGGCTGGATAACAGTAATACCGCCAAGATCTAATCAGGCTTTTAGTCCAAAGGATTGATTCAGATCAACCTGAGGTGAAGCATAGATATTGAATTGTGTGGGACTGCGTTATACACCTCTGGGACACCACTGAAGTTGTTTCTAAAAAAATAACTACTTCTTTTTATGTGAATACACCTCTAGTTTCTACGTCTACTTATTTTATGGTATACGTTTCCTACAAAGTAATGTTGATTCTCCAACCTTTAATCCAGTATATGTTGCTGAAAAGCTATATTGTTTCTTCACCTGCTTCTCTCTTCTGAAGGCTGTAGCTTTGACTTAACACCACTAAAGTGCATGAATGGCAATAGAATGTCATGTGTGTGTGTGTGTTTGTATATGAACAAGTGTGTGCCCATGCGTGTGATTATTAGTGTGCTTGTAGCAGCAGCTTGGGGGACATCAATTCTGTCGAGATTGAGGCATGATGTACAGTTGGGGCGTCTACTGAAAGGGGCCCATTTTCTTGGTGTGCACAAGGGCCCTCGGCAACCTTGCAACTCCACTGGTTTGAGTTTTAGGAACTCATACCCAAGTACGTTGTAGTCACTTGTATCACTTTCTGCTTGTTTCTCTCGTTCCTGTGCTGGGGGGAGGGGAGGCTGATGAGCTTGCCTTTCCGTTGTGTTGTTGTAGCTGACAGTAGGTGCCTCGTTTATCAAATGTATTTTGTCTCAGAAAACAAGTATGTCGTCAATGTTTCCAAACATATCAACCAAAAGGATCCTCGATATAAAACACTGGACCATAATTGATCCTGTAAGGCTATCACCAGACAGATCTGCACCTTTAAGTTACCGAATTGCAAATTGCAGGAAAGCTAATGATAGTGCGCGATTCCAAGAAACGTAGGCAGAGCCCCATCATTGCCCGCAGTCATCTGTGAAGCAGACTGTGTTTGTGTGCATTTATATACATTGTCTGGACAGCATGAGGCAGACAAGACAACTAACGCTCTCTCTAGGCCAGATCTGGAAAGGCAAGATGGTTCATTGCCTTTAATTATGCTCCGATGCTGTGGAGAACGATGTTTTAAGTGATGCGTACAGCCATTCGTTTTTAGATCTCGCCTTTTCCATTCCGAAGGAATGGGAAATGGGGAGAATTCAAGTGCTCAAAATCCTCGTGAAACCACCGCTTTTTTCGTGCGGTTTTCTTCGAGTTCACGTGGCCACAGGCACGCGCTTTTGGCCATAAACTTTCATGGCCATCTGTTCCCAAATGTCCCTCCCACCCTTCCTTTGATCTTGCCGCGAGTTCTTACAGGCTAATGGCCCTCCCCCTCCCCCAGCACAGAGCGCGCATCACTTGTTTTTTTTAGAGCGCTGTGCTCTCACAAGCACTACTTCCTACTTGTTTCCCATTGCAGTGGGCAATGTTATTGGGCCGTTAGCAGTCTGCTGAGTGTGACATTTAATAAAACAAAAGCACACTGTAAAACTTCGGGCACAGAGTATTTATACTAGGAAACAGCGCTCAGCCAAAAGTCACGCACGTTAAACGCGTCTCTCCATTTCATAGGCTTCATAAGAGGCGCGTGTTTCAGTAATGACACCTCCAGAGACTGAGTGACGCTGAAGTCCCGAAAGACATCTTACACCTCCGCCATTCGGAACAACCCCGCTCGCCGCTGCAGCTAGTACTGAGGAGCCAAGCTGCAGTGAGTGTGCGCGACGCCATCTTACTTTCACCCAAGCTTCCTGGTGATCGGATGTTCCCTCAGAGGCTGACTCCAGCGTCATATCCCCTTTCAATGTTACACTGAGACACATAGTCCAGCCACGGGTCTCGCCTTTTACCTGAAGCTTTGACTCCGGGCCTTGGTTCCGAGAGGTCAGCTGCACATGCCAGCCCAGCACAGAGCGCGCATCGCTTGTTTTTTTTAGAGCGCTGTGCTCTCACAAGCACTACTTCCTACTTGTCTTTTTTTTACATTAAATAATGGCGGCCGCGCATCTTGTTGTTGCTTGTTAAGATGTAAACTTGCTGCGGGGATGTAACCTCTTGAGCTCAGGTCAAAGCCAATCGCTCAAACTTTCCTAATGCGAAAAGTTAAAAGTATGGGCATTGTAAATCACGAAACAAAAAAATAAAATGTCATTTAGAAAACCAATAGCTCAAACTTTCCTACTGCGAGACCTATTGGCAACGCCAGTGCTTGTTTAATTTTACGTTGAGGATCATGTCAAACAATTTTCTCCCGAGTTATTATATTCATTGCATCGTAACCTGAAAGCTTGCAGATGGCTGCGTGAGTAATTTTAACACTTGCTGGAGCATGGGTGTGATGGTGGGCGGGGGTAGAGAACAGTATTTATTATTCCCACTCCGTATTGGCTGCTTAAGCTACTTGGAAGCATGTCCAGTCTTCGTAACTCTGCAGGATGTTGTTGGCTGTTCCATCAAAGAAGTTCTTTAGCTGGAAAATTGTCAATAGATGCTGACATACAACAATAAATTGAAAACACAGGCAACTTGTCACTGACTTTATTATCAGTTTGCTCTTGTTTATGAAACTGTGTTCCAGGCCTTGTGACCTTTTTTCCATATACTGAGAAAACCTTGGACTCGATTACACACTACTTAGCACTCCAGAGGTAATATTTGTTTACAACAAAATGCAGTACACAAACCTCTGGCCGGATATCTCTGCCTCGCCTATCTTTTGTGTATGGACATCTCTGCTACACGTGCATAAATCTCTGCGAACATTGGTTTATGCTTTTTTGTTAAATGTGGAATGGACAAGAGGTAAGGGGAGTAAAATGGAGTATACTTAGTATAAAATGGGTGGGGGTATGGAAGTTAAAGGAGGGGTTTAGGAAGGCACACGTAATACAAAAACACACTCACCAAAAAGTAAGACAAAATTAGGAGCAGGCACCTGATTCACAAACAGCTTGTTCCAAATGTATTTGTACCCCTATTACAATACTGGCTGCATTACATTTACATGGCCACTGGGTCTTTGCAGAGGGTCACATCGTAAAATGTAGGCCTTTCTCTCACAGGCAAGTTAATTCTGATGTTTTTACCATGTTTGTAACAGTGCGAACCAGTGTTTTATCATGCCACATTCACTGGTGAAAAGGCCGCAAAGGTATTCTATGCTTTTTCCTTCTTCCCACATGTAGTAATTGATTGTGCCCATGTGGCACTTCGGCCACTTTATGACAGGAGATAGACAAATAAAGTAGTGTCTTCCTTGTACTATTTGACATATTTCAGAGAAAATAACAAAAGGGGCGTTACTATTATTGCAGATTATATTGCTTTATCACAAACATTACTGTTTCAAAGTTTGTCAACCTAGTCATATTTCAGATTAAACAAACAAGGGAGCACACAAAAAGAACAATACCATTACAGTTCACATGATTCTAAAAATGTAAAGTGGAAAACGTTAATAGAGAAAACGAGTGCAAATCATCGTGAGATTATTATACATTTTAATTAAAGTATATTTAGAGGAAACAAACTATTCATAAATAATAATCAATGAAGTGCAGGAGAAATATCCCCAAAAACTTTTCTCATTAAATTATGCAAACAACACAGTCATGGAAACCGTAGAGTCCACAAAAGGCACTGAGCATCTTTAAGGGCCTCATGTAGGTAAATGGTATTTACCGATTCGTAAATAACGAATTTTACTGATTCGGTATTTACAAATCGGTTAATGCTATATAGGTAAATACTCGGTAAAAATTACCGAATCGTTAAGATTCGGTAATTACCGAATCGGTATTTACCGATTCGGTAATTGCCATTGATTCCTATGGGCCTTGAGGTAAAATTACCGAATAGTCAAGGGTGGCAGGGTGTCACTTTGACTCCCTGTTGCACCCCTGGTCATTGCTTGTGTGCCATGTGACACACACACATGCCCTTA
Source organism: Lissotriton helveticus (assembly GCF_964261635.1). Lineage (NCBI taxonomy): Eukaryota > Metazoa > Chordata > Amphibia > Caudata > Salamandridae > Lissotriton > Lissotriton helveticus. The sequence continues at coordinate 307,027,289 of NC_136063.1, read as the reverse complement.
GGGCATGTATGTGTGCCACATGGCACAGGTGTACATGCACAGATTTGCATATACACAGGTATTCGTTATTTACCACCAACTAATAGTTAGTGGTAAATAACGAATCCTTAAGGTCCTGTGGCACTGTTTACAGTGCCACCTACATCTCAAATTACAGATTCGGTAAATACCGATTCGGTAAATTACCGAATCGGTAAATTTACAGAATCTGTAATTTTTAAGGCCCCTACATCTCAAACTCCAAATACCGGTCGGTGACGGCCGAAATCGGCTGTTACAGACCGGTATTTGGCCACCTACATATGGCCCTTAGTTCCTTAATAGTGCCCCACTGGTTGCGTGTCCAGAAGTCCTGGCGATATTTTTGTCGTATTTTGATTCTGCAGTCCTTTGTGTTCTCCTCAGATCAAGGACCCTGTGAGAAGTATTTGCATAAAATTGTTAAGAGGACATAACATCTTTGCGAGTAAAATCTGGAGAGATTGTTGGAAAGTAGTTCCTAGATTGATTGAAAGTGAATAAGCCCTATGTGGCATACCTTTTTGTGGAGGAATTTAGGGAATATCTGTTAACCAATGACTGGAGAACAGCCCAGGACCTTATGTACCCTCTAATGTCGGTAAAATGGAAAGAAATATAAGAGTTTCGGAAAAATGCGAGAAAACTCTTGGAGCTCCGGCATGTTATAAATTAACATTTACTTGGTTGCCTATATGGTGATTTTAGGTGTTGGCCAGACAAATCCATATTCCATTCTGTGTTGGATGTGATGGTGCTCTCCACTAATTCTATAAAATGGCTGCCAGCTTCTGCCCAAAAACTGGCTTCTGAGTGGGCATCGTCATGCAAGACTCCGTTGGGAGCACTTAGGGCTGAAAATGTCGAAAGATTATGTCAGTTGTGAAGGTGGATGCTGATAAAGCCTTGTATTTACATTAGGTGCCTTATTTATAAGAAAAGGAAAGTAGCTGCATCAAGCGCCATGTAAGGAGTACAGCAACATTACATGCTGTCCAGGACTGAAGGTAATTGTGGTCCACGGCTCAGTTTAGTTGACTGCTGGTATGAGATATCTCTGTGCAGCATTGCCAAAACCACAAAAGTAGGCACTGTATTATTCCATGATTAGAAGTGTGGAGACTCCGAATTTGTGTGGAGAACTTCACACATATAAGTATAGGCAAACTTACACTTTGGAGTACTACAAACCATTCTACGAGTGCTGTTTGAGAATCAGGCATTCACTATGTAGCCGAGCTGGTTAGGCTTTTCATACTTGATAATGCTGCAACCAATAAAAGACAGAGCATTGGTAGGCCTGTCAGCCATAGGGTGGTCTTGCCCAAAACCTTTTATCTTCACCCCTCCTATTTTTGCTGAATTTGTTTTTGTTGGCCTTAGGACTATGTGCACCTTACCACTGCCAACCAGTTCTGAAGTGCTTGTGCTCACTCCCTAGAATACAGTAACATTGGCTTACACCTGATTGGAATATTTAATTTACTTATAAGTCTCTAGTAAAGTGATGTACAATATACCCAAGGCATGCAAATGTAATGCTACCAGTTGGACTGCAACACCTACTGTGCCACCTACTTAATTAGCCCTTTAAAACTCCCAGACAGCCATTCAATAAAATGATATGGTGTGCCTGGATTAGCCATCTCAGGCAGGATGGGGGGCAGAGCTGGGCCCAGCCCCACTTACAATTCAATTCAATAGTCTGAGCTCTGCTCACACACACACACACACACAGATTTTCACACCAGGCTATTGGGCATGTACACAGGCTGGAGCCAGGGCAGGGAGGCAGCAAATTCCAAGCACTTCTGAGAGGGGGACATTTAGAACCATATTCTACTTCAAAGATGGCACCAGGTATAAAAAGGGGACCATCAGACCCACTCTTCTGATCACCTCTGGACTTGTGGAATAATCAGATGAAGGCCAGCTCTGTCGCTCTACGGCTCTCTGCAAGAAGGCCTGTCCAGTTGCTCTTCTGCCATGATGCCCTGCCTGCAAGAGGGACTATTCTACTACCCTGCTGCCTGAGTAAGAAGGACTGAACCAGCAACTTAAGCCCAGGACCACCCAAGTGACTCAAAAGGCTAGTTGCTTGCCTCAGGGACAGAAAAGGCCCCAATCATCTTGAACCCTGCACCTGGATTCTGCCTGCTGTGAGTCCTAATCCCCAAGTGGTGTCTCTCCAGTCTTGGACAGTTGGAAGTAGGGCTAAAGGTGTTTTGCCAGCCCAACTGTGGTCCCCGTCACGAATCACTGACAAAATTTCGATTTCACTAAAATCGACCTACACAAATATCGTGTCTTAAATATAGATTACAATTACATCGACACCCTATACTTATTAATAAATTTACTAAAACATCGATCTCACTATATCGATATACAAAAATCTCGAGTAAACTAATTTCGATCACACTTATATCGAAATACAAAATATCGACAGTCAATAATATATATACCACAATTCGACCTCGGGGGAAGGTACGTCACCGCACAACACCAGTGGAATACGTGCCGCATGTACGTCATCGACCTCGGGGTACTGTACGTCACCGCACAACACCAGTGGAATTCGGAGACGTACCGCACCTACGTCATCGACCTCGGGGTACGGTACGTCACCACACAACACCAGTGGAATTCGGAGACGTACCGCACCTACGTCATCGACCTCGGGGTACGGTACGTCACCGCACAACACCAGTGGAATACGTGCCGCATGTACGTCATCGAAGTACGTCACCGCACTTTACCAGTGTAATAGACGTGTGGGACATACGTCTGCTAAGTAATTGTAAGTGTAAGTATCAGAGAGTGTGTGTGTATAACATCCCCCCCCACTGCCCACCAGTGCCCAGCATCAGAGTGTGTGTATGGCTAACACCCCCCACTGCCCACCAGTGCCCAGCATCAGAGTGTGTGGTTGAGACCCCCCCCCCACTGCCCACCAGTGCCCAGCATCAGAGTGTGTGTATGGCTAACACCCCCCCACTGCCCACCAGTGCCCAGCATCAGAGTGTGTGTATGGCTAACACCCCCCCCCACTGCCCACCAGTGCCCAGCATCAGAGTGTGTGTATGGCTAACACCCCCCCACTGCCCACCAGTGCCCAGCATCAGAGTGTGTGTATGGCTAACACCCCCCACTGCCCACCAGTGCCCAGCATCAGAGTGTGTGGCTGAGACCCCCCCCCACTGCCCACCAGTGCCAAGCATCAGAGTGTGTGTATGGCTAACACCCCCCACTGCCCACCAGTGCCCAGCATCAGAGTGTGTAGCTGAGACTCCCCTCACTGCCCACCAGTGCCCAGCATCAGAGTGTGTGTATGGCTAACACCCCCCCACTGCCCACCAGTGCCCAGCATCAGAGTGTGTGTATGGCTAACACCCCCCCCACTGCCCACCAGTGCCCAGCATCAGAGTGTGTGTATGGCTAACGCCCCCCCCACTGCCCACCAGTGCCCAGCATCAGAGTGTATGGCTAACACCCCCCCACTGCCCACCAGTGCCCAGCATCAGAGTGTGTGTATGGCTAACACCCCCCCACTGCCCACCAGTGCCCAGCATCAGAGTGTGTGTATGGCTAACACCCCCCCCCCCCACTGCCCACCAGTGCCCAGCATCAGAGTGTGTGTATGGCTAACACCCCCCCACTGCCCAACAGTGCCCAGCATCAGAGTGTGTGTATGGCTAACACCCCCCCACTGCCCACCAGTGCCCAGCATCAGAGTGTGTGTATGGCTAACACCCCCCCACTGCCCACCAGTGCCCAGCATCAGAGTGTGTGTATGGCTAACACCCCCCCCCCCACTGCCCACCAGTGCCCAGCATCAGAGTGTGTGTATGGCTAACACCCCCCCCACTGCAAACCAGTGCCCAGCATCAGAGTCGGTGGCTGAGACCCCCCCCCCCACTGCCCAACAGTGGCCAACCTTTACATCAAAAACCTACCATTGCTAACCACATTACCATCAGGAGAGTGACACATGTCATCATACCTATATTCTAACATCACACCAGCTCCCAGGCACACAGCAGTCACAGACATTTTCACACAAACAAAAGTTCAGAAAAGGAAAAAATAGCTTTATTCAGCTGGTTCTAAATAGAAAAGCAAATAAGAGTCCTCGCTCATTAAAGGCCAATGGCCAGTCCAAAGATGTCTCTGCAACAGTCTGTGCCTCCATGGGTGTGCTCACACCAAAACTTGCCTGCACATGGCGTTTAATCTGCTGTGGGAACTATGGGGGCACCATCTGTGGAATCCTCCGGCACCGCATGGACAGGAGAGGGAAGGACAGGTGGAGTGGGTGCAGGTGTAGTGGATTCATCCACACTGGCTGGGGCATCACCGAAAGTAGCTTCAAAAACCTGGCTGCACACCTCAGCCAGTGCGGAAAAACTACCACCTGAACCCGGGGACACATTGAGGGTGGAGGTACAGGGCTGTGAGTCAGTTCTACTGGGTGTGTGGATGCGTGTGTGAGGTGTCTCCCCTCTCCCTGTGGGTGTGCCTACTTCCCCTTGAGAATGGGTGCGTGGAGCTTTGAGCTTCTTATGCTGTGTGTGTGCGCTGGGTGTGTCTGACCTGTGGTGTGTGCGTGCATGATGTGTAGGTATGTGAGAGGCAGAGGTGGATGGGTCTGAAGGATGGGGGGGACAGATGCTGCTGGGTGTACAGAGCTGCCGTCAGTGTTGACTCCATGGCAGCCACACTCCGACGTAGATCAGACATGGCTGATGACATGCTCTCCATGAACGACACCACCTGTGTAAGCAGTTGTGTATGTCCATGGAGGACAGTCAGCATGGATGTCTGACCTACTGCAATCTGCCGGAGTAGGTCCACAGTCTCAGCACTGAGGGCAGCAGGGGACACGGGGCAGGGGCTGCGGTGCCGGGAACAAAGGAGACACGGGGTCTAGCACGGACCCTAGGGACACTAACGACCGGGAGGGTGGAGATGGTACTGGAGGAGGGGAGGGCAGCCGAAGAAGAAGATGTGACCATTGCTGCATATTCCCCCTCCTCCTGAGAGTCTGACGCGGAGTTGTCGGCATGGTAAGATGTGTCAGTCACATGTCGTCCGGCCTGCAGACTCTCCTCACCCTCCGTGCCACTGCCTCCCTCTGACTCCTCATAGCAGGTGGCACTGTTGCTGGGTCCCTCGGCCTGGTCCGCGCCTGTGTCTCCTCCAGATTGAGATGATGATGCTGTGGGCAAGGAGAACAACAAAAACATATCAGTCACCTGTACACATCAGACATATCAGGTACAATACATTATGCCTCATTTCTAAACATGGCATGCATCATGAGATACATTACACAGAACTCTGCACAATGCAAAGTCTACTTGTGGCCAATTGTGAGAGACACAACGCTCAATGTACAGTAGGATACAAGCAAAAGGCAAGCAAAAAAATAGTATGAGATACACAATGATGATCCACTGCCTGACAACAGGATAGCTGATTATGCATCCCTGCTCATTTTCCCACCCTGCCACCCAAACCCAGAACAGGACATGTTTGAATTGCTTAGACCTTGTGCCACATGGGAAAAGTCCTGCCTGTACTGTAATGTGATGCCATCCTGGGACCTGAACCAAGTGTAACATCACCTTACACAGGCATCACAGCTGTTGACACCCAAAGCCTCATTGTGTGGCTGACCATCATTATTAGTTAGAAACAACATTCTACATATTTGGCGCATATGAACACACGCACTGCCCAGTGTGAGTATGCATAAGGCCAAAATATTGCACATGTACATTGCGCACCTGTATCCAACACATTACAATTCGAAAGAGTACCATGGTCCAAGGCCACTGAGGCAGACTCATGCAGAAAACACATGTTAGACTCAAGATCAGTGCACAAATATGAAGAATGGCAGACACAGTGAACATGTGGTGCTACATGTAATGTACCAACAGGTGTCACAGACCCACCTCAAACATAATGATGTGCAAAGAAAGATGCATACTGAGACATTGCACCATAGGAGTACATGTGAAAAAGAAACATCAGCCAAAGCGCAGGGCAAATGTGGAGTAGGGCAAGGCATGTAAAGAAGCAGCTGCAGAAACTGGGACATTCTAATGCCAAAGCATGGAGTGCCTGTCTGACCACACCACTCAAACTATGGGAGTGTTACCATGCCTTGGAGCACTGCAGGGAGCATGTGACACACATGACAACAAACAGACATGTACCTACCCCCTACTTGCTGCTGTCCCTCCTGCAACTGCCTATGCAGGTCTGGGAACACCACTTCCAGGACCCGGAGCATGTTGGGGGTGAGGTGGCGGGTGCCGCCATGCCGGCGTGGAGCTTCCAGATGCAGCTGGACTCTGGCGATGCGGCGGGTCCAGCACCGGATGTCCTGCCACCTCTTCTTGATGTTCCTGAGCCTCCTGCGAGGCCCCCCCTCACTCCTGACAGCCCTGGCGATGTCCAGCCATATTTCACCCTTCTCATAGGCAGATACCTGTCACAAATGTAAAGTAAAACAGCATCAGTACACCTGGTCCATGTTCAAAAGACACACATATGTGCACTAAATACTTGATGACAACAGGGCATCGTAGGCTCCACACATTTGCATCATTGTCCATGAGTATGTGGCCTGTGAGCAAACACTGCTGCATTATATGCCATTGAATGGCTACAGATGACATGACGTGGGCTAAACACTGTTAGAGCATGGCACTCACAGAGCAATGTATGCTACATCTGGGTGCACTGCAGCCCGTGACACGCTGTCACACACCCCACTACAAGAAATAACCCTCTTTACACAAGACTGTACACCCTGGCATTCACTCCCAACAACATTGCATCTATACACCATACATACACAGTGGGCATTACGTCACCCACACAACAGGTGCACACTCCAAGGTATTGCACCAATCACTCACCTGATCCTCTGGTCTCCCATACAGCTTGCTGTAGTTGGGCAGGAGGGCATCCAGCAGGGCCTTGTTCTCACCATCAGTGAATGCAGGTGCCCTCTCCATGCTCAGCTAATCAGGGTCCAGAGGATTCAGAGACAGCAGCTGTGGTTACCACACCAATGTTGTGCAGGCAAGTGCCCTCCCACAGCCACATGCTGCCTTATATCTGTGCTGCAGAGGGTCTGTGAGTCCAAGTAGTGTGTGATAGGCCACCATAGTTAGCATCCTATGTTCCATCCAATCACATCACACATAAGCACATTACACACATATGCATGGTTTGAAAATTGAGCCTGAGCTGAACAACAACTTTTGCAACCTTGTAAACTTTTGCCAAACTGAATTTTCTAGAACACCTGTAGGAGCCTCAAAAACTCTGTATCCATGACAACCTGGTTGCATTTTGATCAGTACACTGTTCCCCTAGTTGTTCACTATTATTTTTCTAAAATGCCCACACAAGTACGGTGACATTGCGTTGCTAATGCAACCCAGTCAATGGTGTAACGATGCGTACACACGCACGTACCTTGGGGTACGCTTTGCTCGCGCATGGCCGAAATGCAATAGGGAAACGATGCGTACACACGCACGTACCTTTGGGTACGCTTTGCTCGCGCATGGCCAAAATGCAATAGGGAAACGAGGCGTACACACGCAAGTACCTTGGGGTACGCTTTGCTCGCGCATGGCCGAAATGCAATAGGGAAACGAGGCGTACACACGCACGTACCTTGGGGTACGCTTTGCTCGCGCATGGCCGAAATGCAATAGGGAAACGAGGCGTACACACGCACGTACCTTGGGGTACGCTTTGCTCGCGCATGGCCGAAATGCAATAGGGAAACGAGGCGTACACACGCACGTACCATTGGGGTACAGTGTGTCAGACATGGTCAAGTGAAGCATTGTGTAGCCTGCGTCCCTGTCCACCTTCATGTCACCATTGGGAGAGTCACACCAGGAAATCACATAGCAGGGATGTAGTCTACACTCATGTCGACGATGTGGTGCATACATCAGCATGGCATACATACATCAGGATGCCCCTGGTGTGGCAGACAATGAAGAAGCACAGGGATTGTGACCTTGTGCCTCAGTTGATGTGTGAAGAGCTTGCGAGACATGTCATCAATCATATTGTACATGTGCATCACATGCAGTCAACACTTTGCACCGGAGTAACGTCAGCAACATGTTGCAAGGAACATCAACACTGGAATGGCTCACCATTCAGTACAGGGAACTGGCACATGATGACAGCAACATGCCCACTGTCACAGAGGTGTAATAGCCGCACAGCATGAGCCTGTGTGACCACGTCATGTGAGTGCCATGAGCGACATTGTGCATGCCGTTTGCATATGAAATGAACAGGTCAGTATTGTATAACTCACCTTAGAATATCCCCACATGTCATCCTGGATATGTCAATTTCCCTTCTGTAGTACACTTGTGTGTCAGTAGGCATGTCCTGCGGCTCTGCATGTGTTGTTGGCGTCATGTGGGCCGTGATGATGTTGTCAGAGTACTCATACGTCACCTCTGCGTGCACACGTCAGGTCCTCTTTTTTAACAACACCAGCGCTGGTCCCGTATAAGTGTAACCTCACACACTTTTGTTGCCACATTCATAGTACAATCACTTCAGGCCTTTTAGCTTGGATTCTCTGACTCAGGACGGTGCCAATAGGGATGTCATTTTCAAAGCCTGTGAGGAATACAAACTAGTCATGTTGGTGACTGACCCTCACCGTCTGTGTCTCCACTCTTATCACGTCAAGCACAACAACAAGAGCTGCTCCCACTGCCGGGACCAGACATATGAATCCAGGTGTGATTGGTCCCACAAGCCACTCAGACTCCAGCAGTTGGCACTGCACCACAATAGCTCATGGGCTGGACGTAGGACGAGTGCATGGGCGTTGTAGTTGAGACATCACAGCCCCTTAATTTTAAATCATTGCTCCAGGGCAAAGTTGTCAGGTAAACCAAATAAGTCAGATATATCTGATAGCAAATCAAAATCACCACAATGCACGTACAATGCTGCATGGGATTCGGGTGACACCGACCACGCGGCTCTGTCAGATTGCAGCCGTCGTAGCCAGCACCAACCTCCGGTCCCTGCCCTGCATGTGACGCAGGAGGAGTTAGTGCACTTCCTCATGTCCATGATGTCCCTCACCCCACCAACGGCCTACGCGTCGGCTTCTGGCACAGCGGACCCGTCTGGGGGCACTAGCGCGTCTGTTGAATAGCCCCTGATGCCATCACTCGCTTACTCCTGGACGCAGGTGGCGCATATGTCCCAGAACTGCTGGGACAGACAGGATCTGAATGTTCATCCTGTTCCCCGCTGGTTCAACTCCCAACCTCACTGGCAACTATCCCCCAGGTGTCAGCCGTGGCGCCGTTCTCGGGTGGTGATGTCCCCGATAACACACACTGCACGGCTCCGGCGTGGGAAATGTGCTGCAGAACACCGCTATTAATGCTGCATGGGGAGTTTAACTTCAATGAGCCGGGCACTGCTCATTACAATGGTTGTCAATGAGTATTGGGAGGGTCATGAAGAACCACTGCCACGTGAGTGTCAGTCCCAAGACAACAGGACAGGTGGACTGGGGGATGCAAGTGGTCTGGACACCTAGCCAGACACTGGTGATGTCTCTACTCCTAACGTGTCTTAGGATGAGCGGCCAACGTACAGTGTTGTGTTAACATGGGCGGCCGGAGCCTTGGCCCTTCATCTCCCTGTTGCTGCCATGAGGACCAACTCCTCACTGAGGTCCTTAAACTCCACTCCGGCTCCGCTGAGCCTCTGCAGGCCTATCTTGAGGAATGTACTGTATCTATATTGGGCAGCATGTACAGCCACGCATCATGTTTGGCTGTGGATCGGCACGTTGTCAGACCCCCACACCCCGCCCTGGACTGACCATGTTCCCTGTCCTCCCACCCCACCCCAGAGAGCATGGGCATCCAGGCCTCCAAATCACAGTCCACATTCCCGTTAGCTCTGCTGTAGAGGGTATCCAAGAGGTATGAGCACTACGGAAAGACGTCATCATCCTCCCTGAGTCTGGGACTGAGGTCTTCCAACATTACATGCATCTTAGTCCGCTACCCACACTCTCGGTGGGACATGGTTGTGTAACTGCTGGCAGAGTGTGCGTTGTAGATACGGGCAATACTTGGGCACGCCCTTGTAGGATGCCAATCAGCGGCACTGTAATTTTTCCGGTGTGGCCTGGATACCCCCGACTCACTGGGCAGAGCGATGGCATCCAGGGAGGCAAATAGGTCAAAAGCCTGGTATGTATTGAAAGTCGGGAATATGCTACTAACTACTGTTGCTTACTGATATTTTGTTACAAAAGGTAAGTAATCCGTCCTTACTGTTCAGTACATCTGCTGTAGGAGCATCTATGTAGTGTCCTTGCCGTGATGACAGGGTTACTAATGTACGCACACCATGCCACGTGTGTTAATGACCTGCTCATATGTGTGATGGCTTCACAGACCATTTGTGAGAATCAAACATTTATGCTGTATGATGATGGATATGTAATAGTTAGGGATGCTACACACCGCAACATGACTAAGGCAGAACTGTGCAAATGATGGCATATGTGGTGTGTGTGTGTGTTTATTGCTGTCAGATGTCTGGTTGTGCAGACAACTTGCTACAGACATTCACATGACGTTTGTCACTGACATGATACATTGTCATGCTCACTAAGACCTTTCCATCAGATCATTTGTATGTATGTCATATCCATTCCACACACAACAGGTCTTTAATTATTCACTGAAGAGTGGCTGGGAGCTGGCACACGTTACTTCAGTGTGTATGCCACGCCACACTCCAAATTGTCTAGATCATTTGAAGCAGTCTTGCTTGTCCCATGTACATTGTTCCAGTCTTAGTCAGATAGTTGAAGACATTTCCAATAAATTGTGTATTGCAGGGCACCCCCTCTGGAAAGGCCGTTGCCTGACTTGGAAGCCATGAGGGAGCGCAATTGTATTAGTCGGTATCGCTTCAAGAGACAGTTGATCAAGGACCTGACGAACAGGCTTGAGGCTCACCTACAACCACGCCACAGGTATCCAACTGCACTGACACCCAAGGTAAAGGTGATGGCAGCCCTCCATTTCTTTGCCACAGGTACGTTCCAATTTACCATAGCTGATGTGGGAGGGATGTCTCAGACAATGATAAGCCGGGTGTTGAGTGATGTTTTGGCAGCTATGTTGCTCCGCCTAGATGAATTCCTTAGATTCCCTACTCCAGAAGAGTTGACAGATGTCAAGGGGGAATTCTATGCCCTGGGCCGCATGCCACATGTAATTGGTGCAATTGATGGTACACATGTTACTCTGGTGCCACCACAGGCTCAGGAGCAAGCGTATCGCAACAGGAAACACTACTACTCGATAAATGCCCTGGTGGTGTGTCTTGCCAACATGATTATCTCACATGTTTGTGCACGTTTTCCAGGATCGTGCCACGATGCTTTCATCATGAGGCGTAGCAGGGTACCACAGATGATGCTGCAGCTGCACAACCACCGGGCATGTCTAGTTGGTGAGTATACACTGTCAGCTCTGTATGTCAGTATGTCACAACTTCATGATCTGCATCATATTAATCACTCTTGTACATGATGTCAATTTGCAGGAGACGCTGGATATCCTAACATGCCATGGTTAATGACTCCACTACGCAACCCCAGGACAGCTGCAGACCAGCGGTACAACAATGCCCATGGGAAGACCAGGCGGGTGATTGAGCGAACATTTGGACTCCTGAAGAGCCGGTTCAGGTGCCTGGACAAGACAGGCGGAGCCCTCCAATACAGCCCGGGCAAGGTGTGTGACATCTTCACCGTGTGCTGCATGCTACACAACATGGCAGTGGAGAAGGCCGTGCCACTCTACCTTAATCCTGATGAGCTGGAACATCCGCCCGTTGAGGATGAAGGCCTTGCCCAGGATGCCAGTGACGAGGAGGACGAAGATGATATCCGGAGTCACCTCATCCGCAACTTGTTTTCATAATGGTGAGTCATAGCAGCTTTTCTGTAACAGATGGACTCTAGAGTAGCATGGGTAGCATGCTGTGTATGCAACAGACTGTATGCAAGGTCACTTGGATGTGTGTTGTGCAGTGTCACACATGTGCATTTCTAATGCAACACACATACGTGCTATGTGTGCACTTGGAATGTACAGGTGTTCTACAACATCTGGCAATTCAACAGGACATTGTGATAATGACATTATACAGAACTTGACCCCTTGTGTGCCACTCTCATCCACAGCTCGCCCTGCCTGTTGTCCGTTGGGGTCATCGTGGTCATCCTGCTATTGCTCATTATGATTGCAACGTCAGCCAAATCAACGGAGCATGCATGGACATGTGTAGAAGTCAATTTGGGTAAGGACGCATATGAGGCTGTTTAGCGTTGGTATGTTTTGAAACCTGTGGTACATGTTCATGTGCATGTAGTGAGACCATGCATACATGCAACTACATTATGTTACTTATTACATGTATGCCCACTCCCATGACAGGATATTCACCCCATCTGACTGTCATCTGTTGTAGTTTGAGACTCTGGTGAATGCATCAATGTGTGTAGACATTGCCACTGCAACATTGCAAATACCTTGGGTTGACATTGTGTCAGAGGTCACAACCACGGACTCTGTGGGGGATTGCAGCCTCACTGTGTGCATTAGATTGTGACTGGATCCTCACCTCCAGCTTGTGGCCCAGTCCAGTTTGATTACCATGAAACTATGTGGTGTGGGTGTGGCCCAGTGTATGTTCCACATGTTAAGACAACTGTCCTGTGAATCAGTTTACAGGGATGCATTGCCCCTTGTAGCAGTATATCATGTCACTGTCATGTCGTTACCTCAGTGCAGGTTGAGAATACTGCTACGCCAGCCTTCACAGTTAGTAGCAGTGCTGTATAGATTCACATGATGCCAAGTATGTTTTGCATGTAAAGTGAAATTGTTGGGATGATGCATATGTGATTTATTGTGTTGCACCAGTGGAGTGCAGTCATTCACATGAATCTCTGGTCCCGTGCTGCATTCCTGTGTAATGGTAGTGTCTCATTATGTGGGTCGGATCAACATCACTAGCACATTATAGCTCTTCTACCTGCATGTAATGTTTTGCATAGTAATGCTAACTTGACAGATCAAAAGACTGGCTACAGAGTGCCTCCATTGCATGTTGGTCATTAGCTTCCTCAACATATGTGATAGTTACAGCTGTTGTGGCTGAAGTCAAGTTTGCCTACATGGCCCTTATGGGTAACCAATATCAGATACAGACATTACAGTTAGCGTAAGTAGCATTTCCATATGTTTCCATTTGTTTGTAAGGTCCACCTCATCTGAGCCAGTGAATGAGTTTTTTACAACATAGATCTAATTGCATGGTAGCTCAGTTGTGAGCGGTACACATGACTCTAATGGATGACAGACTGTCCTAGGTTTTATGTGTCCGTGTCATAGCATCGGATCTCATGTGATGGCATGATTAATCATCTAAACTTGTCTCCAGTTAGTACACTTCACAGGTGTGAGTGGTACAGTGTATCAAATGAGGTATTTGAAATGTCAGTGACATGAGAATGTAATCTTAATGGCTATTTGCCTCTGTTTCAGGTCTCCCTTCCAGCAGTTCCCATCCTCTCCTTCCCTCGCCTGATCACCCTTTTGTGTCTGTCGTTTGTACTCAGACCAAGGGGCTATTTGGAGGTGGAACCCTTTGAGCATCACACCACTCTGAAGAAGAAAGGTATGGCCAGTCCTTGACAGGCTTGTAGGTAATAGTACTGCTGCATTACAGGTGACATCAATAATAGTGTAATTTGGACTTCTTGCCAATGCACATGTATGTTTCATGATGCTCCATGGGCTCACAATGCAAATAATCATGTTGTGCATGACGTCTGACTTCTACGGAATATTGTGCCGCCTTGATGTCACGCACATGTCCTTCTAATGTGCATCTATACTATTTGTCATTAACTTAGCTTATGCTTGTTATGTGTTTACCTGTAAAGTGACCACACGCATGGGGTTGGGGAAGGCTAGTATACTATGTTGTGTGTGAGGTAGATGGCTTTGTAGCTGCTGTTTAGCTTTGAAAACACTAGCTGTAGTCTACACCTGATGATGCTGTGTGTCCTGTGCACCGTAATGGCCCTGATCCAGTGACTGTGATCTTGGTGATTACTGTGCCATTTAATTGTCAGTGACCCTGAGTGAGGCTGACACTCCTGCCTTCACATACACATGTCACTTTGTGGCTTGCCAATGGCGTTGTGGTATGTGCTTGTTTTGCAAGTTGTCACACCCCTCCTGCCGTCATGTCTTCACTCATTGCTGCTGCTGCATACACAGCCACCATGCAGCGCACACCATCCAGGAACACTGACACCTACAGGATGACCCTCCTTCCATCAATTTATGGAGCATGCTCCTGCCACCCTACACACAGACAAAACCAGACAATCAGCATCCTGGTATCACAATGCTTTGGACTCAGCCATTGCTGCTGCTATGCCTGTGTGTGCGACACATACTGGCACGACTATGCAGATTCACATGACATCGGGTCTACGTACCACCAGGTCATGTGCCGTGTCCAGCACCCCCCCTTCCACGGCACAATATTGTACAGTGTTACCTTGTCAACACCACTATAGCACTAAACTGCTTGCTTACAGTCACGTGGCTGTACACAACCTGCTCACACCACTGCAATATAGCTGTCACAGTCAGTCAAGTTGCCACATGGAACACACACCATGACCATGTCTCTTGGGTGTGGTGTGATTTCCCCGTTGTGGTGTAGGTATTTGTCAGACGTGTGTAGTTGTTCTGTATGCGTAGCTACCATTACAGTAGTATAGTACTTGTAGCTACATAGGGGTAGGTCACCTATTCAGGTGTGCTTGTGTAGAGTGCTACAGCCCATTGCCCACAGTCTGTCCTGCCAGCCTTGTCCTGTGCGCCACACATCACATCCACAGTACTGCATCATGCTGATGATAGCTCACATACCTGAGGACACAGTTGTAGGTACTCCCTACGTGGACCACTACTTTTGTGCCACTGATATGTACACCTCAAAGTGACTCTCCTGGGCCAGCCTGTGATAGAATTTTTGGGATCCATACCCCCTCCAGCATTTCCTGTCCCACGCAGGTATGTCTTTCCATCCATGTATGTAGTTGATAGGAATTTCTGACCAATGTGTGTACTCACTCAGATTCTGATCGAAGTGTGAGGCTGACTGCAGTTTGTTGTATACCCTTGCATTTTATACATTTGCACACATATCATTTTATGCTGTTTCAAAGATAACTCACCAAATGCGTATGAGGTTTAGAATATTTATTGGGTGATATTGTGCAGGAAACGTGAATAGATGCTGTACAGGAAGGGGTGGAATCCAAAGTTCACTGCTGGAGATGAGATGCCTTACAGTTTGAGTCACCAGAGTCCAGGCCACAGTGCTTGGCATCATTGGGCAGACTGTGACCAGCAAGTCCATGTGGGAGAGTCTCATAGGGGAATCTGTTGCACCCAGGGCCAATATGCCAGGTCCAGTGTCCTGGGAGATGTCCATGGCACACTGCCCCTCAACGTCTTCGCCGTGGACGACCCACCTTCCTTGGGGGACCCTCATGTGTAGGCATGGACGGTGCATGGGACGCTACGTGAGAGGGTTCCTCCTCCTCCTCCTCCCTCCCTGTGGCTGGTGTTGCACTTTGCCGTGATGTTGCTGGCCTTGTGACACAGGGAGGGGGCCGCATGTTGGCAGCCATCTGACGTAGCATATGGCAAATGTCCCGATGCACCATCAAGAGCTGAGCCTGGTGTGCCTCCACCCGTCCATAATGCTGGTCTTGCCTGGCTATTTGCTCGGCCTGCTGTTGTCTGACCTGGTTGAGGGCCTCCGCAAGCTGGCTTACCTCCCTGGTGTCCCGCCGGTATGCCCCCAGGATGTTAGCGAGTTCAGGCATACCGGGTGCTGCAGCTGACTGTCCAGATTCTCGCCTCCGCCTTCCGCCACTCCCACCACCCTGACCCACATGAGCACGGCCTGCGCTAGTGGGCACATCCGCTCGACGGGCCCCCCGATTGCTGGCAGGGTGGAGGTCGTCACCAACCTCAGGGGCGCCCGACAAAGGGTGTCCCTCATTTTCAGACTGGCTCTCTTGTGGATCATGGGCAGGGCTGTGACCTGTCTGCTGGGATGTGGTGGGAATGGGTCCGGTGGTTGGCTGAGATGTAGCTGGTTCAGTTGCTGCAGGGGTTTGGGATCCAGAGGAGCCAGGTTGGTTGGGGTCATCCACAGTGAGTTGAGGGACGGCGCTGTTGGTGGGGTCTAGGTCCTGCTGAGCCTGGGACTGGGATCCTTCTCCCCCCTGGTTGGGGGGGAGCTCCGCACGTTCCCCTGTGTGTGGGAGAGACAGACACTGTTAAGGCACTATCAAGTGACGTCTTGTTTACTTATCCATTATCAGCATCACAGTTCCACAAGCTTTACATAGTTGATATTGTTAAGTTGTGTATGTAGTGGTACAAAAATAAAATGTACTCTGGGGTATTTACATTCTTCCTTTGTCTTGACAATGACTGACACAGCCATTGCTGTGTCTTGTGTTGCCGGCACCACACGTGTTAAGCATTGCTCAGTTATACGCAACATCCAGGATACGGTGTAAATCCTTATGTCTGCGTCATGCATGCACAGAGTTCATATGCAGCGTGTTGACGTAAGAGACAGAGCATCATTATTTTGCATGTCATCTACTACTTTGGATGTCTTTTGCTGTCCCGTGCTGGCCAAACAATGCCAACACCCCTGGACCTGTAGACACACAGTTATAGATCATGGCTTTTGAACTTGGCACTTCTCAAACACGCATCACCTTGTCGATACCCATGTCCATGTCAGTACTTACGTGCATACACAAAGTTCATGAGATGGGACACGTGCATTGTTTGAGAGGCACAATGGACTAGAGCATTTGCTATGTGCATGTATGAGTTGTATGCATATTCATATGAGTGAGTGTTTTGTTGTGGTACATGACAATTGGGACAGTGTTGCACTCCATTGCCTGTCCCCAGGGGATGACTTTCTGTATGGGGGTGTATGACAAGGCATGCTATTACTTTGCTTGGGAATTGGAAGCGTCCATCGTTCATGATTTGGCTGTCCCCTGATGTAGCATGCTGGCATGATCGTGTTTTTGTGTTGGTGCACAGGATGTGTGACCTTGTCCTGGTGTTTGTGTTTGCTGTGATCACAGGAGGGACTTGTGCTGCGTACACCTGTGCCCATTGTGTACTACAGAGCATTCCGAGATGTGTGTCCTGACACAGTACAGTGTGGACTGCAAATGGTGGGTGTGTTGCAGGCACATAGCAGATGACTGCTGGTACTTGTGAGACATCCCTTAACATTCTGCTCTATGGTGTTTGTAAGGCCTGTTCAGTGCTTAGGTGCAACTGTGTGTGTGCCCAGGGAGCTGCGGTGAGGTGACAAAGGGAGGAACACTGAGGGATGGATACAGAGGGAGGGAGGGCAACAGAGGGAGAGGGCAACGGTGGGAGAGGGCGACAGGGCGACAGAGGGAGAGGGCAACAGAGGGAGAGGGCAACAGAGGGAGAGGGAGACAGTGGGAGAGGGCGACAGTAGGAGTGGGCCACAGAGGGAGAGGGAGACAGGGATGGAGACAGGTTATTTGTGCTTGCTTGCTTGCTACACTGCCTTACTGTGTAACAAAATATCGCATCTCTGAAAAGTGTGTCCGCAACATAAAATTAATTAAGGGCTGCGGTCTACTATCTTGTGTGATATTTCCCTATCCCTGTACATTGGGCATGGTGCTTGAGTGAGGCCCTGGGACATATGGGATGAGAGCAGCCTCCTACCCTCTACCTTCCACCCTTTGTGGCTCCCACTTGCAACAAACCACTTTTAGTTGTGTCCTGCTAGGACTCATGGCCACCCACCCCATGCTGCTGGGCACTGTTGTAAGTCCACCCATGTGACATGTATTTTTTGTACACTCACCAGACTCAACGGCTCCTTCTATTCCATGTACTCCCACCGGTGGCAGCAGGGCCATGACTCTCTCCCCCCAGGGATGGTATACAGGAGGTCTGCGGGGACCGCCGCCTCCTGTGTGGTGTGCAGAGGCGTAGTCCTGGTCCATTTTCTTCTTGACCATCCTCCGCAGCTCATACCACCTGGACTGGCATTCCGCCCTGGTGCGCCGGATGGGTGAAAAAGCATTGACCCGGTCTACAATCCTCTCCCACAGGTGTGTTTTTTCTGCCAGGCTGGTCTGTCTGACCAATGCGCCAAACAGCTGTGGCTCGACTCTGATGACTTCATCTGTAAGTATCTCATTCTCCGGGTTAGTGAACTTTGGATTCTTGGGTGTGGTCATGGTGTGGGGTGTATGTGATTGAGGGTGTGATGGTGTGTATGGATGAGGGTGTGTGGTTGTGATTGTGAAGGGGGTGGTGTGGGTGTAGATGTGATGGTGTATGTGTGAAGGTATGTGGCTGCAATTGTTGGTGTGCTCTCAGTTTCCTCGCATGAATGGGTATGTTGCAAAGGATGATGGGTTGTATGTGTGGACCCTTTTATTGGTCAAATAGTGGGTGTGGCTTAATTTGAATTGGGTGTGTGTGTGTTATATGGGGTGGGTGTTGGTGTTGACCTCTGTTTGGCTGTGACCAGGACAGTGATTCTCAATGGAGTGTAACCCAGGAGACATGTTCAGTGTTGTTGTGCGACCTGTTTGGTAAGTCCTTGTGCTGCTTTGGGTGTTGGCATTATGTGTGCGTGTCGTACTTATGCGTGCGAACGACTTGTAGGGGCCGTTGGCGGTTGGGGCTGTTCCGTGGGCTGGTTGGGGGGGGTGCGTGTCGTACGTGTGCGTGCGATCGACTTGTACGTGCCGTTGGCGGGTGGGGGTGTTCGCGTATGGGGGTGTGCGTGTTGTACTTGTGCGTGCGATCGACTTGTACGGGCCGTTGGCGGGTGGGGGTGTTCACGTATGGGGGTGTGCGTGTCGTACTTGTGCGTGCGATCGACTTGTATGGGTCATTGGCGGGTGGGGCTGTTCGCGTAAGGGGGTGTGCGTGTCATACTTGTGCGTGCGATCCACTTGTACGGGCCGTTGGCGGTTGGGGCTGTTCGCGTGGACTGGTTGGGGGGGTGTGCGTGTCGTACTTGTGCGTGCGATCGACTTGTACGTGCCGTTGGCGGGTGGGGGTGTTCGCGTATGGGGGTGTGCGTGTTGTACGTGTGCGTGCGATCGACTTGTACGGGCCGTTGGCGGGTGGGGGTGTTCGCGTATGGGGGTGTGCGTGTCGTACTTGTGCGTGCGATCGACTTGTACGGGCCATTGGCGGGTGGGGCTGTTCGCGTAAGGGGGTGTGCGTGTCATACTTGTGCATGCGATCCACTTGTACGGGCCGTTGGCGGTTGGGGCAGTTCGCGTGGACTGGTTGGGGGGGTGTGCGTGTCGTACTTGTGCGTGCGATCGACTTGTACGGGCGGTTGGGGCTGTTCACGTAGGGGGGTGTGCGTGTCGCACTTGTGCGTGCGATCGACTTGTACGGGCCGTTGGCGGGTGGGGCTGTTCACGTAGGGGGGTGTGCGTGTCGTAATTGTGCATGCGATTGACTTGTACGGGCCATTGGCGGGTGGGGGTGTTCGCGTATGGGGGTGTGCGTGTCGTACTTGTGCGTGCGATCGACTTGTATGGGCCGTTGGCGGGTGGGGCTGTTCGCGTAGGGGGGTGTGCGTGTCGTACTTGTGCGTGCGATCGACTTGTACGGGCCGTTGGCGGTTGGGGCTGTTTGCGTGGGCTGGTTGGGGGGGTGTGCGTGTCGTACTTGTGCGTGCGATCGACTTGTACGGGCCGTTGGCGGTTGGGGCTGTTCGCGTAGGGGGGTGTGCGTGTCGTACTTGTGCGTGCGATCGACTTGTACGGGCCGTTGGCGGTTGGGGCTGTTCGCGTGGGCTGGTTGGGGGGGTGTGCGTGTCGTACTTGTGCGTGCGATCGACTTGTACGGGCCGTTGGCGGGTGGGGCTGTTCGCGTATGGGGGTGTGCGTGTCGTACTTGTGCGTGCGATCGACTTGTACGGGCCGTTGGCGGGTGGGGGTGTTCGCGTATGGGGGTGTGCGTGTCATACTTGTGCGTGCGATCGACTTGTACGGGCCGTTGGCGGTTGGGGCTGTTCGCGTGGGCTGGTTGGGGGGGGTGTGCGTGTCGTACTTGTGCGTGCGATCGACTTGTACGGGCCGTTGGCGGGTGGGGCTGTTCGCGTAGGGGGTTGTGCGTGTCGTACTTGTGCGTGCGATCGACTAGTACGGGCCGTTGGCGGTTGGGGCTGTTCGCGTACGGGGGTGTGCGTGGCGTACTTGTGCTTGTGCGAGGGGTACACGTGTGGTATGGTTTGACGCTGCTTGATGCGACCCGGTATTTGCCGTACGATTCATTGTTTATGTCCGAATACTTTGTTCCGTCCGAATCTCTGTCAGGCTTCTCGTACAGGATCGTACTTGTGTGTTTGTACGGGCTGGTTACGAATCGTACGGTAGGATTCCCGATGCATGTTCGTACGGATCATCGACTGTGATTCGGACGGTTCGATGATATTCGTACGGAAATAGACGGGAGCGGTTCGGAATTCGCAGGTCGGACGTAAAGTTCGCATTCGTACGGAATCGGATACGAATGTGAATCGTACGGCGGATTATTTTACCGGATCGGAATCGGCCCCTTAGTGTTGAATATGCAACCAATATTACATTTGCATACCAAATAAAACACCTCATTGCCCTAGCATACGTGCCAATAACCGATGTGGCTGAACACTATAATCTTTTATTAGAAAGTCATTTCTATACACAAAATGAACAAAAATTGGCTCCACTTTTGGATTATTTTGAGGATACCTGGGTGGGGAGACTACACCGGTCAGACCACAGACGACAGCCTAAATTCCTAATTCCTAGGTGGAATGCATATCTACCAACCCTAAATAAAGAGGCCAAAACAAACAACGCAGTGGAGGGTTGGCATAATGCCTTTCTATCTTCAACTGGGCGAACAACTCCTACACTACACAAACTACTAACAGCAAAACAAAAAGAACAAAGTTTCCAAGAGTTAAGAATGGAGCAATCCATTCTACAATTAAAACCCAAACTATGAAGACAAACAGCCCAAATGTACCAATATTTACAAGAACAAGTACAACTTTACCCCACAACAAGAGGACTAGAATACTTAAAAATGATAGACAAAACACTAAACTGAAAATAATAACCCAAAAAATTTCTGGACATTTAAAAAATGGCTTAAATTTAACCAAACCATCTTATTCACAAATTATAAGATATTTTTTTTTTCTAAAATGTATGAATATATATTAATTTTTAGCCAAAAAAAATCTAACTCAACAGAATATTTTTTTTAATTGAACATTTCCCAACCCACAACATTTAATAACATAAATGCATTTACCTTTTCACAACAACGTAATTAGCAAATCCAATGGTCCATAACAATCCATGCAGTAATAAATACACAGCATAAAAAATAAAGTGGCCCAATACAATGGAAAAATACAACTGTTCGAAATACATCCGAAATCCCAATAATTCGATAAATCTGAATCCCTCAAAAACCCGAAAAAGGCTATACAATTTTTGAAACGCTCCAGAAACCCAAATAAATCATCGATTTGTAAAACACATAGCAGTTACAGCAACTGAAATGCACTTCTTTAAAAAAAAAAAACGTAACAGCTCGGAAACGGAAATGGCTGTTTCCAAAAACGTACCAAATAAAAAAAATCATTCCCACCTACATAAAACTTAAAATAATACATTATTAATAACTAGAACATACATATATCTAACAAAAAATTAATAAAAAGCCACAAACACAATAACTCCAAGGCCGTTACTGAGAAAACGCTAAGAAAAGGTAAAAACGTTAATAACCAACTACATACGAAGTTAACCCTAACATAGTAGTCCACAAACAAAAAATAACAAAGTACTACCTTCAAAATTCCATTAAATTAGTTAAAATATACCAAATAGCAATCTTACGTTCTCAGACGTGAAGTAGCTTCCAACCGCGAGTTTGAATCTTCCAAAATGACCCAAAAAGACTAAGAGCGGTTACAAAATAAAACACCCAAATGATAGTATTATCCAAATAATAGTTAAATAAATGTCAAATTAATTTGTTTTACTAATATAAATTTGTTAAAACTGTATAATTATTTTTGCTGTATTTATCCTATGTATTATTAATTTTTCTAGAAAAATATTAATTTGATATATTTTTTATTATTACATTAATTATTAATATATTTTAATATTTAATGTTATAATAAAACAAAACATAATGTGTTTAAATTAGTGAAAATAAAAGAGTTAATTTTCATTTTTTATATACAAATTGTGACTAATATGTTTAATGTATTATTATTAATATTATAAAATTAATATTAATAAATTAAAAATATATAACAGATATTATAATTTAAAAAATTTCTAAAATATACATTGTATTATATGAACTATAAATAGTATCTATGTTGTTATTTGAAAATATATCTACATATATAACATATATTGAAGTTCAAATTTATATGTAACAAATATATTACTATATCATTTATTAACAATTGTGATGTATTGTAATTTCTCATAAAATGTATATACTCTATATAGTATATTGTTCAATATTTTCTCATTTACTATATAATTTACATATACCACAAATGTAATTTACTGCAAAGGTATCAAATTAAAAAGAAATTGGTGACAAAGTATACTTATTTTTTGTTTAAATTGCATAAAATCATTTTTTAAACATGTATTATTTGCTTTAATTACAATATGAACAAATAAATAAAAAAAATGTTTAAAACTGTGTCATTTTGTCTACTACCCATTATTAAAGAATTACTACCAATATATAAAATTTTAATTTTTTTTACAATATATATATTTTTATTTTTTTATTTTACATATATAATTAGCTATTACTATCAATTTACTATTCACACATACATATACAATGTATTTAATTAAATACTGGGCACTGAACATGAAACATTTACTTATCCAAATCCAATATAATTTTTTTTTTATTAATACTAAGCATTTAACCTATTAAATTAACTATTCTAACTCCAATCTACATTTAATTAGGGTATTTGCTGGACACTGAACCTATTAAATTT
Organism: Lissotriton helveticus; assembly: GCF_964261635.1. Lineage (NCBI taxonomy): Eukaryota > Metazoa > Chordata > Amphibia > Caudata > Salamandridae > Lissotriton > Lissotriton helveticus. The sequence goes on along the minus strand of NC_136063.1, from coordinate 307,003,961 downwards.
ACTATTCCTAGTCCAATCTACATTTAATTAGGGTAGTTGCTGGACACTGAACCTATTTAATTTACTATTCCAACTCCAATCTACATTTAATTAGGGTAGGTGCTGGACACTGAACCTATTTAATTTACTATTCCAACTCCAATCTATATTTAATTAGGGTAGGTGCTGGACACTGAACCTATTTATTTAAGTATTCCAACTGTAATCTACATTTAATTAGTGTAGGTGCTAGACACTGAACCTATTTAATTAACTATTCCAACTCCAATCTACATTTAATTAGGGTAGGTGCTGGACACTGAACCTATTTAATTAACTCTTCCAACTTCAATCTACATTTAATTAGGGTAGGTGCTGGACACTGACCTATTTAATTAACTATTCCAACTCCAATCTACATTTAATTAGGGTAGGTGCTGGACACTGAACCTATTTAATTTACTATTCCAACTCCAATTTACATTTAATTAGAGTAGGTGCTGGACACTGAACCTATTTAATTAACTATTCCAACTCCAATCTACATTTAATTAGGGTAGGTGCTGGACACTGAACCTATTTAATTAACTATTCCAACTCCTATCTACATTTAATAAGGGTAGGTGCTGGTCACTGAACCTATTGAATTTACTATTCCAACTCCAATCTACATTTAATTAGGGTAGTTGCTGGACACTGAACCTATTTTATTTACTATTCCAACTCGAATCTACATTTAATTAGGGTAGGTGCTGGACACTGAACCTATTTAATTTACTATTCCAACTCCTATCTACATTTAATTAGGGTAGGTGCTGGACACCGAACCTATTAATTTAAGTATTCCAAATGTAATCTACATTTAATTAGTGTAGGTGCTGGACACTGAAGCTATTTAATTAACTATTCCATATCCAATCTACATTTAATTAGGGTAGGTGCTGGACACTGAACCTATTTAAATTACTATTCCAACTCCAATCTACATTTAGTTAGGGTAGGTGCTGGACACTGAACCTATTTAATTAAATATTCCAACTCCAATCTACATTTAATTAGAGTAGGTGCTTGTCACTGAACCTATTGAATTTACTATTCCAACTCCAATCTACATTTAATTAGGGTAGTTGCTGGACACTGAACCTATTTAATTTACTATTCCAACTCCAATCTACATGTAATTAGGGTAGTTGCTGGACACTGAACCTATTTAATTAACTATTCCAACTCCAATCTACATTTAATTAGGGTAGGTGCTGGACACTGAACCTATTTAATTTACTATTCCAACTCCAATCTACATTTAATTAGGGTAGATGCTGGACACTGAACCTATTTAATTTACTATTCCAACTCCAATCTACATTTAATTAGAGTAGGTGCTGGACACTGAACCAATTTAATTTACTATTCCAACTCCATTCTACATTTAATTAGGGTAGGTGCTGGACACTGAACCTATTTAATTTACTATTCCAACTCCAATCTACATTTAATTAGAGTAGGTGCTGGACACTGAACCTATTTAATTAACTATTCCAACTCCACTCTACATTTAATTAGGGTAGGTGCTGGACACTGAACCTATTTAATTAACTATTCCAACTCCTATCTACATTTAATTAGGGTAGGTGCTGGTCACTGAACCTATTTTATTTACTATTCCAACTCGAATCTACATTTAATTAGGGTAGGTGCTGGACACTGAACCTATTTAATTTACTATTCCAACTCCTATCTACATTTAATTAGGGTAGGTGCTGGACACCGAACCTATTAATTTAAGTATTCCAAATGTAATCTACATTTAATTAGTGTAGGTGCTGGACACTGAAGCTATTTAATTAACTATTCCATATCCAATCTACATTTAATTAGGGTAGGTGCTGGACACTGAACCTATTTAAATTACTATTCCAACTCCAATCTACATTTAGTTAGGGTAGGTGCTGGACACTGAACCTATTTAATTAAATATTCCAACTCCAATCTACATTTAATTAGAGTAGGTGCTTGTCACTGAACCTATTGAATTTACTATTCCAACTCCAATCTACATTTAATTAGGGTAGTTGCTGGACACTGAACCTATTTAATTTACTATTCCAACTCCAATCTACATGTAATTAGGGTAGTTGCTGGACACTGAACCTATTTAATTAACTATTCCAACTCCAATCTACATTTAATTAGGGTAGGTGCTGGACACTGAACCTATTTAATTTACTATTCCAACTCCAATCTACATTTAATTAGGGTAGATGCTGGACACTGAACCTATTTAATTTACTATTCCAACTCCAATCTACATTTAATTAGAGTAGGTGCTGGACACTGAACCAATTTAATTTACTATTCCAACTCCATTCTACATTTAATTAGGGTAGGTGCTGGACACTGAACCTATTTAATTTACTATTCCAACTCCAATCTACATTTAATTAGAGTAGGTGCTGGACACTGAACCTATTTAATTAACTATTCCAACTCCACTCTACATTTAATTAGGGTAGGTGCTGGACACTGAACCTATTTAATTAACTATTCCAATTCCTATCTATATTTAATTAGGGTAGGTGCTGGTCACTGAACCTATTAAATGTACTATTCCAACTCCAATCTACATTTAATTAGGGTAGTTGCTGGACACTGAACCTATTTAATTAACTATTCCAACTCCAATCTACATTTAATTAGGGTAGGTGCTGGACACTGAACCTATTTAATTTACTATTCCAACTCCTATCTACATTTAATTAGGGTAGGTACTGGACACTGAACCTATTTATTTAAGTATTCCAACTGTAATCTACAGATTTAATTAGTGTAGGTGCTGGACACTGAACCTATTTAATTAACTATTCCATATCCAATCTTCATTTAATTAGGATAGGTGCTGGACACTGAACCTATTTAAATTACTATTCCAACTCCAATCTACATTTAGTTAGGGTAGGTGCTGGACACTGAACCTATTTAATTAAATATTCCAACTCCAATCTACATTTAATTAGAGTAGGTGCTTGTCACTGAACCTATTGAATTTAATATTCCAACTCCAATCTACATTTAATTAGGGTAGTTGCTGGACACTGAACCTATTTAATTTACTATTCCAACTCCAATCTACATGTAATTAGGGTAGTTGCTGGACACTGAACCTATTTAATTAACTATTCAAACTCCAATCTACATTTAATTAGGGTAGTTGCTGGACACTGAACCTATTTAATTTACTATTCCAACTCCAATCTACATTTAATTAGGGTAGTTGCTGGACACTAAACCTATTTAATTAACTATTCCAACTCCAATCTACATTTAATTAAGGTAGGTGTTGGACACTAAACCTACTTAATTTACTATTCCAACTCCAATCTACATTTAATTAGAGTAGGTGCTGGACACTGAACCTATTTAATTTACTATTCCAACTCCAATCTACATTTAATTAGGGCAGGTGCTGGACACTGAACCTATTTAATTTACTATTCCAACTCCAATCTACATTTAATTAGGGCAGGTGCTGAACACTGAACCTATTTAATTAACAATTCCAACTCCAATCTACATTTAATTAGGGTAGGTGCTGGACACTGAACCTATTTAATTTACTGTTCCAACTCCTATCTACATTTAATTAGGGTAGGTGCTGGACACTGAACCTATTTATTTTAGTTTTCCAACTGTAATCTACATTTAATTAGTGTAGGTGCTGGACACTGAACGTATTTAATTAACTATTCCATATCCAATCTACATTTAATTAGGGTAGGTGCTGGACACTGAACCTATTTAATTAAATATTCCAACTCCAATCTACATTTAATTAGAGTAGGTGCTTGTCACTGAACCTATTGAATTTACTGTTCCAACTCCAATCTACATTTAATTAGGGTAGTTGCTGGACACTGAACCTATTTAATTTACTATTCCAACTCCAATCTACATGTAATTAGGGTAGTTGCTGGACACTGAACCTATTTAATTAACTATTCCAACTCCAATCTACATTTAATTAGGGTAGGTGCTGGACACTGAACCTATTTAATTTACTATTCCAACTCCAATCTACATTTAATTAGGGTAGGTGCTGGACACTGAACCTATTGAATTTACTATTCTAACTCCAATCTACATTTAATTAGGGTAGTTGCTCGACACTTAAACTATTACATTTACTATTCCAACTCCAATCTACATTTAATTAGGGTAGTTGCTGGACACTGAACCTATTTAATTAACTATTCCAACTCCAATCTACATTTAATAAGGTAGGTGCTGGACACTGAACCTTCTTAATTTACTATTTCAACTCCAATCTACATTTAATTAGAGTAGGTGCTGGACACTGAACCTATTTAATTTACTATTCCAACTCCAATCTACATTTAATTAGAGTAGGTGCTGGACACTGAACCTATTTAATTAACTATTCCAACTCCAATCTACATTTAATTAGGGTAGGTGCTGGACACTGAACCTATTTAATTAACTATTCCAACTCCTATCGACATTTAATTAGGGTAGGTGCTGGTCACTGAACCTATTGAATTTACTATTCCAACTCCAATCTACATTTAATTAGGGTAGTTGCTGGACACTGAACCTATTTAATTAACTATTCCAACTCCAATCTACATTTAATTAGGGTAGGTGCTGGACACTGAACCTATTTAATTTACTATTCCAACTCCTATCTACATTTAATTAGGGTAGGTGCTGGACACTGAACCTATTTATTTAAGTATTCCAACTGTATTCTACACATTTAATTAGTGTAGGTGCAGGACACTGAACCTATTTAATTAACTATTCCATATCCAATCTTCATTTAGTGAGGGTAGGTGCTGGACACTGAACCTATTTAAATTACTATTCCAACTCGAATCTACATTTAGTTAGGGTAGGTGCTGGACACTGAACCTATTTAATTAAATATTCCAATTCCAATCTACATTTAATTAGAGTAGGTGCTTGTCACTGAACCTATTGAATTTACTATTCCAACTCCAATCTACATTTAATTAGGGTAGTTGCTGGACACTGAACCTATTTAATTTACTATTCCAACTCCAATCTACATGTAATTAGGGTAGTTGCTGGACACTGAACCTATTTAATTAACTATTCCAACTCCAATCTACATTTAATTAGGGTAGGTGCTGGACACTGAACCTATTTAATTTACTATTCCAACTCCAATCTACATTTAATTAGGGTAGGTGCTGGACACTGAACCTATTGAATTTACTATTCTAACTCCAATCTACATTTAATTAGGGTAGTTGCTGGACACTGAACATATTCAATCAACTATTCCAACTCCAATCTACATTTAATTAAGGTAGGTGCTGGACACTGAACCTACTTAATTTACTATTCCAACTCCAATCTACATTGAATTAGAGTAGGTGCTGGACACTGAACCTATTTAATTTACTATTCCAAATCCAATCTACATTTAATTAGGGTAGGTGCTGGACACTGAACCTATTTAATTAACTATTCCATATCCAATCTACATTTAGTTAGGGTAGGTGCTGGACACTGAACCTATTTAAATTACTATTCCAACTCCAATCTACATTTAGTTAGGGTAGGTGCTGGACACTGAACCTATTTAATTAAATATTCCAACTCCAATCTACATTTAATTAGAGTAGGTGCTTGTCACTGAACCTATTGAATTTACTGTTCCAACTCCAATCTACATTTAATTAGGGTAGTTGCTGGACACTGAAACTATTTAATTTACTATTCCAACTCCAATCTACATGTAATTAGGGTAGTTGCTGGACACTGAACCTATTTAATTAACTATTCCAACTCCAATCTACATTTAATTAGGGTAGGTGCTGGACACTGAACCTATTTAATTTACTATTCCAACTCCTATCTACATTTAATTAGGGTAGGTACTGGACACTGAACCTATTTATTTAAGTATTCCAACTGTAATCTACACATTTAATTAGTGTAGGTGCTGGACACTGAACCTATTTAATTAACTATTCCATATCCAATCTTCATTTAATTAGGGTAGGTGCTGGACACTGAACCTATTTAAATTACTATTCCAACTCCAATCTACATTTAGTTAGGGTAGGTGCTGGACACTGAACCTATTTAATTAAATATTCCAACTCCAATCTACATTTAATTAGAGTAGGTGCTTGTCACTGAACCTATTGAATTTAATATTCCAACTCCAATCTACATTTAATTAGGGTAGTTGCTGGACACTGAACCTATTTAATTTACTATTCCAACTCCAATCTACATGTAATTAGGGTAGTTGCTGGACACTGAACCTATTTAATTAACTATTCAAACTCCAATCTACATTTAATTAGGGTAGTTGCTGGACACTGAACCTCTTTAATTTACTATTCCAACTCCAATCTACATTTAATTAGGGTAGTTGCTGGACACTAAACCTATTTAATTAACTATTCCAACTCCAATCTACATTTAATTAAGGTAGGTGTTGGACACTAAACCTACTTAATTTACTATTCCAACTCCAATCTACATTTAATTAGAGTAGGTGCTGGACACTGAACCTATTTAATTTACTATTCCAACTCCAATCTACATTTAATTAGTGTAGGTGCTGGACACTGAACGTATTTAATTAACTATTCCATATCCAATCTACGTTTAATTAGGGTAGGTGCTGGACACTGAACCTATTTAATTTACTATTCCAACTCCAATATACATTTAATTAGGGTAGGTGCTGGACACTGAACCTATTGAATTTACTATTCTAACTCCAATCTACATTTAATTAGGGTAGTTGCTCGACACTTAAACTATTACATTTACTATTCCAACTCCAATCTACATTTAATTAGGGTAGTTGCTGGACACTGAACCTATTTAATTAACTATTCCAACTCCAATCTACATTTAATTAGGTAGGTGCTGGACACTGAACCTTCTTAATTTACTATTTCAACTCCAATCTACATTTAATTAGAGTAGGTGCTGGACACTGAACCTATTTAATTTACTATTCCAACTCCAATCTACATTTAATTAGAGTAGGTGCTGGACACTGAACCTATTTAATTAACTATTCCAACTCCAATCTACATTTAATTAGGGTAGGTGCTGGACACTGAACCTATTTAATTAACTATTCCAACTCCTATCGACATTTAATTAGGGTAGGTGCTGGTCACTGAACCTATTGAATTTACTATTCCAACTCCAATCTACATTTAATTAGGGTAGTTGCTGGACACTGAACCTATTTAATTAACTATTCCAACTCCAATCTACATTTAATTAGGGTAGGTGCTGGACACTGAACCTATTTAATTTACTATTCCAACTCCTATCTACATTTAATTAGGGTAGGTGCTGGACACTGAACCTATTTATTTAAGTATTCCAACTGTATTCTACACATTTAATTAGTGTAGGTGCTGGACACTGAACCTATTTAATTAACTATTCCATATCCAATCTTGATTTAGTGAGGGTAGGTGCTGGACACTGAACCTATTTAAATTACTATTCCAACTCGAATCTACATTTAGTTAGGGTAGGTGCTGGACACTGAACCTATTTAATTAAATATTCCAATTCCAATCTACATTTAATTAGAGTAGGTGCTTGTCACTGAACCTATTGAATTTACTATTCCAACTCCAATCTACATTTAATTAGGGTAGTTGCTGGACACTGAACCTATTTAATTTACTATTCCAACTCCAATCTACATGTAATTAGGGTAGTTGCTGGACACTGAACCTATTTAATTAACTATTCCAACTCCAATCTACATTTAATTAGGGTAGGTGCTGGACACTGAACCTATTTAATTTACTATTCCAACTCCAATCTACATTTAATTAGGGTAGGTGCTGGACACTGAACCTATTGAATTTACTATTCTAACTCCAATCTACATTTAATTAGGGTAGTTGCTGGACACTGAACATATTCAATCAACTATTCCAACTCCAATCTACATTTAATTAAGGTAGGTGCTGGACACTGAACCTACTTAATTTACTATTCCAACTCCAATCTACATTTAATTAGAGTAGGTGCTGGACACTGAACCTATTTAATTTACTATTCCAAATCCAATCTACATTTAATTAGTGTAGGTGCTGGACACTGAACCTATTTAATTAACTATTCCATATCCAATCTACATTTAATTAGGGTAGGTGCTGGACACTGAACCTATTTAAATTACTATTCCAACTCCAATCTACATTTAGTTAGGGTAGGTGCTGGACACTGAACCTATTTAATTAAATATTCCAACTCCAATCTACATTTAATTAGAGTAGGTGCTTGTCACTGAACCTATTGAATTTACTGTTCCAACTCCAATCTACATTTAATTAGGGTAGTTGCTGGACACTGAACCTATTTTATTTACTATTCCAACTCCAATCTACATGTAATTAGGGTAGTTGCTGGACACTGAACCTATTTAATTAACTATTCCAACTCCAATCTACATTTAATTAGGGTAGGTGCTGGACACTGAACCTATTTAATTTACTATTCCAACTCCAATCTACATTTAATTAGGGTAGGTGCTGGACACTGAACCTATTAAATTTACTATTCTAACTCCAATCTACATTTAATTAGGGTAGTTGCTCGACACTTAAACTATTAAATTTACTATTCCAACTCCAATCTACATTTAATTAGGGTAGTTGCTGGACACTGAACCTATTTAATTAACTATTCCAACTCCAATCTACATTTAATTAGGTAGGTGCTGGACACTGAACCTACTTAATTTACTATTTCAACTCCAATCTACATTTAATTAGAGTAGGTGCTGGACACTGAACCAATTTAATTTACTATTCCAACTCCAATCTACATTTAATTAGAGTAGGTGCTGGACACTGAACCTATTTAATTAACTATTCCAACTCCAATCTACATTTAATTAGGGTAGGTGCTGGACACTGAACCTATTTAATTAACTATTCCAACTCCTATCGACATTTAATTAGGGTAGGTGGTGGTCACTGAACCTATTGAATTTACTATTCCAACTCCAATCTACATTTAATTAGGGTAGTTGCTGGACACTGAACCTATTTAATTAACTATTTCAACTCCAATCTACATTTAATTAGGGTAGGTGCTTGGACACTGAACCTATTTAATTTACTATTCCAACTCCTATCTACATTTAATTAGGGTAGGTGCTGGACACTGAACCTATTTATTTAAGTATTCCAACTGTATTCTACACATTTAATTAGTGTAGGTGCTGGACACTGAACCTATTTAATTAACTATTCCATATCCAATCTTCATTTAGTGAGGGTAGGTGCTGGACACTGAACCTATTTAAATTACTATTCCAACTCCAATCTACATTTAGTTAGGGTAGGTGCTGGATACTGAACCTATTTAATTAAATATTCCAATTCCAATCTACATTTAATTAGAGTAGGTGCTTGTCACTGAACCTATTGAATTTACTATTCCAACTCCAATCTACATTTAATTAGGGTAGTTGCTGGACACTGAACCTATTTAATTTACTATTCCAACTCCAATCTACATGTAATTAGGGTAGTTGCTGTACACTGAACCTATTTAATTAACTATTCCAACTCCAATCTACATTTAATTAGGGTAGGTGCTGGACACTGAACCTATTTAATTTACTATTCCAACTCCAATCTACATTTAATTAGGGTAGGTGCTGGACACTGAACCTATTGAATTTACTATTCTAACTCCAATCTACATTTAATTAGGGTAGTTGCTGGACACTGAACATATTTAATTAACTATTCCAACTCCAATCTACATTTAATTAAGGTAGGTGCTGGACACTGAACCTACTTAATTTACTATTCCAACTCCAATCTACATTTAATTAGAGAAGGTGCTGGACAGTGAACCTATTTAATTTACTATTCCAAATCCAATCTACATTTAATTAGGGCAGGTGCTGGACACTGAACCTATTTAATTTACTATTCCAACTCCAATCTACATTTAATTAGGGCAGGTGCTGAACACTGAACCTATTTAATTAACTATTCCAACTCCAATCTACATTTAATTAGGGTAGGTGCTGGACACTGAACCTATTTATTTAAGTATTCCAACTGTAATCTACATTTAATTAGTGTAGGTGCTCGACACTGAACCTATTTAATTAACTATTCCAACTCCAGTCTACATTTAATTAGGGTAGGTGCTGGACACTGAACCTATTTAATTAACTATTCCAACTTCAATCTACATTTAATTAGGGTAGGTGCTGGACACCAACCTACTTAATTAACTATTCCAACTCCAATCTACATTTAATTAGGGTAGGTGCTGGAAACTGAACCTATTTAATTTACTATTCCAACTCCTATCTACATTTAATTAGAGTAGGTGCTGGACACTGAACCTATTTAATTAACTATTCCAACTCCAATCTACATTTAATTAGGGTAGGTGCTGGACACTGAACCTATTTAATTAAATATTCCAATTCCAATCTACATTTAATTAGAGTAGGTGCTGGACACTGAACCTATTGAATTTACTATTCTAACTCCAATCTACATTTAATTAGGGTAGTTGCTGGACACTGAACATATTTAATTAACTATTCCAACTCCAATCTACATTTAATTAAGGTAGGTGCTGGACACTGAACCTACTTAATTTACTATTCCAACTCCAATCTACATTTAATTAGAGTAGGTGCTGGACACTGAACCTATTTAATTTACTATTACAAATCCAATCTACATTTAATTAGGGCAGGTGCTGGACACTGAACCTATTTAATTTACTATTCCAACTCCAATCTACATTTAATTAGGGCAGGTGCTGAACACTGAACCTATCTAATTAACTATACCAACTCCAATCTACATTTAATTAGGGTAGGTGCTGGGCACTGAACCTATTTATTTAAGTATTCCAACTGTAATCTACATTTAATTAGTGTAGGTGCTGGACACTGAACCTATTTAATTAACTATTCAAACTCCAGTCTACATTTAATTAGGGTAGGTGCTGGACACTGAACCTATTTAATTAACTATTCCAACTTCAATCTACATTTAATTAGGGTAGGTGCTGGACACCAACCTACTTAATTAACTATTCCAACTCCAATCTACATTTAATTAGGGTAGGTGCTGGACACTGAACCTATTTAATTTACTATTCCAACTCCAATCTACATTTAATTAGAGTAGGTGCTGGACACTGAACCTATTTAATTAACTATTCCAACTCCAATCTACATTTAATTAGGGTAGGTGCTGGACACTGATCCTATTTATTTAACTATTCCAACTCCTATCTACATTTAATAAGGGTAGGTGCTGGTCACTGAACCTATTGAATTTACTATTCCAACTCCAATCTACATTTAATTAGGGTAGTTGCTGGACACTGAACCTATTTAATTTACTATTCCAACTCCAATCTACATTTAATTAGGGTAGGTGCTGGACACTGAACCTATTGAATTTACTATTCTAACTCCAATCTACATTTAATTAGGGTAGTTGCTGGACACTGAACATATTTAATCAACTATTCCAACTCCAATCTACATTTAATTAGGGTAGGTACTGGACACTGAACCTATTTATTTAAGTATTCCAACTGTAATCTACACATTTAATTAGTGTAGGTGCTGGACACTGAACCTATTTAATTAACTATTCCATATCCAATCTTCATTTAATTAGGGTAGGTGCTGGACACTGAACCTATTTAAATTACTATTCCAACTCCAATCTACATTTAGTTAGGGTAGGTGCTGGACACTGAACCTATTTAATTAAATATTCCAACTCCAATCTACATTTAATTAGAGTAGGTGCTTGTCACTGAACCTATTGAATTTAATATTCCAACTCCAATCTACATTTAATTAGGGTAGTTGCTGGACACTGAACCTATTTAATTTACTATTCCAACTCCAATCTACATGTAATTAGGGTAGTTGCTGGACACTGAACCTATTTAATTAACTATTCAAACTCCAATCTACATTTAATTAGGGTAGTTGCTGGACACTGAACCTCTTTAATTTACTATTCCAACTCCAATCTACATTTAATTAGGGTAGTTGCTGGACACTAAACCTATTTAATTAACTATTCCAACTCCAATCTACATTTAATTAAGGTAGGTGTTGGACACTAAACCTACTTAATTTACTATTCCAACTCCAATCTACATTTAATTAGAGTAGGTGCTGGACACTGAACCTATTTAATTTACTATTCCAACTCCAATCTACATTTAATTAGTGTAGGTGCTGGACACTGAACGTATTTAATTAACTATTCCATATCCAATCTACGTTTAATTAGGGTAGGTGCTGGACACTGAACCTATTTAATTTACTATTCCAACTCCAATATACATTTAATTAGGGTAGGTGCTGGACACTGAACCTATTGAATTTACTATTCTAACTCCAATCTACATTTAATTAGGGTAGTTGCTCGACACTTAAACTATTACATTTACTATTCCAACTCCAATCTACATTTAATTAGGGTAGTTGCTGGACACTGAACCTATTTAATTAACTATTCCAACTCCAATCTACATTTAATTAGGTAGGTGCTGGACACTGAACCTTCTTAATTTACTATTTCAACTCCAATCTACATTTAATTAGAGTAGGTGCTGGACACTGAACCTATTTAATTTACTATTCCAACTCCAATCTACATTTAATTAGAGTAGGTGCTGGACACTGAACCTATTTAATTAACTATTCCAACTCCAATCTACATTTAATTAGGGTAGGTGCTGGACACTGAACCTATTTAATTAACTATTCCAACTCCTATCGACATTTAATTAGGGTAGGTGCTGGTCACTGAACCTATTGAATTTACTATTCCAACTCCAATCTACATTTAATTAGGGTAGTTGCTGGACACTGAACCTATTTAATTAACTATTCCAACTCCAATCTACATTTAATTAGGGTAGGTGCTGGACACTGAACCTATTGAATTTACTATTCTAACTCCAATCTACATTTAATTAGGGTAGTTGCTGGACACTGAACATATTCAATCAACTATTCCAACTCCAATCTACATTTAATTAAGGTAGGTGCTGGACACTGAACCTACTTAATTTACTATTCCAACTCCAATCTACATTTAATTAGAGTAGGTGCTGGACACTGAACCTATTTAATTTACTATTCCAAATCCAATCTACATTTAATTAGTGTAGGTGCTGGACACTGAACCTATTTAATTAACTATTCCATATCCAATCTACATTTAATTAGGGTAGGTGCTGGACACTGAACCTATTTAAATTACTATTCCAACTCCAATCTACATTTAGTTAGGGTAGGTGCTGGACACTGAACCTATTTAATTAAATATTCCAACTCCAATCTACATTTAATTAGAGTAGGTGCTTGTCACTGAACCTATTGAATTTACTGTTCCAACTCCAATCTACATTTAATTAGGGTAGTTGCTGGACACTGAACCTATTTTATTTACTATTCCAACTCCAATCTACATGTAATTAGGGTAGTTGCTGGACACTGAACCTATTTAATTAACTATTCCAACTCCAATCTACATTTAATTAGGGTAGGTGCTGGACACTGAACCTATTTAATTTACTATTCCAACTCCAATCTACATTTAATTAGGGTAGGTGCTGGACACTGAACCTATTAAATTTACTATTCTAACTCCAATCTACATTTAATTAGGGTAGTTGCTCGACACTTAAACTATTAAATTTACTATTCCAACTCCAATCTACATTTAATTAGGGTAGTTGCTGGACACTGAACCTATTTAATTAACTATTCCAACTCCAATCTACATTTAATTAGGTAGGTGCTGGACACTGAACCTACTTAATTTACTATTTCAACTCCAATCTACATTTAATTAGAGTAGGTGCTGGACACTGAACCAATTTAATTTACTATTCCAACTCCAATCTACATTTAATTAGAGTAGGTGCTGGACACTGAACCTATTTAATTAACTATTCCAACTCCAATCTACATTTAATTAGGGTAGGTGCTGGACACTGAACCTATTTAATTAACTATTCCAACTCCTATCGACATTTAATTAGGGTAGGTGGTGGTCACTGAACCTATTGAATTTACTATTCCAACTCCAATCTACATTTAATTAGGGTAGTTGCTGGACACTGAACCTATTTAATTAACTATTTCAACTCCAATCTACATTTAATTAGGGTAGGTGCTTGGACACTGAACCTATTTAATTTACTATTCCAACTCCTATCTACATTTAATTAGGGTAGGTGCTGGACACTGAACCTATTTATTTAAGTATTCCAACTGTATTCTACACATTTAATTAGTGTAGGTGCTGGACACTGAACCTATTTAATTAACTATTCCATATCCAATCTTCATTTAGTGAGGGTAGGTGCTGGACACTGAACCTATTTAAATTACTATTCCAACTCCAATCTACATTTAGTTAGGGTAGGTGCTGGATACTGAACCTATTTAATTAAATATTCCAATTCCAATCTACATTTAATTAGAGTAGGTGCTTGTCACTGAACCTATTGAATTTACTATTCCAACTCCAATCTACATTTAATTAGGGTAGTTGCTGGACACTGAACCTATTTAATTTACTATTCCAACTCCAATCTACATGTAATTAGGGTAGTTGCTGTACACTGAACCTATTTAATTAACTATTCCAACTCCAATCTACATTTAATTAGGGTAGGTGCTGGACACTGAACCTATTTAATTTACTATTCCAACTCCAATCTACATTTAATTAGGGTAGGTGCTGGACACTGAACCTATTGAATTTACTATTCTAACTCCAATCTACATTTAATTAGGGTAGTTGCTGGACACTGAACATATTTAATTAACTATTCCAACTCCAATCTACATTTAATTAAGGTAGGTGCTGGACACTGAACCTACTTAATTTACTATTCCAACTCCAATCTACATTTAATTAGAGAAGGTGCTGGACAGTGAACCTATTTAATTTACTATTCCAAATCCAATCTACATTTAATTAGGGCAGGTGCTGGACACTGAACCTATTTAATTTACTATTCCAACTCCAATCTACATTTAATTAGGGCAGGTGCTGAACACTGAACCTATTTAATTAACTATTCCAACTCCAATCTACATTTAATTAGGGTAGGTGCTGGACACTGAACCTATTTATTTAAGTATTCCAACTGTAATCTACATTTAATTAGTGTAGGTGCTCGACACTGAACCTATTTAATTAACTATTCCAACTCCAGTCTACATTTAATTAGGGTAGGTGCTGGACACTGAACCTATTTAATTAACTATTCCAACTTCAATCTACATTTAATTAGGGTAGGTGCTGGACACCAACCTACTTAATTAACTATTCCAACTCCAATCTACATTTAATTAGGGTAGGTGCTGGAAACTGAACCTATTTAATTTACTATTCCAACTCCTATCTACATTTAATTAGAGTAGGTGCTGGACACTGAACCTATTTAATTAACTATTCCAACTCCAATCTACATTTAATTAGGGTAGGTGCTGGACACTGAACCTATTTAATTAAATATTCCAATTCCAATCTACATTTAATTAGAGTAGGTGCTGGACACTGAACCTATTGAATTTACTATTCTAACTCCAATCTACATTTAATTAGGGTAGTTGCTGGACACTGAACATATTTAATTAACTATTCCAACTCCAATCTACATTTAATTAAGGTAGGTGCTGGACACTGAACCTACTTAATTTACTATTCCAACTCCAATCTACATTTAATTAGAGTAGGTGCTGGACACTGAACCTATTTAATTTACTATTACAAATCCAATCTACATTTAATTAGGGCAGGTGCTGGACACTGAACCTATTTAATTTACTATTCCAACTCCAATCTACATTTAATTAGGGCAGGTGCTGAACACTGAACCTATCTAATTAACTATACCAACTCCAATCTACATTTAATTAGGGTAGGTGCTGGGCACTGAACCTATTTATTTAAGTATTCCAACTGTAATCTACATTTAATTAGTGTAGGTGCTGGACACTGAACCTATTTAATTAACTATTCAAACTCCAGTCTACATTTAATTAGGGTAGGTGCTGGACACTGAACCTATTTAATTAACTATTCCAACTTCAATCTACATTTAATTAGGGTAGG
Source organism: Lissotriton helveticus (assembly GCF_964261635.1). Classification (NCBI taxonomy): domain Eukaryota; kingdom Metazoa; phylum Chordata; class Amphibia; order Caudata; family Salamandridae; genus Lissotriton; species Lissotriton helveticus. The sequence continues at coordinate 306,987,789 of NC_136063.1, read as the reverse complement.
TGCTGGACACCAACCTACTTAATTAACTATTCCAACTCCAATCTACATTTAATTAGGGTAGGTGCTGGACACTGAACCTATTTAATTTACTATTCCAACTCCAATCTACATTTAATTAGAGTAGGTGCTGGACACTGAACCTATTTAATTAACTATTCCAACTCCAATCTACATTTAATTAGGGTAGGTGCTGGACACTGATCCTATTTATTTAACTATTCCAACTCCTATCTACATTTAATAAGGGTAGGTGCTGGTCACTGAACCTATTGAATTTACTATTCCAACTCCAATCTACATTTAATTAGGGTAGTTGCTGGACACTGAACCTATTTAATTTACTATTCCAACTCCAATCTACATTTAATTAGGGTAGGTGCTGGACACTGAACCTATTGAATTTACTATTCTAACTCCAATCTACATTTAATTAGGGTAGTTGCTGGACACTGAACATATTTAATCAACTATTCCAACTCCAATCTACATTTAATTAGGGTAGGTACTGGACACTGAACCTATTTATTTAAGTATTCCAACTGTAATCTACACATTTAATTAGTGTAGGTGCTGGACACTGAACCTATTTAATTAACTATTCCATATCCAATCTTCATTTAATTAGGGTAGGTGCTGGACACTGAACCTATTTAAATTACTATTCCAACTCCAATCTACATTTAGTTAGGGTAGGTGCTGGACACTGAACCTATTTAATTAAATATTCCAACTCCAATCTACATTTAATTAGAGTAGGTGCTTGTCACTGAACCTATTGAATTTAATATTCCAACTCCAATCTACATTTAATTAGGGTAGTTGCTGGACACTGAACCTATTTAATTTACTATTCCAACTCCAATCTACATGTAATTAGGGTAGTTGCTGGACACTGAACCTATTTAATTAACTATTCAAACTCCAATCTACATTTAATTAGGGTAGTTGCTGGACACTGAACCTCTTTAATTTACTATTCCAACTCCAATCTACATTTAATTAGGGTAGTTGCTGGACACTAAACCTATTTAATTAACTATTCCAACTCCAATCTACATTTAATTAAGGTAGGTGTTGGACACTAAACCTACTTAATTTACTATTCCAACTCCAATCTACATTTAATTAGAGTAGGTGCTGGACACTGAACCTATTTAATTTACTATTCCAACTCCAATCTACATTTAATTAGTGTAGGTGCTGGACACTGAACGTATTTAATTAACTATTCCATATCCAATCTACGTTTAATTAGGGTAGGTGCTGGACACTGAACCTATTTAATTTACTATTCCAACTCCAATATACATTTAATTAGGGTAGGTGCTGGACACTGAACCTATTGAATTTACTATTCTAACTCCAATCTACATTTAATTAGGGTAGTTGCTCGACACTTAAACTATTACATTTACTATTCCAACTCCAATCTACATTTAATTAGGGTAGTTGCTGGACACTGAACCTATTTAATTAACTATTCCAACTCCAATCTACATTTAATTAGGTAGGTGCTGGACACTGAACCTTCTTAATTTACTATTTCAACTCCAATCTACATTTAATTAGAGTAGGTGCTGGACACTGAACCTATTTAATTTACTATTCCAACTCCAATCTACATTTAATTAGAGTAGGTGCTGGACACTGAACCTATTTAATTAACTATTCCAACTCCAATCTACATTTAATTAGGGTAGGTGCTGGACACTGAACCTATTTAATTAACTATTCCAACTCCTATCGACATTTAATTAGGGTAGGTGCTGGTCACTGAACCTATTGAATTTACTATTCCAACTCCAATCTACATTTAATTAGGGTAGTTGCTGGACACTGAACCTATTTAATTAACTATTCCAACTCCAATCTACATTTAATTAGGGTAGGTGCTGGACACTGAACCTATTTAATTTACTATTCCAACTCCTATCTACATTTAATTAGGGTAGGTGCTGGACACTGAACCTATTTATTTAAGTATTCCAACTGTATTCTACACATTTAATTAGTGTAGGTGCTGGACACTGAACCTATTTAATTAACTATTCCATATCCAATCTTGATTTAGTGAGGGTAGGTGCTGGACACTGAACCTATTTAAATTACTATTCCAACTCGAATCTACATTTAGTTAGGGTAGGTGCTGGACACTGAACCTATTTAATTAAATATTCCAATTCCAATCTACATTTAATTAGAGTAGGTGCTTGTCACTGAACCTATTGAATTTACTATTCCAACTCCAATCTACATTTAATTAGGGTAGTTGCTGGACACTGAACCTATTTAATTTACTATTCCAACTCCAATCTACATGTAATTAGGGTAGTTGCTGGACACTGAACCTATTTAATTAACTATTCCAACTCCAATCTACATTTAATTAGGGTAGGTGCTGGACACTGAACCTATTTAATTTACTATTCCAACTCCAATCTACATTTAATTAGGGTAGGTGCTGGACACTGAACCTATTGAATTTACTATTCTAACTCCAATCTACATTTAATTAGGGTAGTTGCTGGACACTGAACATATTCAATCAACTATTCCAACTCCAATCTACATTTAATTAAGGTAGGTGCTGGACACTGAACCTACTTAATTTACTATTCCAACTCCAATCTACATTTAATTAGAGTAGGTGCTGGACACTGAACCTATTTAATTTACTATTCCAAATCCAATCTACATTTAATTAGTGTAGGTGCTGGACACTGAACCTATTTAATTAACTATTCCATATCCAATCTACATTTAATTAGGGTAGGTGCTGGACACTGAACCTATTTAAATTACTATTCCAACTCCAATCTACATTTAGTTAGGGTAGGTGCTGGACACTGAACCTATTTAATTAAATATTCCAACTCCAATCTACATTTAATTAGAGTAGGTGCTTGTCACTGAACCTATTGAATTTACTGTTCCAACTCCAATCTACATTTAATTAGGGTAGTTGCTGGACACTGAACCTATTTTATTTACTATTCCAACTCCAATCTACATGTAATTAGGGTAGTTGCTGGACACTGAACCTATTTAATTAACTATTCCAACTCCAATCTACATTTAATTAGGGTAGGTGCTGGACACTGAACCTATTTAATTTACTATTCCAACTCCAATCTACATTTAATTAGGGTAGGTGCTGGACACTGAACCTATTAAATTTACTATTCTAACTCCAATCTACATTTAATTAGGGTAGTTGCTCGACACTTAAACTATTAAATTTACTATTCCAACTCCAATCTACATTTAATTAGGGTAGTTGCTGGACACTGAACCTATTTAATTAACTATTCCAACTCCAATCTACATTTAATTAGGTAGGTGCTGGACACTGAACCTACTTAATTTACTATTTCAACTCCAATCTACATTTAATTAGAGTAGGTGCTGGACACTGAACCAATTTAATTTACTATTCCAACTCCAATCTACATTTAATTAGAGTAGGTGCTGGACACTGAACCTATTTAATTAACTATTCCAACTCCAATCTACATTTAATTAGGGTAGGTGCTGGACACTGAACCTATTTAATTAACTATTCCAACTCCTATCGACATTTAATTAGGGTAGGTGGTGGTCACTGAACCTATTGAATTTACTATTCCAACTCCAATCTACATTTAATTAGGGTAGTTGCTGGACACTGAACCTATTTAATTAACTATTTCAACTCCAATCTACATTTAATTAGGGTAGGTGCTTGGACACTGAACCTATTTAATTTACTATTCCAACTCCTATCTACATTTAATTAGGGTAGGTGCTGGACACTGAACCTATTTATTTAAGTATTCCAACTGTATTCTACACATTTAATTAGTGTAGGTGCTGGACACTGAACCTATTTAATTAACTATTCCATATCCAATCTTCATTTAGTGAGGGTAGGTGCTGGACACTGAACCTATTTAAATTACTATTCCAACTCCAATCTACATTTAGTTAGGGTAGGTGCTGGATACTGAACCTATTTAATTAAATATTCCAATTCCAATCTACATTTAATTAGAGTAGGTGCTTGTCACTGAACCTATTGAATTTACTATTCCAACTCCAATCTACATTTAATTAGGGTAGTTGCTGGACACTGAACCTATTTAATTTACTATTCCAACTCCAATCTACATGTAATTAGGGTAGTTGCTGTACACTGAACCTATTTAATTAACTATTCCAACTCCAATCTACATTTAATTAGGGTAGGTGCTGGACACTGAACCTATTTAATTTACTATTCCAACTCCAATCTACATTTAATTAGGGTAGGTGCTGGACACTGAACCTATTGAATTTACTATTCTAACTCCAATCTACATTTAATTAGGGTAGTTGCTGGACACTGAACATATTTAATTAACTATTCCAACTCCAATCTACATTTAATTAAGGTAGGTGCTGGACACTGAACCTACTTAATTTACTATTCCAACTCCAATCTACATTTAATTAGAGAAGGTGCTGGACAGTGAACCTATTTAATTTACTATTCCAAATCCAATCTACATTTAATTAGGGCAGGTGCTGGACACTGAACCTATTTAATTTACTATTCCAACTCCAATCTACATTTAATTAGGGCAGGTGCTGAACACTGAACCTATTTAATTAACTATTCCAACTCCAATCTACATTTAATTAGGGTAGGTGCTGGACACTGAACCTATTTATTTAAGTATTCCAACTGTAATCTACATTTAATTAGTGTAGGTGCTCGACACTGAACCTATTTAATTAACTATTCCAACTCCAGTCTACATTTAATTAGGGTAGGTGCTGGACACTGAACCTATTTAATTAACTATTCCAACTTCAATCTACATTTAATTAGGGTAGGTGCTGGACACCAACCTACTTAATTAACTATTCCAACTCCAATCTACATTTAATTAGGGTAGGTGCTGGAAACTGAACCTATTTAATTTACTATTCCAACTCCTATCTACATTTAATTAGAGTAGGTGCTGGACACTGAACCTATTTAATTAACTATTCCAACTCCAATCTACATTTAATTAGGGTAGGTGCTGGACACTGAACCTATTTAATTAAATATTCCAATTCCAATCTACATTTAATTAGAGTAGGTGCTGGACACTGAACCTATTGAATTTACTATTCTAACTCCAATCTACATTTAATTAGGGTAGTTGCTGGACACTGAACATATTTAATTAACTATTCCAACTCCAATCTACATTTAATTAAGGTAGGTGCTGGACACTGAACCTACTTAATTTACTATTCCAACTCCAATCTACATTTAATTAGAGTAGGTGCTGGACACTGAACCTATTTAATTTACTATTACAAATCCAATCTACATTTAATTAGGGCAGGTGCTGGACACTGAACCTATTTAATTTACTATTCCAACTCCAATCTACATTTAATTAGGGCAGGTGCTGAACACTGAACCTATCTAATTAACTATACCAACTCCAATCTACATTTAATTAGGGTAGGTGCTGGGCACTGAACCTATTTATTTAAGTATTCCAACTGTAATCTACATTTAATTAGTGTAGGTGCTGGACACTGAACCTATTTAATTAACTATTCAAACTCCAGTCTACATTTAATTAGGGTAGGTGCTGGACACTGAACCTATTTAATTAACTATTCCAACTTCAATCTACATTTAATTAGGGTAGGTGCTGGACACCAACCTACTTAATTAACTATTCCAACTCCAATCTACATTTAATTAGGGTAGGTGCTGGACACTGAACCTATTTAATTTACTATTCCAACTCCAATCTACATTTAATTAGAGTAGGTGCTGGACACTGAACCTATTTAATTAACTATTCCAACTCCAATCTACATTTAATTAGGGTAGGTGCTGGACACTGATCCTATTTATTTAACTATTCCAACTCCTATCTACATTTAATAAGGGTAGGTGCTGGTCACTGAACCTATTGAATTTACTATTCCAACTCCAATCTACATTTAATTAGGGTAGTTGCTGGACACTGAACCTATTTAATTTACTATTCCAACTCCAATCTACATTTAATTAGGGTAGGTGCTGGACACTGAACCTATTGAATTTACTATTCTAACTCCAATCTACATTTAATTAGGGTAGTTGCTGGACACTGAACATATTTAATCAACTATTCCAACTCCAATCTACATTTAATTAAGGTAGGTGCTGGACACTGAACCTACTTAATTTACTATTCCAACTCCAATCTACATTTAATTAGAGTAGGTGCTGGACACTGAACCTATTTAATTTACTATTCCAAATCCAATCTACATTTAATTAGGGTAGGTGCTGGACACTGAACCTATTTAATTAACTATTCCATATCCAATCTACATTTAATTAGGGTAGGTGCTGGACACTGAACCTATTTAAATTACTATTCCAACTCCAATCTACATTTAGTTAGGGTAGGTGATGGACACTGAACCTATTTAATTAAATATTCCAACTCCAATCTACATTTAATTAGAGTAGGTGCTTGTCACTGAACCTATTGAATTTACTGTTCCAACTCCAATCTACATTTAATTAGGGTAGTTGCTGGACACTGAACCTATTTAATTTACTATTCCAACTCCAATCTACATGTAATTAGGGTAGTTGCTGGACACTGAACCTATTTAATTAACTATTCCAACTCCAATCTACATTTAATTAGGGTAGGTGCTGGACACTGAACCTATTTAATTTACTATTCCAACTCCAATCTACATTTAATTAGGGTAGGTGCTGGACACTGAACCTATTTAATTAAATATTCCAACTCCAATCTACATTTAATTAGAGTAGGTGCTTGTCACTGAACCTATTGAATTTACTGTTCCAACTCCAATCTACATTTAATTAGGGTAGTTGCTGGACACTGAACCTATTTAATTTACTATTCCAACTCCAATCTACATGTAATTAGGGTAGTTGCCGGACACTGAACCTATTTAATTAACTATTCCAACTCCAATCTACATTTAATTAGGGTAGGTGCTGGACACTGAACCTATTTAATTTACTATTCCAACTCCAATCTACATTTAATTAGGGTAGGTGCTGGACACTGAACCTATTAAATTTACTATTCTAACTCCAATCTACATTTAATTAGGGTAGTTGCTCGACACTTAAACTATTACATTTACTATTCCAACTCCAATCTACATTTAATTAGGGTAGTTGCTGGACACTGAACCTATTTAATTAACTATTCCAACTCCAATCTACATTTAATAAGGTAGGTGCTGGACACTGAACCTACTTAATTTACTATTTCAACTCCAATCTACATTTAATTAGAGTAGGTGCTGGACACTGAACCAATTTAATTTACTATTCCAACTCCAATCTACATTTAATTAGAGTAGGTGCTGGACACTGAACCTATTTAATTAACTATTCCAACTCCAATCTACATTTCATTAGGGTAGGTGCTGGACACTGAACCTATTTAATTAACTATTCCAACTCCTATCGACATTTAATTAGGGTAGGTGCTGGTCACTGAACCTATTGAATTTACTATTCCAACTCCAATCTACATTTAATTAGGGTAGTTGCTGGACACTGAACCTATTTAATTAACTATTTCAACTCCAATCTACATTTAATTAGGGTAGGTGCTTGGACACTGAACCTATTTAATTTACTATTCCAACTCCTATCTACATTTAATTAGGGTAGGTGCTGGACACTGAACCTATTTATTTAAGTATTCCAACTGTATTCTACACATTTAATTAGTGTAGGTGCTGGACACTGAACCTATTTAATTAACTATTCCATATCCAATCTTCATTTAGTGAGGGTAGGTGCTGGACACTGAACCTATTTAAATTACTATTCCAACTCCAATCTACATTTAGTTAGGGTAGGTGCTGGACACTGAACCTATTTAATTAAATATTCCAATTCCAATCTACATTTAATTAGAGTAGGTGCTTGTCACTGAACCTATTGAATTTACTATTCCAACTCCAATCTACATTTAATTAGGGTAGTTGCTGGACACTGAACCTATTTAATTTACTATTCCAACTCCAATCTACATGTAATTAGGGTAGTTGCTGTACACTGAACCTATTTAATTAACTATTCCAACTCCAATCTACATTTAATTAGGGTAGGTGCTGGACACTGAACCTATTTAATTTACTATTCCAACTCCAATCTACATTTAATTAGGGTAGGTGCTGGACACTGAACCTATTGAATTTACTATTCTAACTCCAATCTACATTTAATTAGGGTAGTTGCTGGACACTGAACATATTTAATTAACTATTCCAACTCCAATCTACATTTAATTAAGGTAGGTGCTGGACACTGAACCTACTTAATTTACTATTCCAACTCCAATCTACATTTAATTAGAGTAGGTGCTGGACAGTGAACCTATTTAATTTACTATTCCAAATCCAATCTACATTTAATTAGGGCAGGTGCTGGACACTGAACCTATTTAATTTACTATTCCAACTCCAATCTACATTTAATTAGGGCAGGTGCTGAACACTGAACCTATTTAATTAACTATTCCAACTCCAATCTACATTTAATTAGGGTAGGTGCTGGACACTGAACCTATTTATTTAAGTATTCCAACTGTAATCTACATTTAATTAGTGTAGGTGCTCGACACTGAACCTATTTAATTAACTATTCCAACTCCAGTCTACATTTAATTAGGGTAGGTGCTGGACACTGAACCTATTTAATTAACTATTCCAACTTCAATCTACATTTAATTAGGGTAGGTGCTGGACACCAACCTACTTAATTAACTATTCCAACTCCAATCTACATTTAAGTAGGGTAGGTGCTGGACACTGAACCTATTTAATTTACTATTCCAACTCCTATCTACATTTAATTAGAGTAGGTGCTGGACACTGAACCTATTTAATTAACTATTCCAACTCCAATCTACATTTAATTAGGGTAGGTGCTGGACACTGAACCTATTTAATTAAATATTCCAATTCCAATCTACATTTAATTAGAGTAGGTGCTTGTCACTGAACCTATTGAATTTACTATTCCAACTCCAATCTACATTTAATTAGGGTAGTTGCTGGACACTGAACCTATTTAATTTACTATTCCAACTCCAATCTACATGTAATTAGGGTAGTTGCTGTACACTGAACCTATTTAATTAACTATTCCAACTCCAATCTACATTTAATTAGGGTAGGTGCTGGACACTGAACCTATTTAATTTACTATTCCAACTCCAATCTACATTTAATTAGGGTAGGTGCTGGACACTGAACCTATTGAATTTACTATTCTAACTCCAATCTACATTTAATTAGGGTAGTTGCTGGACACTGAACATATTTAATTAACTATTCCAACTCCAATCTACATTTAATTAAGGTAGGTGCTGGACACTGAACCTACTTAATTTACTATTCCAACTCCAATCTACATTTAATTAGAGTAGGTGCTGGACACTGAACCTATTTAATTTACTATTCCAAATCCAATCTACATTTAATTAGGGCAGGTGCTGGACACTGAACCTATTTAATTTACTATTCCAACTCCAATCTACATTTAATTAGGGCAGGTGCTGAACACTGAACCTATTTAATTAACTATTCCAACTCCAATCTACATTTAATTAGGGTAGGTGCTGGACACTGAACCTATTTATTTAAGTATTCCAACTGTAATCTACATTTAATTAGTGTAGGTGCTGGACACTGAACCTATTTAATTAACTATTCCAACTCCAGTCTACATTTAATTAGGGTAGGTGCTGGACACTGAACCTATTTAATTAACTATTCCAACTTCAATCTACATTTAATTAGGGTAGGTGCTGGACACCAACCTACTTAATTAACTATTCCAACTCCAATCTACATTTAATTAGGGTAGGTGCTGGACACTGAACCTATTTAATTTACTATTCCAACTCCAATCTACATTTAATTAGAGTAGGTGCTGGACACTGAACCTATTTAATTAACTATTCCAACTCCAATCTACATTTAATTAGGGTAGGTGCTGGACACTGATCCTATTTATTTAACTATTCCAACTCCTATCTACATTTAATAAGGGTAGGTGCTGGTCACTGAACCTATTGAATTTACTATTCCAACTCCAATCTACATTTAATTAGGGTAGTTGCTGGACACTGAACCTATTGAATTTACTATTCTAACTCCAATCTACATTTAATTAGGGTAGTTGCTGGACACTGAACATATTTAATCAACTATTCCAACTCCAATCTACATTTAATTAAGGTAGGTGCTGGACACTGAACCTACTTAATTTACTATTCCAACTCCAATCTACATTTAATTAGAGTAGGTGCTGGATACTGAACCTATTTAATTTACTATTCCAAATCCAATCTACATTTAATTAGGGTAGGTGCTGGACACTGAACCTATTTAATTAACTATTCCATATCCAATCTACATTTAATTAGGGTAGGTGCTGGACACTGAACCTATTTAAATTACTATTCCAACTCCAATCTACATTTAGTTAGGGTAGGTGCTGGACACTGAACCTATTTAATTAAATATTCCAACTCCAATCTACATTTAATTAGAGTAGGTGCTTGTCACTGAACCTATTGAATTTACTGTTCCAACTCCAATCTACATTTAATTAGGGTAGTTGCTGGACACTGAACCTATTTAATTTACTATTCCAACTCCAATCTACATGTAATTAGGGTAGTTGCTGGACACTGAACCTATTTAATTAACTATTCCAACTCCAATCTACATTTAATTAGGGTAGGTGCTGGACACTGAACCTATTTAATTTACTATTCCAACTCCAATCTACATGTAATTAGGGTAGTTGCTGGACACTGAACCTATTTAATTAACTATTCCAACTCCAATCTACATTTAATTAGGGTAGTTGCTGGACACTGAACCTATTTAATTTACTATTCCAACTCCAATCTACATTTAATTAGGGTAGGTGCTGGACACTGAACCTATTTAATTAACTATTCCAACTCCAATCTACATTTAATTAGGGTAGGTGCTGGACACTGAACCTATTTAATTTACTATTCCAACTCCTATGTACATTTAATTAGGGTAGGTGCTGGACACTGAACCTATTTATTTAAGTATTCCAACTGTATTCTACACATTTAATTAGTGTAGGTGCTGGATACTGAACCTATTTAATTAACTATTCCATATCCAATCTTCATTTAATTAGGGTAGGTGCTGGACACTGAACCTATTGAAATTACTATTCCAACTCCAATCTACATTTAATTAGGGTAGTTGCTGGACACTGAACATATTTAATTAACTATTCCAACTCCAATCTACATTTAATTAAGGTAGGTGCTGGACACTGAACCTACTTAATTTACTATTCCAACTCCAATCTACATTTAATTAGAGTAGGTGCTGGACACTGAACCTATTTAATTTACTATTCCAAATCCAATCTACATTTAATTAGGGCAGGTGCTGGACACTGAACCTATTTAATTTACTATTCCAACTCCAATCTACATTTAATTAGGGCAGGTGCTGAACACTGAACCTATCTAATTAACTATACCAACTCCAATCTACATTTAATTAGGGTAGGTGCTGGGCACTGAACCTATTTATTTAAGTATTCCAACTGTAATCTACATTTAATTAGTGTAGGTGCTGGACACTGAACCTATTTAATTAACTATTCAAACTCCAGTCTACATTTAATTAGGTTAGGTGCTGGACACTGAACCTATTTAATTAACTATTCCAACTTCAATCTACATTTAATTAGGGTAGGTGCTGGACACCAACCTACTTAATTAACTATTCCAACTCCAATCTACATTTAATTAGGGTAGGTGCTGGACACTGAACCTATTTAATTTACTATTCCAACTCCAATCTACATTTAATTAGAGTAGGTGCTGGACACTGAACCTATTTAATTAACTATTCCAACTCCAATCTACATTTAATTAGGGTAGGTGCTGGACACTGATCCTATTTATTTAACTATTCCAACTCCTATCTACATTTAATAAGGGTAGGTGCTGGTCACTGAACCTATTGAATTTACTATTCCAACTCCAATCTACATTTAATTAGGGTAGTTGCTGGACACTGAACCTATTTAATTTACTATTCCAACTCCAATCTACATTTAATTAGGGTAGGTGCTGGACACTGAACCTATTGAATTTACTATTCTAACTCCAATCTACATTTAATTAGGGTAGTTGCTGGACACTGAACATATTTAATCAACTATTCCAACTCCAATCTACATTTAATTAAGGTAGGTGCTGGACACTGAACCTACTTAATTTACTATTCCAACTCCAATCTACATTTAATTAGAGTAGGTGCTGGACACTGAACCTATTTAATTTACTATTCCAAAATCCAATCTACATTTAATTAGGGTAGGTGCTGGACACTGAACCTATTTAATTAACTATTCCATATCCAATCTACATTTAATTAGGGTAGGTGCTGGACACTGAACCTATTTAAATTACTATTCCAACTCCAATCTACATTTAGTTAGGGTAGGTGATGGACACTGAACCTATTTAATTAAATATTCCAACTCCAATCTACATTTAATTAGAGTAGGTGCTTGTCACTGAACCTATTGAATTTACTGTTCCAACTCCAATCTACATTTAATTAGGGTAGTTGCTGGACACTGAACCTATTTAATTTACTATTCCAACTCCAATCTACATGTAATTAGGGTAGTTGCTGGACACTGAACCTATTTAATTAACTATTCCAACTCCAATCTACATTTAATTAGGGTAGGTGCTGGACACTGAACCTATTTAATTTACTATTCCAACTCCAATCTACATTTAATTAGGGTAGGTGCTGGACACTGAACCTATTTAATTAAATATTCCAACTCCAATCTACATTTAATTAGAGTAGGTGCTTGTCACTGAACCTATTGAATTTACTGTTCCAACTCCAATCTACATTTAATTAGGGTAGTTGCTGGACACTGAACCTATTTAATTTACTATTCCAACTCCAATCTACATGTAATTAGGGTAGTTGCTGGACACTGAACCTATTTAATTAACTATTCCAACTCCAATCTACATTTAATTAGGGTAGGTGCTGGACACTGAACCTATTTAATTTACTAGTCCAACTCCAATCTACATTTAATTAGGGTAGGTGCTGGACACTGAACCTATTAAATTTACTATTCTAACTCCAATCTACATTTAATTAGGGTAGTTGCTCGACACTTAAACTATTAAATTTACTATTCCAACTCCAATCTACATTTAATTAGGGTAGTTGCTGGACACTGAACCTATTTAATTAACTATTCCAACTCCAATCTACATTTAATTAAGGTAGGTGCTGGACACTGAACCTACTTAATTTACTATTCCAACTCCAATCTACATTTAATTAGAGTAGGTGCTGGACACTGAACCTATTTAATTTACTATTCCAAATCCAATCTACATTTAATTAGGGTAGGTGCTGGACACTGAACCTATTTAATTAACTATTCCATATCCAATCTACATGTAATTAGGGTAGGTGCTGGACACTGAACCTATTTAAATTACTATTCCAACTCCAATCTACATTTAGTTAGGGTAGGTGATGGACACTGAACCTATTTAATTAAATATTCCAACTCCAATCTACATTTAATTAGAGTAGGTGCTTGTCACTGAACCTATTGAATTTACTGTTCCAACTCCAATCTACATTTAATTAGGGTAGTTGCTGGACACTGAACCTATTTAATTTACTATTCCAACTCCAATCTACATGTAATTAGGGTAGTTGCTGGACACTGAACCTATTTAATTAACTATTCCAACTCCAATCTACATTTAATTAGGGTAGGTGCTGGACACTGAACCTATTTAATTTACTATTCCAACTCCAATCTACATTTAATTAGGGTAGGTGCTGGACACTGAACCTATTTAATTAAATATTCCAACTCCAATCTACATTTAATTAGAGTAGGTGCTTGTCACTGAACCTATTGAATTTACTGTTCCAACTCCAATCTACATTTAATTAGGGTAGTTGCTGGACACTGAACCTATTTAATTTACTATTCCAACTCCAATCTACATTTAATTAGGGTAGTTGCTGGACACTGAACCTATTTAATTTACTATTCCAACTCCAATCTACATGTAATTAGGGTAGTTGCTGTACACTGAACCTATTTAATTAACTATTCCAACTCCAATCTACATTTAATTAGGGTAGGTGCTGGACACTGAACCTATTTAATTTACTATTCCAACTCCAATCTACATTTAATTAGGGTAGGTGCTGGACACTGAACCTATTGAATTTACTATTCTAACTCCAATCTACATTTAATTAGGGTAGTTGCTGGACACTGAACATATTTAATTAACTATTCAAACTCCAATCTACATTTAATTAAGGTAGGTGCTGGACACTGAACCTACTTAATTTACTATTCCAACTCCAATCTACATTTAATTAGAGTAGGTGCTGGACAGTGAACCTATTTAATTTACTATTCCAAATCCAATCTACATTTAATTAGGGCAGGTGCTGGACACTGAACCTATTTAATTTACTATTCCAACTCCAATCTACATTTAATTAGGGCAGGTGCTGAACACTGAACCTATTTAATTAACTATTCCAACTCCAATCTACATTTAATTAGGGTAGGTGCTGGACACTGAACCTATTTATTTAAGTATTCCAACTGTAATCTACATTTAATTAGTGTAGGTGCTCGACACTGAACCTATTTAATTAACTATTCCAACTCCAGTCTACATTTAATTAGGGTAGGTGCTGGACACTGAACCTATTTAATTAACTATTCCAACTTCAATCTACATTTAATTAGGGTAGGTGCTGGACACCAACCTACTTAATTAACTATTCCAACTCCAATCTACATTTAAGTAGGGTAGGTGCTGGACACTGAACCTATTTAATTTACTATTCCAACTCCTATCTACATTTAATTAGAGTAGGTGCTGGACACTGAACCTATTTAATTAACTATTCCAACTCCAATCTACATTTAATTAGGGTAGGTGCTGGACACTGAACCTATTTAATTAAATATTCCAATTCCAATCTACATTTAATTAGAGTAGGTGCTTGTCACTGAACCTATTGAATTTACTATTCCAACTCCAATCTACATTTAATTAGGGTAGTTGCTGGACACTGAACCTATTTAATTTACTATTCCAACTCCAATCTACATGTAATTAGGGTAGTTGCTGTACACTGAACCTATTTAATTAACTATTCCAACTCCAATCTACATTTAATTAGGGTAGGTGCTGGACACTGAACCTATTTAATTTACTATTCCAACTCCAATCTACATTTAATTAGGGTAGGTGCTGGACACTGAACCTATTGAATTTACTATTCTAACTCCAATCTACATTTAATTAGGGTAGTTGCTGGACACTGAACATATTTAATTAACTATTCCAACTCCAATCTACATTTAATTAAGGTAGGTGCTGGACACTGAACCTACTTAATTTACTATTCCAACTCCAATCTACATTTAATTAGAGTAGGTGCTGGACACTGAACCTATTTAATTTACTATTCCAAATCCAATCTACATTTAATTAGGGCAGGTGCTGGACACTGAACCTATTTAATTTACTATTCCAACTCCAATCTACATTTAATTAGGGCAGGTGCTGAACACTGAACCTATTTAATTAACTATTCCAACTCCAATCTACATTTAATTAGGGTAGGTGCTGGACACTGAACCTATTTATTTAAGTATTCCAACTGTAATCTACATTTAATTAGTGTAGGTGCTGGACACTGAACCTATTTAATTAACTATTCCAACTCCAGTCTACATTTAATTAGGGTAGGTGCTGGACACTGAACCTATTTAATTAACTATTCCAACTTCAATCTACATTTAATTAGGGTAGGTGCTGGACACCAACCTACTTAATTAACTATTCCAACTCCAATCTACATTTAATTAGGGTAGGTGCTGGACACTGAACCTATTTAATTTACTATTCCAACTCCAATCTACATTTAATTAGAGTAGGTGCTGGACACTGAACCTATTTAATTAACTATTCCAACTCCAATCTACATTTAATTAGGGTAGGTGCTGGACACTGATCCTATTTATTTAACTATTCCAACTCCTATCTACATTTAATAAGGGTAGGTGCTGGTCACTGAACCTATTGAATTTACTATTCCAACTCCAATCTACATTTAATTAGGGTAGTTGCTGGACACTGAACCTATTGAATTTACTATTCTAACTCCAATCTACATTTAATTAGGGTAGTTGCTGGACACTGAACATATTTAATCAACTATTCCAACTCCAATCTACATTTAATTAAGGTAGGTGCTGGACACTGAACCTACTTAATTTACTATTCCAACTCCAATCTACATTTAATTAGAGTAGGTGCTGGATACTGAACCTATTTAATTTACTATTCCAAATCCAATCTACATTTAATTAGGGTAGGTGCTGGACACTGAACCTATTTAATTAACTATTCCATATCCAATCTACATTTAATTAGGGTAGGTGCTGGACACTGAACCTATTTAAATTACTATTCCAACTCCAATCTACATTTAGTTAGGGTAGGTGCTGGACACTGAACCTATTTAATTAAATATTCCAACTCCAATCTACATTTAATTAGAGTAGGTGCTTGTCACTGAACCTATTGAATTTACTGTTCCAACTCCAATCTACATTTAATTAGGGTAGTTGCTGGACACTGAACCTATTTAATTTACTATTCCAACTCCAATCTACATGTAATTAGGGTAGTTGCTGGACACTGAACCTATTTAATTAACTATTCCAACTCCAATCTACATTTAATTAGGGTAGGTGCTGGACACTGAACCTATTTAATTTACTATTCCAACTCCAATCTACATGTAATTAGGGTAGTTGCTGGACACTGAACCTATTTAATTAACTATTCCAACTCCAATCTACATTTAATTAGGGTAGTTGCTGGACACTGAACCTATTTAATTTACTATTCCAACTCCAATCTACATTTAATTAGGGTAGGTGCTGGACACTGAACCTATTTAATTAACTATTCCAACTCCAATCTACATTTAATTAGGGTAGGTGCTGGACACTGAACCTATTTAATTTACTATTCCAACTCCTATGTACATTTAATTAGGGTAGGTGCTGGACACTGAACCTATTTATTTAAGTATTCCAACTGTATTCTACACATTTAATTAGTGTAGGTGCTGGATACTGAACCTATTTAATTAACTATTCCATATCCAATCTTCATTTAATTAGGGTAGGTGCTGGACACTGAACCTATTGAAATTACTATTCCAACTCCAATCTACATTTAGTTAGGGTAGGTTCTGGACACTGAACCTATTTAATTAAATATTCCAACTCCAATCTACATTTAATTAGAGTAGGTGCTTGTCACTGAACCTATTGAATTTACTATTCCAACTCCAATCTACATTTAATTAGGGTAGTTGCTGGACACTGAACCTATTTAATTTACTATTCCAACTCCAATCTACATGTAATTAGGGTAGTTGCTGGACACTGAACCTATTTAATTAACTATTCCAGCTCCAATCTACATTTAATTAGGGTAGGTGCTGGACACTGAACCTATTTAATTTACTATTCCAACTCCAATCTACATTTAATTAGGATAGGTGCTGGACACTGAACCTATTGAATTTACTATTCTAACTCCAATCTACATTTAATTAGGGTAGTTGCTGGACACTGAACATATTTAATTAACTATTCCAACTCCAATCTACATTTAATTAAGGTAGGTGCTGGACACTGAACCTACTTAATTTACTATTCCAACTCCAATCTATATTTAATTAGAGTAGGTGCTGGACACTGAACCTATTTAATTTACTATTCCAAATCCAATCTACATTTAATTAGGGCAGGTGCTGGACACTGAATCTATTTAATGTACTATTCCAACTCCAATCTACATTTAATTAGGGCAGGTGCTGAACACTGAACCTATTTAATTAACTATTCCAACTCCAATCTACATTTAATTAGGGTAGGTGCTGGACACTGAACCTATTTATTTAAGTATTCCAACTGTAATCTACATTTAATTAGTGTAGGTGCTGGACACTGAACCTATTTAATGAACTATTCCAACTCCAGTCTACATTTAATTAGGGTAGGTGCTGGACACTGTACCTATTTAATTAACTATTCCAACTTCAATCTACATTTAATTAGGGTAGGTGCTGGACACTGACCTATTTAACTAACTATTCCAACTCCAATCTACATTTAATTAGGGTAGGTGCTGGACACTGAACCTATTTAATTTACTATTCCAACTCCAATCTACATTTAATTAGAGTAGGTGCTGGACACTGAACCTATTTAATTAACTATTCCAACTCCAATCTACATTTAATTAGGGTAGGTGCTGGACACTGAACCTATTTAATTAACTATTCCAACTCCTATCTACATTTAATTAGGGTAGGTGCTGGTCACTGAACCTATTGAATTTACTATTCCAACTCCAATCTACATTTAATTAGGGTAGTTGCTGGACACTGAACCTATTTTATTTACTATTCCAACTCCAATCTACATTTAATTAGGGTAGGTGCTGGACACTGAACCTATTTAATTTACTATTCCAACTCCTATCTACATTTAATTAGGGTAGGTGCTGGACACTGAACCTATTAATTTTTAGTATTCCAAATGTAATCTACATTTAATTAGTGTAGGTGCTGGACACTGAAGCTATTTAATTAACTATTCCATATTCAATCTACATTTAATTAGGGTAGGTGCTGGACACTGAACCTATTTAAATTACTATTCCAACTCCAATCTACATTTAATTAGGGTAGGTGCTGGACACTGAACCTATTTAATTAAATATTCCAACTCCAATCTACATTTAATTAGAGTAGGTGCTTGTCACTGAACCTATTGAATTTACTATTCCAACTCCAATCTACATTTAATTAGGGTAGTTGCTGGACACTGAACCTATTTAATTTACTATTCCAACTCCAATCTACATGTAATTAGGGTAGTTGCTGGACACTGAACCTATTTAATTAACTATTCCAACTCCAATCTACATTTAATTGGGGTAGGTGCTGGACACTGAACCTATTTAATTTACTATTCCAACTCCAATCTACATTTAATTAGGGTAGATGCTGGACACTGAACCTATTTAATTTACTATTCCAACTCCAATCTACATTTAATTAGAGTAGGTGCTGGACACTGAACCTATTTAATTTACTATTCCAACTCCATTCTACATTTAATTAGGGTAGGTCCTGGACACTGAACCTATTTAATTTACTATTCCAACTCCAATCTACATTTAATTATAGTAGGTGCTGGACACTGAACCTATTTAATTAACTATTCCAACTCCAATCTACATTTAATTAGGGTAGGTGCTGGACACTGAACCTATTTAATTAACTATTCCAACTCCTATCTACATTTAATTAGGGTAGGTGCTGGTCACTGAACCTATTGAATTTACTATTCCAACTCCAATCTACATTTAATTAGGGTAGTTGCTGGACACTGAACCTATTTAATTAACTATTCCAACTCCAATCTACATTTAATTAGGGTAGGTGCTGGACACTGAACCTATTTAATTTACTATTCCAGCTCCTATCTACATTTAATTAGGGTAGGTGCTGGACACTGAACCTATTTATTTAAGTATTCCAACTGTAATCTACACATTTAATTAGTGTAGGTGCTGGACACTGAACCTATTTAATAAACTATTCCATATCCAATCTTCATTTAATTAGGGTAGGTGCTGGACACTGAACCTATTTAAATTACTATTCCAACTCCAATCTACATTTAGTTAGGGTAGGTGCTGGACACTGAACCTATTTAATTAAATGTTCCAACTCCAATCTACACTTAATTAGAGTAGGTGCTTGTCACTGAACCTATTGAATTTACTATTCCAACTCCAATCTACATTTAATTAGGGTAGTTGCTGGACAATGAACCTATTTAATTTACTATTCCAACTCCAATCTACATGTAATTAGGGTAGTTGCTGGACACTGAACCTATTTAATTAACTATTCAAACTCCAATCTACATTTAATTAGGGTAGTTGCTGGACACTGAACCTATTTAATTTACTATTCCAACTCCAATCTACATTTAATTAGGGTAGTTGCCGGACACTAAACCTATTTAATTAACTATTCCAACTCCAATCTACATTTAATTAAGGTAGGTGTTGGACACTGAACCTACTTAATTTACTATTCCAACTCCAATCTACATTTAATTAGAGTAGGTGCTGGACACTGAACCTATTTAAATTACTATTCCAACTCCAATCTACATTTAATTAGGGCAGGTGCTGGACACTGAACCTATTTAATTTACTATTCCAACTCCAATCTACATTTAATTAGGGCAGGTGCTGAACACTGAACCTATTTAATTAACTATTCCAACTCCAATCTACATTTAATTAGGGTAGGTGCTGGACACTGAACCTATTTAATTTACTATTCCAACTCCTATCTACATTTAATTAGGGTAGGTGCTGGACACTGAACCTATTTATTTTAGTATTCCAACTGTAATCTACATTTAATTAGTGTAGGTGCTGGACACTGAACCTATTTAATTAACTTTTCCATATCCAATCTACATTTAATTAGGGCAGGTGCTGGACACTGAACCTATTTAAATTACTATTCCAACTCCAATCTACATTTAGTTAGGGTAGGTGCTGGACAATGGACCTATTTAATTAAATATTCCAACTCCAATCTACACTTAATTAGAGTAGGTGCTTGTCACTGAACCTATTGAATTTACTATTCCAACTCCAATCTACATTTAATTAGGGTAGTTGCTGGACACTGAACCTGTTTAATTTACTATTCCAACTCCAATCTACATGTAATTAGGGTAGTTGCTGGACACTGAACCTATTTAATTAACTATTCAAACTCCAATCTACATTTAATTAGGGTAGGTGCTGGACACGGAACCTATTTAATTTACTATTCCAACTCCAATCTACATTTAATTAGGGTAGGTGCTGGACACTGAACCTATTTAATTTACTATTCCAACTCCAATCTACATGTAATTAGGGTAGTTGCTGTACACTGAACCTATTTAATTAACTATTCCAACTTCAATCTACATTTAATTAGGGTAGGTGCTGGACACTGAACCTATTTAATTTACTATTCCAACTCCAATCTACATTTAATTAGGGTAGGTGCTGGACACTGAACCTATTGAATTTACTATTCTAACTCCAATCTACATTTAATTAGGGTAGTTGCTGGACACTGAACATATTTAATTAACTATTCATACTCTAATCTACATTTAATTAAGGTAGGTGCTGGACACTGAACCTACTTAATTTACTATTCCAACTCCAATCTACATTTAATTAGAGTAGGTGCTGGACAGTGAACCTATTTAATTTACTATTCCAAATCCAATCTACATTTAATTAGGGCAGGTGCTGGACACTGAACCTATTTAATTTACTATTCCAACTCCAATCTACATTTAATTAGGGCAGGTGCTGAACACTGAACCTATTTAATTAACTATTCCAACTCCAATCTACATTTAATTAGGGTAGGTGCTGGACACTGAACCTATTTATTTAAGTATTCCAACTGTAATCTACATTTAATTAGTGTAGGTGCTCGACACTGAACCTATTTAATTAACTATTCCAACTCCAGTCTACATTTAATTAGGGTAGGTGCTGGACACTGAACCTATTTAATTAACTATTCCAACTTCAATCTACATTTAATTAGGGTAGGTGCTGGACACCAACCTACTTAATTAACTATTCCAACTCCAATCTACATTTAATTAGGGTAGGTGCTGGAAACTGAACCTATTTAATTTACTATTCCAACTCCTATCTACATTTAATTAGAGTAGGTGCTGGACACTGAACCTATTTAATTAACTATTCCAACTCCAATCTACATTTAATTAGGGTAGGTGCTGGACACTGAACCTATTTAATTAAATATTCCAATTCCAATCTACATTTAATTAGAGTAGGTGCTTGTCACTGAACCTATTGAATTTACTATTCCAACTCCAATCTACATTTAATTAGGGTAGTTGCTGGACACTGAACCTATTTAATTTACTATTCCAACTCCAATCTACATGTAATTAGGGTAGTTGCTGTACACTGAACCTATTTAATTAACTATTCCAACTCCAATCTACATTTAATTAGGGTAGGTGCTGGACACTGAACCTATTTAATTTACTATTCCAACTCCAATCTACATTTAATTAGGGTAGGTGCTGGACACTGAACCTATTGAATTTACTATTCTAACTCCAATCTACATTTAATTAGGGTAGTTGCTGGACACTGAACATATTTAATTAACTATTCCAACTCCAATCTACATTTAATTAAGGTAGGTGCTGGACACTGAACCTACTTAATTTACTATTCCAACTCCAATCTACATTTAATTAGAGTAGGTGCTGGACACTGAACCTATTTAATTTACTATTCCAAATCCAATCTACATTTAATTAGGGCAGGTGCTGGACACTGAACCTATTTAATTTACTATTCCAACTCCAATCTACATTTAATTAGGGCAGGTGCTGAACACTGAACCTATCTAATTAACTATTCCAACTCCAATCTACATTTAATTAGGGTAGGTGCTGGGCACTGAACCTATTTATTTAAGTATTCCAACTGTAATCTACATTTAATTAGTGTAGGTGCTGGACACTGAACCTATTTAATTAACTATTCCAACTCCAGTCTACATTTAATTAGGGTAGGTGCTGGACACTGAACCTATTTAATTAACTATTCCAACTTCAATCTACATTTAATTAGGGTAGGTGCTGGACACCAACCTACTTAATTAACTATTCCAACTCCAATCTACATTTAATTAGGGTAGGTGCTGGACACTGAACCTATTTAATTTACTATTCCAACTCCAATCTACATTTAATTAGAGTAGGTGCTGGACACTGAACCTATTTAATTAACTATTCCAACTCCAATCTACATTTAATTAGGGTAGGTGCTGGACACTGATCCTATTTATTTAACTATTCCAACTCCTATCTACATTTAATAAGGGTAGGTGCTGGTCACTGAACCTATTGAATTTACTATTCCAACTCCAATCTACATTTAATTAGGGTAGTTGCTGGACACTGAACCTATTTAATTTACTATTCCAACTCCAATCTACATTTAATTAGGGTAGGTGCTGGACACTGAACCTATTGAATTTACTATTCTAACTCCAATCTACATTTAATTAGGGTAGTTGCTGGACACTGAACATATTTAATCAACTATTCCAACTCCAATCTACATTTAATTAAGGTAGGTGCTGGACACTGAACCTACTTAATTTACTATTCCAACTCCAATCTACATTTAATTAGAGTAGGTGCTGGACACTGAACCTATTTAATTTACTATTCCAAATCCAATCTACATTTAATTAGGGTAGGTGCTGGACACTGAACCTATTTAATTAACTATTCCATATCCAATCTACATTTAATTAGGGTAGGTGCTGGACACTGAACCTATTTAAATTACTATTCCAACTCCAATCTACATTTAGTTAGGGTAGGTGCTGGACACTGAACCTATTTAATTAAATATTCCAACTCCAATCTACATTTAATTAGAGTAGGTGCTTGTCACTGAACCTATTGAATTTACTGTTCCAACTCCAATCTACATTTAATTAGGGTAGTTGCTGGACACTGAACCTATTTAATTTACTATTCCAACTCCAATCTACATGTAATTAGGGTAGTTGCTGGACACTGAACCTATTTAATTAACTATTCCAACTCCAATCTACATTTAATTAGGGTAGGTGCTGGACACTGAACCTATTTAATTTACTATTCCAACTCCAATGTACATTTAATTAGGGTAGGTGCTGGACACTGAACCTATTTAATTAAATATTCCAACTCCAATCTACATTTAATTAGAGTAGGTGCTTGTCACTGAACCTATTGAATTTACTGTTCCAACTCCAATCTACATTTAATTAGGGTAGTTGCTGGACACTGAACCTATTTAATTTACTATTCCAACTCCAATCTACATGTAATTAGGGTAGTTGCTGGACACTGAACCTATTTAATTAACTATTCCAACTCCAATCTACATTTAATTAGGGTAGGTGCTGGACACTGAACCTATTTAATTTACTATTCCAACTCCAATCTACATTTAATTAGGGTAGGTGCTGGACACTGAACCTATTAAATTTACTATTCTAACTCCAATCTACATTTAATTAGGGTAGTTGCTCGACACTTAAACTATTAAATTTACTATTCCAACTCCAATCTACATTTAATTAGGGTAGTTGCTGGACACTGAACCTATTTAATTAACTATTCCAACTCCAATCTACATTTAATAAGGTAGGTGCTGGACACTGAACCTACTTAATTTACTATTTCAACTCCAATCTACATTTAATTAGAGTAGGTGCTGGACACTGAACCAATTTAATTTACTATTCCAACTCCAATCTACATTTAATTAGAGTAGGTGCTGGACACTGAACCTATTTAATTAACTATTCCAACTCCAATCTACATTTAATTAGGGTAGGTGCTGGACACTGAACCTATTTAATTAACTATTCCAACTCCTATCGACATTTAATTAGGGTAGGTGCTGGTCACTGAACCTATTGAATTTACTATTCCAACTCCAATCTACATTTAATTAGGGTAGTTGCTGGACACTGAACCTATTTAATTAACTATTTCATCTCCAATCTACATTTAATTAGGGTAGGTGCTTGGACACTGAACCTATTTAATTTACTATTCCAACTCCTATCTACATTTAATTAGGGTAGGTGCTGGACACTGAACCTATTTATTTAAGTATTCCAACTGTATTCTACACATTTAATTAGTGTAGGTGCTGGACACTGAACCTATTTAATTAACTATTCCATATCCAATCTTCATTTAGTGAGGGTAGGTGCTGGACACTGAACCTATTTAAATTACTATTCCAACTCCAATCTACATTTAGTTAGGGTAGGTGCTGGACACTGAACCTATTTAATTAAATATTCCAATTCCAATCTACATTTAATTAGAGTAGGTGCTTGTCACTGAACCTATTGAATTTACTATTCCAACTCCAATCTACATTTAATTAGGGTAGTTGCTGGACACTGAACCTATTTAATTTACTATTCCAACTCCAATCTACATGTAATTAGGGTAGTTGCTGTACACTGAACCTATTTAATTAACTATTCCAACTCCAATCTACATTTAATTAGGGTAGGTGCTGGACACTGAACCTATTTAATTTACTATTCCAACTCCAATCTACATTTAATTAGGGTAGGTGCTGGACACTGAACCTATTGAATTTACTATTCTAACTCCAATCTACATTTAATTAGGGTAGTTGCTGGACACTGAACATATTTAATTAACTATTCCAACTCCAATCTACATTTAATTAAGGTAGGTGCTGGACACTGAACCTACTTAATTTACTATTCCAACTCCAATCTACATTTAATTAGAGTAGGTGCTGGACAGTGAACCTATTTAATTTACTATTCCAAATCCAATCTACATTTAATTAGGGCAGGTGCTGGACACTGAACCTATTTAATTTACTATTCCAACTCCAATCTACATTTAATTAGGGCAGGTGCTGAACACTGAACCTATTTAATTAACTATTCCAACTCCAATCTACATTTAATTAGGGTAGGTGCTGGACACTGAACCTATTTATTTAAGTATTCCAACTGTAATCTACATTTAATTAGTGTAGGTGCTCGACACTGAACCTATTTAATTAACTATTCCAACTCCAGTCTACATTTAATTAGGGTAGGTGCTGGACACTGAACCTATTTAATTAACTATTCCAACTTCAATCTACATTTAATTAGGGTAGGTGCTGGACACCAACCTACTTAATTAACTATTCCAACTCCAATCTACATTTAAGTAGGGTAGGTGCTGGACACTGAACCTATTTAATTTACTATTCCAACTCCTATCTACATTTAATTAGAGTAGGTGCTGGACACTGAACCTATTTAATTAACTATTCCAACTCCAATCTACATTTAATTAGGGTAGGTGCTGGACACTGAACCTATTTAATTAAATATTCCAATTCCAATCTACATTTAATTAGAGTAGGTGCTTGTCACTGAACCTATTGAATTTACTATTCCAACTCCAATCTACATTTAATTAGGGTAGTTGCTGGACACTGAACCTATTTAATTTACTATTCCAACTCCAATCTACATGTAATTAGGGTAGTTGCTGTACACTGAACCTATTTAATTAACTATTCCAACTCCAATCTACATTTAATTAGGGTAGGTGCTGGACACTGAACCTATTTAATTTACTATTCCAACTCCAATCTACATTTAATTAGGGTAGGTGCTGGACACTGAACCTATTGAATTTACTATTCTAACTCCAATCTACATTTAATTAGGGTAGTTGCTGGACACTGAACATATTTAATTAACTATTCCAACTCCAATCTACATTTAATTAAGGTAGGTGCTGGACACTGAACCTACTTAATTTACTATTCCAACTCCAATCTACATTTAATTAGAGTAGGTGCTGGACACTGAACCTATTTAATTTACTATTCCAAATCCAATCTACATTTAATTAGGGCAGGTGCTGGACACTGAACCTATTTAATTTACTATTCCAACTCCAATCTACATTTAATTAGGGCAGGTGCTGAACACTGAACCTATTTAATTAACTATTCCAACTCCAATCTACATTTAATTAGGGTAGGTGCTGGACACTGAACCTATTTATTTAAGTATTCCAACTGTAATCTACATTTAATTAGTGTAGGTGCTGGACACTGAACCTATTTAATTAACTATTCCAACTCCAGTCTACATTTAATTAGGGTAGGTGCTGGACACTGAACCTATTTAATTAACTATTCCAACTTCAATCTACATTTAATTAGGGTAGGTGCTGGACACCAACCTACTTAATTAACTATTCCAACTCCAATCTACATTTAATTAGGGTAGGTGCTGGACACTGAACCTATTTAATTTACTATTCCAACTC
Source organism: Lissotriton helveticus (assembly GCF_964261635.1). Taxonomy (NCBI): domain Eukaryota; kingdom Metazoa; phylum Chordata; class Amphibia; order Caudata; family Salamandridae; genus Lissotriton; species Lissotriton helveticus. The sequence goes on along the minus strand of NC_136063.1, from coordinate 306,960,593 downwards.
CAATCTACATTTAATTAGAGTAGGTGCTGGACACTGAACCTATTTAATTAACTATTCCAACTCCAATCTACATTTAATTAGGGTAGGTGCTGGACACTGATCCTATTTATTTAACTATTCCAACTCCTATCTACATTTAATAAGGGTAGGTGCTGGTCACTGAACCTATTGAATTTACTATTCCAACTCCAATCTACATTTAATTAGGGTAGTTGCTGGACACTGAACCTATTGAATTTACTATTCTAACTCCAATCTACATTTAATTAGGGTAGTTGCTGGACACTGAACATATTTAATCAACTATTCCAACTCCAATCTACATTTAATTAAGGTAGGTGCTGGACACTGAACCTACTTAATTAAATATTCCAACTCCAATCTACATTTAATTAGAGTAGGTGCTTGTCACTGAACCTATTGAATTTACTGTTCCAACTCCAATCTACATTTAATTAGGGTAGTTGCTGGACACTGAACCTATTTAATTTACTATTCCAACTCCAATATACATGTAATTAGGGTAGTTGCTGGACACTAAACCTATTTAATTAACTATTCCAACTCCAATCTACATTTAATTAGGGTAGGTGCTGGACACTGAACCTATTTAATTTACTATTCCAACTCCAATCTACATTTAATTAGGGTAGGTGCTGGACACTGAACCTATTAAATTTACTATTCTAACTCCAATCTACATTTAATTAGGGTAGTTGCTGGACACTGAACCTATTTAATTTACTATTCCAACTCCAATCTACATTTAATTAGGGTAGTTGCTGGACACTGAACCTATTTAATTAACTATTCCAACTCCAATCTACATTTAATAAGGTAGGTGCTGGACACTGAACCTACTTAATTTACTATTTCAACTCCAATCTACATTTAATTAGAGTAGGTGCTGGACACTGAACCAATTTAATTTACTATTCCAACTCCAATCTACATTTAATTAGAGTAGGTGCTGGACACTGAACCTATTTAATTAACTATTCCAACTCCAATCTACATTTAATTAGGGTAGGTGCTGGACACTGAACCTATTTAATTAACTATTCCAACTCCTATCGACATTTAATTAGGGTAGGTGCTGGTCACTGAACCTATTGAATTTACTATTCCAACTCCAATCTACATTTAATTAGGGTAGTTGCTGGATACTGAACCTATTTAATTAACTATTCCAACTCCAATCTACATTTAATTAGGGTAGGTGCTTGGACACTGAACCTATTTAATTTACTATTCCAACTCCTATCTACATTTAATTAGGGTAGGTGCTGGACACTGAACCTATTTATTTAAGTATTCCAACTGTATTCTACACATTTAATTAGTGTAGGTGCTGGACACTGAACCTATTTAATTAACTATTCCATATCCAATCTTCATTTAGTGAGGGTAGGTGCTGGACACTGAACCTATTTAAATTACTATTCCAACTCCAATCTACATTTAGTTAGGGTAGGTGATGGACACTGAACCTATTTAATTAAATATTCCAACTCCAATCTACATTTAATTAGAGTAGGTGCTTGTCACTGAACCTATTGAATTTACTGTTCCAACTCCAATCTACATTTAATTAGGGTAGTTGCTGGACACTGAACCTATTTAATTTACTATTCCAACTCCAATCTACATGTAATTAGGGTAGTTGCTGGACACTGAACCTATTTAATTAACTATTCCAACTCCAATCTACATTTAATTAGGGTAGGTGCTGGACACTGAACCTATTTAATTTACTATTCCAACTCCAATCTACATTTAATTAGGGTAGGTGCTGGACACTGAACCTATTTAATTAAATATTCCAACTCCAATCTACATTTAATTAGAGTAGGTGCTTGTCACTGAACCTATTGAATTTACTGTTCCAACTCCAATCTACATTTAATTAGGGTAGTTGCTGGACACTGAACCTATTTAATTTACTATTCCAACTCCAATCTACATGTAATTAGGGTAGTTGCTGGACACTGAACCTATTTAATTAACTATTCCAACTCCAATCTACATTTAATTAGGGTAGGTGCTGGACACTGAACCTATTTAATTTACTATTCCAACTCCAATCTACATTTAATTAGGGTAGGTGCTGGACACTGAACCTATTACATTTACTATTCTAACTCCAATCTACATTTAATTAGGGTAGTTGCTCGACACTTAAACTATTAAATTTACTATTCCAACTCCAATCTACATTTAATTAGGGTAGTTGCTGGACACTGAACCTATTTAATTAACTATTCCAACTCCAATCTACATTTAATTAAGGTAGGTGCTGGACACTGAACCTACTTAATTTACTATTCCAACTCCAATCTACATTTAATTAGAGTAGGTGCTGGACACTGAACCTATTTAATTTACTATTCCAAATCCAATCTACATTTAATTAGGGTAGGTGCTGGACACTGAACCTATTTAATTAACTATTCCATATCCAATCTACATTTAATTAGGGTAGGTGCTGGACACTGAACCTATTTAAATTACTATTCCAACTCCAATCTACATTTAGTTAGGGTAGGTGATGGACACTGAACCTATTTAATTAAATATTCCAACTCCAATCTACATTTAATTAGAGTAGGTGCTTGTCACTGAACCTATTGAATTTACTGTTCCAACTCCAATCTACATTTAATTAGGGTAGTTGCTGGACACTGAACCTATTTAATTTACTATTCCAACTCCAATCTATATGTAATTAGGGTAGTTGCTGGACACTGAACCTATTTAATTAACTATTCCAACTCCAATCTACATTTAATTAGGGTAGGTGCTGGACACTGAACCTATTTAATTTACTATTCCAACTCCAATCTACATTTAATTAGGGTAGGTGCTGGACACTGAACCTATTTAATTAAATATTCCAACTCCAATCTACATTTAATTAGAGTAGGTGCTTGTCACTGAACCTATTGAATTTACTGTTCCAACTCCAATCTACATTTAATTAGGGTAGTTGCTGGACACTGAACCTATTTAATTTACTATTCCAACTCCAATCTACATTTAATTAGGGTAGTTGCTGGACACTGAACCTATTTAATTTACTATTCCAACTCCAATCTACATGTAATTAGGGTAGTTGCTGTACACTGAACCTATTTAATTAACTATTCCAACTCCAATCTACATTTAATTAGGGTAAGTGCTGGACACTGAACCTATTTAATTTACTATTCCAACTCCAATCTACATTTAATTAGGGTAGGTGCTGGACACTGAACCTATTGAATTTACTATTCTAACTCCAATCTACATTTAATTAGGGTAGTTGCTGGACACTGAACATATTTAATTAACTATTCCAACTCCAATCTACATTTAATTAAGGTAGGTGCTGGACACTGAACCTACTTAATTTACTATTCCAACTCCAATCTACATTTAATTAGAGTAGGTGCTGGACAGTGAACCTATTTAATTTACTATTCCAAATCCAATCTACATTTAATTAGGGCAGGTGCTGGACACTGAACCTATTTAATTTACTATTCCAACTCCAATCTACATTTAATTAGGGCAGGTGCTGAACACTGAACCTATTTAATTAACTATTCCAACTCCAATCTACATTTAATTAGGGTAGGTGCTGGACACTGAACCTATTTATTTAAGTATTCCAACTGTAATCTACATTTAATTAGTGTAGGTGCTCGACACTGAACCTATTTAATTAACTATTCCAACTCCAGTCTACATTTAATTAGGGTAGGTGCTGGACACTGAACCTATTTAATTAACTATTCCAACTTCAATCTACATTTAATTAGGGTAGGTGCTGGACACCAACCTACTTAATTAACTATTCCAACTCCAATCTACATTTAAGTAGGGTAGGTGCTGGACACTGAACCTATTTAATTTACTATTCCAACTCCTATCTACATTTAATTAGAGTAGGTGCTGGACACTGAACCTATTTAATTAACTATTCCAACTCCAATCTACATTTAATTAGGGTAGGTGCTGGACACTGAACCTATTTAATTAAATATTCCAATTCCAATCTACATTTAATTAGAGTAGGTGCTTGTCACTGAACCTATTGAATTTACTATTCCAACTCCAATCTACATTTAATTAGGGTAGTTGCTGGACACTGAACCTATTTAATTTACTATTCCAACTCCAATCTACATGTAATTAGGGTAGTTGCTGTACACTGAACCTATTTAATTAACTATTCCAACTCCAATCTACATTTAATTAGGGTAGGTGCTGGACACTGAACCTATTTAATTTACTATTCCAACTCCAATCTACATTTAATTAGGGTAGGTGCTGGACACTGAACCTATTGAATTTACTATTCTAACTCCAATCTACATTTAATTAGGGTAGTTGCTGGACACTGAACATATTTAATTAACTATTCCAACTCCAATCTACATTTAATTAAGGTAGGTGCTGGACACTGAACCTACTTAATTTACTATTCCAACTCCAATCTACATTTAATTAGAGTAGGTGCTGGACACTGAACCTATTTAATTTACTATTCCAAATCCAATCTACATTTAATTAGGGCAGGTGCTGGACACTGAACCTATTTAATTTACTATTCCAACTCCAATCTACATTTAATTAGGGCAGGTGCTGAACACTGAACCTATTTAATTAACTATTCCAACTCCAATCTACATTTAATTAGGGTAGGTGCTGGACACTGAACCTATTTATTTAAGTATTCCAACTGTAATCTACATTTAATTAGTGTAGGTGCTGGACACTGAACCTATTTAATTAACTATTCCAACTCCAGTCTACATTTAATTAGGGTAGGTGCTGGACACTGAACCTATTTAATTAACTATTCCAACTTCAATCTACATTTAATTAGGGTAGGTGCTGGACACCAACCTACTTAATTAACTATTCCAACTCCAATCTACATTTAATTAGGGTAGGTGCTGGACACTGAACCTATTTAATTTACTATTCCAACTCCAATCTACATTTAATTAGAGTAGGTGCTGGACACTGAACCTATTTAATTAACTATTCCAACTCCAATCTACATTTAATTAGGGTAGGTGCTGGACACTGATCCTATTTATTTAACTATTCCAACTCCTATCTACATTTAATAAGGGTAGGTGCTGGTCACTGAACCTATTGAATTTACTATTCCAACTCCAATCTACATTTAATTAGGGTAGTTGCTGGACACTGAACCTATTGAATTTACTATTCTAACTCCAATCTACATTTAATTAGGGTAGTTGCTGGACACTGAACATATTTAATCGACTATTCCAACTCCAATCTACATTTAATTAAGGTAGGTGCTGGACACTGAACCTACTTAATTTACTATTCCAACTCCAATCTACATTTAATTAGAGTAGGTGCTGGATACTGAACCTATTTAATTTACTATTCCAAATCCAATCTACATTTAATTAGGGTAGGTGCTGGACACTGAACCTATTTAATTAACTATTCCATATCCAATCTACATTTAATTAGGGTAGGTGCTGGACACTGAACCTATTTAAATTACTATTCCAACTCCAATCTACATTTAGTTAGGGTAGGTGCTGGACACTGAACCTATTTAATTAAATATTCCAACTCCAATCTACATTTAATTAGAGTAGGTGCTTGTCACTGAACCTATTGAATTTACTGTTCCAACTCCAATCTACATTTAATTAGGGTAGTTGCTGGACACTGAACCTATTTAATTTACTATTCCAACTCCAATCTACATGTAATTAGGGTAGTTGCTGGACACTGAACCTATTTAATTAACTATTCCAACTCCAATCTACATTTAATTAGGGTAGGTGCTGGACACTGAACCTATTTAATTTACTATTCCAACTCCAATCTACATGTAATTAGGGTAGTTGCTGGACACTGAACCTATTTAATTAACTATTCCAACTCCAATCTACATTTAATTAGGGTAGTTGCTGGACACTGAACCTATTTAATTTACTATTCCAACTCCAATCTACATTTAATTAGGGTAGGTGCTGGACACTGAACCTATTTAATTAACTATTCCAACTCCAATCTACATTTAATTAGGGTAGGTGCTGGACACTGAACCTATTTAATTTACTATTCCAACTCCTATGTACATTTAATTAGGGTAGGTGCTGGACACTGAACCTATTTATTTAAGTATTCCAACTGTATTCTACACATTTAATTAGTGTAGGTGCTGGATACTGAACCTATTTAATTAACTATTCCATATCCAATCTTCATTTAATTAGGGTAGGTGCTGGACACTGAACCTATTGAAATTACTATTCCAACTCCAATCTACATTTAGTTAGGGTAGGTTCTGGACACTGAACCTATTTAATTAAATATTCCAACTCCAATCTACATTTAATTAGAGTAGGTGCTTGTCACTGAACCTATTGAATTTACTATTCCAACTCCAATCTACATTTAATTAGGGTAGTTGCTGGACACTGAACCTATTTAATTTACTATTCCAACTCCAATCTACATGTAATTAGGGTAGTTGCTGGACACTGAACCTATTTAATTAACTATTCCAGCTCCAATCTACATTTAATTAGGGTAGGTGCTGGACACTGAACCTATTTAATTTACTATTCCAACTCCAATCTACATTTAATTAGGATAGGTGCTGGACACTGAACCTATTGAATTTACTATTCTAACTCCAATCTACATTTAATTAGGGTAGTTGCTGGACACTGAACATATTTAATTAACTATTCCAACTCCAATTTACATTTAATTAAGGTAGGTGCTGGACACTGAACCTACTTAATTTACTATTCCAACTCCAATCTATATTTAATTAGAGTAGGTGCTGGACACTGAACCTATTTAATTTACTATTCCAAATCCAATCTACATTTAATTAGGGCAGGTGCTGGACACTGAATCTATTTAATGTACTATTCCAACTCCAATCTACATTTAATTAGGGCAGGTGCTGAACACTGAACCTATTTAATTAACTATTCCAACTCCAATCTACATTTAATTAGGGTAGGTGCTGGACACTGAACCTATTTATTTAAGTATTCCAACTGTAATCTACATTTAATTAGTGTAGGTGCTGGACACTGAACCTATTTAATGAACTATTCCAACTCCAGTCTACATTTAATTAGGGTAGATGCTGGACACTGTACCTATTTAATTAACTATTCCAACTTCAATCTACATTTAATTAGGGTAGGTGCTGGACACTGACCTATTTAACTAACTATTCCAACTCCAATCTACATTTAATTAGGGTAGGTGCTGGACACTGAACCTATTTAATTTACTATTCCAACTCCAATCTACATTTAATTAGAGTAGGTGCTGGACACTGAACCTATTTAATTAACTATTCGAACTCCAATCTACATTTAATTAGGGTAGGTGCTGGACACTGAACCTATTTAATTAACTATTCCAACTCCTATCTACATTTAATTAGGGTAGGTGCTGGACACTGAACCTATTTAATTAAGTATTCCAACTGTAATCTACATTTAATTAGGGTAGGTGCTGGACACTGAACCTATTGAATTTACTGTTCCAACTCCAATCTACATTTAATTAGGGTAGTTGCTGGACACTGAACCTATTTAATTTACTATTCCAACTCCAATCTACATGTAATTAGGGTAGTTGCTGGACACTGAACCTATTTAATTAACTATTCCAACTCCAATCTACATTTAATTAGGGTAGGTGCTGGACACTGAACCTATTTAATTTACTATTCCAACTCCAATCTACATGTAATTAGGGTAGTTGCTGGACACTGAACCTATTTAATTAACTATTCCAACTCCAATCTACATTTAATTAGGGTAGTTGCTGGACACTGAACCTATTTAATTTACTATTCCAACTCCAATCTACATTTAATTAGGGTAGGTGCTGGACACTGAACCTATTTAATTAACTATTCCAACTCCAATCTACATTTAATTAGGGTAGGTGCTGGACACTGAACCTATTTAATTTACTATTCCAACTCCTATGTACATTTAATTAGGGTAGGTGCTGGACACTGAACCTATTTATTTAAGTATTCCAACTGTATTCTACACATTTAATTAGTGTAGGTGCTGGATACTGAACCTATTTAATTAACTATTCCATATCCAATCTTCATTTAATTAGGGTAGGTGCTGGACACTGAACCTATTGAAATTACTATTCCAACTCCAATCTACATTTAGTTAGGGTAGGTTCTGGACACTGAACCTATTTAATTAAATATTCCAACTCCAATCTACATTTAATTAGAGTAGGTGCTTGTCACTGAACCTATTGAATTTACTATTCCAACTCCAATCTACATTTAATTAGGGTAGTTGCTGGACACTGAACCTATTTAATTAACTATTCCAGCTCCAATCTACATTTAATTAGGGTAGGTGCTGGACACTGAACCTATTTAATTTACTATTCCAACTCCAATCTACATTTAATTAGGATAGGTGCTGGACACTGAACCTATTGAATTTACTATTCTAACTTCAATCTACATTTAATTAGGGTAGTTGCTGGACACTGAACATATTTAATTAACTATTCCAACTCCAATCTACATTTAATTAAGGTAGGTGCTGGACACTGAACCTACTTAATTTACTATTCCAACTCCAATCTATATTTAATTAGAGTAGGTGCTGGACACTGAACCTATTTAATTTACTATTCCAAATCCAATCTACATTTAATTAGGGCAGGTGCTGGACACTGAATCTATTTAATGTACTATTCCAACTCCAATCTACATTTAATTAGGGCAGGTGCTGAACACTGAACCTATTTAATTAACTATTCCAACTCCAATCTACATTTAATTAGGGTAGGTGCTGGACACTGAACCTATTTATTTAAGTATTCCAACTGTAATCTACATTTAATTAGTGTAGGTGCTGGACACTGAATCTATTTAATGTACTATTCCAACTCCAATCTACATTTAATTAGGGCAGGTGCTGAACACTGAACCTATTTAATTAACTATTCCAACTCCAATCTACATTTAATTAGGGTAGGTGCTGGACACTGAACCTATTTATTTAAGTATTCCAACTGTAATCTACATTTAATTAGTGTAGGTGCTGGACACTGAACCTATTTAATGAACTATTCCAACTCCAGTCTACATTTAATTAGGGTAGGTGCTGGACACTGTACCTATTTAATTAACTATTCCAACTTCAATCTACATTTAATTAGGGTAGGTGCTGGACACTGACCTATTTAACTAACTATTCCAACTCCAATCTACATTTAATTAGGGTAGGTGCTGGACACTGAACCTATTTAATTTACTATTCCAACTCCAATCTACATTTAATTAGAGTAGGTGCTGGACACTGAACCTATTTAATTAACTATTCCAACTCCAATCTACATTTAATTAGGGTAGGTGCTGGACACTGAACCTATTTAATTAACTATTCCAACTCCTATCTACATTTAATTAGGGTAGGTGCTGGTCACTGAACCTATTGAATTTACTATTCCAACTCCAATCTACATTTAATTAGGGTAGTTGCTGGACACTGAACCTATTTTATTTACTATTCCAACTCCAATCTACATTTAATTAGGGTAGGTGCTGGACACTGAACCTATTTAATTTACTATTCCAACTCCTATCTACATTTAATTAGGGTAGGTGCTGGACACTGAACCTATTAATTTTTAGTATTCCAAATGTAATCTACATTTAATTAGTGTAGGTGCTGGACACTGAAGCTATTTAATTAACTATTCCATATTCAATCTACATTTAATTAGGGTAGGTGCTGGACACTGAACCTATTTAAATTACTATTCCAACTCCAATCTACATTTAATTAGGGTAGGTGCTGGACACTGAACCTATTTAATTAAATATTCCAACTCCAATCTACATTTAATTAGAGTAGGTGCTTGTCACTGAACCTATTGAATTTACTATTCCAACTCCAATCTACATTTAATTAGGGTAGTTGCTGGACACTGAACCTATTTAATTTACTATTCCAACTCCAATCTACATGTAATTAGGGTAGTTGCTGGACACTGAACCTATTTAATTAACTATTCCAACTCCAATCTACATTTAATTGGGGTAGGTGCTGGACACTGAACCTATTTAATTTACTATTCCAACTCCAATCTACATTTAATTAGGGTAGATGCTGGACACTGAACCTATTTAATTTACTATTCCAACTCCAATCTACATTTAATTAGAGTAGGTGCTGGACACTGAACCTATTTAATTTACTATTCCAACTCCATTCTACATTTAATTAGGGTAGGTCCTGGACACTGAACCTATTTAATTTACTATTCCAACTCCAATCTACATTTAATTATAGTAGGTGCTGGACACTGAACCTATTTAATTAACTATTCCAACTCCAATCTACATTTAATTAGGGTAGGTGCTGGACACTGAACCTATTTAATTAACTATTCCAACTCCTATCTACATTTAATTAGGGTAGGTGCTGGTCACTGAACCTATTGAATTTACTATTCCAACTCCAATCTACATTTAATTAGGGTAGTTGCTGGACACTGAACCTATTTAATTAACTATTCCAACTCCAATCTACATTTAATTAGGGTAGGTGCTGGACACTGAACCTATTTAATTTACTATTCCAGCTCCTATCTACATTTAATTAGGGTAGGTGCTGGACACTGAACCTATTTATTTAAGTATTCCAACTGTAATCTACACATTTAATTAGTGTAGGTGCTGGACACTGAACCTATTTAATAAACTATTCCATATCCAATCTTCATTTAATTAGGGTAGGTGCTGGACACTGAACCTATTTAAATTACTATTCCAACTCCAATCTACATTTAGTTAGGGTAGGTGCTGGACACTGAACCTATTTAATTAAATGTTCCAACTCCAATCTACACTTAATTAGAGTAGGTGCTTGTCACTGAACCTATTGAATTTACTATTCCAACTCCAATCTACATTTAATTAGGGTAGTTGCTGGACAATGAACCTATTTAATTTACTATTCCAACTCCAATCTACATGTAATTAGGGTAGTTGCTGGACACTGAACCTATTTAATTAACTATTCAAACTCCAATCTACATTTAATTAGGGTAGTTGCTGGACACTGAACCTATTTAATTTACTATTCCAACTCCAATCTACATTTAATTAGGGTAGTTGCCGGACACTAAACCTATTTAATTAACTATTCCAACTCCAATCTACATTTAATTAAGGTAGGTGTTGGACACTGAACCCTCTTAATTTACTATTCCAACTCCAATCTACATTTAATTAGAGTAGGTGCTGGACACTGAACCTATTTAAATTACTATTCCAACTCCAATCTACATTTAATTAGGGCAGGTGCTGGACACTGAACCTATTTAATTTACTATTCCAACTCCAATCTACATTTAATTAGGGCAGGTGCTGAACACTGAACCTATTTAATTAACTATTCCAACTCCAATCTACATTTAATTAGGGTAGGTGCTGGACACTGAACCTATTTAATTTACTATTCCAACTCCTATCTACATTTAATTAGGGTAGGTGCTGGACACTGAACCTATTTATTTTAGTATTCCAACTGTAATCTACATTTAATTAGTGTAGGTGCTGGACACTGAACCTATTTAATTAACTTTTCCATATCCAATCTACATTTAATTAGGGCAGGTGCTGGACACTGAACCTATTTAAATTACTATTCCAACTCCAATCTACATTTAGTTAGGGTAGGTGCTGGACAATGGACCTATTTAATTAAATATTCCAACTCCAATCTACACTTAATTAGAGTAGGTGCTTGTCACTGAACCTATTGAATTTACTATTCCAACTCCAATCTACATTTAATTAGGGTAGTTGCTGGACACTGAACCTGTTTAATTTACTATTCCAACTCCAATCTACATGTAATTAGGGTAGTTGCTGGACACTGAACCTATTTAATTAACTATTCAAACTCCAATCTACATTTAATTAGGGTAGGTGCTGGACACGGAACCTATTTAATTTACTATTCCAACTCCAATCTACATTTAATTAGGGTAGGTGCTGGACACTGAACCTATTTAATTTACTATTCCAACTCCAATCTACATGTAATTAGGGTAGTTGCTGTACACTGAACCTATTTAATTAACTATTCCAACTTCAATCTACATTTAATTAGGGTAGGTGCTGGACACTGAACCTATTTAATTTACTATTCCAACTCCAATCTACATTTAATTAGGGTAGGTGCTGGACACTGAACCTATTGAATTTACTATTCTAACTCCAATCTACATTTAATTAGGGTAGTTGCTGGACACTGAACATATTTAATTAACTATTCATACTCTAATCTACATTTAATTAAGGTAGGTGCTGGACAATGAACCTACTTAATTTACTATTCCAACTCCAATCTACATTTAATTAGAGTAGGTGCTGGACAGTGAACCTATTTAATTTACTATTCCAAATCCAATCTACATTTAATTAGGGCAGGTGCTGGACACTGAACCTATTTAATTTACTATTCCAACTCCAATCTACATTTAATTAGGGCAGGTGCTGAACACTGAACCTATTTAATTAACTATTCCAACTCCAATCTACATTTAATTAGGGTAGGTGCTGGACACTGAACCTATTTATTTAAGTATTCCAACTGTAATCTACATTTAATTAGTGTAGGTGCTCGACACTGAACCTATTTAATTAACTATTCCAACTCCAGTCTACATTTAATTAGGGTAGGTGCTGGACACTGAACCTATTTAATTAACTATTCCAACTTCAATCTACATTTAATTAGGGTAGGTGCTGGACACCAACCTACTTAATTAACTATTCCAACTCCAATCTACATTTAATTAGGGTAGGTGCTGGAAACTGAACCTATTTAATTTACTATTCCAACTCCTATCTACATTTAATTAGAGTAGGTGCTGGACACTGAACCTATTTAATTAACTATTCCAACTCCAATCTACATTTAATTAGGGTAGGTGCTGGACACTGAACCTATTTAATTAAATATTCCAATTCCAATCTACATTTAATTAGAGTAGGTGCTTGTCACTGAACCTATTGAATTTACTATTCCAACTCCAATCTACATTTAATTAGGGTAGTTGCTGGACACTGAACCTATTTAATTTACTATTCCAACTCCAATCTACATGTAATTAGGGTAGTTGCTGTACACTGAACCTATTTAATTAACTATTCCAACTCCAATCTACATTTAATTAGGGTAGGTGCTGGACACTGAACCTATTTAATTTACTATTCCAACTCCAATCTACATTTAATTAGGGTAGGTGCTGGACACTGAACCTATTGAATTTACTATTCTAACTCCAATCTACATTTAATTAGGGTAGTTGCTGGACACTGAACATATTTAATTAACTATTCCAACTCCAATCTACATTTAATTAAGGTAGGTGCTGGACACTGAACCTACTTAATTTACTATTCCAACTCCAATCTATATTTAATTAGAGTAGGTGCTGGACACTGAACCTATTTAATTTACTATTCCAAATCCAATCTACATTTAATTAGGGCAGGTGCTGGACACTGAATCTATTTAATGTACTATTCCAACTCCAATCTACATTTAATTAGGGCAGGTGCTGAACACTGAACCTATTTAATTAACTATTCCAACTCCAATCTACATTTAATTAGGGTAGGTGCTGGACACTGAACCTATTTATTTAAGTATTCCAACTGTAATCTACATTTAATTAGTGTAGGTGCTGGACACTGAATCTATTTAATGTACTATTCCAACTCCAATCTACATTTAATTAGGGCAGGTGCTGAACACTGAACCTATTTAATTAACTATTCCAACTCCAATCTACATTTAATTAGGGTAGGTGCTGGACACTGAACCTATTTATTTAAGTATTCCAACTGTAATCTACATTTAATTAGTGTAGGTGCTGGACACTGAACCTATTTAATGAACTATTCCAACTCCAGTCTACATTTAATTAGGGTAGGTGCTGGACACTGTACCTATTTAATTAACTATTCCAACTTCAATCTACATTTAATTAGGGTAGGTGCTGGACACTGACCTATTTAACTAACTATTCCAACTCCAATCTACATTTAATTAGGGTAGGTGCTGGACACTGAACCTATTTAATTTACTATTCCAACTCCAATCTACATTTAATTAGAGTAGGTGCTGGACACTGAACCTATTTAATTAACTATTCCAACTCCAATCTACATTTAATTAGGGTAGGTGCTGGACACTGAACCTATTTAATTAACTATTCCAACTCCTATCTACATTTAATTAGGGTAGGTGCTGGTCACTGAACCTATTGAATTTACTATTCCAACTCCAATCTACATTTAATTAGGGTAGTTGCTGGACACTGAACCTATTTTATTTACTATTCCAACTCCAATCTACATTTAATTAGGGTAGGTGCTGGACACTGAACCTATTTAATTTACTATTCCAACTCCTATCTACATTTAATTAGGGTAGGTGCTGGACACTGAACCTATTAATTTTTAGTATTCCAAATGTAATCTACATTTAATTAGTGTAGGTGCTGGACACTGAAGCTATTTAATTAACTATTCCATATTCAATCTACATTTAATTAGGGTAGGTGCTGGACACTGAACCTATTTAAATTACTATTCCAACTCCAATCTACATTTAATTAGGGTAGGTGCTGGACACTGAACCTATTTAATTAAATATTCCAACTCCAATCTACATTTAATTAGAGTAGGTGCTTGTCACTGAACCTATTGAATTTACTATTCCAACTCCAATCTACATTTAATTAGGGTAGTTGCTGGACACTGAACCTATTTAATTTACTATTCCAACTCCAATCTACATGTAATTAGGGTAGTTGCTGGACACTGAACCTATTTAATTAACTATTCCAACTCCAATCTACATTTAATTGGGGTAGGTGCTGGACACTGAACCTATTTAATTTACTATTCCAACTCCAATCTACATTTAATTAGGGTAGATGCTGGACACTGAACCTATTTAATTTACTATTCCAACTCCAATCTACATTTAATTAGAGTAGGTGCTGGACACTGAACCTATTTAATTTACTATTCCAACTCCATTCTACATTTAATTAGGGTAGGTCCTGGACACTGAACCTATTTAATTTACTATTCCAACTCCAATCTACATTTAATTATAGTAGGTGCTGGACACTGAACCTATTTAATTAACTATTCCAACTCCAATCTACATTTAATTAGGGTAGGTGCTGGACACTGAACCTATTTAATTAACTATTCCAACTCCTATCTACATTTAATTAGGGTAGGTGCTGGTCACTGAACCTATTGAATTTACTATTCCAACTCCAATCTACATTTAATTAGGGTAGTTGCTGGACACTGAACCTATTTAATTAACTATTCCAACTCCAATCTACATTTAATTAGGGTAGGTGCTGGACACTGAACCTATTTAATTTACTATTCCAGCTCCTATCTACATTTAATTAGGGTAGGTGCTGGACACTGAACCTATTTATTTAAGTATTCCAACTGTAATCTACACATTTAATTAGTGTAGGTGCTGGACACTGAACCTATTTAATAAACTATTCCATATCCAATCTTCATTTAATTAGGGTAGGTGCTGGACACTGAACCTATTTAAATTACTATTCCAACTCCAATCTACATTTAGTTAGGGTAGGTGCTGGACACTGAACCTATTTAATTAAATGTTCCAACTCCAATCTACACTTAATTAGAGTAGGTGCTTGTCACTGAACCTATTGAATTTACTATTCCAACTCCAATCTACATTTAATTAGGGTAGTTGCTGGACAATGAACCTATTTAATTTACTATTCCAACTCCAATCTACATGTAATTAGGGTAGTTGCTGGACACTGAACCTATTTAATTAACTATTCAAACTCCAATCTACATTTAATTAGGGTAGTTGCTGGACACTGAACCTATTTAATTTACTATTCCAACTCCAATCTACATTTAATTAGGGTAGTTGCCGGACACTAAACCTATTTAATTAACTATTCCAACTCCAATCTACATTTAATTAAGGTAGGTGTTGGACACTGAACCCTCTTAATTTACTATTCCAACTCCAATCTACATTTAATTAGAGTAGGTGCTGGACACTGAACCTATTTAAATTACTATTCCAACTCCAATCTACATTTAATTAGGGCAGGTGCTGGACACTGAACCTATTTAATTTACTATTCCAACTCCAATCTACATTTAATTAGGGCAGGTGCTGAACACTGAACCTATTTAATTAACTATTCCAACTCCAATCTACATTTAATTAGGGTAGGTGCTGGACACTGAACCTATTTAATTTACTATTCCAACTCCTATCTACATTTAATTAGGGTAGGTGCTGGACACTGAACCTATTTATTTTAGTATTCCAACTGTAATCTACATTTAATTAGTGTAGGTGCTGGACACTGAACCTATTTAATTAACTTTTCCATATCCAATCTACATTTAATTAGGGCAGGTGCTGGACACTGAACCTATTTAAATTACTATTCCAACTCCAATCTACATTTAGTTAGGGTAGGTGCTGGACAATGGACCTATTTAATTAAATATTCCAACTCCAATCTACACTTAATTAGAGTAGGTGCTTGTCACTGAACCTATTGAATTTACTATTCCAACTCCAATCTACATTTAATTAGGGTAGTTGCTGGACACTGAACCTGTTTAATTTACTATTCCAACTCCAATCTACATGTAATTAGGGTAGTTGCTGGACACTGAACCTATTTAATTAACTATTCAAACTCCAATCTACATTTAATTAGGGTAGGTGCTGGACACGGAACCTATTTAATTTACTATTCCAACTCCAATCTACATTTAATTAGGGTAGGTGCTGGACACTGAACCTATTTAATTTACTATTCCAACTCCAATCTACATGTAATTAGGGTAGTTGCTGTACACTGAACCTATTTAATTAACTATTCCAACTTCAATCTACATTTAATTAGGGTAGGTGCTGGACACTGAACCTATTTAATTTACTATTCCAACTCCAATCTACATTTAATTAGGGTAGGTGCTGGACACTGAACCTATTGAATTTACTATTCTAACTCCAATCTACATTTAATTAGGGTAGTTGCTGGACACTGAACATATTTAATTAACTATTCATACTCTAATCTACATTTAATTAAGGTAGGTGCTGGACAATGAACCTACTTAATTTACTATTCCAACTCCAATCTACATTTAATTAGAGTAGGTGCTGGACAGTGAACCTATTTAATTTACTATTCCAAATCCAATCTACATTTAATTAGGGCAGGTGCTGGACACTGAACCTATTTAATTTACTATTCCAACTCCAATCTACATTTAATTAGGGCAGGTGCTGAACACTGAACCTATTTAATTAACTATTCCAACTCCAATCTACATTTAATTAGGGTAGGTGCTGGACACTGAACCTATTTATTTAAGTATTCCAACTGTAATCTACATTTAATTAGTGTAGGTGCTCGACACTGAACCTATTTAATTAACTATTCCAACTCCAGTCTACATTTAATTAGGGTAGGTGCTGGACACTGAACCTATTTAATTAACTATTCCAACTTCAATCTACATTTAATTAGGGTAGGTGCTGGACACCAACCTACTTAATTAACTATTCCAACTCCAATCTACATTTAATTAGGGTAGGTGCTGGAAACTGAACCTATTTAATTTACTATTCCAACTCCTATCTACATTTAATTAGAGTAGGTGCTGGACACTGAACCTATTTAATTAACTATTCCAACTCCAATCTACATTTAATTAGGGTAGGTGCTGGACACTGAACCTATTTAATTAAATATTCCAATTCCAATCTACATTTAATTAGAGTAGGTGCTTGTCACTGAACCTATTGAATTTACTATTCCAACTCCAATCTACATTTAATTAGGGTAGTTGCTGGACACTGAACCTATTTAATTTACTATTCCAACTCCAATCTACATGTAATTAGGGTAGTTGCTGTACACTGAACCTATTTAATTAACTATTCCAACTCCAATCTACATTTAATTAGGGTAGGTGCTGGACACTGAACCTATTTAATTTACTATTCCAACTCCAATCTACATTTAATTAGGGTAGGTGCTGGACACTGAACCTATTGAATTTACTATTCTAACTCCAATCTACATTTAATTAGGGTAGTTGCTGGACACTGAACATATTTAATTAACTATTCCAACTCCAATCTACATTTAATTAAGGTAGGTGCTGGACACTGAACCTACTTAATTTACTATTCCAACTCCAATCTACATTTAATTAGAGTAGGTGCTGGACACTGAACCTATTTAATTTACTATTCCAAATCCAATCTACATTTAATTAGGGCAGGTGCTGGACACTGAACCTATTTAATTTACTATTCCAACTCCAATCTACATTTAATTAGGGCAGGTGCTGAACACTGAACCTATCTAATTAACTATTCCAACTCCAATCTACATTTAATTAGGGTAGGTGCTGGGCACTGAACCTATTTATTTAAGTATTCCAACTGTAATCTACATTTAATTAGTGTAGGTGCTGGACACTGAACCTATTTAATTAACTATTCCAACTCCAGTCTACATTTAATTAGGGTAGGTGCTGGACACTGAACCTATTTAATTAACTATTCCAACTTCAATCTACATTTAATTAGGGTAGGTGCTGGACACCAACCTACTTAATTAACTATTCCAACTCCAATCTACATTTAATTAGGGTAGGTGCTGGACACTGAACCTATTTAATTTACTATTCCAACTCCAATCTACATTTAATTAGAGTAGGTGCTGGACACTGAACCTATTTAATTAACTATTCCAACTCCAATCTACATTTAATTAGGGTAGGTGCTGGACACTGATCCTATTTATTTAACTATTCCAACTCCTATCTACATTTAATAAGGGTAGGTGCTGGTCACTGAACCTATTGAATTTACTATTCCAACTCCAATCTACATTTAATTAGGGTAGTTGCTGGACACTGAACCTATTGAATTTACTATTCTAACTCCAATCTACATTTAATTAGGGTAGTTGCTGGACACTGAACATATTTAATCGACTATTCCAACTCCAATCTACATTTAATTAAGGTAGGTGCTGGACACTGAACCTATTTAATTTACTATTCCAACTCCAATCTACATTTAATTAGAGTAGGTGCTGGATACTGAACCTATTTAATTTACTATTCCAAATCCAATCTACATTTAATTAGGGTAGGTGCTGGACACTGAACCTATTTAATTAACTATTCCATATCCAATCTACATTTAATTAGGGTAGGTGCTGGACACTGAACCTATTTAAATTACTATTCCAACTCCAATCTACATTTAGTTAGGGTAGGTGCTGGACACTGAACCTATTTAATTAAATATTCCAACTCCAATCTACATTTAATTAGAGTAGGTGCTTGTCACTGAACCTATTGAATTTACTGTTCCAACTCCAATCTACATTTAATTAGGGTAGTTGCTGGACACTGAACCTATTTAATTTACTATTCCAACTCCAATCTACATGTAATTAGGGTAGTTGCTGGACACTGAACCTATTTAATTAACTATTCCAACTCCAATCTACATTTAATTAGGGTAGGTGCTGGACACTGAACCTATTTAATTTACTATTCCAACTCCAATCTACATGTAATTAGGGTAGTTGCTGGACACTGAACCTATTTAATTAACTATTCCAACTCCAATCTACATTTAATTAGGGTAGTTGCTGGACACTGAACCTATTTAATGTACTATTCCAACTCCAATCTACATTTAATTAGGGTAGGTGCTGGACACTGAACCTATTTAATTAACTATTCCAACTCCAATCTACATTTAATTAGGGTAGGTGCTGGACACTGAACCTATTTAATTTACTATTCCAACTCCTATGTACATTTAATTAGGGTAGGTGCTGGACACTGAACCTATTTATTTAAGTATTCCAACTGTATTCTACACATTTAATTAGTGTAGGTGCTGGATACTGAACCTATTTAATTAACTATTCCATATCCAATCTTCATTTAATTAGGGTAGGTGCTGGACACTGAACCTATTGAAATTACTATTCCAACTCCAATCTACATTTAGTTAGGGTAGGTTCTGGACACTGAACCTATTTAATTAAATATTCCAACTCCAATCTACATTTAATTAGAGTAGGTGCTTGTCACTGAACCTATTGAATTTACTATTCCAACTCCAATCTACATTTAATTAGGGTAGTTGCTGGACACTGAACCTATTTAATTTACTATTCCAACTCCAATCTACATGTAATTAGGGTAGTTGCTGGACACTGAACCTATTTAATTAACTATTCCAGCTCCAATCTACATTTAATTAGGGTAGGTGCTGGACACTGAACCTATTTAATTTACTATTCCAACTCCAATCTACATTTAATTAGGATAGGTGCTGGACACTGAACCTATTGAATTTACTATTCTAACTCCAATCTACATTTAATTAGGGTAGTTGCTGGACACTGAACATATTTAATTAACTATTCCAACTCCAATCTACATTTAATTAAGGTAGGTGCTGGACACTGAACCTACTTAATTTACTATTCCAACTCCAATCTATATTTAATTAGAGTAGGTGCTGGACACTGAACCTATTTAATTTACTATTCCAAATCCAATCTACATTTAATTAGGGCAGGTGCTGGACACTGAATCTATTTAATGTACTATTCCAACTCCAATCTACATTTAATTAGGGCAGGTGCTGAACACTGAACCTATTTAATTAACTATTCCAACTCCAATCTACATTTAATTAGGGTAGGTGCTGGACACTGAACCTATTTATTTAAGTATTCCAACTGTAATCTACATTTAATTAGTGTAGGTGCTGGACACTGAACCTATTTAATGAACTATTCCAACTCCAGTCTACATTTAATTAGGGTAGGTGCTGGACACTGTACCTATTTAATTAACTATTCCAACTTCAATCTACATTTAATTAGGGTAGGTGCTGGACACTGACCTATTTAACTAACTATTCCAACTCCAATCTACATTTAATTAGGGTAGGTGCTGGACACTGAACCTATTTAATTTACTATTCCAACTCCAATCTACATTTAATTAGAGTAGGTGCTGGACACTGAACCTATTTAATTAACTATTCGAACTCCAATCTACATTTAATTAGGGTAGGTGCTGGACACTGAACCTATTTAATTAACTATTCCAACTCCTATCTACATTTAATTAGGGTAGGTGCTGGACACTGAACCTATTTAATTAAGTATTCCAACTGTAATCTACATTTAATTAGGGTAGGTGCTGGACACTGAACCTATTGAATTTACTGTTCCAACTCCAATCTACATTTAATTAGGGTAGTTGCTGGACACTGAACCTATTTAATTTACTATTCCAACTCCAATCTACATGTAATTAGGGTAGTTGCTGGACACTGAACCTATTTAATTAACTATTCCAACTCCAATCTACATTTAATTAGGGTAGGTGCTGGACACTGAACCTATTTAATTTACTATTCCAACTCCAATCTACATGTAATTAGGGTAGTTGCTGGACACTGAACCTATTTAATTAACTATTCCAACTCCAATCTACATTTAATTAGGGTAGTTGCTGGACACTGAACCTATTTAATTTACTATTCCAACTCCAATCTACATTTAATTAGGGTAGGTGCTGGACACTGAACCTATTTAATTAACTATTCCAACTCCAATCTACATTTAATTAGGGTAGGTGCTGGACACTGAACCTATTTAATTTACTATTCCAACTCCTATGTACATTTAATTAGGGTAGGTGCTGGACACTGAACCTATTTATTTAAGTATTCCAACTGTATTCTACACATTTAATTAGTGTAGGTGCTGGATACTGAACCTATTTAATTAACTATTCCATATCCAATCTTCATTTAATTAGGGTAGGTGCTGGACACTGAACCTATTGAAATTACTATTCCAACTCCAATCTACATTTAGTTAGGGTAGGTTCTGGACACTGAACCTATTTAATTAAATATTCCAACTCCAATCTACATTTAATTAGAGTAGGTGCTTGTCACTGAACCTATTGAATTTACTATTCCAACTCCAATCTACATTTAATTAGGGTAGTTGCTGGACACTGAACCTATTTAATTAACTATTCCAGCTCCAATCTACATTTAATTAGGGTAGGTGCTGGACACTGAACCTATTTAATTTACTATTCCAACTCCAATCTACATTTAATTAGGATAGGTGCTGGACACTGAACCTATTGAATTTACTATTCTAACTTCAATCTACATTTAATTAGGGTAGTTGCTGGACACTGAACATATTTAATTAACTATTCCAACTCCAATCTACATTTAATTAAGGTAGGTGCTGGACACTGAACCTACTTAATTTACTATTCCAACTCCAATCTATATTTAATTAGAGTAGGTGCTGGACACTGAACCTATTTAATTTACTATTCCAAATCCAATCTACATTTAATTAGGGCAGGTGCTGGACACTGAATCTATTTAATGTACTATTCCAACTCCAATCTACATTTAATTAGGGCAGGTGCTGAACACTGAACCTATTTAATTAACTATTCCAACTCCAATCTACATTTAATTAGGGTAGGTGCTGGACACTGAACCTATTTATTTAAGTATTCCAACTGTAATCTACATTTAATTAGTGTAGGTGCTGGACACTGAATCTATTTAATGTACTATTCCAACTCCAATCTACATTTAATTAGGGCAGGTGCTGAACACTGAACCTATTTAATTAACTATTCCAACTCCAATCTACATTTAATTAGGGTAGGTGCTGGACACTGAACCTATTTATTTAAGTATTCCAACTGTAATCTACATTTAATTAGTGTAGGTGCTGGACACTGAACCTATTTAATTAACTATTCCAACTCCAGTCTACATTTAATTAGGGTAGGTGCTGGACACTGTACCTATTTAATTAACTATTCCAACTTCAATCTACATTTAATTAGGGTAGGTGCTGGACACTGACCTATTTAACTAACTATTCCAACTCCAATCTACATTTAATTAGGGTAGGTGCTGGACACTGAACCTATTTAATTTACTATTCCAACTCCAATCTACATTTAATTAGAGTAGGTGCTGGACACTGAACCTATTTAATTAACTATTCCAACTCCAATCTACATTTAATTAGGGTAGGTGCTGGACACTGAACCTATTTAATTAACTATTCCAACTCCTATCTACATTTAATTAGGGTAGGTGCTGGTCACTGAACCTATTGAATTTACTATTCCAACTCCAATCTACATTTAATTAGGGTAGTTGCTGGACACTGAACCTATTTTATTTACTATTCCAACTCCAATCTACATTTAATTAGGGTAGGTGCTGGACACTGAACCTATTTAATTTACTATTCCAACTCCTATCTACATTTAATTAGGGTAGGTGCTGGACACTGAACCTATTAATTTTTAGTATTCCAAATGTAATCTACATTTAATTAGTGTAGGTGCTGGACACTGAAGCTATTTAATTAACTATTCCATATTCAATCTACATTTAATTAGGGTAGGTGCTGGACACTGAACCTATTTAAATTACTATTCCAACTCCAATCTACATTTAATTAGGGTAGGTGCTGGACACTGAACCTATTTAATTAAATATTCCAACTCCAATCTACATTTAATTAGAGTAGGTGCTTGTCACTGAACCTATTGAATTTACTATTCCAACTCCAATCTACATTTAATTAGGGTAGTTGCTGGACACTGAACCTATTTAATTTACTATTCCAACTCCAATCTACATGTAATTAGGGTAGTTGCTGGACACTGAACCTATTTAATTAACTATTCCAACTCCAATCTACATTTAATTGGGGTAGGTGCTGGACACTGAACCTATTTAATTTACTATTCCAACTCCAATCTACATTTAATTAGGGTAGATGCTGGACACTGAACCTATTTAATTTACTATTCCAACTCCAATCTACATTTAATTAGAGTAGGTGCTGGACACTGAACCTATTTAATTTACTATTCCAACTCCATTCTACATTTAATTAGGGTAGGTCCTGGACACTGAACCTATTTAATTTACTATTCCAACTCCAATCTACATTTAATTATAGTAGGTGCTGGACACTGAACCTATTTAATTAACTATTCCAACTCCAATCTACATTTAATTAGGGTAGGTGCTGGACACTGAACCTATTTAATTAACTATTCCAACTCCTATCTACATTTAATTAGGGTAGGTGCTGGTCACTGAACCTATTGAATTTACTATTCCAACTCCAATCTACATTTAATTAGGGTAGTTGCTGGACACTGAACCTATTTAATTAACTATTCCAACTCCAATCTACATTTAATTAGGGTAGGTGCTGGACACTGAACCTATTTAATTTACTATTCCAGCTCCTATCTACATTTAATTAGGGTAGGTGCTGGACACTGAACCTATTTATTTAAGTATTCCAACTGTAATCTACACATTTAATTAGTGTAGGTGCTGGACACTGAACCTATTTAATAAACTATTCCATATCCAATCTTCATTTAATTAGGGTAGGTGCTGGACACTGAACCTATTTAAATTACTATTCCAACTCCAATCTACATTTAGTTAGGGTAGGTGCTGGACACTGAACCTATTTAATTAAATGTTCCAACTCCAATCTACACTTAATTAGAGTAGGTGCTTGTCACTGAACCTATTGAATTTACTATTCCAACTCCAATCTACATTTAATTAGGGTAGTTGCTGGACAATGAACCTATTTAATTTACTATTCCAACTCCAATCTACATGTAATTAGGGTAGTTGCTGGACACTGAACCTATTTAATTAACTATTCAAACTCCAATCTACATTTAATTAGGGTAGTTGCTGGACACTGAACCTATTTAATTTACTATTCCAACTCCAATCTACATTTAATTAGGGTAGTTGCCGGACACTAAACCTATTTAATTAACTATTCCAACTCCAATCTACATTTAATTAAGGTAGGTGTTGGACACTGAACCCTCTTAATTTACTATTCCAACTCCAATCTACATTTAATTAGAGTAGGTGCTGGACACTGAACCTATTTAAATTACTATTCCAACTCCAAGCTACATTTAATTAGGGCAGGTGCTGGACACTGAACCTATTTAATTTACTATTCCAACTCCAATCTACATTTAATTAGGGCAGGTGCTGAACACTGAACCTATTTAATTAACTATTCCAACTCCAATCTACATTTAATTAGGGTAGGTGCTGGACACTGAACCTATTTAATTTACTATTCCAACTCCTATCTACATTTAATTAGGGTAGGTGCTGGACACTGAACCTATTTATTTTAGTATTCCAACTGTAATCTACATTTAATTAGTGTAGGTGCTGGACACTGAACCTATTTAATTAACTTTTCCATATCCAATCTACATTTAATTAGGGCAGGTGCTGGACACTGAACCTATTTAAATTACTATTCCAACTCCAATCTACATTTAGTTAGGGTAGGTGCTGGACAATGGACCTATTTAATTAAATATTCCAACTCCAATCTACACTTAATTAGAGTAGGTGCTTGTCACTGAACCTATTGAATTTACTATTCCAACTCCAATCTACATTTAATTAGGGTAGTTGCTGGACACTGAACCTGTTTAATTTACTATTCCAACTCCAATCTACATGTAATTAGGGTAGTTGCTGGACACTGAACCTATTTAATTAACTATTCAAACTCCAATCTACATTTAATTAGGGTAGGTGCTGGACACGGAACCTATTTAATTTACTATTCCAACTCCAATCTACATTTAATTAGGGTAGGTGCTGGACACTGAACCTATTTAATTTACTATTCCAACTCCAATCTACATGTAATTAGGGTAGTTGCTGTACACTGAACCTATTTAATTAACTATTCCAACTTCAATCTACATTTAATTAGGGTAGGTGCTGGACACTGAACCTATTTAATTTACTATTCCAACTCCAATCTACATTTAATTAGGGTAGGTGCTGGACACTGAACCTATTGAATTTACTATTCTAACTCCAATCTACATTTAATTAGGGTAGTTGCTGGACACTGAACATATTTAATTAACTATTCATACTCTAATCTACATTTAATTAAGGTAGGTGCTGGACAATGAACCTACTTAATTTACTATTCCAACTCCAATCTACATTTAATTAGAGTAGGTGCTGGACAGTGAACCTATTTAATTTACTATTCCAAATCCAATCTACATTTAATTAGGGCAGGTGCTGGACACTGAACCTATTTAATTTACTATTCCAACTCCAATCTACATTTAATTAGGGCAGGTGCTGAACACTGAACCTATTTAATTAACTATTCCAACTCCAATCTACATTTAATTAGGGTAGGTGCTGGACACTGAACCTATTTATTTAAGTATTCCAACTGTAATCTACATTTAATTAGTGTAGGTGCTCGACACTGAACCTATTTAATTAACTATTCCAACTCCAGTCTACATTTAATTAGGGTAGGTGCTGGACACTGAACCTATTTAATTAACTATTCCAACTTCAATCTACATTTAATTAGGGTAGGTGCTGGACACCAACCTACTTAATTAACTATTCCAACTCCAATCTACATTTAATTAGGGTAGGTGCTGGAAACTGAACCTATTTAATTTACTATTCCAACTCCTATCTACATTTAATTAGAGTAGGTGCTGGACACTGAACCTATTTAATTAACTATTCCAACTCCAATCTACATTTAATTAGGGTAGGTGCTGGACACTGAACCTATTTAATTAAATATTCCAATTCCAATCTACATTTAATTAGAGTAGGTGCTTGTCACTGAACCTATTGAATTTACTATTCCAACTCCAATCTACATTTAATTAGGGTAGTTGCTGGACACTGAACCTATTTAATTTACTATTCCAACTCCAATCTACATGTAATTAGGGTAGTTGCTGTACACTGAACCTATTTAATTAACTATTCCAACTCCAATCTACATTTAATTAGGGTAGGTGCTGGACACTGAACCTATTTAATTTACTATTCCAACTCCAATCTACATTTAATTAGGGTAGGTGCTGGACACTGAACCTATTGAATTTACTATTCTAACTCCAATCTACATTTAATTAGGGTAGTTGCTGGACACTGAACATATTTAATTAACTATTCCAACTCCAATCTACATTTAATTAAGGTAGGTGCTGGACACTGAACCTACTTAATTTACTATTCCAACTCCAATCTACATTTAATTAGAGTAGGTGCTGGACACTGAACCTATTTAATTTACTATTCCAAATCCAATCTACATTTAATTAGGGCAGGTGCTGGACACTGAACCTATTTAATTTACTATTCCAACTCCAATCTACATTTAATTAGGGCAGGTGCTGAACACTGAACCTATCTAATTAACTATTCCAACTCCAATCTACATTTAATTAGGGTAGGTGCTGGGCACTGAACCTATTTATTTAAGTATTCCAACTGTAATCTACATTTAATTAGTGTAGGTGCTGGACACTGAACCTATTTAATTAACTATTCCAACTCCAGTCTACATTTAATTAGGGTAGGTGCTGGACACTGAACCTATTTAATTAACTATTCCAACTTCAATCTACATTTAATTAGGGTAGGTGCTGGACACCAACCTACTTAATTAACTATTCCAACTCCAATCTACATTTAATTAGGGTAGGTGCTGGACACTGAACCTATTTAATTTACTATTCCAACTCCAATCTACATTTAATTAGAGTAGGTGCTGGACACTGAACCTATTTAATTAACTATTCCAACTCCAATCTACATTTAATTAGGGTAGGTGCTGGACACTGATCCTATTTATTTAACTATTCCAACTCCTATCTACATTTAATAAGGGTAGGTGCTGGTCACTGAACCTATTGAATTTACTATTCCAACTCCAATCTACATTTAATTAGGGTAGTTGCTGGACACTGAACCTATTTAATTTACTATTCCAACTCCAATCTACATTTAATTAGGGTAGGTGCTGGACACTGAACCTATTGAATTTACTATTCTAACTCCAATCTACATTTAATTAGGGTAGTTGCTGGACACTGAACATATTTAATCAACTATTCCAACTCCAATCTACATTTAATTAAGGTAGGTGCTGGACACTGAACCTACTTAATTTACTATTCCAACTCCAATCTACATTTAATTAGAGTAGGTGCTGGACACTGAACCTATTTAATTTACTATTCCAAATCCAATCTACATTTAATTAGGGTAGGTGCTGGACACTGAACCTATTTAATTAACTATTCCATATCCAATCTACATTTAATTAGGGTAGGTGCTGGACACTGAACCTATTTAAATTACTATTCCAACTCCAATCTACATTTAGTTAGGGTAGGTGCTGGACACTGAACCTATTTAATTAAATATTCCAACTCCAATCTACATTTAATTAGAGTAGGTGCTTGTCACTGAACCTATTGAATTTACTGTTCCAACTCCAATCTACATTTAATTAGGGTAGTTGCTGGACACTGAACCTATTTAATTTACTATTCCAACTCCAATCTACATGTAATTAGGGTAGTTGCTGGACACTGAACCTATTTAATTAACTATTCCAACTCCAATCTACATTTAATTAGGGTAGGTGCTGGACACTGAACCTATTTAATTTACTATTCCAACTCCAATCTACATTTAATTAGGGTAGGTGCTGGACACTGAACCTATTTAATTAAATATTCCAACTCCAATCTACATTTAATTAGAGTAGGTGCTTGTCACTGAACCTATTGAATTTACTGTTCCAACTCCAATCTACATTTAATTAGGGTAGTTGCTGGACACTGAACCTATTTAATTTACTATTCCAACTCCAATCTACATGTAATTAGGGTAGTTGCTGGACACTGAACCTATTTAATTAACTATTCCAACTCCAATCTACATTTAATTAGGGTAGGTGCTGGACACTGAACCTATTTAATTTACTATTCCAACTCCAATCTACATTTAATTAGGGTAGGTGCTGGACACTGAACCTATTAAATTTACTATTCTAACTCCAATCTACATTTAATTAGGGTAGTTGCTCGACACTTAAACTATTAAATTTACTATTCCAACTCCAATCTACATTTAATTAGGGTAGTTGCTGGACACTGAACCTATTTAATTAACTATTCCAACTCCAATCTACATTTAATAAGGTAGGTGCTGGACACTGAACCTACTTAATTTACTATTTCAACTCCAATCTACATTTAATTAGAGTAGGTGCTGGACACTGAACCAATTTAATTTACTATTCCAACTCCAATCTACATTTAATTAGAGTAGGTGCTGGACACTGAACCTATTTAATTAACTATTCCAACTCCAATCTACATTTAATTAGGGTAGGTGCTGGACACTGAACCTATTTAATTAACTATTCCAACTCCTATCGACATTTAATTAGGGTAGGTGCTGGTCACTGAACCTATTGAATTTACTATTCCAACTCCAATCTACATTTAATTAGGGTAGTTGCTGGACACTGAACCTATTTAATTAACTATTTCATCTCCAATCTACATTTAATTAGGGTAGGTGCTTGGACACTGAACCTATTTAATTAACTATTCCAACTCCAATCTACATTTAATTAGGGTAGGTGCTGGACACTGAACCTATTTAATTTACTATTCCAACTCCTATCTACATTTAATTAGGGTAGGTGCTGGACACTGAACCTATTTATTTTAGTATTCCAACTGTAATCTACATTTAATTAGTGTAGGTGCTGGACACTGAACCTATTTAATTAACTTTTCCATATCCAATCTACATTTAATTAGGGCAGGTGCTGGACACTGAACCTATTTAAATTACTATTCCAACTCCAATCTACATTTAGTTAGGGTAGGTGCTGGACAATGGACCTATTTAATTAAATATTCCAACTCCAATCTACACTTAATTAGAGTAGGTGCTTGTCACTGAACCTATTGAATTTACTATTCCAACTCCAATCTACATTTAATTAGGGTAGTTGCTGGACACTGAACCTGTTTAATTTACTATTCCAACTCCAATCTACATGTAATTAGGGTAGTTGCTGGACACTGAACCTATTTAATTAACTATTCAAACTCCAATCTACATTTAATTAGGGTAGGTGCTGGACACGGAACCTATTTAATTTACTATTCCAACTCCAATCTACATTTAATTAGGGTAGGTGCTGGACACTGAACCTATTTAATTTACTATTCCAACTCCAATCTACATGTAATTAGGGTAGTTGCTGTACACTGAACCTATTTAATTAACTATTCCAACTTCAATCTACATTTAATTAGGGTAGGTGCTGGACACTGAACCTATTTAATTTACTATTCCAACTCCAATCTACATTTAATTAGGGTAGGTGCTGGACACTGAACCTATTGAATTTACTATTCTAACTCCAATCTACATTTAATTAGGGTAGTTGCTGGACACTGAACATATTTAATTAACTATTCATACTCTAATCTACATTTAATTAAGGTAGGTGCTGGACAATGAACCTACTTAATTTACTATTCCAACTCCAATCTACATTTAATTAGAGTAGGTGCTGGACAGTGAACCTATTTAATTTACTATTCCAAATCCAATCTACATTTAATTAGGGCAGGTGCTGGACACTGAACCTATTTAATTTACTATTCCAACTCCAATCTACATTTAATTAGGGCAGGTGCTGAACACTGAACCTATTTAATTAACTATTCCAACTCCAATCTACATTTAATTAGGGTAGGTGCTGGACACTGAACCTATTTATTTAAGTATTCCAACTGTAATCTACATTTAATTAGTGTAGGTGCTCGACACTGAACCTATTTAATTAACTATTCCAACTCCAGTCTACATTTAATTAGGGTAGGTGCTGGACACTGAACCTATTTAATTAACTATTCCAACTTCAATCTACATTTAATTAGGGTAGGTGCTGGACACCAACCTACTTAATTAACTATTCCAACTCCAATCTACATTTAATTAGGGTAGGTGCTGGAAACTGAACCTATTTAATTTACTATTCCAACTCCTATCTACATTTAATTAGAGTAGGTGCTGGACACTGAACCTATTTAATTAACTATTCCAACTCCAATCTACATTTAATTAGGGTAGGTGCTGGACACTGAACCTATTTAATTAAATATTCCAATTCCAATCTACATTTAATTAGAGTAGGTGCTTGTCACTGAACCTATTGAATTTACTATTCCAACTCCAATCTACATTTAATTAGGGTAGTTGCTGGACACTGAACCTATTTAATTTACTATTCCAACTCCAATCTACATGTAATTAGGGTAGTTGCTGTACACTGAACCTATTTAATTAACTATTCCAACTCCAATCTACATTTAATTAGGGTAGGTGCTGGACACTGAACCTATTTAATTTACTATTCCAACTCCAATCTACATTTAATTAGGGTAGGTGCTGGACACTGAACCTATTGAATTTACTATTCTAACTCCAATCTACATTTAATTAGGGTAGTTGCTGGACACTGAACATATTTAATTAACTATTCCAACTCCAATCTACATTTAATTAAGGTAGGTGCTGGACACTGAACCTACTTAATTTACTATTCCAACTCCAATCTACATTTAATTAGAGTAGGTGCTGGACACTGAACCTATTTAATTTACTATTCCAAATCCAATCTACATTTAATTAGGGCAGGTGCTGGACACTGAACCTATTTAATTTACTATTCCAACTCCAATCTACATTTAATTAGGGCAGGTGCTGAACACTGAACCTATCTAATTAACTATTCCAACTCCAATCTACATTTAATTAGGGTAGGTGCTGGGCACTGAACCTATTTATTTAAGTATTCCAACTGTAATCTACATTTAATTAGTGTAGGTGCTGGACACTGAACCTATTTAATTAACTATTCCAACTCCAGTCTACATTTAATTAGGGTAGGTGCTGGACACTGAACCTATTTAATTAACTATTCCAACTTCAATCTACATTTAATTAGGGTAGGTGCTGGACACCAACCTACTTAATTAACTATTCCAACTCCAATCTACATTTAATTAGGGTAGGTGCTGGACACTGAACCTATTTAATTTACTATTCCAACTCCAATCTACATTTAATTAGAGTAGGTGCTGGACACTGAACCTATTTAATTAACTATTCCAACTCCAATCTACATTTAATTAGGGTAGGTGCTGGACACTGATCCTATTTATTTAACTATTCCAACTCCTATCTACATTTAATAAGGGTAGGTGCTGGTCACTGAACCTATTGAATTTACTATTCCAACTCCAATCTACATTTAATTAGGGTAGTTGCTGGACACTGAACCTATTTAATTTACTATTCCAACTCCAATCTACATTTAATTAGGGTAGGTGCTGGACACTGAACCTATTGAATTTACTATTCTAACTCCAATCTACATTTAATTAGGGTAGTTGCTGGACACTGAACATATTTAATCAACTATTCCAACTCCAATCTACATTTAATTAAGGTAGGTGCTGGACACTGAACCTACTTAATTTACTATTCCAACTCCAATCTACATTTAATTAGAGTAGGTGCTGGACACTGAACCTATTTAATTTACTATTCCAAATCCAATCTACATTTAATTAGGGTAGGTGCTGGACACTGAACCTATTTAATTAACTATTCCATATCCAATCTACATTTAATTAGGGTAGGTGCTGGACACTGAACCTATTTAAATTACTATTCCAACTCCAATCTACATTTAGTTAGGGTAGGTGCTGGACACTGAACCTATTTAATTAAATATTCCAACTCCAATCTACATTTAATTAGAGTAGGTGCTTGTCACTGAACCTATTGAATTTACTGTTCCAACTCCAATCTACATTTAATTAGGGTAGTTGCTGGACACTGAACCTATTTAATTTACTATTCCAACTCCAATCTACATGTAATTAGGGTAGTTGCTGGACACTGAACCTATTTAATTAACTATTCCAACTCCAATCTACATTTAATTAGGGTAGGTGCTGGACACTGAACCTATTTAATTTACTATTCCAACTCCAATCTACATTTAATTAGGGTAGGTGCTGGACACTGAACCTATTTAATTAAATATTCCAACTCCAATCTACATTTAATTAGAGTAGGTGCTTGTCACTGAACCTATTGAATTTACTGTTCCAACTCCAATCTACATTTAATTAGGGTAGTTGCTGGACACTGAACCTATTTAATTTACTATTCCAACTCCAATCTACATGTAATTAGGGTAGTTGCTGGACACTGAACCTATTTAATTAACTATTCCAACTCCAATCTACATTTAATTAGGGTAGGTGCTGGACACTGAACCTATTTAATTTACTATTCCAACTCCAATCTACATTTAATTAGGGTAGGTGCTGGACACTGAACCTATTAAATTTACTATTCTAACTCCAATCTACATTTAATTAGGGTAGTTGCTCGACACTTAAACTATTAAATTTACTATTCCAACTCCAATCTACATTTAATTAGGGTAGTTGCTGGACACTGAACCTATTTAATTAACTATTCCAACTCCAATCTACATTTAATAAGGTAGGTGCTGGACACTGAACCTACTTAATTTACTATTTCAACTCCAATCTACATTTAATTAGAGTAGGTGCTGGACACTGAACCAATTTAATTTACTATTCCAACTCCAATCTACATTTAATTAGAGTAGGTGCTGGACACTGAACCTATTTAATTAACTATTCCAACTCCAATCTACATTTAATTAGGGTAGGTGCTGGACACTGAACCTATTTAATTAACTATTCCAACTCCTATCGACATTTAATTAGGGTAGGTGCTGGTCACTGAACCTATTGAATTTACTATTCCAACTCCAATCTACATTTAATTAGGGTAGTTGCTGGACACTGAACCTATTTAATTAACTATTTCATCTCCAATCTACATTTAATTAGGGTAGGTGCTTGGACACTGAACCTATTTAATTTACTATTCCAACTCCTATCTACATTTAATTAGGGTAGGTGCTGGACACTGAACCTATTTATTTAAGTATTCCAACTGTATTCTACACATTTAATTAGTGTAGGTGCTGGACACTGAACCTATTTAATTAACTATTCCATATCCAATCTTCATTTAGTGAGGGTAGGTGCTGGACACTGAACCTATTTAAATTACTATTCCAACTCCAATCTACATTTAGTTAGGGTAGGTGCTGGACACTGAACCTATTTAATTAAATATTCCAATTCCAATCTACATTTAATTAGAGTAGGTGCTTGTCACTGAACCTATTGAATTTACTATTCCAACTCCAATCTACATTTAATTAGGGTAGTTGCTGGACACTGAACCTATTTAATTTACTATTCCAACTCCAATCTACATGTAATTAGGGTAGTTGCTGTACACTGAACCTATTTAATTAACTATTCCAACTCCAATCTACATTTAATTAGGGTAGGTGCTGGACACTGAACCTATTGAATTTACTATTCTAACTCCAATCTACATTTAATTAGGGTAGTTGCTGGACACTGAACATATTTAATTAACTATTCCAACTCCAATCTACATTTAATTAAGGTAGGTGCTGGACACTGAACCTACTTAATTTACTATTCCAACTCCAATCTACATTTAATTAGAGTAGGTGCTGGACAGTGAACCTATTTAATTTACTATTCCAAATCCAATCTACATTTAATTAGGGCAGGTGCTGGACACTGAACCTATTTAATTTACTATTCCAACTCCAATCTACATTTAATTAGGGCAGGTGCTGAACACTGAACCTATTTAATTAACTATTCCAACTCCAATCTACATTTAATTAGGGTAGGTGCTGGACACTGAACCTATTTATTTAAGTATTCCAACTGTAATCTACATTTAATTAGTGTAGGTGCTCGACACTGAACCTATTTAATTAACTATTCCAACTCCAGTCTACATTTAATTAGGGTAGGTGCTGGACACTGAACCTATTTAATTAACTATTCCAACTTCAATCTACATTTAATTAGGGTAGGTGCTGGACACCAACCTACTTAATTAACTATTCCAACTCCAATCTACATTTAAGTAGGGTAGGTGCTGGACACTGAACCTATTTAATTTACTATTCCAACTCCTATCTACATTTAATTAGAGTAGGTGCTGGACACTGAACCTATTTAATTAACTATTCCAACTCCAATCTACATTTAATTAGGGTAGGTGCTGGACACTGAACCTATTTAATTAAATATTCCAATTCCAATCTACATTTAATTAGAGTAGGTGCTTGTCACTGAACCTATTGAATTTACTATTCCAACTCCAATCTACATTTAATTAGGGTAGTTGCTGGACACTGAACCTATTTAATTTACTATTCCAACTCCAATCTACATGTAATTAGGGTAGTTGCTGTACACTGAACCTATTTAATTAACTATTCCAACTCCAATCTACATTTAATTAGGGTAGGTGCTGGACACTGAACCTATTTAATTTACTATTCCAACTCCAATCTACATTTAATTAGGGTAGGTGCTGGACACTGAACCTATTGAATTTACTATTCTAACTCCAATCTACATTTAATTAGGGTAGTTGCTGGACACTGAACATATTTAATTAACTATTCCAACTCCAATCTACATTTAATTAAGGTAGGTGCTGGACACTGAACCTACTTAATTTACTATTCCAACTCCAATCTACATTTAATTAGAGTAGGTGCTGGACACTGAACCTATTTAATTTACTATTCCAAATCCAATCTACATTTAATTAGGGCAGATGCTGGACACTGAACCTATTTAATTTACTATTCCAACTCCAATCTACATTTAATTAGGGCAGGTGCTGAACACTGAACCTATTTAATTAACTATTCCAACTCCAATCTACATTTAATTAGGGTAGGTGCTGGACACTGAACCTATTTATTTAAGTATTCCAACTGTAATCTACATTTAATTAGTGTAGGTGCTGGACACTGAACCTATTTAATTAACTATTCCAACTCCAGTCTACATTTAATTAGGGTAGGTGCTGGACACTGAACCTATTTAATTAACTATTCCAACTTCAATCTACATTTAATTAGGGTAGGTGCTGGACACCAACCTACTTAATTAACTATTCCAACTCCAATCTACATTTAATTAGGGTAGGTGCTGGACACTGAACCTATTTAATTTACTATTCCAACTCCAATCTACATTTAATTAGAGTAGGTGCTGGACACTGAACCTATTTAATTAACTATTCCAACTCCAATCTACATTTAATTAGGGTAGGTGCTGGACACTGATCCTATTTATTTAACTATTCCAACTCCTATCTACATTTAATAAGGGTAGGTGCTGGTCACTGAACCTATTGAATTTACTATTCCAACTCCAATCTACATTTAATTAGGGTAGTTGCTGGACACTGAACCTATTGAATTTACTATTCTAACTCCAATCTACATTTAATTAGGGTAGTTGCTGGACACTGAACATATTTAATCAACTATTCCAACTCCAATCTACATTTAATTAAGGTAGGTGCTGGACACTGAACCTACTTAATTTACTATTCCAACTCCAATCTACATTTAATTAGAGTAGGTGCTGGATACTGAACCTATTTAATTTACTATTCCAAATCCAATCTACATTTAATTAGGGTAGGTGCTGGACACTGAACCTATTTAATTAACTATTCCATATCCAATCTACATTTAATTAGGGTAGGTGCTGGACACTGAACCTATTTAAATTACTATTCCAACTCCAATCTACATTTAGTTAGGGTAGGTGCTGGACACTGAACCTATTTAATTAAATATTCCAACTCCAATCTACATTTAATTAGAGTAGGTGCTTGTCACTGAACCTATTGAATTTACTGTTCCAACTCCAATCTACATTTAATTAGGGTAGTTGCTGGACACTGAACCTATTTAATTTACTATTCCAACTCCAATATACATGTAATTAGGGTAGTTGCTGGACACTAAACCTATTTAATTAACTATTCCAACTCCAATCTACATTTAATTAGGGTAGGTGCTGGACACTGAACCTATTTAATTTACTATTCCAACTCCAATCTACATTTAATTAGGGTAGGTGCTGGACACTGAACCTATTAAATTTACTATTCTAACTCCAATCTACATTTAATTAGGGTAGTTGCTGGACACTGAACCTATTTAATTTACTATTCCAACTCCAATCTACATTTAATTAGGGTAGTTGCTGGACACTGAACCTATTTAATTAACTATTCCAACTCCAATCTACATTTAATAAGGTAGGTGCTGGACACTGAACCTACTTAATTTACTATTTTAACTCCAATCTACATTTAATTAGAGTAGGTGCTGGACACTGAACCAATTTAATTTACTATTCCAACTCCAATCTACATTTAATTAGAGTAGGTGCTGGACACTGAACCTATTTAATTAACTATTCCAACTCCAATCTACATTTAATTAGGGTAGGTGCTGGACACTGAACCTATTTAATTAACTATTCCAACTCCTATCGACATTTAATTAGGGTAGGTGCTGGTCACTGAACCTATTGAATTTACTATTCCAACTCCAATCTACATTTAATTAGGGTAGTTGCTGGACACTGAACCTATTTAATTAACTATTCCAACTCCAATCTACATTTAATTAGGGTAGGTGCTTGGACACTGAACCTATTTAATTTACTATTCCAACTCCTATCTACATTTAATTAGGGTAGGTGCTGGACACTGAACCTATTTATTTAAGTATTCCAACTGTATTCTACACATTTAATTAGTGTAGGTGCTGGACACTGAACCTATTTAATTAACTATTCCATATCCAATCTTCATTTAGTGAGGGTAGGTGCTGGACACTGAACCTATTTAAATTACTATTCCAACTCCAATCTACATTTAGTTAGGGTAGGTGCTGGACACTGAACCTATTTAATTAAATA
Source organism: Lissotriton helveticus (assembly GCF_964261635.1). NCBI lineage: Eukaryota > Metazoa > Chordata > Amphibia > Caudata > Salamandridae > Lissotriton > Lissotriton helveticus. The sequence continues at coordinate 306,922,480 of NC_136063.1, read as the reverse complement.
TTCCAATTCCAATCTACATTTAATTAGAGTAGGTGCTTGTCACTGAACCTATTGAATTTACTATTCCAACTCCAATCTACATTTAATTAGGGTAGTTGCTGGACACTGAACCTATTTAATTTACTATTCCAACTCCAATCTACATGTAATTAGGGTAGTTGCTGTACACTGAACCTATTTAATTAACTATTCCAACTCCAATCTACATTTAATTAGGGTAGGTGCTGGACACTGAACCTATTTAATATACTATTCCAACTCCAATCTACATTTAATTAGGGTAGGTGCTGGACACTGAACCTATTGAATTTACTATTCTAACTCCAATCTACATTTAATTAGGGTAGTTGCTGGACACTGAACATATTTAATTAACTATTCCAACTCCAATCTACATTTAATTAAGGTAGGTGCTGGACACTGAACCTACTTAATTTACTATTCCAACTCCAATCTACATTTAATTAGAGTAGGTGCTGGACACTGAACCTATTTAATTTACTATTCCAAATCCAATCTACATTTAATTAGGGCAGGTGCTGGACACTGAACCTATTTAATTTACTATTCCAACTCCAATCTACATTTAATTAGGGCAGGTGCTGAACACTGAACCTATTTAATTAACTATTCCAACTCCAATCTACATTTAATTAGGGTAGGTGCTGGACACTGATCCTATTTATTTAAGTATTCCAACTGTAATCTACATTTAATTAGTGTAGGTGCTGGACACTGAACCTATTTAATTAACTATTCCAACTCCAGTCTACATTTAATTAGGGTAGGTGCTGGACACTGAACCTATTTAAATAACTATTCCAACTTCAATCTACATTTAATTAGGGTAGGTGCTGGACACCAACCTACTTAATTAACTATTCCAACTCCAATCTACATTTAATTAGGGTAGTTGCTGGACACTGAACCTATTTAATTTACTATTCCAACTCCAATCTACATTTAATTAGAGCAGGTGCTGGACACTGAACCTATTTAATTAACTATTCCAACTCCAATCTACATTTAATTAGGGTAGGTGCTGGACACTGATCCTATTTATTTAACTATTCCAACTCCTATCTACATTTAATAAGGGTAGGTGCTGGTCACTGAACCTATTGAATTTACTATTCTAACTCCAATCTACATTTAATTAGGGTAGTTGCTGGACACTGAACCTATTTTATTTACTATTCCAACTCCAATCTACATTTAATTAGGGTAGGTGCTGGACACTGAACCTATTTAACCCCTTCAGCGCTAATGACAAGGGTAACTCGTCATGGAGTTTCCATTGATTTCAATGGAAAGTCAATGGAGCTCCTAGAACAGCCTTAGCATCCAAGTGGTTAATTTACTATTCCAACTCCTATCTACATTTAATTAGGGTAGGTGCTGGACACTGAACCTATTAATTTAAGTATTCCAAATGTAATCTACATTTAATTAGTGTAGGTGCTGGACACTGAAGCTATTTAATTAACTATTCCATATCCAATCTACATTTAATTAGGGTAGGTGCTGGACACTGAACCTATTTAAATTACTATTCCAACTCCAATCTACATTTAGTTAGGGTAGGTGCTGGACACTGAACCTATTTAATTAAATATTCCAACTCCAATCTACATTTAATTAGAGTAGGTGCTTGTCACTGAACCTATTGAATATACTATTCCAACTCCAATCTACATTTAATTAGGGTAGTTGCTGGACACTAAACCTATTTAATTTACTATTCCAACTCCAATCTACATGTAATTAGGGTAGTTGCTGGACACTGAACCTATTTAATTAACTATTCCAACTCCAATCTACATTTAGTTGGGGTAGGTGCTGGACACTGAACCTATTTAATTTACTATTCCAACTCCAATCTACATTTATTTAGGGTAGGTGCTGGACACTGAACCTATTTAATTAACTATTCCAACTCCAATCTACATTTAATTAGGGTAGGTGCTGGACACTGAACCTATTTAATTTACTATTCCAACTCCTATGTACATTTAATTAGGGTAGGTGCTGGACACTGAACCTATTTATTTAAGTATTCCAACTGTATTCTACACATTTAATTAGTGTAGGTGCTGGATACTGAACCTATTTAATTAACTATTCCATATCCAATCTTCATTTAATTAGGGTAGGTGCTGGACACTGAACCTATTGAAATTACTATTCCAACTCCAATCTACATTTAGTTAGGGTAGGTTCTGGACACTGAACCTATTTAATTAAATATTCCAACTCCAATCTACATTTAATTAGAGTAGGTGCTTGTCACTGAACCTATTGAATTTACTATTCCAACTCCAATCTACATTTAATTAGGGTAGTTGCTGGACACTGAACCTATTTAATTTACTATTCCAACTCCAATCTACATGTAATTAGGGTAGTTGCTGGACACTGAACCTATTTAATTAACTATTCCAGCTCCAATCTACATTTAATTAGGGTAGGTGCTGGACACTGAACCTATTTAATTTACTATTCCAACTCCAATCTACATTTAATTAGGATAGGTGCTGGACACTGAACCTATTGAATTTACTATTCTAACTCCAATCTACATTTAATTAGGGTAGTTGCTGGACACTGAACATATTTAATTAACTATTCCAACTCCAATCTACATTTAATTAAGGTAGGTGCTGGACACTGAACCTACTTAATTTACTATTCCAACTCCAATCTATATTTAATTAGAGTAGGTGCTGGACACTGAACCTATTTAATTTACTATTCCAAATCCAATCTACATTTAATTAGGGCAGGTGCTGGACACTGAATCTATTTAATGTACTATTCCAACTCAAATCTACATTTAATTAGGGCAGGTGCTGAACACTGAACCTATTTAATTAACTATTCCAACTCCAATCTACATTTAATTAGGGTAGGTGCTGGACACTGAACCTATTTATTTAAGTATTCCAACTGTAATCTACATTTAATTAGTGTAGGTGCTGGACACTGAACCTATTTAATGAACTATTCCAACTCCAGTCTACATTTAATTAGGGTAGGTGCTGGACACTGTACCTATTTAATTAACTATTCCAACTTCAATCTACATTTAATTAGGGTAGGTGCTGGACACTGACCTATTTAACTAACTATTCCAACTCCAATCTACATTTAATTAGGGTAGGTGCTGGACACTGAACCTATTTAATTTACTATTCCAACTCCAATCTACATTTAATTAGAGTAGGTGCTGGAAACTGAACCTATTTAATTAACTATTCCAACTCCAATCTACATTTAATTAGGGTAGGTGCTGGACACTGAACCTATTTAATTAACTATTCCAACTCCTATCTACATTTAATTAGGGTAGGTGCTGGTCACTGAACCTATTGAATTTACTATTCCAACTCCAATCTACATTTAATTAGGGTAGTTGCTGGACACTGAACCTATTTTATTTACTATTCCAACTCCAATCTACATTTAATTAGGGTAGGTGCTGGACACTGAACCTATTTAATTTACTATTCCAACTCCTATCTACATTTAATTAGGGTAGGTGCTGGACACTGAACCTATTAATTTTTAGTATTCCAAATGTAATCTACATTTAATTAGTGTAGGTGCTGGACACTGAAGCTATTTAATTAACTATTCCATATTCAATCTACATTTAATTAGGGTAGGTGCTGGACACTGAACCTATTTAAATTACTATTCCAACTCCAATCTACATTTAATTAGGGTAGGTGCTGGACACTGAACCTATTTAATTAAATATTCCAACTCCAATCTACATTTAATTAGAGTAGGTGCTTGTCACTGAACCTATTGAATTTACTATTCCAACTCCAATCTACATTTAATTAGGGTAGTTGCTGGACACTGAACCTATTTAATTTACTATTCCAACTCCAATCTACATGTAATTAGGGTAGTTGCTGGACACTGAACCTATTTAATTAACTATTCCAACTCCAATCTACATTTAATTGGGGTAGGTGCTGGACACTGAACCTATTTAATTTACTATTCCAACTCCAATCTACATTTAATTAGGGTAGATGCTGGACACTGAACCTATTTAATTTACTATTCCAACTCCAATCTACATTTAATTAGAGTAGGTGCTGGACACTGAACCTATTTAATTTACTATTCCAACTCCATTCTACATTTAATTAGGGTAGGTCCTGGACACTGAACCTATTTAATTTACTATTCCAACTCCAATCTACATTTAATTAGAGTAGGTGCTGGACACTGAACCTATTTAATTAACTATTCCAACTCCAATCTACATTTATTTAGGGTAGGTGCTGGACACTGAACCTATTTAATTAACTATTCCAACTCCTATCTACATTTAATTAGGGTAGGTGCTGGTCACTCAACCTATTGAATTTACTATTCCAACTCCAATCTACATTTAATTAGGGTAGTTGCTGGACACTGAACCTATTTAATTAACTATTCCAACTCCAATCTACATTTAATTAGGGTAGGTGCTGGACACTGAACCTATTTAATTTACTATTCCAGCTCCTATCTACATTTAATTAGGGTAGGTGCTGGACACTGAACCTATTTATTTAAGTATTCCAACTGTAATCTACACATTTAATTAGTGTAGGTGCTGGACACTGAACCTATTTAATAAACTATTCCATATCCAATCTTCATTTAATTAGGGTAGGTGCTGGACACTGAACCTATTTAAATTACTATTCCAACTCCAATCTACATTTAGTTAGGGTAGGTGCTGGACACTGAACCTATTTAATTAAATGTTCCAACTCCAATCTACACTTAATTAGAGTAGGTGCTTGTCACTGAACCTATTGAATTTACTATTCCAACTCCAATCTACATTTAATTAGGGTAGTTGCTGGACAATGAACCTATTTAATTTACTATTCCAACTCCAATCTACATGTAATTAGGGTAGTTGCTGGACACTGAACCTATTTAATTAACTATTCAAACTCCAATCTACATTTAATTAGGGTAGTTGCTGGACACTGAACCTATTTAATTTACTATTCCAACTCCAATCTACATTTAATTAGGGTAGTTGCCGGACACTAAACCTATTTAATTAACTATTCCAACTCCAATCTACATTTAATTAAGGTAGGTGTTGGACACTGAACCTACTTAATTTACTATTCCAACTCCAATCTACATTTAATTAGAGTAGGTGCTGGACACTGAACCTATTTAAATTACTATTCCAACTCCAATCTACATTTAATTAGGGCAGGTGCTGGACACTGAACCTATTTAATTTACTATTCCAACTCCAATCTACATTTAATTAGGGCAGGTGCTGAACACTGAACCTATTTAATTAACTATTCCAACTCCAATCTACATTTAATTAGGGTAGGTGCTGGACACTGAACCTATTTAATTTACTATTCCAACTCCTATCGACATTTAATTAGGGTAGGTGCTGGACACTGAACCTATTTATTTTAGTATTCCAACTGTAATCTACATTTAATTAGTGTAGGTGCTGGACACTGAACCTATTTAATTAACTTTTCCATATCCAATCTACATTTAATTAGGGCAGGTGCTGGACACTGAACCTATTTAAATTACTATTCCAACTCCAATCTACATTTAGTTAGGGTAGGTGCTGGACAATGGACCTATTTAATTAAATATTCCAACTCCAATCTACACTTAATTAGAGTAGGTGCTTGTCACTGAACCTATTGAATTTACTATTCCAACTCCAATCTACATTTAATTAGGGTAGTTGCTGGACACTGAACCTGTTTAATTTACTATTCCAACTCCAATCTACATGTAATTAGGGTAGTTGCTGGACACTGAACCTATTTAATTAACTATTCAAACTCCAATCTACATTTAATTAGGGTAGGTGCTGGACACGGAACCTATTTAATTTACTATTCCAACTCCAATCTACATTTAATTAGGGTAGGTGCTGGACACTGAACCTATTGAATTTACTATTCTAACTCCAATCTACATTTAATTAGGGTAGTTGCTGGACATTGAACCTATTTAATTTACTATTCCAACTCCAATCTACATTTAATTAGGGTAGTTGCTGGACACTAAACCTATTTAATTAACAATTCCAACTCCAATCTACATTTAATTAAGGTAGGTGTTGGACACTGAACCTACTTAATTTACTATTCCAACTCCAATCTACATTTAATTAGAGTAGGTGCTGGACACTGAACCTATTTAATTTACTATTCCAACTCCAATCTACATTTAATTAGGGCAGGTGCTGGACACTGAACCTATTTAATTTACTATTCCAACTCCAATCTACATTTAATTAGGGTAGGTGCTGGACACTGAACCTATTTAATTTACTATTCCAACTCCTATCTACATTTAATTAGGGTAGGTGCTGGACACTGAACCTATTTATTTTAGTATTCCAACTGTAATCTACATTTAATTAGTGTAGGTGCTGGACACCGAACCTATTTAATTAACTATTCCATATCCAATCTACATATAATTAGGGTAGGTGCTGGACACTGAACCTATTTAAATTACTATTCCAACCCCAATCTACATTTAGTTAGGGTAGGTGCTGGACACTGAACCTATTTAATTAAATATTCCAACTCCAATCTACATTTAATTAGAGTAGGTGCTTGTCACTGAACCTATTGAATTTACTGTTCCAACTCCAATCTACATTTAATTAGGGTAGTTGCTGGACACTGAACCTATTTAATTTACTATTCCAACTCCAATCTACATGTAAATTAGGGTAGTTGCTGGACACTGAACCTATTTAATTAACTATTCCAACTCCAATCTACATTTAATTAGGGTAGGTGCTGGACACTGAACCTATTTAATTTACTATTCCAACTCCAATCTACATTTAATTAGGGTAGGTGCTGGACACTGAACCTATTGAATTTACTATTCTAACTCCAATATACATTTAATTAGGGTAGTTGCTCGACACTTAACCTATTTAATTTACTATTCCAACTACAATCTACATTTAATTAGGGTAGTTGCTGGACACTGAACCTATTTAATTAACTATTCCAACTCATATCTACATTTAATAAGGTAGGTGCTGGACACTGAACCTACTTAATTTACTATTCCAACTCCAATCTACATTTAATTAGAGTAGGTGCTGGACACTGAACCTATTTAATTTATTATTCCAACTCCAATCTACTTTTAATTAGAGTAGGTGCTGGACACTGAACCTATTTAATTAACTATTCCCACTCCAATCTACATTTAATTAGGGTAGGTGCTGGACACTGAACCTATTTAATTAACTATTCCAACTCCTATCTACATTTAATTAGGGTAGGTGCTGTTCACTGAACCTATTGAATTTACTATTCCAACTCCAATCTACATTTAATTAGGTTAGTTGCTGGACACTGAACCTATTTAATTAACTATTCCAACTCCAATCTACATTTAATTAGGGTATGTGCTGGACACTGAACCTATTTAATTTACTATTCCAACTCCTATCAACATTTAATTAGGGTAGGTGCTGGACACTGAACCTATTTATTTAAGTATTCCAACTGTATTCTACACATTTACTTAGTGTAGGTGCTGGACACTAAACCTATTTAATTAACTATTCCATATCCAATCTTCATTTAATTAGGGTAGGTGCTGGACACTGAACCTATTTAAATTACTATTCCAACTCCAATCTACATTTAGTTAGGGTAGGTGCTGGACACTGAACCTATTTAACTAAATATTCCAACTCCAATCTACATTTAATTAGAGTAGGTGCCTGTCACTGAACCTATTGAATTTACTATTCCAACTCCAATCTACATTTAATTAGGGTAGTTGCTGGACACTGAACCTATTTAATTTACTATTCCAACTCCAATCTACATGTAATTAGGGTAGTTACTGGACACTGAACCTATTAAATTAACTATTCCAACTCCAATCTACATTTAATTAGGGTAGGTGCTGGACACTGAACCTATTTAATTTACTATTCCAACTCCAATCTACATTTAATTAGGGTAGGTGCTGGACACTGAACCTATTGAATTTACTATTCTAACTCCAATCTACATTTAATTAGGGTAGTTGCTGGACACTGAACCTATTTAATTAACTATTCCAACTCCAATCTACATTTAATTAAGGTAGGTGCTGGACACTGAACCTACTTAATTTACTATTCCAACTCCAATCTACATTTAATTAGAGTAGGTGCTGGACACTGAACCTATTTAATTTACTATTCCAAATCCAATCTACATTTAATTAGGGCAGGTGCTGGACACTGAACCTATATAATTTACTATTCCAACTCCAATCTACATTTAATTAGGGCAGGTGCTGAACACTGAACCTATTTAATTAACTATTCCAACTCCAATCTACATTTAATTAGGGTAGGTACTGGACACTGAACCTATTTAATTTACTATTTTAACTCCTATCTACATTTAATTAGGGTAGGTGCTGGACACTGAACCTATTTATTTAAGTATTCCAACTGTAATCTACATTTAATTAGTGTAGGTGCTGGACACTGAACCTATTTAATTAACTATTCCATATCCAATCTACATTTAATTAGGGTAGGTGCTGGACACTGAACCTATTTCAATTACTATTCCAACTCCAATCTACATTTAGGTAGGGTAGGTGCTGGACACTGAACCTATTTAATTAAATATTCAAACTCCAATCTACATTTAATTAGAGTAGGTGCTTGTCACTGAACCTATTGAATTTACTGTTCCAATTCCAATCTACATTTAATTAGGGTAGTTGCTGGACACTGAACCTATTTAATTTACTATTCCAACTCCAATCTAAATGTAATTAGGGTAGTTGCTGGACACTGAACCTGTTTAATTAACTATTCCAACTCCAATCTACATTTAATTAGGGTAGGTGCTGGACACTGAACCTATTTAATTTACTATTCCAACTCCAATCTACATTTAATTAGGGTAGGTGCTGGACACTTAACCTATTGAATTTACTATTCCAACTCCAATCTACATTTAATTAGAGTAGGTGCTGGACACTGAACCTATTTAATTTACTATTTCAACTCCAATCTACATTTAATTAGGGCAGGTGCTGGACACTGAACCTATTTAATTTACTATTCCAACTCCAATCTACATTTAATTAGGGCAGGTGCTGGACACTGAACCTATTTAATTTACTATTCCAACTCCAATCTACATTTAATTAGGGTAGGTGCTGGACACTGAACCTATTTAATTTACTATTCCAACTCCAATCTACATTTAATTAGAGTAGGTGCTGGACACTGAACCGTTTTAATTTACTATTCCAACTCCAATCTACATTTAATTAGGGCAGGTGCTGGACACTGAACCTATTTAATTTACTATTCCAACTCCAATCTACATTTAATTAGGGTAGATGCTGGACACTGAACCTATTTATATACTATTCCAACTGCAATCTACATTTAATTAGGGCAGGTGCTAAACACTGAACCTATTTAATTTACTATTCCATCTCCAATCAACATTTAATTAGGGTAGGTGCTTGTCACTGAACCTATTGAATTTACTATTCCAACTCCAATCTACATTTAATTAGGGTAGTTGCTGGACACTGAACCTATTTAATTTACTATTCCAACTCCAATCTACATGTAATTAGGGTAGTTGCTGTACACTGAACCTATTTAATTAACTATTCCAACTCCAATCTACATTTAATTAGGGTAGGTGCTGGACACTGAACCTATTTAATTTACTATTCCAACTCCAATCTACATTTAATTAGGGTAGGTGCTGGACACTGAACCTATTGAATTTACTATTCTAACTCCAATCTACATTTAATTAGGGTAGTTGCTGGACACTGAACATATTTAATTAACTATTCCAACTCCAATCTACATTTAATTAAGGTAGGTGCTGGACACTGAACCTACTTAATTTACTATTCCAACTCCAATCTACATTTAATTAGAGTAGGTGCTGGACACTGAACCTATTTAATTTACTATTCCAACTCCAATCTACATTTAATTAGGGCAGGTGCTGGACACTGAACCTATTTAATTTACTATTCCAACTCCAATCTACATTTAATTAGGGTAGGTGCTGGACACTGAACCTATTTAATTTACTATTCCAACTCCTATCTACATTTAATTAGGGTAGGTGCTGGACACTGAACCTATTTATTTTAGTATTCCAACTGTAATCTACATTTAATTAGTGTAGGTGCTGGACACCGAACCTATTTAATTAACTATTCCATATCCAATCTACATATAATTAGGGTAGGTGCTGGACACTGAACCTATTTAAATTACTATTCCAACCCCAATCTACATTTAGTTAGGGTAGGTGCTGGACACTGAACCTATTTAATTAAATATTCCAACTCCAATCTACATTTAATTAGAGTAGGTGCTTGTCACTGAACCTATTGAATTTACTGTTCCAACTCCAATCTACATTTAATTAGGGTAGTTGCTGGACACTGAACCTATTTAATTTACTATTCCAACTCCAATCTACATGTAAATTAGGGTAGTTGCTGGACACTGAACCTATTTAATTAACTATTCCAACTCCAATCTACATTTAATTAGGGTAGGTGCTGGACACTGAACCTATTTAATTTACTATTCCAACTCCAATCTACATTTAATTAGGGTAGGTGCTGGACACTGAACCTATTGAATTTACTATTCTAACTCCAATATACATTTAATTAGGGTAGTTGCTCGACACTTAACCTATTTAATTTACTATTCCAACTACAATCTACATTTAATTAGGGTAGTTGCTGGACACTGAACCTATTTAATTAACTATTCCAACTCATATCTACATTTAATAAGGTAGGTGCTGGACACTGAACATACTTAATTTACTATTCCAACTCCAATCTACATTTAATTAGAGTAGGTGCTGGACACTGAACCTATTTAATTTATTATTCCAACTCCAATCTACTTTTAATTAGAGTAGGTGCTGGACACTGAACCTATTTAATTAACTATTCCCACTCCAATCTACATTTAATTAGGGTAGGTGCTGGACACTGAACCTATTTAATTAACTATTCCAACTCCTATCTACATTTAATTAGGGTAGGTGCTGTTCACTGAACCTATTGAATTTACTATTCCAACTCCAATCTACATTTAATTAGGGTAGTTGCTGGACACTGAACCTATTTAATTAACTATTCCAACTCCAATCTACATTTAATTAGGGTATGTGCTGGACACTGAACCTATTTAATTTACTATTCCAACTCCTATCAACATTTAATTAGGGTAGGTGCTGGACACTGAACCTATTTATTTAAGTATTCCAACTGTATTCTACACATTTACTTAGTGTAGGTGCTGGACACTAAACCTATTTAATTAACTATTCCATATCCAATCTTCATTTAATTAGGGTAGGTGCTGGACACTGAACCTATTTAAATTACTATTCCAACTCCAATCTACATTTAGTTAGGGTAGGTGCTGGACACTGAACCTATTTAATTAAATATTCCAACTCCAATCTACATTTAATTAGAGTAGGTGCCTGTCACTGAACCTATTGAATTTACTATTCCAACTCCAATCTACATTTAATTAGGGTAGTTGCTGGACACTGAACCTATTTAATTTACTATTCCAACTCCAATCTACATGTAATTAGGGTAGTTACTGGACACTGAACCTATTAAATTAACTATTCCAACTCCAATCTACATTTAATTAGGGTAGGTGCTGGACACTGAACCTATTTAATTTACTATTCCAACTCCAATCTACATTTAATTAGGGTAGGTGCTGGACACTGAACCTATTGAATTTACTATTCTAACTCCAATCTACATTTAATTAGGGTAGTTGCTGGACACTGAACCTATTTAATTAACTATTCCAACTCCAATCTACATTTAATTAAGGTAGGTGCTGGACACTGAACCTACTTAATTTACTATTCCAACTCCAATCTACATTTAATTAGAGTAGGTGCTGGACACTGAACCTATTTAATTTACTATTCCAAATCCAATCTACATTTAATTAGGGCAGGTGCTGGACACTGAACCTATATAATTTACTATTCCAACTCCAATCTACATTTAATTAGGGCAGGTGCTGAACACTGAACCTATTTAATTAACTATTCCAACTCCAATCTACATTTAATTAGGGTAGGTACTGGACACTGAACCTATTTAATTTACTATTTTAACTCCTATCTACATTTAATTAGGGTAGGTGCTGGACACTGAACCTATTTATTTAAGTATTCCAACTGTAATCTACATTTAATTAGTGTAGGTGCTGGACACTGAACCTATTTAATTAACTATTCCATATCCAATCTACATTTAATTAGGGTAGGTGCTGGACACTGAACCTATTTCAATTACTATTCCAACTCCAATCTACATTTAGGTAGGGTAGGTGCTGGACACTGAACCTATTTAATTAAATATTCAAACTCCAATCTACATTTAATTAGAGTAGGTGCTTGTCACTGAACCTATTGAATTTACTGTTCCAATTCCAATCTACATTTAATTAGGGTAGTTGCTGGACACTGAACCTATTTAATTTACTATTCCAACTCCAATCTAAATGTAATTAGGGTAGTTGCTGGACACTGAACCTGTTTAATTAACTATTCCAACTCCAATCTACATTTAATTAGGGTAGGTGCTGGACACTGAACCTATTTAATTTACTATTCCAACTCCAATCTACATTTAATTAGGGTAGGTGCTGGACACTTAACCTATTGAATTTACTATTCCAACTCCAATCTACATTTAATTAGAGTAGGTGCTGGACACTGAACCTATTTAATTTACTATTTCAACTCCAATCTACATTTAATTAGGGCAGGTGCTGGACACTGAACCTATTTAATTTACTATTCCAACTCCAATCTACATTTAATTAGGGCAGGTGCTGGACACTGAACCTATTTAATTTACTATTCCAACTCCAATCTACATTTAATTAGGGTAGGTGCTGGACACTGAACCTATTTAATTTACTATTCCAACTCCAATCTACATTTAATTAGAGTAGGTGCTGGACACTGAACCGTTTTAATTTACTATTCCAACTCCAATCTACATTTAATTAGGGCAGGTGCTGGACACTGAACCTATTTAATTTACTATTCCAACTCCAATCTACATTTAATTAGGGTAGATGCTGGACACTGAACCTATTTATATACTATTCCAACTGCAATCTACATTTAATTAGGGCAGGTGCTAAACACTGAACCTATTTAATTTACTATTCCATCTCCAATCAACATTTAATTAGGGTAGGTGCTTGTCACTGAACCTATTGAATTTACTATTCCAACTCCAATCTACATTTAATTAGGGTAGTTGCTGGACACTGAACCTATTTAATTTACTATTCCAACTCCAATCTACATGTAATTAGGGTAGTTGCTGTACACTGAACCTATTTAATTAACTATTCCAACTCCAATCTACATTTAATTAGGGTAGGTGCTGGACACTGAACCTATTTAATTTACTATTCCAACTCCAATCTACATTTAATTAGGGTAGGTGCTGGACACTGAACCTATTGAATTTACTATTCTAACTCCAATCTACATTTAATTAGGGTAGTTGCTGGACACTGAACATATTTAATTAACTATTCCAACTCCAATCTACATTTAATTAAGGTAGGTGCTGGACACTGAACCTAGTTAATTTACTATTCCAACTCCAATCTACATTTAATTAGAGTAGGTGCTGGACACTGAACCTATTTAATTTACTATTCCAAATCCAATCTACATTTAATTAGGGCAGATGCTGGACACTGAACCTATTTAATTTACTATTCCAACTCCAATCTACATTTAATTAGGGCAGGTGCTGAACACTGAACCTATTTAATTAACTATTCCAACTCCAATCTACATTTAATTAGGGTAGGTGCTGGACACTGAACCTATTTATTTAAGTATTCCAACTGTAATCTACATTTAATTAGTGTAGGTGCTGGACACTGAACCTATTTAATTAACTATTCCAACTCCAGTCTACATTTAATTAGGGTAGGTGCTGGACACTGAACCTATTTAATTAACTATTCCAACTTCAATCTACATTTAATTAGGGTAGGTGCTGGACACCAACCTACTTAATTAACTATTCCAACTCCAATCTACATTTAATTAGGGTAGGTGCTGGACACTGAACCTATTGAATTTACTATTCTAACTCCAATCTACATTTAATTAGGGTAGTTGCTGGACACTGAACATATTTAATCAACTATTCCAACTCCAATCTACATTTAATTAAGGTAGGTGCTGGACACTGAACCTACTTAATTTACTATTCCAACTCCAATCTACATTTAATTAGAGTAGGTGCTGGATACTGAACCTATTTAATTTACTATTCCAAATCCAATCTACATTTAATTAGGGTAGGTGCTGGACACTGAACCTATTTAATTAACTATTCCATATCCAATCTACATTTAATTAGGGTAGGTGCTGGACACTGAACCTATTTAAATTACTATTCCAACTCCAATCTACATTTAGTTAGGGTAGGTGCTGGACACTGAACCTATTTAATTAAATATTCCAACTCCAATCTACATTTAATTAGAGTAGGTGCTTGTCACTGAACCTATTGAATTTACTGTTCCAACTCCAATCTACATTTAATTAGGGTAGTTGCTGGACACTGAACCTATTTAATTTACTATTCCAACTCCAATATACATGTAATTAGGGTAGTTGCTGGACACTAAACCTATTTAATTAACTATTCCAACTCCAATCTACATTTAATTAGGGTAGGTGCTGGACACTGAACCTATTTAATTTACTATTCCAACTCCAATCTACATTTAATTAGGGTAGGTGCTGGACACTGAACCTATTAAATTTACTATTCTAACTCCAATCTACATTTAATTAGGGTAGTTGCTGGACACTGAACCTATTTAATTTACTATTCCAACTCCAATCTACATTTAATTAGGGTAGTTGCTGGACACTGAACCTATTTAATTAACTATTCCAACTCCAATCTACATTTAATAAGGTAGGTGCTGGACACTGAACCTACTTAATTTACTATTTTAACTCCAATCTACATTTAATTAGAGTAGGTGCTGGACACTGAACCAATTTAATTTACTATTCCAACTCCAATCTACATTTAATTAGAGTAGGTGCTGGACACTGAACCTATTTAATTAACTATTCCAACTCCAATCTACATTTAATTAGGGTAGGTGCTGGACACTGAACCTATTTAATTAACTATTCCAACTCCTATCGACATTTAATTAGGGTAGGTGCTGGTCACTGAACCTATTGAATTTACTATTCCAACTCCAATCTACATTTAATTAGGGTAGTTGCTGGACACTGAACCTATTTAATTAACTATTCCAACTCCAATCTACATTTAATTAGGGTAGGTGCTTGGACACTGAACCTATTTAATTTACTATTCCAACTCCTATCTACATTTAATTAGGGTAGGTGCTGGACACTGAACCTATTTATTTAAGTATTCCAACTGTATTCTACACATTTAATTAGTGTAGGTGCTGGACACTGAACCTATTTAATTAACTATTCCATATCCAATCTTCATTTAGTGAGGGTAGGTGCTGGACACTGAACCTATTTAAATTACTATTCCAACTCCAATCTACATTTAGTTAGGGTAGGTGCTGGACACTGAACCTATTTAATTAAATATTCCAATTCCAATCTACATTTAATTAGAGTAGGTGCTTGTCACTGAACCTATTGAATTTACTATTCCAACTCCAATCTACATTTAATTAGGGTAGTTGCTGGACACTGAACCTATTTAATTTACTATTCCAACTCCAATCTACATGTAATTAGGGTAGTTGCTGTACACTGAACCTATTTAATTAACTATTCCAACTCCAATCTACATTTAATTAGGGTAGGTGCTGGACACTGAACCTATTTAATTTACTATTCCAACTCCAATCTACATTTAATTAGGGTAGGTGCTGGACACTGAACCTATTGAATTTACTATTCTAACTCCAATCTACATTTAATTAGGGTAGTTGCTGGACACTGAACATATTTAATTAACTATTCCAACTCCAATCTACATTTAATTAAGGTAGGTGCTGGACACTGAACCTACTTAATTTACTATTCCAACTCCAATCTACATTTAATTAGAGTAGGTGCTGGACACTGAACCTATTTAATTTACTATTCCAAATCCAATCTACATTTAATTAGGGCAGGTGCTGGACACTGAACCTATTTAATTTACTATTCCAACTCCAATCTACATTTAATTAGGGCAGGTGCTGAACACTGAACCTATTTAATTAACTATTCCAACTCCAATCTACATTTAATTAGGGTAGGTGCTGGACACTGATCCTATTTATTTAAGTATTCCAACTGTAATCTACATTTAATTAGTGTAGGTGCTGGACACTGAACCTATTTAATTAACTATTCCAACTCCAGTCTACATTTAATTAGGGTAGGTGCTGGACACTGAACCTATTTAAATAACTATTCCAACTTCAATCTACATTTAATTAGGGTAGGTGCTGGACACCAACCTACTTAATTAACTATTCCAACTCCAATCTACATTTAATTAGGGTAGTTGCTGGACACTGAACCTATTTAATTTACTATTCCAACTCCAATCTGCATTTAATTAGAGCAGGTGCTGGACACTGAACCTATTTAATTAACTATTCCAACTCCAATCTACATTTAATTAGGGTAGGTGCTGGACACTGATCCTATTTATTTAACTATTCCAACTCCTATCTACATTTAATAAGGGTAGGTGCTGGTCACTGAACCTATTGAATTTACTATTCTAACTCCAATCTACATTTAATTAGGGTAGTTGCTGGACACTGAACCTATTTTATTTACTATTCCAACTCCAATCTACATTTAATTAGGGTAGGTGCTGGACACTGAACCTATTTAATTTACTATTCCAACTCCTATCTACATTTAATTAGGGTAGGTGCTGGACACTGAACCTATTAATTTAAGTATTCCAAATGTAATCTACATTTAATTAGTGTAGGTGCTGGACACTGAAGCTATTTAATTAACTATTCCATATCCAATCTACATTTAATTAGGGTAGGTGCTGGACACTGAACCTTTTTAAATTACTATTCCAACTCCAATCTACATTTAGTTAGGGTAGGTGCTGGACACTGAACCTATTTAATTAAATATTCCAACTCCAATCTACATTTAATTAGAGTAGGTGCTTGTCACTGAACCTATTGAATATACTATTCCAACTCCAATCTACATTTAATTAGGGTAGTTGCTGGACACTAAACCTATTTAATTTACTATTCCAACTCCAATCTACATGTAATTAGGGTAGTTGCTGGACACTGAACCTATTTAATTAACTATTCCAACTCCAATCTACATTTAGTTGGGGTAGGTGCTGGACACTGAACCTATTTAATTTACTATTCCAACTCCAATCTACATTTATTTAGGGTAGGTGCTGGACACTGAACCTATTTAATTAACTATTCCAACTCCAATCTACATTTAATTAGGGTAGGTGCTGGACACTGAACCTATTTAATTTACTATTCCAACTCCTATGTACATTTAATTAGGGTAGGTGCTGGACACTGAACCTATTTATTTAAGTATTCCAACTGTATTCTACACATTTAATTAGTGTAGGTGCTGGATACTGAACCTATTTAATTAACTATTCCATATCCAATCTTCATTTAATTAGGGTAGGTGCTGGACACTGAACCTATTGAAATTACTATTCCAACTCCAATCTACATTTAGTTAGGGTAGGTTCTGGACACTGAACCTATTTAATTAAATATTCCAACTCCAATCTACATTTAATTAGAGTAGGTGCTTGTCACTGAACCTATTGAATTTACTATTCCAACTCCAATCTACATTTAATTAGGGTAGTTGCTGGACACTGAACCTATTTAATTTACTATTCCAACTCCAATCTACATGTAATTAGGGTAGTTGCTGGACACTGAACCTATTTAATTAACTATTCCAGCTCCAATCTACATTTAATTAGGGTAGGTGCTGGACACTGAACCTATTTAATTTACTATTCCAACTCCAATCTACATTTAATTAGGATAGGTGCTGGACACTGAACCTATTGAATTTACTATTCTAACTCCAATCTACATTTAATTAGGGTAGTTGCTGGACACTGAACATATTTAATTAACTATTCCAACTCCAATCTACATTTAATTAAGGTAGGTGCTGGACACTGAACCTACTTAATTTACTATTCCAACTCCAATCTATATTTAATTAGAGTAGGTGCTGGACACTGAACCTATTTAATTTACTATTCCAAATCCAATCTACATTTAATTAGGGCAGGTGCTGGACACTGAATCTATTTAATGTACTATTCCAACTCAAATCTACATTTAATTAGGGCAGGTGCTGAACACTGAACCTATTTAATTAACTATTCCAACTCCAATCTACATTTAATTAGGGTAGGTGCTGGACACTGAACCTATTTATTTAAGTATTCCAACTGTAATCTACATTTAATTAGTGTAGGTGCTGGACACTGAACCTATTTAATGAACTATTCCAACTCCAGTCTACATTTAATTAGGGTAGGTGCTGGACACTGTACCTATTTAATTAACTATTCCAACTTCAATCTACATTTAATTAGGGTAGGTGCTGGACACTGACCTATTTAACTAACTATTCCAACTCCAATCTACATTTAATTAGGGTAGGTGCTGGACACTGAACCTATTTAATTTACTATTCCAACTCCAATCTACATTTAATTAGAGTAGGTGCTGGAAACTGAACCTATTTAATTAACTATTCCAACTCCAATCTACATTTAATTAGGGTAGGTGCTGGACACTGAACCTATTTAATTAACTATTCCAACTCCTATCTACATTTAATTAGGGTAGGTGCTGGTCACTGAACCTATTGAATTTACTATTCCAACTCCAATCTACATTTAATTAGGGTAGTTGCTGGACACTGAACCTATTTTATTTACTATTCCAACTCCAATCTACATTTAATTAGGGTAGGTGCTGGACACTGAACCTATTTAATTTACTATTCCAACTCCTATCTACATTTAATTAGGGTAGGTGCTGGACACTGAACCTATTAATTTTTAGTATTCCAAATGTAATCTACATTTAATTAGTGTAGGTGCTGGACACTGAAGCTATTTAATTAACTATTCCATATTCAATCTACATTTAATTAGGGTAGGTGCTGGACACTGAACCTATTTAAATTACTATTCCAACTCCAATCTACATTTAATTAGGGTAGGTGCTGGACACTGAACCTATTTAATTAAATATTCCAACTCCAATCTACATTTAATTAGAGTAGGTGCTTGTCACTGAACCTATTGAATTTACTATTCCAACTCCAATCTACATTTAATTAGGGTAGTTGCTGGACACTGAACCTATTTAATTTACTATTCCAACTCCAATCTACATGTAATTAGGGTAGTTGCTGGACACTGAACCTATTTAATTAACTATTCCAACTCCAATCTACATTTAATTGGGGTAGGTGCTGGACACTGAACCTATTTAATTTACTATTCCAACTCCAATCTACATTTAATTAGGGTAGATGCTGGACACTGAACCTATTTAATTTACTATTCCAACTCCAATCTACATTTAATTAGAGTAGGTGCTGGACACTGAACCTATTTAATTTACTATTCCAACTCCATTCTACATTTAATTAGGGTAGGTCCTGGACACTGAACCTATTTAATTTACTATTCCAACTCCAATCTACATTTAATTAGAGTAGGTGCTGGACACTGAACCTATTTAATTAACTATTCCAACTCCAATCTACACTTAATTAGAGTAGGTGCTTGTCACTGAACCTATTGAATTTACTATTCCAACTCCAATCTACATTTAATTAGGGTAGTTGCTGGACACTGAACCTATTTAATTAACTATTCCAACTCCAATCTACATTTAATTAGGGTAGGTGCTGGACACTGAACCTATTTAATTTACTATTCCAGCTCCTATCTACATTTAATTAGGGTAGGTGCTGGACACTGAACCTATTTATTTAAGTATTCCAACTGTAATCTACACATTTAATTAGTGTAGGTGCTGGACACTGAACCTATTTAATAAACTATTCCATATCCAATCTTCATTTAATTAGGGTAGGTGCTGGACACTGAACCTATTTAAATTACTATTCCAACTCCAATCTACATTTAGTTAGGGTAGGTGCTGGACACTGAACCTATTTAATTAAATGTTCCAACTCCAATCTACACTTAATTAGAGTAGGTGCTTGTCACTGAACCTATTGAATTTACTATTCCAACTCCAATCTACATTTAATTAGGGTAGTTGCTGGACAATGAACCTATTTAATTTACTATTCCAACTCCAATCTACATGTAATTAGGGTAGTTGCTGGACACTGAACCTATTTAATTAACTATTCAAACTCCAATCTACATTTAATTAGGGTAGTTGCTGGACACTGAACCTATTTAATTTACTATTCCAACTCCAATCTACATTTAATTAGGGTAGTTGCCGGACACTAAACCTATTTAATTAACTATTCCAACTCCAATCTACATTTAATTAAGGTAGGTGTTGGACACTGAACCTACTTAATTTACTATTCCAACTCCAATCTACATTTAATTAGAGTAGGTGCTGGACACTGAACCTATTTAAATTACTATTCCAACTCCAATCTACATTTAATTAGGGCAGGTGCTGGACACTGAACCTATTTAATTTACTATTCCAACTCCAATCTACATTTAATTAGGGCAGGTGCTGAACACTGAACCTATTTAATTAACTATTCCAACTCCAATCTACATTTAATTAGGGTAGGTGCTGGACACTGAACCTATTTAATTTACTATTCCAACTCCTACCTACATTTAATTAGGGTAGGTGCTGGACACTGAACCTATTTATTTTAGTATTCCAACTGTAATCTACATTTAATTAGTGTAGGTGCTGGACACTGAACCTATTTAATTAACTTTTCCATATCCAATCTACATTTAATTAGGGCAGGTGCTGGACACTGAACCTATTTAAATTACTATTCCAACTCCAATCTACATTTAGTTAGGGTAGGTGCTGGACAATGGACCTATTTAATTAAATATTCCAACTCCAATCTACACTTAATTAGAGTAGGTGCTTGTCACTGAACCTATTGAATTTACTATTCCAACTCCAATCTACATTTAATTAGGGTAGTTGCTGGACACTGAACCTGTTTAATTTACTATTCCAACTCCAATCTACATGTAATTAGGGTAGTTGCTGGACACTGAACCTATTTAATTAACTATTCAAACTCCAATCTACATTTAATTAGGGTAGGTGCTGGACACGGAACCTATTTAATTTACTATTCCAACTCCAATCTACATTTAATTAGGGTAGGTGCTGGACACTGAACCTATTGAATTTACTATTCTAACTCCAATCTACATTTAATTAGGGTAGTTGCTGGACATTGAACCTATTTAATTTACTATTCCAACTCCAATCTACATTTAATTAGGGTAGTTGCTGGACACTAAACCTATTTAATTAACAATTCCAACTCCAATCTACATTTAATTAAGGTAGGTGTTGGACACTGAACCTACTTAATTTACTATTCCAACTCCAATCTACATTTAATTAGAGTAGGTGCTGGACACTGAACCTATTTAATTTACTATTCCAACTCCAATCTACATTTAATTAGGGCAGGTGCTGGACACTGAACCTATTTAATTTACTATTCCAACTCCAATCTACATTTAATTAGGGTAGGTGCTGGACACTGAACCTATTTAATTTACTATTCCAACTCCTATCTACATTTAATTAGGGTAGGTGCTGGACACTGAACCTATTTATTTTAGTATTCCAACTGTAATCTACATTTAATTAGTGTAGGTGCTGGACACCGAACCTATTTAATTAACTATTCCATATCCAATCTACATATAATTAGGGTAGGTGCTGGACACTGAACCTATTTAAATTACTATTCCAACCCCAATCTACATTTAGTTAGGGTAGGTGCTGGACACTGAACCTATTTAATTAAATATTCCAACTCCAATCTACATTTAATTAGAGTAGGTGCTTGTCACTTAACCTATTTAATTTACTATTCCAACTACAATCTACATTTAATTAGGGTAGTTGCTGGACACTGAACCTATTTAATTAACTATTCCAACTCATATCTACATTTAATAAGGTAGGTGCTGGACACTGAACCTACTTAATTTACTATTCCAACTCCAATCTACATTTAATTAGAGTAGGTGCTGGACACTGAACCTATTTAATTTATTATTCCAACTCCAATCTACTTTTAATTAGAGTAGGTGCTGGACACTGAACCTATTTAATTAACTATTCCCACTCCAATCTACATTTAATTAGGGTAGGTGCTGGACACTGAACCTATTTAATTAACTATTCCAACTCCTATCTACATTTAATTAGGGTAGGTGCTGTTCACTGAACCTATTGAATTTACTATTCCAACTCCAATCTACATTTAATTAGGGTAGTTGCTGGACACTGAACCTATTTAATTAACTATTCCAACTCCAATCTACATTTAATTAGGGTATGTGCTGGACACTGAACCTATTTAATTTACTATTCCAACTCCTATCAACATTTAATTAGGGTAGGTGCTGGACACTGAACCTATTTATTTAAGTATTCCAACTGTATTCTACACATTTACTTAGTGTAGGTGCTGGACACTAAACCTATTTAATTAACTATTCCATATCCAATCTTCATTTAATTAGGGTAGGTGCTGGACACTGAACCTATTTAAATTACTATTCCAACTCCAATCTACATTTAGTTAGGGTAGGTGCTGGACACTGAACCTATTTAATTAAACATTCCAACTCCAATCTACATTTAATTAGAGTAGGTGCCTGTCACTGAACCTATTGAATTTACTATTCCAACTCCAATCTACATTTAATTAGGGTAGTTGCTGGACACTGAACCTATTTAATTTACTATTCCAACTCCAATCTACATGTATTTAGGGTAGTTACTGGACACTGAACCTATTAAATTAACTATTCCAACTCCAATCTACATTTAATTAGGGTAGGTGCTGGACACTGAACCTATTTAATTTACTATTCCAACTCCAATCTACATTTAATTAGGGTAGGTGCTGGACACTGAACCTATTGAATTTACTATTCTAACTCCAATCTACATTTAATTAGGGTAGTTGCTGGACACTGAACCTATTTAATTAACTATTCCAACTCCAATCTACATTTAATTAAGGTAGGTGCTGGACACTGAACCTACTTAATTTACTATTCCAACTCCAATCTACATTTAATTAGAGTAGGTGCTGGACACTGAACCTATTTAATTTACTATTCCAAATCCAATCTACATTTAATTAGGGCAGGTGCTGGACACTGAACCTATATAATTTACTATTCCAACTCCAATCTACATTTAATTAGGGCAGGTGCTGAACACTGAACCTATTTAATTAACTATTCCAACTCCAATCTACATTTAATTAGGGTAGGTACTGGACACTGAACCTATTTAATTTACTATTTTAACTCCTATCTACATTTAATTAGGGTAGGTGCTGGACACTGAACCTATTTATTTAAGTATTCCAACTGTAATCTACATTTAATTAGTGTAGGTGCTGGACACTGAACCTATTTAATTAACTATTCCATATCCAATCTACATTTAATTAGGGTAGGTGCTGGACACTGAACCTATTTCAATTACTATTCCAACTCCAATCTACATTTAGGTAGGGTAGGTGCTGGACACTGAACCTATTTAATTAAATATTAAAACTCCAATCTACATTTAATTAGAGTAGGTGCTTGTCACTGAACCTATTGAATTTACTGTTCCAATTCCAATCTACATTTAATTAGGGTAGTTGCTGGACACTGAACCTATTTAATTTACTACTCCAACTCCAATCTAAATGTAATTAGGGTAGTTGCTGGACACTGAACCTGTTTAATTAACTATTCCAACTCCAATCTACATTTAATTAGGGTAGGTGCTGGACACTGAACCTATTTAATTTACTATTCCAACTCCAATCTACATTTAATTAGGGTAGGTGCTGGACACTTAACCTATTGAATTTACTATTCCAACTCCAATCTACATTTAATTAGAGT
The DNA here is from genome assembly GCF_964261635.1 of Lissotriton helveticus. Taxonomy (NCBI): domain Eukaryota; kingdom Metazoa; phylum Chordata; class Amphibia; order Caudata; family Salamandridae; genus Lissotriton; species Lissotriton helveticus. The sequence continues at coordinate 306,898,207 of NC_136063.1, read as the reverse complement.
AGGTGCTGGACACTGAACCTATTTAATTTACTATTTCAACTCCAATCTACATTTAATTAGGGCAGGTGCTGGACACTGAACCTATTTAATTTACTATTCCAACTCCAATCTACATTTAATTAGGGCAGGTGCTGGACACTGAACCTATTTAATTTACTATTCCAACTCCAATCTACATTTAATTAGGGTAGGTGCTGGACACTGAACCTATTTAATTTACTATTCCAACTCCAATCTACATTTAATTAGAGTAGGTGCTGGACACTGAACCGTTTTAATTTACTATTCCAACTCCAATCTACATTTAATTAGGGCAGGTGCTGGACACTGAACCTATTTAATTTACTATTCCAACTCCAATCTACATTTAATTAGGGTAGATGCTGGACACTGAACCTATTTATATACTATTCCAACTGCAATCTACATTTAATTAGGGCAGGTGCTAAACACTGAACCTATTTAATTTACTATTCCATCTCCAATCAACATTTAATTAGGGTAGGTGCTGGACACTGAACCTATTTAATTTACTATTCCAACTCCAATCTACATTAAATTAGAGTAGGTGCTGTACACTGAACCTATTTAATTTATTATTCCAACTCCAATCCACATTTAATTAGGGCAGGTGCTGGACACTGAACCTATTTAAATTACTATTCCAACTCCAATCTACATTTAATTAGGGTAGGTGCTGGACACTGAACCTATTTAATTAAATATTCCAACTCCAATCTACATTTAATTAGAGTAGGTGCTGGACACTGAACCTATAGAATTTACTATTCCAACTCCAATCTACATTTAATTAGGATATTAGCTGGACAATGAACATATTTAATTTACTATTCAAACTCCAATCTACATCTATTTAGGGTAAGTGCAGTGAACTCTAACTATGTAGATTTGTGTTATTAAGTCCCCACCCGTATCCCCTATAAAACAAAAATTCCACTCATAAACAGTTATAAGTAAATGTAAATTAAAATTTCACAAATATTAATCTAATTTTTAAATGTATATTCATATTTCTATATTATTATTTAACTAAATATTAACATCTCTATATTAATATTATAACCACTCCCCAACCTTATCCCATTAAACACAATAATCCACGGTGAAATTTAAATATTCATTTAATACTTTCCAAAAATAATATCAGAAATTTTAATTTGTAATTCAAATAATTAATTTCGACATTCATATTTTTTATTTGTAATTTCCTTTAAAAAATGTTTTTTTATAAATATTTTTTTAAAACACCACCCTTATCCCCTATGAACTCAACCTCCCGCTCCAACAAATTGTAAAAAATTTCTATTTTCTAAAAACATTTATCAAAATATAAAATTTGCTTTTTGAATTCTATTAAACTAATTTACAAAATATATTTTTTTATGTAAAACATTTTAATACACTCACCACCCTTATGCCCTAGAAACCCAACATCCAGCTCCAAAAAATTAAATAGATTTTCAAATTTCCTATTTATAAAAAAAAGTCATATTTCAATTTTTTAATTTCTAATTATAATTTTTAAATTTATATCTAGTTATTTTTAAATTTCTTAATTTATATATCTAATACACTCCCCACCCTGATCCCCTATAAACCCAACATCCCACTCCTAAAATTTTTATTGAATTTCTAAATTCTAATTTCATATTTAAATTATTAATTTTCATATTTCACATTTAAAATTTAGAAATCTATTTTGTATCAAAAATTGTGAATAAAAATATATTTTATTTTATATTTTTCATACACTCCCCACCCTTATCCCCTATAAACCCAACATCCCGCTCCAAAATTTTTTATACATTTTCTATTTTCAAATTTCATATTTCAAATTTTTAATTTCATATTTAAAATTTAAAATTTCGAAATCTATTTTATCTAAATATTTTTGCAAAAAAAATTATTTAATTTATATTTTTCATACACTCCCCACCCTTATCCCCTATAAACCCAACATCTCGCTGCTAAAAATTTCATGTATTTTCTATTTTCATTTTTCATATTTAAATTTTATAATTTCATATTTCAAATTTTAAATTTCGGAATCTATTTTATATAAATGTATTTGCAAAATAATAATATTAAAATTTCTATTTTTCATACACTCCCCACCCTTATCCCCTATAAACCCAACATCCCGCTCCTAAAATTTTTATTTTTTTTCTAATTTCATATTTCTAATTTCTAATATTTAATTTCGCATTCTATTTTCTATAAATTATTTTTTTACATTAATATTTTTAATATTTATATTTTTAATACACTCCCCACCCTTTTCCCCTATAAACCCAACATCCCGCTCCTAAAATTTATAATACTTTATATAAATATTTTATATTATAATTAAACATTATAGCAAATTTATATAACATTTTTTATTAATAATATATTAAACACATATATTTTAAAATGTCGATATTTTGACATTTCGACGTTATATATGTCGATATTTCTATCATCGACATCACTTATCTCGATATTATTAACTATACATTCCTATGGATATTTTTAACAACGATATTTAGTATACCGATATTTCTTACCTTCGATGTTTCAAACTCAATATTAGTGCAAATTGACATTGTTAACTCGATATTTTGACTGTGCACCCCCCGTCACAACCAACAAAGCACAACGCACCCTGACGCAGGACCTAACATTATGTTCTCGCAGTTCCGCATGGAGCCAACAGTGCAATGCAATTTGACGCAGGATCTCACTTCGCGACCCTCATAGCTCCTCATACGTAGTGCAATGCAACTCGATGCTGGACCCTGCAGCCCATCGGAACCACTGTTGCATGATAAATCCTCAGTGAGGAACTTGCATGGCTCCTCTGGATTGCCGCTGTGTGACACAGCCCTCCACATCCAGGTGTTTGGCTATATTTCTCACCGGGCCTAACTTGCCCCTCGTAGTTGACCATTTTCCAATGCGGTTAGCCTGAACTTTCAACTTTGTCCCAGTGTGGCACGACCAGATAATCACAGATGCCACTTTTTGCTTCTAAGCACTATTTTTACTTCAATCTTTAAAATGCCATATCTCTGATTCTACTAATTGGATTTTTGTTGGATTGATTTTAAAGAATTTATTAGAATTTGCAATTAAACTTTACACATTACCTGTAAGTTACGCCTGACAGCTTTTTTGCCAACCAGAGGGTTAAGCACAGGTTAATTTAGTGACTTAAGTGGTTCATCCTGATGGGTGCTGTAGCTGTTGCTTGACCAAATAAATACATGAAATTAGTTCTTGAATGGGGGGATCAGCAACTAATGCCTCAAGCAGAAAGATTCAGAGCTCATGTAGGTAATTTCCACGTAGGCTACATTTTCGTCCCATGGGTCAGAGAAAATGCTAGCCAACAGATTCCTATACATAGCTAGTAGGCTGGTGCAAATGAGACATGTCTATTGTGCAGATTGATTTGTGAGATGAGGGTGACAGATCGGGTGGTTAAAGTCCCTATTTCAACACAGGAAATGAGGGATAAATGGAGCCCACGGGCAGTCAGAGGGAGGAGTGATTTGGAATTTACATTTGGAGTTAGCAAAGGGCATTGGAGCTGGTGAGGTAGAGAATTCCTGGGGAAGGATACCTGAAGCAGAGTAGAGAAGGCTGTCCCTAGCTTTCACAGACTGGACCGTAAATTGGCTTGTGTACCTGGGGAACAAGAGAGGGTAGGAAGAGAGGGCAAGAGAAAGAGAGAGAGAGAGAGAGAGTTCTCCTACAAGAAGGTAGTAAATATAGGGTTCACATTCAGAAAACAAATGGGGAAGGGAGGGATTTGGTCTTGGTGCTGGGGTGTACATTGGCATAAAGGTGTGTGTGTGGGGGGGTGCATTAAAAGGGGTGTCACAAAGTTAAATTTTTCATTTTAATTCACAAAGGAATCTTTTCTCCCCAATGCAGAAAAAAGTGCATCCAACTTGGTATGAAAGTAAAACTAGAAATTTATAGACGCTGGACCTTTAGGCCAAGGTCAATAGACTTAGGTTGTTAGAACATGGACGGTCCTCTGACTTGGGTTTGAGGACCATCCACAAACTAAACCTTAAAACTAAGTACATCCTATTGAATGGGAGAGCTTTTTGTATATGTCATTCATTTCAGGCCGGACCTCTTTGATTGGCTGGCCTCAAGAGAACACTTTCTCTTGCAGTAGATGTTTAGGAGGCTGCGGGGAAAGAAGAAGCTGAATGCACATCAGGTCACAAGCAATTTATATGACCAAAATCCAAGCAAGGGTACGAGAGGACACTACTTCTTTCTCACTTGCACCATGAGAAAATGCTTCAAGTCCAAGTTTGAAAGGAGGTGTGCACAGTGGCACCAGAAGGGATTTGAGATCTTACCAACAAGGTCAAAGAGACTGCATGGTTGCTGGTGGCAGATTGGGTGCAGGGACTGGCCCTGTGTCCAGGTCCTGCATCAACACTTCACTATGAACAGAGGAAGATCGTCAAAGTTGAAGGTTGGCCACCTGCAGAGTGTTGGGCCTAGGGCTTTGTTTGAGGCTAGGCTGTTTGGCTAACCTCTACTGTGCATGGCCAGAGCCTGTGCAAAGCTGGGGGTTGGCTGTCTGCCATGGGTTGAACACAAGGCCTGGCTTATGACCAGCAACTTCAGCCAACCTTCACTGCACACTACTAACAGTCCTGCGATTCTGTTCTTTACACCACGCATTTGTTCTTCACTCCATGTAATACAAAGCTAAGATTTTAAGGAATAGATTGTTTTCTTGTACAGGAACATTTTGTAGCGTTTCTGTTTCCTGTTTTTCAGATTTTTTAGCTTTTTGGCTAATCTGTACTGGAATTTCATTCACCCCTTTTCATGTTTCGGCCTCAGGTGTATCATGGTCAGATTTAAATTTATTGGCTCATGGAGGATGAATGAAAATTCCAAAGTAACTGAATCTTTGGTGTGTTTTTCTGGTTCCATTGGCACCCCAAAGCAATCCACATCTTCCTCTGTAGAAGCAGAGGATGGTCCTGGGATTTCCTCTTGTGCTCTCTCTTCATGGCTAACTTGTGAAATGCAGCTGTGACCATCAGTATCACCTGACAACATCACCAGCTTTTCTGAATTGATAGATGTGCTCCTGTTGCTAAGGAACAGGCAGTTATTGATGTAGTGAAAGGATATATCAACCAATTAAAACCTCAGAATACTTTGACACAATGTTAGTGGTGTTTGTTTTAAAGCTGCGTACTTCAGAAGGAGACCTGCTCTCTTAACTTGGCATACCAAATCCACGAACTTGAGTTTGAGTTCATTTTTTGAAAGTTTGAGTTCAATAGGAATGCACTTCCCTCAATACAGTCAGACGCCAGCCTACAACTAATCAGAGAACTGAGTGGGTACGCAATGTAGTTCTTACATTTGAAACAGCACACAAATGTATCTCGTTTGAGCGGTTCAGCAGAGTATGCCTTATGTGTTCAAGGCTTTTATAGTCTGCAAGCTCTGTACAGGATCCTGCAAACTTCAAAAGAGGGCTCAGTATGGGTTTATGGGTTTTATAGTTTGCAAATTCAATGAAGAGTCCATGAACTTTGGGTCGCGTTTTCAGGCTCCTGTCCCTTTTGGGGTCGGTTAACACATTTTTTTCTTTACTTTTTTAAACTTTGGGTCTCCTGGCCTAGGATTAGTTGCCTGCATGGGCCCACTTTTGCCTCGTATGTAACCTATTTTATGTCATTTGAAACAAAAATATTTCTACTGTGATCAGCCAATTAGAACATCAGGGTTCCCCAAACCTAGTTATGAGTTTGCAGACCCCAAAAGGATGATCGGAGGAAAAGTTCCCCCAGTAGGGTGGTTTAATTTGTTTCATTTGGGTGTGTGAACAATGCTCAAACCCGGCTTTGAGGAGAGTTTCTGAACTAACATTGCGAGATAGCTTGTGGACAAGCCTAGTGTCGAAATGCGTTGGGTTTACAGCTGAAATGTGAATAAACACATCTCTTCAAAGCATCTCAGGGTGTACGTGGTGGTTCTTTTTTGAACAAGGATCGAGAACCTTCTTTTCACAATATGTTACGGGCTTCCACTGGGACAGTCATTCAGAAGATTAATACTGTAACTGATTTTAATGAGCTTAATAATTTAACTCTTCTCTGAAAAAAGTTTTATTAACAAGAGATTTCACAAAAATTAAATGCACTGCCAATAATCGAAATGACAAAAAACTGAACCAGTGATTCACGGCTCGTGAGCTGTTAAGCTGCATCGAGGCCCCAACCATTTTACAGGTCATTCACACACCTTTCATATGTGATACACACAAGACCATTCACACCACCAGGAACAAATCCAACTCATTACAACAGTCACAAAAAGGGACAAGGTACACTCTGCTTGAGAAAGACAGAAAAGACAAATATTCGGCAGGATAACCATCTGGCTAGTCCGGCCTTGCCTGTAAAGGATGCTTATGCGAGTTAAATGAATGACATTATGAGTGCAGTTTTAGTACTGTGCTTTAGTATTACACATTTCTCAAATGTCTGTTCGTGTTCCTCATCAGGCAACATATCACAAATTAGGGACACGTACTTTCACCATAAAAATGGTGGCGTCTGTCGGCGTGATGCACTAATAAACATCCCACTGTATTATATGAAGTAATGAGCTTCCTTTTAAGCCTAGTTCATAGACAAATTAATGAATTTAACAAAATACTCACTTTATAGTTGTGAAGGAATTTTATGGAAAGGAGACGAATCTCACCAAAGAAAACGAATCAAGTGATCCCTGCGCAATGTTCACAATGAGAATATTTCTACTGTCCTGTTGATAACTGTTGACAGAAGGTTAAATCTATCTTGTTTCTGACAGCTTCTCATTTTTGGATACTGAAGCAGTACAGAAACAGGTACATGAAGCAAGTCCCGGACGGGGATGCTAGAATTAAGAACACATTGTTCCACAGATGACAACTCATATACTAGACATATGTGATGTAGGGTTTAAGTTCTGCTAAATCAGCCTAAAACAGAAGTCCCGGATTGCTTCTGCCTTATAAATTATAAACCTTAAGTACATGGCTAACTGTGTATAAACGTAATGTTAGAGCGTCTATATGATTTTAACATATGGCATTTGTCTAACTCAATTTGTAATTACCTCCCATTAAACGCACATGCCTAATGTATCATCTGACTCTCGTTTACGCCCAGCCCACATCCACATTAAATCACTATGCAGTCGGAGGGTTTACATTCCGTTTTTTTGCTCCTGTCTTACTTTCCTATTTCTGCATGGTTTTATGATGACGCTCAGACTTGGCCTTCCTACATTCAGCCCTACTGAGCAGGAAGTGTCATTCTAGACAATTAGCTGGAGAATTTCAGCTATTCTACTCTACATTCTCGCATTGCGGGTGGTCTCTGACTGAAGAGCGGCCACTCGCGGATTTTAACCTCCCTTTTGCTATTGATTTTATTTAGTTGACATTACATTTTTCCTTGGTCCTACCTTGTCCCCATTGCTTGCACGTTAAAAGAGTTAAACCCACCGCTGTTGGGCGGACCTTTTTCCTTGCTTCATTTCCCGGTGTGGATACATCGGTGGCGGACATCTTGGGGCGGTCTGGGCTCATAGCGTGTTCTAGTCGTCAAAAGGACGCTAGAAGCCTTTAAATGGAGGTCACGCTGACGCGCAGCGGATACGCGCAGCGGGAACGCCGGACTAACGCCGGAGTTACGCCAGAGTTCAGCCCGTCTGCGCCCGTCCGCGCGGAGGACGGGTTGGACTCTGGACCATTGCCTCTTCGATCTAAGGTACCTCACTACTATTCTTTATCAGAGTTATTAGCCCTTAAGCCTGACATCTTACCGTGTACCCATAAATTCTCTCCTGATGGTATTCTGAATTCCTCTTGTTGTCATACGTGTGACTCTGTCTACCCCCTATGCTCCCTATATTAGCACATAGGAGCAGCTCCAGCTCCTCTGAGAGTCTAATAATAAAGAAGGGATTTTTGATCAACGCTAGGTCCATCATTAAGAACAATATCGCCTTCAATGAGTTTGTGACAGATAGGAAACCGGAATGGATGTTCGTTACAGAAACTTGGGCTTCTGAGTCTTCTGGCCATGATCTTTTAATGGCTGTCCCTGAAGGGTATAGCCTGTTTCGATATGACAGACCTAGACGTAGAGGAGGTGGACTGGCCATTCTTTGCAGTACTTCCTTGCAATGTACGATTAAACCTCTGTCTTCAGTCTCGGATTCTTTTGAGGCCCTACATTTCTCGATATTATGTGCCCCTTCGGTCTCCTTTTCTGGAATCCTTTTATATAGACCCCCTGGTTCCAGAGCCTCTTTTACTGAGGAACTTCTTAGAATCCTTGAACCTTATTTTGGTAACCCTCGCCTGGCCATTCTTGGGGACTTTAATTTCCATTTGGATAATTTGGGGGACCATGATTCCATCAGGTTGGTGGATGCGCTCGCAGCCTGTGACTGTATCCAACTTGTAAAGACTCCTACACATCGGGCGGGCCACATTTTGGACGGAGTCTTTACCAATGACGAAAGACTATCTGTAGACACTCCGGTGCCCTTAGTGTGGTCTGATAATTTTGCCATCCCTCTTCAGATGGCCTACTCTCTGGAAGGAAAGTCTGATCTTTTCACCTTCGCTAGAGGTCCAAAGAGGAGCTTTAAAAACATCACGAATGATGCTCTTGCACCATTTATAAATAATGACAGCTATTCTGCCTCAGGGGATGTGGATGGAGGAGCCGAACTATTCTTTGATTCGATCGCTATGGCGGTGGATGAACTAGCTCCTTTATCCTATAGATACTCTGCGCGCCGTAAACCTACTGCTCCGTGGTATACGGAATCTCTCAGACTTCTGCGACAGGGCTGTAGAAGACAAGAGAGGAAATGGAGGAAAAATTGGGATCCACAGGATAGGGAACTACATAAGAGATTGCTAGTAGACTATAAGTCTTCTGTTATCAGAGAAAAACAGCAATACTTCACTAATCTCACTACTTCCCTTACCTCCTCTAGGGAGATATTTAAGATCGTTGACTCACTTTGTACCCTTCAGGTGCCGGATCCAGTAGTAGGCTCACAGGAGCTCTGCGACGATATATCAGAGTTCTTCTATAAGAAGATTGATGATATCTATCTGGCCTTGGAAACGCAAAAAAATAATATGGATGACTCCTCTTTTCAAATCCTGAATAGTTTGGAAGCCTGGCCTAGTGACCACGCTAACACCCTAACGGACTTTCCGCCCCTTACTTTGGATGAACTTGACAATCTTCTTGATAGGATTAAATCTTCATCTCCCCTTGATCCGTGCCCTCTGAAAATCCTGAAGGATTGCAGAGCCATTTTGTTGCCACCTCTGCTAGAGGTGATGAATGGCTCTATCACCCAAGGTACCTTCCCTTTACTGTGGAAGAGGGCGATAGTTAAGCCACTACTCAAGAAGCCCACGCTGGACCCGGAACAGTTGAAACATTTTAGACCCATTTCACTGTTACCCGCTCCCGCAAAAATACTTGAGTCCCACCTTAATCGTCATCTTTCTACCTTCCTGGACTCATCTGGGTATCTTGATGGATCCCAACATGGCTTTCGCAAAGTTCATAGTATGGAGTCTGCGTTGACCATGGTGGTAAATAACATCCGTATGAAGGTAGATGCCGGACATACTACGGTGCTGGTCCTTCTGGACCTTACCGCAGCATTTGATACCCTGTCTCCTTCCATCTTAACATCTCGGTTGAGGGAGGCAGGGATCTCCGGTGTGGCTCTTAACCTTCTGTACTCTTTTTTACAACATAGAGAGCAGAGAGTCAAGCTCGGCGAATTTCTCTCCCCTGTCAAATCCCTGCAATGTGGGGTGCCTCAAGGGTCGGCTCTTAGCCCGACCCTATTTAACATTTATGTTGCACCCCTTGCAAGGCTAGTAAAATCTCAGGGGATGGAAGTGGTGTCATACGCCGATGACACTCAAATCATGGTGTCACTAGCCCACTCAGTCTCTACATCCGCCGCCAACTTCAGAATCTGTATGCAGACAGTATCTGACTGGATGCTTCAGAATTCTTTGAAGTTGAACGGCGACAAAACAGAGATCCTGGTCTTTGGCAAGGACCAGGATATCTGGTCTACTGAGTGGTGGCCGTCTGCGCTGGGAACCTGTCCTTCTCCTTCCCAGTCAGCCAGAAATCTCGGCGTAATTTTTGACACCTCGCTGTCTATGACTCTACAGGTTAATCGCACGGTTGCTACCTGCTGGGGGGTCATAAAAATACTCAGGAGAATTCTTCACATCTTTCTCTCCCAGCTCGGAAGCAGATAGTAGTGGCATTGGTGGGCTCCAGGTTGGACTACTGCAATGCACTCTATGCAGATGCCAACAAGGGGCTCACCCAGCGGCTACAAATTGTACAAAAGTCCTAGCACTTCCCAATACTTCCTCTGCCACTATGGCTAGAAAGACTCTTCACTGGCTCCCTATTCAACTGAGGATCTCGTTTAAAATTCTTTGCCTAGCTTATAGAGCTCTGTCCGAAAGATCTATGCATCCTTTAAGCGCTCTGCTTACTCCTTACCAGCCTGGGAGAGCGCTTAGATCTGCTGAGATGAACCTGTTGGTCGTTCCTCGAGCCAAAAGAGCACGATGGGGAGATAGGGCATTCTCCATTGTTGCTCCAAAGCTGTGGAACTCTCTCCCCCAAGACATTAAGACTCAGCCCTCTCTTTCCTCTTTTAAAAAGGCGCTCAAAACCTGGTGTTTCGTCAAGGCCTACCCTCAATAGTTGTACTTTGAACAGCTGGTACCGTTTGGTTATGCGCCTTGACGCCCATTGGGCTTAGTTGCGCCATAGAAATTGAAGAAAAAAAAAAAGAGTGCTCCACTGCTCTCCAAGTACACTCGTGCTATCTAAATACGAACATAGTAACACAACACAACCCTTCTTCTAGGACAAAGTGCTACTTAACTTACAGTTGAAATAGTGAACCACATATACTCTGAAATACACGTCATCTTAACCTCTCATTCGCGTGGGTGCACTGGCTCGTCATTAAGCAAGATTATGTTCATCGGCACAGATTTACTAAGATTTTCCAATGGGGGTGCGTGGCGCAGCCAAAACCAAAACCCATTGAAGCATTTTTATTAAACCACACAAATTCGATTTGCAGAGCTTTGCAGGGCTGAGTAAATACTAAGTAACACAATGCACCGCATAGCGCTACCTTGCATAATTACATTGCATCGGTAGGAGCTACATGGGGGGAGAATGAACGTTCCTGTGAATTTACCCATGTATTTTGATACAAACCGAGATATGCAAAGACTGGTAAACCTTGAGTTGCTCCAAAAGGATGTTCCTACCTGACAGGCCTAACAAAAATTATTTTATTTTGATTGCTTACTATTTCTATGTGAGCTGTGTTCTGTCACACACATAGAAAGAAGAATAGCCTCTGATGGATACCTTCCAGCACAAAAGCAATCCTGCCTGTAAAGCAGGTGCCTTGGCACCATTTTATAAGTGTGCCTGCATTGTTGCTAGGCGGCCTGAGGTGCGCCAAGGCTATGAGAAAGCTGAAGGGCTCCATGTCTTAGTAGATATGGCGCATTTCAGCTCTCTAAGTTTCACACAACACAGTTACCTTGCTTGCTGTGTTGCAATGAATGAAAGGTTACTAGATCAACTTGTACTAGATTATTTTCTCTTTAAATGTGGAATAAATATGGCGGCCAGCAACCTGACCCCGTTGACGCTTTTGCATCTCTTATCACTTTTTGGATTACAATATTTTTGCAGAGTTTTTGAGTGCTGGGGCCTTCATTATGCAGCACAGAAATGGTGGATATATTTATTTTGTTTTATTTAAAGTGTTACCTCTTTTAAGATTGTTGCTTTGTTCACTGTGATTTTGTGGTTCATCTTATGTACTCGTATCAATTTTAATTAATTGACACAAAATAAAGTCAATTACAATATAAATATTTATTCACTAAAAAAAACAAATATTTTAGAAACAACGTAACATTTTAAACTAAAAAATCTACAGAAATTCAGCAGTTATCTCTAGAAACTAATTCATGCCCTATGGTAACTATAGCTCGCACCCCATCATGCACAGTCTTGTCATCAATAATGTAATGTCAAATGTTGCAGTAATGGGATCAATGATGTCATAGAACATGTCACGAGTGATGTAATAAAACGGGGTAATTAGCTGTGCATGCAGAAAAGGCGAGTTATTGTTACTTTAGGGCAAACCTTTTAATTACCAGAGAGAACTATAACTGGTGAATTTCAGTGTTTTTTTGGTTTAAAACATTATGTTGTTTTTGAAATATTCACGTAACTATTGCCTTAGGTTTATTCATTTAATCTCTACAGTGTTTTAAGCGTAAAGTAATGTTTTACTACCTTACGTAAACCAACCCCTGGCTGTGCATGACTGAATATGCGAGACAGGTGGTTCACATTTGGCAGCCGCCATACCCTGAGGCCAATTTGTCAAAAAGTTTGGAGTGTGTGCAGTTCTCACCCCTGAATCTTTGCAGGCCTCATCCGCTGGTGACCATTTTTTTTTTATTAGGAAGGGATTGTGTGGGCCCTTCCCCAAGCCTTTGCAGGCCCCGGAGAACCAATTGCTGAGGCCCTCATTTGTTTGATTAAGGGAAAAAGGAACGGCCCCCTCCTCAACCCTCTTGAGGTCTGAGGGACCTGGAGCTTTTTTTCATAAGGGAAGGGGTCCCACTGCCTCCCTCCCCGAGCCACTGCTGGCCATGGCTCTTTTTAACTAAGCAGAGCGGGGCAGGCAGCATCCTCCTTGAGCCACTATGGGTCCCAGAGACCACATCCCCTGGGCTGCCCTTTTCTGTTAGGGGGGTGCACAGCCCCCTCCCAAGCACCTATGAGCCGTGGAGACCCCATGCCCTGGGGTCATCTTTTTAATAAGGGGTCCATCACAAGCCAATAGTGGCTCAGGGACACCTTTCCTTAGGCCTTAGGAGCCCCTGGGTGGGTGTCTCAGTGCTTACCTGGGGCACACACCAAACAGTATGCTGGGGGCAGTGGGAGGGGCCTCAGAGCGTCTGCAGCCCACCAGCTCCGTTTCTTGAGCCACTATGTGCCCCCGGGATCTTATCTCCCTGGGCTGTCCTTTTTTATTAAGAGTAAGGGTGCCCAGCCCCCTCCGTGACCACTCTTTGCTCTGTGGACCCCATACTGTGGGGCCATCTTTTTTCAATGCTAGTGTGGTGCACAGAACCCTCCCTGAGCCAATAGTGGCCAGGGACCCCATCCCTTAGGGCTGCTCCCGGGTGTGTGCCCAGGTGCTCACCCGTTGCACTGAACAAACAGTACATTGGAGGGCTGTGGAAGAACACTCAGGGCCCCTATGTCCCTGCAGACTCCCCACATGCATACATCCCAGGTGCTGTGGAAGCTGGCAATGCTCCCTCCCTGCTCCTGCCCACCGGGAGCAGCTGTTTGTGCTTGCTCTTGCTGGGTGGGAGCAATCTGGGTTTCCTTGCCACAAGGGCATGAGCAGAGAAAGAAAAGCCTGCTCCCACCCAATGTGAGCATTTTCAAAGCTCACGCCAGGTGGGAGCATATTTGCGCTCTCTACCCACTCTCCTGTGGGGAGGGAAACTACTGTACCTAGGGAGTGGGCTCTCCAGGACACAGTGTATGAGCGGGCCCTGGTGGTGGAGTCTGGGGTGCCTTTAAAGGCTCGAGACAGGGGGATGCAACCCCCTCCCCATACTTACACGATGGCTCCAGACGATGGGGACTCCAGGGTTTGCTCAGGGAGGATGTCCTTGCAACCCCATTCCGTATTTATATGCATGTCAGGCCCGGGGATGGGGTTCCCAGGGATTATACTGGCTCAGGAAAGGGAGCCACACACCCTCTTCCTTTTTTTAAAGAAGCCTCCAGCCTAGCGAGGAGGGTCACATGCCCTCCCCTTTGTATTTCATGGAAGACCACGGCTACCATTACATAGTTTTTTTAAATACTATGTAATCACATGGAGTCCAGCAGAACTCCAGAAGGATCGAGGCTTATTTAAAAAAATATATATTATGGACTCAGGGTCGGTCCCACTGCCCCCCCAATGCCTAGGGAAGATAGAGTATCCCTACCCTACCCCCCCCCCCATATTACTTATTTGAATTAAACTAACTCTGAACAGGGGACTAAGGGAAAGATGTATAAATACTTTTTGGGTTCACCAAAGAGCATATTAGCAAAAACGCTTTTGTTAAATGTTCAAATTACCGAATCGTAAATTGGGAGTGCCATTTGGTATTAGGAAGGGTTGTGTGTAGTGCGTCCCTTCCTAATACTGAATTGCAGTGGTATGTGTGAATGTTTTGTGGCTTAATTGCGGTCGCAAAACATCCCCCTTTGCAATGGCCCCACAGACCACTGCCTACTCTTAAATGAAAAGAAAACTTTTAATTTTCCTTTTTGAAACGCATCCTGTTTTCCTTTATGAAAGCGAGCGGCATTTAAAAAAATAAAGATTAGAGGTCTGCTGACCCCAGCAGGCCACCATTCTCAATGGGTCACAAACCGAGACCCACCTCATTAATACTCATGAGGTAGGTCTATTTGCGACCCACTGGGAATCGCAAAATGTGTAATCCACACATTTGTATATGGGTGTTTGTGATTACCAAATAGTGATCCCTAATATTTCAAAACTACTGACAAATTTACACCAAATCACAAAAAGCACCTGAACCAAGATCTAGCTTCCTGCCATATTTGGTGTAATTCCGTGGAAAATGCATGGGGATTTTTCGTGAGGTGATCCCCCTGGTAATAAAATATAACTTTATGTTTAAAACAACAATAGAAATTCACTGAAAGCAACCCAACTAATTGTACCATTATAATAAGGAACGATAATCATATCTTACATAACTTTTCAAATGTATAAAACCAATAAAAATTCACCAGTTATATTTATCCTAAGTATGTATAAATCCTGCCCTAGAGTAACTATAACTTGCACCCTCGCCATGCACTGCTTATGACCTCACACATGACATCATTGATAGCATCAGCGCAGCATTTGAAATGACATCACTGATGAAATACTATGCATGATGGGAGTGTGACTCATACTTACTAAAAGGCATGAGCAATAGATATTTGAGATAACTCTGATAAATTCCAGTGGGTTTGATCATTTGAAAAAGTATGTTTTAAATGGCATTTCCACCTAAGTATAATGTTCCCTTCACATTTTTTTATGTAAATTTATAAGGTTTATATTTTTTATGTAAAATAAAAGATATATATACATATATATCTTTACATTTATCAAGGATGCCCTGCAGCCGAAATGCATTACGTCAAGATGGATTAAATAGATTATTTGCATCAAACCCCTCATCGTGTCCTGAGAGTGCATTCCTTGGTACTGTGTCTTTTAGACTATACAAAACCAGTGAAATTCTGCAGTTATAGTTCCCTGAGCTAACTACAACTTACGCCCCCACAATGCACTGCTTATTACCTCACATATTACATAACTCATGACATGGTCAGTGACATCACTGTTGTCATCTCAATTGAAGTATGTGCCACGGGGAGGTGGCGGTCCCTGGGGCAAGTGGGGGGCTGTGAGGCTACGTATTTAAGTGTGATTGGAAATCCAAACTCTAAGACATTGCGCACTTTTTTAGCTGAAACCAAAAAATAGTTTCTTCACATCTTTTGACATCAAGTTCAATGAAAACAGTTAAATCATTCTTTATGTACGTTATTTCACTTAGTTTATTCCAAAGTTAATTAATCCATGGTTAAATGTAGTCCATTCTTCATTGATAACATAATTAAGCTTCTTTAGTATTCATAACAACACCCAATGCATTTCGGGTCATAAGGCACGACCCTTCCTCAGGGGTCTAAAAACGGAAAATACAGGGCCAGATCAGTTTCATTTCTATCAATTACACTTTTTTTCACAAAAACATAATATCATGACAATTTTAGTGCAAAGCGATCTAAAATTAAAGGCATTTCTGTTCAATTCATGATACATCAAGCTGTGAATACGGGAAAACTATATTCTTTTGGAAAGTACATGTATTGGACCGGAATGTTTGTTGTGTTCTATAGGTTTACATGTCTAGAACGACTACGATGTTAAATATAGCTACATAGTTGGTAAATCAATTTCATCATAGAAATTTGTTATCGGCATACACGCATGGTTCCGCAAGATTCACCACTTAGTGAAGTGGTTTCTCCTGCTTGTAATACGTTGTTTTCACAAGGTTATGCCTTGACTAAACGAAGCGCGTTCTTCATGACAATTTGTTTGGGCTTTCTAATCTTAAAGGCTAAAAGCGTAAGGTAATAAAAATTATACAAACACTTACAGAATGTAAACGCGAACGTTCGAGTTTTGTAATCCGTATATCCTGGTTTGGCATGCCGGGAAGCCGTCTAAGCCAATGCTGTGAGATTTTAATCAATGCATTGCGCCCACGTGATCAGAGTATGTGGGCTTCACCGTGTATCACGTGGAAGTAAAAGCCAATAGAAACGATTCTGTCGCCCTGATTTGAAGCAATGTGTATGCCCAAGTGAAATCGACAATATACGTAAGCCCAAGTGAAATCGAAAAAATACGTCCAGTGAAAAAAAGACAATCGGTGAATCATGTAGATGTCTCATCACCAATGATATTCACGTTACTGAATGCTACATCTTCAAATGTAGAAAAGTCTACGAACTGAATGGGTCATACTGAATAAATATATGATGAAACTAAAAAATGAAAATAAACATAATACGACCATTAAAGGTATAGTTTAACACCACAAATTAGTCGATGACGATCCCCACAGTACACGTTCTTACCATGCAAAATATCAATGGAGTAACTTCGGGGGTTCAGAATAGCTAAGTAACAGATAATGACAATGATCAAAGAAAGCATACATATTCAACTCTGTCATTCATCCCTAAGGGATGTAATTAATACAATTTCTTTATCCAATAGAATTCAGCCCGCAATCTTGCTTTGTGAGGATCCATTTCACAGCGTTGCTGAACTACCTCAAGTATTGTGAATTTGATTTGAGATATTTGATGTTTTGCTTCCAGCCAGTGTGTGACGAGTGACAACTTCAAATTCTGTAATCTTATATTACTTTTGTGTCATTCTTATTTTACTTTTTCTCTCAGTTTGTCCAACATAAATCTTTCCACATGGGCATTTGATTGCGTATACGACATTTCTAGTATCACAAGTACTTGTGTGTCGTAATGGAATTTAATAACCTTTTGTTGGATGCATGCAAGTTTTTCCTGGCATCACATTGTTCCAGTGAACGCAATTTTCACATCTTGACATCCCTTTATAGGTTTTGGTTGCAGTTTTCTTAGTATTCAAAATTTCCTTTAGATTTATTGATCTTTGGAATGCAAATGTAATCTGTTTGTTAAACAGTCCATGTAGATCTGGTTCCATCATGATCACTGGCCAGTGATGTTTGATTATGTTTTTAATCTTTTGTGCCTGAGTGGAAAACTTGAGGACACATACGGTCTTACTTTCTTGTGGTTTGATGTTAGGCGTTAATAACGTTTCTCTTGACATTTGATTGACTTTCTTAATGGATTCATTTAAGATATTTTCCGGATACCCTCTAGTTCGATATTTTTTGACTTGATTATTGATTATTGTTGGCAGGTCCTTTGGGTCTGAAGTGATCCTCTTTAGTCTAATGAATTGTGAGACAGGTAGATGTTTTTTTAGGGCTTCTTGAAGGAAGCTCTGGAATAGCAAACAAGTATTTCTATCTGTTTTTTTATGAATGGTCTGGTGATGATTTTGTTGTCGTCCAGAATAACTGAAACATCCAAAAAAGCAATTTGCTGTTTTTCAATTGCATAAGTGAACTTTATTCTCTTGTGATGAGTGTTCCATTTTTCCACGTTCTTTTGTAATTTCATTTTGTTACCATTCCAAATGATGAAGATGTCATCTATGTATCCTTTAAATACAATCAGATGATTGATCTGTCCAATCTGGATTTTCTAGGATAAGATCACTTTCAAACTTTGACATGAAAATATCAGCATACGAGGGCGCTCCCCCGAATCCCATTGATGTGCCGTTGACTTGACCATACCATTTTCCTTGCCATTCAAAGTAACTATGAAAAAGTGCAAAATGCATAAGCTCTAAAAGAAAAACTTTATTGTTGTCATCTTTAGTGTCTTGTATTAAACACCACTCCAATGCCTCAAGGCCTTCATTGTGTGGAATAGATGTATATAAGGCTGTTACATCCACAGTGCACAGCCACCATTCTGTTGAGTCTTGTGCATTGATGTTATTGAGCATATTCAAAAATGAAGTTGTGTCCTTAATGTACGTACTGCAGTTTTATGCAAGTGGCTGTAAAAACCAGTCCACATACTTCCCCATGGGTTCAGAGATAGATCCGCAAGCTGAGACAATAGGTCTAAAAGAAGGTCTTTGTGCGTCTTTTTGGACTTTTGGTAACATGTATAGTTTGGGCCTTCGTGGGTATTTGGTTTCCGGAAATGTATAGGTTTTGTCACTGATCCACTGTATTTCTAAAGCATGATCCAAAATTATCTTCAATATGCTTTGGTATGTTTGCGTGGGATCATTTTCCAATGGTAAGTAGATGCGTTCATTGTTGACATGTTCATTGACACTGTTGAGGTAAGAGTCTGTATCCATGATAATGAGGGCGCCTCCCTTGTCAGCTCTTTGAAAGGTCAGTGTGGGGTTATTTATTAAACTTTGTACAGTACTCCATTTGTGCTTAGTGAAATTAATCTTTACTGACTTGGAGAAGTTGATTTTTTGGATGTCAGTCAGAACTATTCTTTCGAAAGGATCAATTGTTTTGTGTGAAGTTGGTGCGCAGAAATTACTTTTGGGTTTAAATTCTTTCAAAGATCTTTCACTTTCTTCAGTGGACACTGGTTGCATGTCTTAAAAAAAATATTTTAATCTTAATTTTCTGAAAAACGTTAAATAATGCAACTTCGCTCTAAGATAAATTTGATTTGTATGTTGGCAACGAAACATGTTCATTTGTTTAACACGTCTGTTTGTGCCTTAGTGAGTTTTGTTGTGGAGATATTCATAACTAGGTTATTTTCATTTTGCTCCTCATCACTCTCTTTTCTTGCTCTTCCTCTGTTTCCTTTACCCCTCCTTGTTTGCCTGATTGTGGAGCTTTGTTGGATGCTGGGCTTACATCTAAAAAAGCCGCTTTCTGTATTGTGTTTGGAGGAGGATGTTTATCAACTCTGCTTGATGTGTTTGCAATCGGTGTTCTTGTGTGAGCCACGTCTGCATCTGTGGCTACACTTTCCTGTGAGGAGCTGTTATTTGATTTAGGTTGCTGCCATTTCTTTTGGTTGTAGATTTCTGCCCATGTATAAACTTCTTCTAATTTATAATCAATTGTGTCACGTTGATATTTTCTTATTTTACACTCATTTACTTCTTTCGCATATCGTTCAAGTTTACTGTTGATATCATCCAGCGTAGCTTGTAAATCAACCTGTTTATCAAGTTCTTTTTTGATTCCAGAAATCTCTTCTTCTAGATTCTCAAGTAAATTTGATAATTCTTTAACAATGAGAAGAATTAAGTCAGAGGAGGCAAAGATGGCGGCCGTGTAGCTGCGGTCGTGAGCAGCGGGTCGCAATGAGGAGGCAGTTGTAATCCCTGAATGTTGTTTTGAAGGGATTCCGGCAACCTGGCGGTAAAAACATGATTAACGTAATTTTGTGGAGCGGCTCCGGGAGCTCTCTGTTCCGTGCTCTGGTGCAGGCTGCGACGGCTCCTGCTCCCTGCTGCTGGTGTCCCGCGGGTGGCGGGGGGCGTGGCATCCGAGTAAGGCGGCGGAGCGGAGCGGAGTCCCGCGCCGAGTTCAAACACAGGAGTGGAGCTGGGTGCGGAGCTGGGAACCACGGTCGGGATCTGGGCAGCGGCGAGCTTCGGATTCTGTCAAGCCTGAGAAGGACTGGGAGAGGAGGCTGCCTGCTGCGCTTAGGAGCTATAGCCCCCAAACAAAATAACTCCAAAGCAGCAGTTGCAAAGAAAAAAGGTGAGGCAGAGCGGGGGGCAGCGGTGCTGGCTGCGCAGGATGATGGAGACCCCCAGCTGAAACAGCAAACACCCATCATTAGGAAACATCAGCAGTTGGCAGTTAAAACTCGCCAGGCAACTGCCACAATCGCGGACATGTTTTCCAAGACTAGCAAGGCAAAAGGAATAAAAATGTTTCCTCTCCAGATGGAAGATGGGGCAGCTCAAGATTTGGAGGGTCAAGATGCGTTAACTACCAGTCTTGTCAGCAAAGAAGAAGGTGCTGAAGGCACGACCGCCCAGCAAGTATCCGCTGAAATTCCTCACGATTACAGCGTGCAAACGATTGTATCTGCCCCAATAGCCATTACAAGCGGGCACCCTGCAGTGGGAAAGACAGTAAAGGACCGGGAAATTCTGGACAATACTGCAGGCGCCTCTTCCAAGGCAGGCCAACATACCAGCAGCGACCCTCCCCAGGTAGCCTCGGGTCCCCGCAATCTCGACTCTGCATCTTTGGAGGTTAGTGCTGAGTCCACCATTGAGGCTACACCAGCTAGAGCTACGGGGGGTCCGGAGAAAGTCCCAAGTGAATGTTTTTTTTCGGTGTCCGAAAATGCAGAATGGTCGGACGAGGATGAGCATAGCTCCTACATGGAAGGAAGTATTCAGGACTTAGAAAGTGATTTGGAACAAGAACCCCCCACTACGGCGGTCAGGCCAGGGGCGGCACTGAAAGGGCAAGAACATTATGAACTGAGTTGGGATCATTCATCGGCCATGCCATTGCAAGGTAGTCCAAATACGGAGGTATCCCAGATGTCGCTACTAGAATTGATTCACCAGGAAATTATCGCCCATCGTGAGGAGACCCGCCAAGACAGTAAGAAATCACAAGCTGCAGTGAGGAAGATGCAGGGGGCCGTGAGGAAATTGTCTAAAGTCTGCACGAATCTGGGTGACAGAGTCTCTAATTTGGAGGAGCGAGTTGTCTCAACTGAGGCCGAGGCAGTAGCTGCCGTAACTAAAGTAGATGCCCATTGCGCACAGGTAGAGGATATTCAATGGAAACTCGAGGACATTGAAAATAGAATGAGACGTAATAACCTTAGGGTCCTCGGGGTTCCTGAAGGGGTTGAAGGGTCAGACATCCGGGCGTACACCATCAAGCTGTTCGAGCAAGCATTTCCAGAGTTATCCAGCTGGAACTGGCCCACCGAAATACAGAGGGCTCATCGTACCCCTTTCAAAATTCGGAAAAACGCAAGGGAAGGGGATAAGCCGAGGGACATTCTGATCTTCCTCGGCAATTTCGTACTGAGGCAATTAATTGCAGAGAAGGCAAGACCGGATGCAAGGAGGACTAGTGACGGAATATCATTCTTCGTTCGGCCAGATTTCTGCCATGTGACGGTGGAAAGGAGATGGAGGTTGCGGCAGCTCATTAAACCTTTTCAGGAAAAAAAACTACAGGCCTATTTGATAAACCCTGCCCAGCTAAAGGTTATTAATGAAGGGAGGACCCATTATTTTGCTTCCGATTTAAAGGCAAAGGAATTCCTTGATTCTTTATGCAATTAGGATTTAGCTGGATTTACCTGGAAGTACATTAGATGAGCATTGTGTTTATTTAGGGTATCTTCCAGATTAATACCAGGCTGCTGCATCCTCTTCTTATTTTCCAGGTACTCAGGTTGTTTACTGGATCTCACAATGAAAAGAATTGTTTATTTTCTGGGGTGGGGATGTTAGGTATGTTGTTCCTTTTTTTTTTCTCCTCATTGCGACCACTGCTTTACATCACACGCACAGACTAGGTCTGAGCGCCTCGACTGAGGGAGTGCAGGGGGGGTGGGGTGGGGGTTTGGGGGTTGGGGGGGTTGGGGGGGCTGAGTGGGGAGTGGGGAGGGGTTACGGAGTGAGGGGTGAAAAGGAAAAAAATGAGATAATTTGGTGTTGTGTTGTGATTGATTTTCATGAGCTTGGCTCTTTAAGAGACTTAATTGTGTTGGTTGAAATAATGCTATTAAATATTTGGAGAAAAATAGAGCAGACAGGGGTTTGGACAATCAGTAAATTATCTAATGCTGAACATTAGAATCTGCACAGTCAACGTCAGCGGTCTGAATGACTGGAAGAAACGACAAAAGCTGGACTATTTTGTTAAGTACAACGGGATTGATATACTTTGTCTGCAAGAGACACATCTCCCATGGGCTAAATGGAATCTATTATATGTCAAGGGTTTTGATCTGATAGCTTGTACCTCACAAACAGCAACATCTAGGGGGGTTGCAATTTTAGGCAGATCCTGTTTAGGGGGGGCGAAGCGGGTTAAAAGCGATAGCTCTGGAAGGTGGGTCATTGCAGAGCTACACTTAGGGTACACGATCTGCTCAATCTACGGGTCAAACTGTGATGATCCAGATGTTTTTGATTATTTGGAAGAGGAGCTGGCTGGCTGGCCAACCCCAATGGTAGTATGTGGAGACTTAAATATATCCACCGATTGGCATAATGTACATAAGTACTCAGGGCGGAAACCCAGGGTGTTCCGGGCTATATCCTCTTTAATGAACTCACACGGGCTAAAGGATGTTTGGGGGGAAAAGGAGCCTACGAATCCTGGGTTTACATATTTTTCACACCCGTTTCAAAAATATTCGAAACTAGATTATTTCTTTATCTCTTCACCTGAAATGAGTAGAGTCAGTATTAGGAGAATACCTAGAATAATCTCGGATCATAACCCGCTGATTTTAACCTGTGAAGTAATTAAAGCAGAGAAAAGGCACTCTAGATGGACCTTCGAAAGGAGGCTACTATCGGATCAAAGATACTTGGATCATATTAAGAAATGGACAGGGGAGTTTTTTGATGCAAATCGCTATAGTACATCCAGGAATGGTGTCTGGGATACGTTTAAGGTGGCTTTTAGGGGGGAAACCATCAGCTGTACGGCGAGACTTAGGAAAGCGGATAGGGGAGAGTTAGATAGACTCTTGGGCGAGTTAGCAAAAGTGGAAGAACTGCATATTAGTGATATAGGTAGGGGTGTCGATGGTACAGAAAGCCAAAGAGGTCTGGCAATTATCAGAGCGGAGCTCCAAAAATTGATTACGCAGAAGGCTGTAGGGGATTATCAGGCATCTAGGGCAAAGAGGTATGAGACAGGGGAACAAGCAGGCAGGGCGCTGGCGCTCCGTATCAGACAGGACAGAACCAGGAATATCATAGAGAGTATACAAGAGGACGGCAAGAACTACTCGGAGTCAAAGGAAATTTTAAAGGTTTTCAAAAATTACTATCAAAAATTGTATGATGAAGAGAGTCATCAAGAACAGCAAGTGGTTGAGAGTGGGGACAGGGGCCCAACATTGGATGTACTATTAAGAGAGGAGTTGGAACGGGACATAACTAGAAGTGAGATTCAGGATGCCCTAAGGGAAAGGCAGCAGGTCCAGATGGAATTCCCCTGGAAGTTTACAAAAACATTGAATCTGATATAGTTCCTATCCTACAAGATCTTTTTAATGGCATAGTGTGTACAGGGGACATTCCTGATTCTTGGAAAGAGACTAATATCATTATCTTTCACAAGAAGGGCAAACCCAAGGAGAACCCGGGCTCCTACCGCCCCATTTCGCTTATTAACGCGGATACTAAGTTATACTCGAAAATCTGGGCCAAAAGGTTGGGGAGGATCATTGGCGGTCTCGTCTCTCCTTGGCAGCATGGGTTCGTGCCGGGTCGAGGCACGACCGACCATACTCGACGAGCTATAACGCTGTTTGATGCCCATGCTGACAGGGAGGGAGGGATGGCCATGATCCTCCTCGACGCGGAGAAAGCATTTGACCGCGTGGTCTGGGAATTTTTGTGGGGAATTCTGTTAGGTAGGGGTTTTGACCCTAAGGCCATTAGAGCTCTCAGAGCGATGTTTAATGATCCGGTGCCACGGGTGTCAGTAATGGGAGAGAGCTCGGAGAAAATTGTGATAAAGAGGGGTACTCGCCAGGGATGCCCGTGTTCTCTGATCCTCTTCTCATTATATATAGATCCACTGATCCAGAAAATTTTGGGATGCCCACAGATTAATCCGGTGATGCTGAATGGGTTCACAAATAAGCTGCTAGCATACGCTGACGATCTGGCGGTTTTTACCACCGATCCACAGCAGGCGATGCCGGTACTTGCTGAGTTGGCGAAGGATTTTGGAAGTAGGTCTGGGTATCTGCTAAATGAGGGGAAAACCCAGATCATCTGCACACAGGACATCTCTAAGTCAGACAGCAGATACACAGACTCAGCAGTGTATTTGGGGGTGAGAATCAATGCGGTAGTGGATAAGATCATCACCGATAATTATCGCCCCCTTAGTGGATCGATTGAAACAGAATTAAAAAGGCTGGATGTACTACACCTCTCCTTGGTAGGGAGGGTCAATGTTCTCAAAATGTCAATATTCCCCAAGGTCCTATACCTGTTTCGAGCAATCCCATTACTGCTGGATGAAAAACTAATAAAAAATCTGGAATCAATCTTCAATAGGTTCATCTGGCAATATGGGAAGACCAGGCGGTCCATGAAACTCATGTCGCTCCCGTTTGAAAGGGGGGGCTTGGCATTACCAAACCTCTGTTTATATCATCTGTTTTGCATTTTGGCTCAAATGTCTATACTGTTTCAATCGGCCTCAAGCCCGCAAGTGGTTTGAGGGGATAGGCAGGATCCCCCATCCATTTTTGAGCTTCTACTAGGGAAAAAGGCTGTTGGCTTACTTTTGAGCGAGGTAGACCGGAGATGCTATAAGAAGGCCCGGTATAAGATTCTGGAAGGGGTTTGGGGGACATGGAGAGCTACCCAAAAAATGCTGGAGATCCCTAAGATCAATGCTCATCTTCTTCTTTGGAATTCCAACGTGTTCCCATATCTGGGTTTGGACAGGAATTCCCAGTTCTGGAAAGAACATGGAATAAGGAAAATAGGGGACATTATGGCTGGAGGGGAGGTACTTAGTTTTGAAATGATTCAGCATAAGTTTGGGATCCCCTCAAATCACTGGTTTTTATATAGATAACTGGCACAAACATTGTTGGCATTTAGGCCAAGGATCTCAGTGTTGAACCGTATCCCCCTAATTGATTATTTATGGAATGGAGGTAACAAAATTAAACTAGTTTATAATCATTTAATGGTGGGCATCCAGGATGATTTGGAAAAAACGGAATCTGCAATTGCGGCGAAGTTAGGCGATCCAGATATTGATCTAGATCTAGCACTTGCATTAGATAAGAGACTTTTTTGATCCTCTAACCTACGGGCTCAGCACTACAAAACGTTGTTTAATTTGTATCACACCCCGCGAAGCTGCATGCCTGGGGCCTGGTGGAGAATGATAAGTGTCCTAGATGTGATAAGGGCCCTGCCGATCTTACCCACATGTTCCATCAATGTGACCAGCTATCTTTGATAGTAAGGGAAATTGAAAACTTTTTGGAGGGGCTGCTAGAATGTAGGATTGTTCTATCCCCTTCATTAATGCTACTAGGAGTCGATAAGAAATTGAAGTTGGGAAGTGCCGCTGAAGCCCTGGTCTTTATATCTACTGCTGTACTTCGCATCCTTATTTCAGCAGGTTGGAAAGATTCCTCCCCCCCCACCTTTCAAATGTGGATCGCAAGGTTGTTAGGACTGCATAATATTGAGGCGTGCCTCTTTGAGTTAAAAGGTAAAAAATATAGAGAACTAGGACAAAATATCTGGGCACCACTTGCTAGGTGGAGAAGTTCCAGTGCCTAAACATGGTTTTAAATGGTATCCCGATTATGTTTTACGTACTGAATTACTGTCTGAATATTTTAATAGCACAGTTGCACTTTTTGACAATATATATTTATTACAGAAGTGATATTATCCTGTAACATGAATTTCTTTTTAAGGTCTAATTGGAATAAGGATATAATCTATTTGTGTATATCTCTCTTTTGTATGACATCAATTATCTCAATAAAAAAAAAAAAAGAGAAGAATTAAGTCCAATAAACATTTGTTCAAAATCTGGTACCATCGGTCGATTAATTTCTCTTATTCTTATGATAGTGAATTAGTGTGGTGGCATGAAGCCTTTGGTTGATTTCCCTTTTGCTTAAATATTCGAATTGTCTCAAAAGTTGTGCTACCATGGTAGCTTGTGGACTGAACTCTCTGGTTTCCTGTATTAATCCATATATTTCTTCTGCTGATTCTGTTGAAAATGCTAATGTTTCTGCCTTGTTTGTGGTGATTTGAGCTATGTCGTCAAATTGCATTTTTTCAAGTTGGTGCTACCAGGGCTAGGGTAGACAATAGAAATAAAAAAAAGTATGGTATCCCTGTCCACTCTGGTTATTCAAATTCTGAGTATTTTTTAAAAATTCATTTAACACGTTCCTGTTTGTGCTGCAGAATCTGTTCCACTGTGTCTGACAGTGACCTTACGTAACGTATTTAAGTGTGATTGGAAATCCAAACACTAAGACTTTCGCACTTTTTTAGCTGAGGCTACCCCACATATAATTAAGATACTGACCTGGGGAGGTGGCAGTCCCCGGGGCTATGGGGAGGCATAGGGCCTCCCCTGCAATATTTTACATTAACATGTGTTCCATGGGGAGGTGACACTCCCCGGGGCAGCGGGGGAGCCACAAGACTCTCCTGCATACAATTATAACACTGCTCCGGTGAGGTGGCAGTCCCGGGGCTTTAAATAGCCCAAGGAAGGGGGCCCCGTGAGCTTCCCCTTTATTTTTACCATGCCCCTGGTATTTTTCCCACCCGGGGGTTAGTCTAAAGCAAGCGCAGGGGCCCATGCTTGCTCTTATTCCCCCCCAAAATTCCTGCAAATTTGCGATTATTGCGATTTTGCAGAAAAATAGGTTTTTTTTATAATGCTTTTAGGCTGTGGAGGTTTAAGAGTGAACCTAACACCATGGCTTGGGGTGAGGGCATTCTTACCCTGACCTCCTTTCTTTATTTTCACTGTTTTGGGGGGGACTCAGTAAAGCTGAGTCACAAGATGGCTGACAATACTTCCTGGTTGAATTGTTGGCAGCCAATCAGAGCAGTGCATTTCCTGCAAAAGTTCATCTATTTTCACGAAGGCTTTGCGACCAGAGATATCACAATAACTTTCAACTTAAAGTTCTGAAAATCTGCAGAATGGATTTGCTCCAAATAACAAAAAGCACAATCTGCATAAATCTACCTTGCTGCCAAATGTGGTGTAATTCTGTCCAGCAGTTCGGGATGTATGTTCGACAACGCGTTCCTATTGAAATTAACATTACAAACGCACCCTTATTTTGAGCCCCTATTTCTCGGTCCCCACTAAACGGATCACCCCCAAACTTTCGATGACACACAGAGCTTACTTCGACCCTTTTTTGGAAAACTTCATGAAGATCAGTCAAACGACGCCAAAATTATAGGAATGCCAAAAAAATGCTTTTCTTATGGAAACTAGGTCCTAAGTATAACTACCTACTGGTGACCGCCAGTAGGTTTTAGATATAAATAGATCCTAGTGACTAACAGCCAGATTCATCATTCTCCCGTTTTGCGAGCCCCTAATAGCGATTCATAAGGAATCGCTATTAAGGACTTGCAAAACGGGATTCATGTAGGAATTGCAAAAAATATTGCGATTCCTACATGTTCCTTATTTGCGATTAGCAAATTGCTAATCGCAAACAAGGAATAACTCCCCATGCATTCCTATGGGCCTACAGGCCCATAGGAATGCATGGGGAGTTATTCCTTATTATCGATTAGCAGTTAGCTAATCGCAAATAAGGATGCGATTTCAAGGGTGCAGGGGTGTCCAAAGGACACCCTGTAGCACCCCTGAAATGTAATCTACATTGGTGTTGCGCACACACATGTCCAAAGGACATGTGTGTGTGTAACATGCAACTTAGAAAAATGCATTTAAATGCATTTTTCTAAGTTTTTGCTATTTACCACGAGGTCTGACCTCTCGGTAAATAGCGGCCCAAAATTGCAATTTCGCAATTTTAAAATGATTCATGAATTGCATTTAAGGAATCTCAAATAGAGATTCCTTAAATGCAATATTTCGCAAATGTGCGAATTCTTTAATAGCGAATTTTGCATTTGGGATGATGAATCCCAAATGCAAAAATTGCACTCGCAAAAGGCAAGATTCTGAGAATCTTGCCCTTTGCAAGTGCAATTTAGCTTGATGAATCAGGCTGTAAGTTTCATAGGAAAAGCATTTTTGTTTTGCTAATGACTTTGGTGCTGTTTGACGAATCTTCACAAACTTTCCAAAAAAAGGCTCATCCACCTTAGCTCCTTTCTGGAAAGTTTCTGGCTTATATGTTAATCTGTGGTCCCAAAATGTATTTTCCCAAGCAATGCACAGTGATACCACAAAAACGGCTGAACAGAATTGCATAAAATTTGGCAGAAAGCAAGATTTTGGTCCAGAAAGAGTGCTTTTTGTGCAAATTGGTTTAGTAGTTTTTGAGAAAATTAGAATCAATATATGTTATGTTGGGGATCCACCACAGATCTCCGCAGAGGATGCACGGATCCTGCCGTGTTGTGATTGGTTGACTATGACAAACCATGGTGTATTCGTAAATCTGCGAGGTCAACGGCATGTTGCTAGATGAAAACTGAAGCATAAGTTGTGGCAGCCATCTTAGGACTCGGGGACTCAATACCCAAGTCCTAGATTATAGAAGTAAATAGGATATAAGGGGGCAGGGTAGGTGTACCCTGACACGTAGGCCTAGTGGGGTCAAAATTAAAAATATTTGTATCATTCTGTGAATCCTTGGATGCTTTGCAATGCTCAGTGTGTTCCCCTATAGAATCACAGCAGATCAGCGGGTCTGCAGTGTTAAAAAATAATTAAAAGGGGTTTGGCGCCTGCTGGCTGTTGGATGCTGAGTTTGATGGAAAGCTGTGTGCTTTAGGAGGGTTGGGTGCTCGGGTGGGTGAGGGGAGTTGGATAACCATAGGGGTATGGGTGCAGGATCTGGCCCTGCGCCCAGCCACATGCTTTGAATGGCTGAAGACTATGTGTAATGGAGTTGGGTGCACATGGAGTTTGGGAGTCAGCAGGGGGGTTGGATGCCTACAGGGGGTGGCCAGGTGATGCACCTAACCCCATGCCATGTACAGCCAAAGGCCATCACACTGGGGGTTGGCTGAATGCAAGAGTTGGTTTTAAGGCCTGGTCTCAAGTCTTGTCTTGCATCCAACCCCGTGCCACACACAGCCTTAGACATTTTACTTTACATTAAAAAAATGAATATTCACTGAAAAAACAAAGGTTAAGGTGGCATTATAGTTAGGAATTGTAATGATAACTTACTCTATATGACTTTAGAAATTCACAGAAAAAACGATGTATAAAGGGAAGTTATAGTTAGATGAAAATGTCACTTAAAACATAACTTTATTACTTTTGTTTACCTGCATGTTTGGCAGGGGCTATTTCTTTTGTGGCATTGGTTATTGCTGTACATGCCGTCCAAATACTCATATACGCCACTGTGTGGCTTCTGTCCGATAAATTGCAAAATGACCAAATAAAATTTGTTGTTAAAAAAAAAACATACCTTCATACTTCAGTTACTTTAGAGCATGAGTTATAGTTAGTTGAGAAAATATAACTGGTGAAATTCTGTTGTTTTGTTAGTTAAAAATGTTATGATTATACTGATATTTTCGCCTAACTATAACACAGTGTTGTCATTTCTGATGTCATTAGTGATGTTATCAATGATGTCCTAGAACATTTGATTACTGATGTAATATGTGAGGTCATAAGCAGTGTAGGGTGAGGGGACGAGTGAGATAAATGGGTGGATTTGCATTTCTCCTGACAACAACGCTCTCATCCAACGATGGTGCCTCCTCTAAGGGAGACCCACCCTCATATAATGTACACCAATTTTCAGGAGACAAGCAGAAATGGCTACACATAAACCTTGCCACTGTAGTTAATATAGTTACAAAATACGATTTAGAAGCAAGCAGGCCAGCACGTTTTCATCCTATCTCGTGAAGGTACACACATTAGAGTAAAGAATAGTACATTTATATTGAGTATTGAATGACATTTCTTTTGACTAGATTATTTTCTCTAAATTTCCTTTTAAAGCACTTTTGTAAACAAAATCTGAATTTTGTTATCATGGAAATGAGACTACCATACAGACTGTGCAAACTTACTCAACTTGTGCTCTAGATACTCCTCCTTATTCTTCATCAACACATGTGTGAAAAACATTCCTCATTCTTTTGTCTGCAATTTCTGCTTTGTCATCCACATTTTTCTGTGAAAAATAAGTAAGTTCATTTCATTTCTTTGCCAACATTTTTTTTCTAAAGGGTTGCTGTTTGAGGACGTGCAAGCAACATCAATGTTTCCCTCTTTTGGACTCATTTCATTTTATGATTTTGTTGCTGGACGGCCTTGATAGTCTCATGTGGGGAGTAAGGAAAATAATATGAGTGATGGGGTATTCTGGAGTGGTGCAAGCCTAAAGATATAGTTTATCCTTTTCTTTGTGTTTTTTCTTTATTCTTCTGTTGCCTTGTTGTATCATGACTTGTGCACTAGTTTGCGGTAGGCCCATGGATGTGTTAGCATTCTAAATTGTGGAGTCTAGAATGGAATTAGGAATGTTGGGGACAGTGATTCTGTTGGCGGCAGTTGCAGCCTGAGGGGAATGGATGACTGTCAGTAAAGAGATTTCTTACCGCAAAGACAGGCTCCGTTGTATCGTTTCAGTGGCAACGAGTTGGCCGTCAGTCTGTCCACCCCCTCTATACTGCCTACACCTCTTTGGATCCTGTTTAACCCTGAGCAGAGTTCGCGGAGTTGCACTACACGGAACTCCGCGAAGTGCAAAAAACACCTCCGCAGTATGATAGAAAAATGCAGTTCGCTGTGATTGTATAGTGCTGGATGCTTGTCCGCACTGTGCAATCATTGCGAATGGCACCATGCACAGCGCAAGCGGTCCTTGCTTTCCTTTTCAGCCGCTCAAGCAGATTTTTACTCGTGTGGCAGCTTTCTGAAAGCGAACGGGCAGTTTCTCAATGCAAGCTGTCGCGAACATACGCGACCACTCGCAATGAGAAAACTGACCTCCCCACGTTGAGAAATCTTGCTGGGATGTTGATTTTCCACACTTGCACTCGCCAATTTGATGTTGATGATCACGACATGTCAGCAGCATACCACCAAGTGGAGTTGGACCATGATTCCAAACTTCTAACCTCGTTTATTACACCAGAAGGGGCCTTCCGCTATATCCGCATGCCCTTCGGGTTGGTGTCGGCATCTTCTATGTTTCATGGTCATGGACATTTTGTTCAAAGGTATAAAAGGAGTTGTCTGTTTTCAGGAGGATATTTTGATATATGGAAAAGATAACAAAGAGCATGATGTTAGAGTAAGAATGGTTTTAGAAATTTTGAGGAAAAATTGCATGACCTTGAGGAAAAACAAATGTAAATTTGCCCAGTCTTATGTTGACTATTTGGGGCACCACGTGTCTGCCGATGGGGTCAAACCTAAATTGAAAATCTTGAATGCCATTGAGGATACACCATCACCCAGTGATAAGCATCAACTCAGATCCTTTTTAGGATTGGTTGAGTTTTATGCCAAATCTGTACCACAATTCACGAGTAAGACTGCGGTGTTATGTAATCTTCTAAAAAAGAATGCTAGATATGAGTGGATGAGTGAATGTGAGTGTGTTTTTAAAGAAATTAAGAGATGCATAGTTTCTGCATATCCCTTAAAGTCTTTTAACATTGAAAATCTGAGTATTTTAATGATGGATGCCAGTAGTGTGGGTTTGGGGGCAGCACTATTACAGAAGCTCTCGAATGGGAGTGAGGAGATTACAGCTTTTGCATCCCGAACTTTACGTGGGGCTGAAGCTACTTACTCTACTATTGAAAGGGAAGCTCTAGCCATGTGTTGAGGAACTGAGTATTTCAAAACTTACTTGTGGGGGAGAGAACTTGTTTTTCACACTAACCTTTGGTGGATTTATTTTGTACCCCTGGTGGTGGAAGAGCTACCCCCACATTGCCAAATGGCAGTATCGTATGCAAGAATTTCAGTACAAGTTAGAGCATGTGTCAGGAAAAAGGAATTTTGCAGCCAACTGTTTGTCTAGGTTACCTGTTCTGGACGGTTGTGACATGGACACTTACGATAATGAGGATTTGATTATGGTTTGTGTGATGAGTTCTCTGGAAAAGGTCTTGGATGGGGCATTAGAAAAATAATATGTTTTGATAAGTGTTAAATGGTATATCATATAGGGGTGGCCCAAAATTAAGGATTTACATGAAAGTCTTGTTGCCTTTGAGAGAGTGAGAGATGAATTATCTTTTGTCAATGGTGTTTTGCGCAGAGGTAGTCTATTGGTTGTTCCAGAGGGTCTCAGGAGAAAAATTCTACACCTTGCACATATTGGCCATGATGGTATTAGGGCGCTTAAACGTAGGATCAGAGAAGACTTCTGGTGGCCAGGGGTCGACAGAATGGAAGAACATTTTGTTGAAGAGTGTATTGCTTGTGTCATTAGTGACAAGTCTCAGGTCACGTTTCCTTCTCATGTTGTATCTGTGGAGCCACCATCCATGCCTTGGAACAATTTGCCTTTGGATATTTCTGGACCATTTGCTTTGTTAGGTAGCACACCCAAATTTGCTTTAGTGCTTATCAATTATTTGTCCAGGTGGCCTGAAATAAAGATGGTAGAGTGTATCTCCACTTCTGTTGTGTTGGACTTCTTAAGCAAGGTTTTTGCCACTGAAGGGATAATGGTGCCCAATTTGTGTCTGTAAAAAATAATCACATTTTTGCAAAGGAATGGTTTTTGCCGCATCAGGACATCTCTTTATCACCCCAGGAGTAATGGTTTGGTGGAGAGATATGATTGTGTGGTAAAAGATCAGTCGCAGTTCGCCTTAGTGAATAATCTGAATTGGAAAAAAGTACTGATGGACATGTTGTGGGCGTACAGAACTACTCCACATAGTGTGACTGGAGTGTCCCCTTTCAACTTGATGAGAAAAAGAGTGGCTGGAACTAATTTGAACAGAGGTTGGATGGATCGGAAGATGGTGAACAGTGATCCTTGGAAAAGTGTTGTATGTGGGAAAAGCTTTGTCTGGTAAAGCAGGTGTGAAAAGTCCTGGGAGGACCTTGTCTACCAGGCCCGATGATTGGGTTTGTATGAAGAAAACAGTTTTGTGAGGAAGGATTGTTCTAAATGTTCTGTTCCCAAGAGGGTGATTGGTGTTCGTGATCATGTGATTTTGGTCGCTGGTGGTAAAGTATGGATTAAGAGTATGGTTTCTGTTATTCCTGAAAACAAAACCTCTGTGGTGCGTGACATGCTGGGTAGTTGCCAGGATGCTATGTTCAAGGATGGCGGGTCTCAGCCTTATGATTATTTTGTCAACTATGCTGTTGTGCCGAGAGAGAATAGCGGTGGTACTTTGGCAGAAAGTACTACCAGGAACAGGAAACCTCCAGCACGTTATAATGATTATGTTATGCAACGATTTGTGCTATTTTTCTGTGCCTTGACCTAGTTGCCCAGTTTATGGTTTCCTTCATTGCATTGTAATGCGTATGTACCTTGCATGTGTCTTTCCTTTTTTTTCTTTTCTTTTCTTACCAATTGTTGTACAATTGTTTTTATTTGTGGTTGTTCGTAATATTTCTTTATTTTGTAAGAAGTGATATGTGTAGGGTCTAGAATGGAATTAGGAAGGTTGGGGACAGTGAATTCTGTGGTTGGCAGTTGCTGAGGGGAATGGCTGACGGACAGTAAAGAGGTTTCTTACCACAACGACAGGCTCCGTTGTATCCTTTCATGAATCTACTAACATTTTTCATTTACCTTATGCTGCTGGAGTCGGGTCAGACTTGTGGATGGGTGTAGCCACATTCAGGTATACATTTGTGGAAATCTTGGCCTGCAATGCTGCATGTTCTTGCTGGCCACACAGTGAGGAAAGAGCTCCTGGACAGGCAGGCATTTTCACTTTGTCCTTTATGCCTCACTATCCCTTGCCATTATGAGGAGTTTTTTTCTCATGGCTAATCGGTGACCAAGTTTTGCCACTCTATATTCCATCTGCTGGAGGCGTTGGGTTTATGATAGGGCACTTTCGAAGCCCACTGTTATTTTTGATAATTTCTTTCTTTCTTATTTACTCCTTTTCTGCTATTGTGCTCCTGGGAAGACTATAGTCTGAAAGCCATGGTTATTTTGTTGATTCATTTAATCATTTAGTGCCTGCCTCACTGATACTTTTGCATCTGCCTATAGATATAGCGGGAAACCCATTTGTAAAGGCCACTGGTCCAGTATAGCCTGCCCCACTCCCCTCCATTCCTTTTTATTGTCAAATCAATAACAACTTAACACCTTATTTAGGCCTAAACCTTTTGTGTCATTTAAAACATTTCCTGGATTGGGGATGATAAGGTAGGCTTACTTTAGGGGGTGGGTTAAATTAGAGAGAGGGACAATGTAAGGGAAGATATATTGTTAATATGTTTGCGTAAGTGTCTAAGACAGAGATTGCATAATGGAAAATTATGTTGGGGTTAATAAAATCATTGGTGGAAGGTTTTCTACTTCGAATGGTGTAACCAATGAGGTAGAAGGTAAGAAAGAAGAGGGAAGAGTACGTTAGCAATGGACTGGGGATGGGGGTGTGTGATTTATCTTTTTCTACGCAAGTTATTAGAGAAAAAACAGGCTTGGGTGCTGGGTTAGGGACTTCGGTTCAAAGAGAGAGTCACAGGTGTTAGGTAAATGGTGATAGTGTCCATGAGCAATTCAAAACATAGCAGCATGTTCTCTAATTTTCAAGCATTGCTTAGGCATAGTCCCTGCTTAGGCATAGTCCCTATGTTGTAATTCAGCAGCGATTAGATTAAGCATTAGCAGAAGACATCTTGTATTTATAGATTATCTTGTTTGTTTTGTGGAATCCATTTGTATTTCCATCGGCCATTTTGTTTGCCATGTGCTCGCCTTGTGCTCTGTCCTACCTTTCTGTTAACTGCTCATGAATTCTGCTTGGAGACAGATCATATTTAGCTTCTGTCACTCCACGCATGCTCAGTTGAGCTTGCAGCTGTCCCTAGCATGTAAATGTCAGGATGTGTTTACTCCAACTAGCCAACTGTTCGCACCTCCCATTTGTCGACTGTGCATTTTCTGTATGACCATGTATGTGCCTAAGAACAGCAGCTTGTACTTGTACCGCCTTCTTTTGAGCCCCTGTGTGGGTATAAAAGGATCCAGCTACTTCCAGTCAGTGTGCTACTTCATGCATTACCGAAGGGTGTTGTGTGAATGTAGTTCCACCTCATGAGGTTTAATAAATACTTTGTTTTCTATTCCAGTTTATGTGCCAACTTCTATTCTATGGTCTGAGGACTCTGTGCAGAGAAGGGAGAACCCCTAGCACTGGTAGGCCTGGCTGAGGCCCGCTACTACACCTACCCCTTAGATAGACTAGTAGTGCCGCTCTAAGCAGGTACAATCAAGAACAGAGAATTTACCATACATGCCGTGCACTGCAATTCATCATCCTTACAACCATGCAAGCGCTCTCCTCTGGTGAGCATGCCACCCATTCTCTCATGCAGTTCAGCAGGGCACTTCATCAGGGGTATGTAGCACTCATAAAACATTCAAATACAAATCTACTCCTCTTTCTATAATAATGCAACAAGGGTATGTACAGCTATTTAAATACCCAAGTACATTGCCATTCTTCTCTCTCTAATAGAGGCCAGAACATTAACACAACGCTGCAGCCTGCAGTCCCATGGGTTGATATGTAGCTACATACACTTGTTTGCTGTTACACAAGTCTGCCCTTGTAGTCTGGATTAACAATACACATACCCTGCTTGTTTCCGACCCCGTCATGCTGACATCTTTTTGCCACCAGCTGTGCAACTCTGTGAAACTGGTAAACGTTAAAAGTTTATGTCAAGTGATATAGTAGTCGTCAAAGATGTTTCCCCTGGCCATATGGACCTTTTTTTTAGCTGACTTGAAGCATTAAAAAGGAGCTTTTATCAACAAAACATGTCTAACTTGTGAATCCAGGATAAATCCACAGTAAGGAACAGGAATCACTAAACATGGTTAAAAATGTTTTCTTCTGGATTACCAGTCAATCCAGTATAGATGCAAACAAAAATAAGTTTAACAAATGCAGAAATACAAAAAGTATGCTGAAGTATCTTAGCAGGTTAAGGCACAACAGAATGATATATCGAAATGCAATAAACACAGATTAAAGTAAACAGGTGTTCCATAGAGAATCATTTCCCTCTCCTACCATGGACTAGATATAAGGTCATCTAATAAAAATCTCTAAATTGGCAGCTTACAAAAAAAGGGAAAAAAATGTGTCAGCATGATCAGACTTCAGTAGAGGTCTAAAAGGAAAAGGAAATTAGGGTTTACCTTAAAGCTTCACACTTGCAAGAATAGGGCACACTGAGAGTTCTGTACCTCTCCAAATCTAAAGGGAATCTGAATCTGCTTTAACTCCAACTGTGAGAGTGCCAATTTAGAAGCAACAAGAGATTCAGGACATTCTTATCTCTCTCACACCACTAGGGACCAATCAGGCCACTACTAGAATACATCTAGCGAACTGAAACTTTGGTTCTCAACATGACAAACAGAAGGCCTCTTTTGACAATTTTTTCTCCAAGTTAGCTTCCAAATTTCCTCCCAGGCCTCTCTATCTGCTTAATTTTTTTTATTTAATTTTATACTCTTCAAATATGATTATACATGCACGTGTAACTTTAGGGACAAATATAAAACTTAAGGAAATGAGTACATGTTTGCATGTACAAATGACACTTTCAAAATAAGTGAAATATAACTTTAAACACAAGTCTAAAATGTAAAAGAGAAATGCATCTCTTCATGTTTAAACAGAACATTAGTGCCCCATCTATAAATATCTAGTTTCTACGGTGAATACATTTCAATAATATGTTCAAATGTGTCATACAAGTTAATATAGTCTAAAACTCCCAGTGAATATAATGTCTAGTGCACGCATATAGTTTGCACTTCTGTGATGTATGAGGGTGGAGCCTAATTTATGCTGCTTTAATCCCCCTCTGATGGTGATGTTAGCCATGCCAATCAACATATGAATCTTATCAGATTATATCAACTCAAAATTCTGATATCTTCAATATTTTTTATCTGGAGTTTTCCAGGTACTTCATTTCATCATAGAATCTAGATTGACTCACCTCTAGTTCCACAACCTTTCCTCCTTATTCATCATCTTCCTGTTGCACTGGTCTCTTTGCCTCCACCCACCTATACCTCTCAAAAATCACAAACAGACATTTTGCACAAAGGGCAATAATCACAAGAGGATTCAAAATGGAGCCAACTATTCCACTTATATTGCCCTGTTTACTAGGCGACGCTAAGATGCATTAACGCATGTTAGCAGCCGGTTTGGTAACGGCTCGCCTCGCATCTCCAATGAGTTGCAATGTAGGAGTTCCCAGAGGCAAGGTAGGTTTTCCTATGACAATAGAACATAGAAAAGGGGAGTACAACAATAGTGTTGTATTTACAAGGTAACCCTGCACTTGAAGAGCGATAGCAAAACTTTCGCTAATTGCGGTTTATGCAGGATCCTAACATGGGCTCTGAAGTAGACTTAAGCATGTTTAATATGGGAGGTGGATTGATACTTGAAAACTTGACAACAATAAAGGTTTTTAAGCACTTATATGTCTGCAAACACATGAAGCACCCAAATGCTTCTCTCACAATTTTCGCAAATGCACACTGACTCACAGTATGATTCTAGACAAATAACAGTATCCTTGGCACTTTACCAAAAAACATTTACTAGTCTGGAACAAGTGAGATGACTGCACACATTCCACGGGGCAGATCTACAAGGAAGTTCTGCCGCGCGGCACTGCAAGCACTTTAGCTGTGCCACACTGCGGCACTTTCAGAGCAGAGGAATGCGACATATCTACAATGATATTTCGCATTCCTGTGCTCTCCCCTGAGCTAGCGCAGAGACAGCTGCCATACACTGGCGCAGGCACCCTTGCACCATGGTGCAAGGATGCCTGGACCATGGTGAGATTGCTTTTGTGAAGGAAGGGGCCCCTTCCTGAACAAAAGCAATCACTGCAGGCATTTTCCTCTTTCAATGTGAGCTGTAGAATGCAGCACACATTGAAAGAGGAAGAAACAAGGAGAAATGAAAACATTTCTCCTTGTTTCGCTTACCTACGCCACACGCAGAAAACTGACGCATTCCCAGGTTTACCATTTCTCGTAAATCTGGAAATGCATCAGTAGACATGGGTGTTGCGTGGGAACATCCAGAGCAACACACATCTCCCGCTCCTAACACGCAAAATGTTGTGTGAACAGGGGCGATATTAACAAACACAGGTTAAGTCACGAAGAGTGACTTTACCTGTGTTTTTAAATATCCTTTAGCAGGCTGCGCCACCTGTGCGTCACTCAACGTGATGCACTGGCGGCGCAAGAGAGACTTGTAAATCTCACAATGTGATTTTAGACAAGCAGCACTACTCCCTGGACTTTACCAGGAGTAACACTTTACTCTTAAAAAAGGCACCACATACAACCCCTCACAAATGAATAACTTACCTTTCAAATTAATTTGTAGATTAAGAAGTATGTCTGTAACACACCAGATTTTCTTATATAGAAAGTCTGAACTGCACTACTCAGCAAAACCAAAAAATGGCAAAGCTTCCCTCTCATTCTGCACACATATACATGTAAATATCAAATCACATTGTTTCGCACATTAATCCAAAAGCTAACACACATTTCTATTGGTTTCACATTTCAGCCCTTTTCAAATGACATAAATTTGAACAACCCTACCCCCAATCTGCTCACTGCCTGTTACCAAAGTAACAGTTCATGGAGCACTAAACTGAACACACAGGTCACAAGTTCAGCACACAATGTTGCTAATCCAAACAGCAAGTGTGCTTGACCTTTCAAAATATCAGCTTATCCTATGTAATGTTCCTTTCAAACTGTTTTTGTTAACCAATAGGAAACATACTTTTAAAAAACAGAAACATGCACCCTACTTTTCAGAATACAATGTTCTCAAACAGCCAATCATTTCTTTTCTTTCTTCAAAACTGCATCTTATCCACCATTTTAGAAAAATCTTACTTTTCAAACTGCCATTTCATTTACAGAGACCATCTGAGTGCATCCAGACCTCCTTTCAAGATGCTTAGAGTGTGGATTGTGGGACACAGCTATATTTTCTGGAGCCAAAGGTACACAATAAATAGAGCCATTGACAAAGACCTAGGTTTGCCAAATGTAGACATTAAATGGATTGGACAAAGAGGGTTAAAGTGGCACCAATTGATGTAATTGGTTAAATCCTTTTTACATCTCCAACACCCTGACTTCATAATTGTGCACTGTGGTGGCAATGACCTAGGCACTTTGACTGGGGTAGGTCTGGAAATGCTTATGAAGGACACCTTTGGAGAATTAATGTCACTTTTCCCCCAAACTGCCTTTGACTATTCGAACATATGCCAAAGGCAAAAATGGAACTGGTCCAATCAATTTTGTCCACAGATTGAGAAAGCTAGGAAACATGTCAATATTTTAAATGTGTTTCTGCTTTTCTCTGAGATTGTAGGATGGGGTCCATTTACCACAACAATCTGCGTTTCAATATGGATGACATCTATAAGAGAGATGGTGTACATTTTACAGGTGAGGGTAACAGAGTCTTCCTTATCAACTTTAGACTCTGCATAGGTACTTATAAGTACCAAAATCTCATAATAAACACAACAGCTCTTTTTAGAGCCATCCAAGATCTAAACACATAAGCTTCATGTATATCTGAAAAATATTACTTTTGTTTTGCTTGGAGTTGCGCACCCGACGCGTTAGAGTCGTGCAGCCAACACGTGCAAACCAGGGGGCCGAGCTGAGCGCCGTGCTGGGTGTGCAACTCCTAATTTTACCATAAATAAAATATCATCTATCACTAATTTCTATTCTCCCCGGAAGCCCATAACCCGGGGCTCAAACGGAACGTTGGGGACCGTGGGGGGAGCCCCAATGCCCCCATGGTCCCAGCCGGCTCCCAGCGTCCTTTGGGAGCCGGCATTGCTTTTCCACATGGGGAGCTGCTAACATGCAGCTCACCATGTGGAAAAGCACTCTGGTTTGTATTTTAAAAGAGAGAACCGGTTTCCCTGCTCTCTCTTTCAAAATCCAAACCAAGTTTGCTATGATAGGGGAGAACCTAGGCTCCCGCCCGCCATAGCAAACAGCAGTGTCTCTGGGGTGGGCACCCCGGGACTCTGCAGGAGCCGGCCCTTGAAGGTGGCGTTCACCACGGCCCTCGAGGGCTCCAGGAGTGGGGCCACGCGGCCCCCTCCCACAACATAAAAATCCCCGGGGAGTGGCGGTCCCCGGGGCTGGAGAGGGCTTTGAGCCCCCTCAACCATTTTTTAAAAAGCCCCAGGGGGTAGTGGGCATTTGAGACCCCCACCCATCTATTTTGCTGGGGGGGTTACAGTTGAGCAGCCCCCCACCCATTAATGTTGTAGCCCCGGGGTGGCGATCCCCGGGGCTAGGGAGCCCCTCTGGGACCGCGTAAAATTTAAAACTTTTGCCCCCGGGATTTGGCCCCCCCGGGGCCTAATTATTAAAGCCTGCATTTCGTTTTATATATATTTTTTTACTGTAGGATCCGCGTACCCTCAGAAAAAAAAAATGTGGTCCCTGGGAGTCCTTGTGGGACCCTCTAAGCAGGTCTACAGGGTCAGAGTATTTCTACCCTGACCCCTTTAAACGTTTTGCGCACTTGTGCCACTGACTTCTTCAGCCTCGCTTCTACCGAGGCAAAAAATGGCTGGTAACACTTCCTGGTTTTGAATGTTGACAGCCAACTAGAATTCAGCGCGTGATCGGAATGGTGCGCTTAGGATGCGCTCAGGATGCGCGGATCCACCTCGGCCAAAGATATATATGTACTTTTAATTGTGATTTTCTCAGGAACTACTGAACAGATTTACACCATTTAGGCAAAAGGCATGAGTCCAAACCAAGGACTACCTCTTTGCCAAATTTAGTGTAATTCCTTTCTGCAGTTCGGGTTGTAGCCGCGATGAACGGTTCCTATGGAAAATTGCATGGGGAAAACACGTTTTGGGACCCACTTTTTTCTCAGCCCCTGCCTCACGAATCACCCCAAGACTTTCAGGATAGGAGCGGACCGGAGCGCCCCACTAGTTATAAAAAATTCCCGAAGATTCATCAACCGGCGCCAAAGTTATTCCAAATAGAATGTTGCGTATTTCCTATGGAAAATAGGTCCGAACTATAACCGCCAGTAGGTAATAAATTTATATATATATATATATATATATATATATATATATATATATATATTACTCCGCACTCCCCCAGCTCCAGGAAGAACAACACGGACACCTTACTCGGTTTGCAGTATATTTAATCGGACTGCACAGCAACGCGTTTCACCTTTCGGCTTGGTCACGCTACATATATATATATTCACTGGAAAAAAACATAGGTTTCACACATGTTATAGTTAGCTGGACATTTCACTCATACAAAACCATTGAAATTCCCCCGTTATAGTTAGTTCAGCTAACTATAACTCACGCGCCCGCAATGCACTGCTGATGATGTCACATATTACATCACTCATGACATGCTCAGTGACATCACTCATGACATCACTCATGACATCTCAAATGACATCACTCATGACATCATCCAGTGAATGTGTGTCTTTCTGAAAAATAAATATTTTTTAAATATGTATATCTAAAGGTCGACAGAAGAATAAATGGGTAAATAAGTGTCTAAATGGATGGTTTTTTTTGTAAAATTGATTGTATAACTGACTTATTAAGTGTATCTTAGTGAATACATGTATTAACGAGTAATGTTTAAATATTTAAATATCTGTATCAGTGTCTCACTATGTGTATAAGTGGCTGCATGGGTTGGTGAGTTGCTACATGAGTGTGTATATGGGTTCTAAGTTTGATATTTGAGTATCAGTATGAGTGTCTGTATGGTTCGGTGGGAATACGTATAGATGCATGAATGAGTGACTCACTGTTTGTATGTTTTTTGATGACAGCATTTGTGCAGGACTGTATGGGTGGATGAGTATATGTATGAGTGTGTTAATGAGTGAATGACTATCTCAATACTGTCTTTATGAGTAAGTACATATGTTTTAAACTAGTATATGTGAGTATTGATGTATATAAGTGAGTATATGTGAGAGTGAGATATTGGAAGAGTTCCTGTATAAATAAGTATGTGTTTCTATAGGTAATTGTTTAAGAGAGTAAGTATGTGTACCTTTCTGTAGAAGTAAGTGTAGTGGTGTGTGTATAGCTGTATATGCAAGTAAATGGATGTTTGATAGTTTATTTGCATGTGTGAGTATGTGTGTGAGTAACTCTAGGGATGAGTATCAGTGTGTAACAGGATGTATAGGTGTATGAGTACATATGATGAGTGAGTACATGTATGAGTGACTATATAGAACTGTTGGTGAATGAGTGGATGTGTATGTACATTTTGGAATTACTGAATAGGTTGTTGTAACTGGTATTGGTATCTCCATTATTTTGAACATTTTAGTTTCTATTTTTGAATGTGTGTATCAAAGGTTATATTACGCTGAGATGGTGTCATCAGTGATGTCATCAGTGATGTCATTTGAGATGTCATCAGTGATGTCATTAGTGATGTCACTGACCATGTCATGAGTGATGTAATATGTGACGTTATCAGCAGTGCATTGCGGGCGCGGAAGTTATAGTT
Source organism: Lissotriton helveticus (assembly GCF_964261635.1). Lineage (NCBI taxonomy): Eukaryota > Metazoa > Chordata > Amphibia > Caudata > Salamandridae > Lissotriton > Lissotriton helveticus. Next base: position 306,855,080 of record NC_136063.1, on the reverse strand, counting down.
AGCTGAACTAACTATAACGGGGGATATTTCAATGTTTTTGTCCAGTTAACTATAACATGTGTGAAACCAATAGTTTTTTCAGTGAATTTCTAAGGTTTTTTTAAATGCTAATTCCTAACTATAACGTGGCTGAAGACTATCGTTTTTTCAGTGAATTTTTAAGGTTTTTTTAAATGCTAATTCCTAACTATAACGTGGCTGAAACTTTTTGTCTTTTTCAGTGAATTTCAAAGGTTTTGTAAATGATAATTTTTACATTTATTAATTGTTATTTTTTTATACTAATTTACTACATTGTTTTAAAGTATTTATTTTTAGATATTTTATTTTGTGAATTACATCACATATTTTTAATATAAATTGAAAAAAAAACTGTTTTACAAAATATTGAAATTGCAATATTATTTTTTTTTATATTTTTTTTATTTCTATATATTTTAATGGCAGGTAATGATATCCTATGGAAGGAAATTCAAGTTACTGGTAAGTACAGTTAAATTTACTTTTCAGGAACAGTAGTAAGCTGAAAGATGCAGCACTGAGGTCTCTCCAGATAACAGGTGAGTAAATCGGAATTCGTAGTTCGGCTGATTTTAGAGGAATTTCAAAAACCAAAGCAGTTTGCTATGGTAGGCTGGGATCCGCGAGGCTCCCGCCCTACCATAGCAAACAGCAGTGTCCCAGGGGTAGGCACCCCAGGGCACTGCAGGAGCCGGCCCTGGGGAATGGCGGTCCCCAGGGCCATCAAGGGCTCCAGGAGGGGGGCCGCGCTGCCCCCCTCCCACCAGTTAAAAGCCTTGGGTTGGTGGTCCCTGGGGCTGGGGGGTCTGTTACGGACCCCCTTTTTTAAAATATTAGTGCCCCGGGGAGGTGGTGGTCCCCGGGGCATGTGGGGGGGCTTGAGCCCCCCAACACAGGTTTTTTTTTTATTTAAAAAAAAAGGAGCCCCGGGGGGTGGCGGTCCCCGGGGCTGCCGGGGGGCCATGAGCCCCCCGCATACTTCATAATAAAGCCCCGAGAGGTGGCGGTCCCCGGGGCTCGGGGGGCCTTAGTGGCCCCCCATCATTAATATCCAAGCCCCGGGGCTGCAGGGGGCCGTGTGCCCCCCGCTATTATACTTACTTTGCCCTGGGGGGTGGCAGTCCCCAGGGCAGTGTGGGGGGGATTTGGTCCCCCACACTTTTTTTTATAAAGCCCCCGGGATTTAGTCCCCCCTGGGGGCTAATAAGAAAAAAAATCAGACCGTTTTTTTTTTCACGGGGTACGCGTACCTACGCGTATCCCACTATTAAAAAATAATAATAATAATTTGGGTCTTGGGGGACCCCCTGAGCAGGCCTAGGGAGTCAGTGTGTTTCTACCCTGCCCCCTTTGCGTGTTTTTCACGTTTCTTTTGCTGCTTTCTTGTGCCTCAGTTCTGGACAGACAATCCTAACTATAAGTACAGAGTGGCGACTGGCATTCTGTAACATTAATATAGATATGGGATTCTATAATCCATGTATAAACATCCAGTTGCTAGTTTCTTTATAGTCCATGACTTGTGACAAACTAAATCACCAATTATAAAGAAAAGATTTCAGAACTCAACTATTTTAAGGTTATTACAGTCGAGGTCTGACATCACAATGCCTGCTGCCAGAGCCAGCAGCTGAGGCCAAAGGTAGCTTAGGTCATGGAGCATAGTAAAGTAGGTATTTAAAGCAACACTAACGGAACATTGCTTTGCTTTCTTCTGCTCTATTTTAATAGTTTACAAGCAGAGAGAATATGTTTTATTTTTGCACTTCTTAGATAGGGAAAAGCTAGAATCTTGCTGCATGTTTCTACACGTTTCGAACTACTGCAGCATTTTCTTTTTTTTTTAAAGTGACTTGTATTAAACTGTTTCTAACACTTGCTTGCAACAAATATCTAGCAGGTTTTTGATGTGTTTAATTTTGCACCAAAAGCTTTACTTTTATTCTTCATGTTTGCAAAATGTGGAATTGAGAACCATGTGTCCATTGCTTTTCTTGCACATTGATCTAACAGATGGAGTAGCAACCAAACAAGAGAAGACACAGCAGTAAACCAATATGTTCCTTCAACATGAGTAGCAGATGTTTGAATGTCTAAAGGGCATGCCAGCTACCGCAATAGACTCCTTTAAAATGTTACCTTCAGCATATGCTCAGTGCCCTATCAAAAACTTACTCTTCATCTGAGTGTCAAGCTAGCTTCCAGAAGCCCCCTTATTATGTTTGAAAAGTCCTACAACAAGAGGTAACGGTGTTTTACTTTAATATAAAATTAAAAACTGAACATTTCATGAATGCAAGGTTAGTGGGCTTCCATCTATGCACATTGGAACCGGCAAGGCAACATAAGGATCATATCTTACATGAGACAGTGCTTGTCCAAGACAGCGTGGCAAGAGCCAGAAGGCGAAAAGATGTTCTTGCTGTGGTTATGGGCACCAGAACACTTTCACATACTCCTGCATGCAGTTTCTCTTGCTGCAAGAGTTGATCACATGTCTACATTTTCCCTGTTTTGAAAAAGCATCTGCAATAAATTAGGACTCAAAGTCTGAACGCTTGAAGGCATGAAAATAAATACTTTATTATTTATTGTTTATGAAATTGTCACAGCTTCTTTGACACAATGCCCAGGATCATAGTGCACCTCATGAACAATGCAGTACAGTAGATTGAAACCATTAATAGCAAAGACCTTCATCATAAAAGGTAATATCTTCCGTATTGTGCGAAAAAAACTCACTAAGTGAATATCCCCCCGTGGGAGAGGGACCACTCTAAACAAGTTCTGTGGAATAGGCCACTTTATTGAAAGCAAGCAGAGCTAATTTTTTTCACAACCTTCGGCTTAGCTGCACATTCTTCTTATTCTATCAATGTCTCTAACATTGAAAACTAGTCCCATTCTCCCACCCTTAAATATTACACACTCCTAATGGCTCTGCAGCCGTTCAACTTCATTAATGTACAAATCTATAAACGGCTCCATAATACCTCCAATAACCTTATCATTTGCCCAGTGGCGTAACGAACATTGAGGGGGCCCCCCTGCAGGGTAGGTGAAGGGGCCCCCTCCGGACTCAATCTAGAGCTCCCCAGCAGAAGTGCGGTGCTGATGGGGCCCCCTGGAGGGTGAGGGCCCCCCTGCACCGCGGGGGCTGCAGGGGCCTGTGTTACGCCCCTGCATTTGCCTATCGCTGCTTTCTATCCCAGCTTTTGATACTAGGCCCAGGCTGACTACTCCTATATCTCCCATTATGTCGTTTCATTACGGTTTTTTCCTGTGTTCTTGTTCTTTGTTATTGTCCCTTCTCTTGCTATTCTCCCTGAGTTCATTTTTGTGCCTGCCTCTAGCCACTACACTCCTCATATTCATCAAAAACAATTCAACTATGCCCTTCTCTCTGCCTTTTCCTACAAAATAAACCTCCACTGTCTGCACTTGGGTGAGATACAATTTCTGGATTTCCTTTCCAGAATTAAGGCCCTGTAATATGCTTTCTGGATCTCCTTGCAGCATAGATCTTTGACAATGTACTCAATCTTACATACCCAATACAGGACGCCAAAATGACTGCAACACCCCACAGTCCACTGAGCATTACTTGAGTGAGATGTGTTTTCTGTAACAATAACTCTGGTGTGATATCACAGGAATGGTTAGTGGAACTCACATTCACATACATCTTGAAAAGGGACACGCAACAACACTAGAAAATCAGGAAGAAGTTTGATTTCAAAATGAAACTCATCTCTGAGTCCATTCAATATGAATCGTAACTATTACCAAAATAAAAAAATAGTGACAATTATGCTTATCAGTAGAGTGAACAGTAAAAGGTATTGTAACATGGTGGAGGTATCACAAAGCTTTCTTTATATTAATATCTCTGACACCACCAAACCTTCCCTTGACTAAGGTAAATTTAGCACTTAAAAAGGGCCAAATTTGAGTTTCAGAGATGTCTCTTACCTGCATACCTTTTCTGAACAATAGAACCAATATTTAGCTACATAACTACATCTACCATACTCGTCGGCAGGCAGACAGGTAAAGCCTGCCAAGTGAAAAGCTAGATGCACCTTCTTGCAACCTTCAGTGAAGGAAGGTGGTTACAGCTCTACATGATTCTGCATTTCGAATCTCCAGTATGAATGTCCTCTCTATCTCATTATACTCTGTTCATAGTTTGTATTTTATAACTGGTCTTTGTTGTTTATTTTCAGAAGAAACAATAGCAGAAATGCCCTGGAACCCTTTCACTTGCTTACATTCTCTGAAACACGGCCTATTGTTTAAAAACAATAAATGAGAAGTGAAGTTATCAGCTTCTATAAAAAGTTGTTCATTATTTAAAAACAGTCACTGAAAAAGGAAATTCAATCCAGATAAATATATTCAAGTAGACTTAATTGTCAAGTTGCAACAATAACAACATGAATAAATGTGCATTTATATTTGACACAAATCTAAATAAACAACATATAAAATTCAAAAAGAGGGATAATTAAAAAGAAAAATAGTTGATTATTATAACAGGAGGGTGGTGGGCTTATCATGACTCAAAAGGGATAATATCTCCTTTTTGCATGCTCATTTGCATAGCAACGCACTACTCTAGCCGCCAACAATGTCACATACCTTGCTTCATGCTTGGTCATCCCCAAATATCCCGCACATTATGGGAAGTCTGATTCAAGTTCTGTGGAAAAGGTTGCTTTATTGGAATCGAGCAGAGCTTCTCACAGCCTTTGGCTTAGCTGCACACAATTTCCATATTGTATCCAACATTGATAATGTTGTTGTTTTTTTCAAATATGCAAAATGTGCAAATGTCTTGCAAAGTTCATGTTAAAATAATATGATTTTAATGGTGCATGGAATCGCAACTGATGTATGGATACATTTGCCCCTGAAACTAGTTGCTTAGGTAATATAAAAGTGTAGATTATGCTATGAAGGAGTTAGGCCACAGTTTCCTGTTGTGCTGTTTGTCTCATTTGCTCCTCCCATCGGTGTCCTGCTGCAAAATCTTCCCTCCACTCCTTCTGATGAGAAATGAGTGCATAGCATGGATAATATTTTGTGGATAATATTGTGCCTATTAGCATTGTGAATGAGGCTTCCATGGTGTATCCAAAATATCATTGTCAACGACTTCCACTGGAAGGCAGAGACATGTGAGTTTTATGAGCCATTGTTTAAGAAATGTTTCATTTGTGTTGTACAATCTCACCGGTACAGTTGCTGAGGGAGTGATGGAAGATTTCTCTTACCTTACATTATGGGTTGGCACTTAATTGATTGATCTATTGCACGTCTCCACTGCACAGCACGAGACACTAGTAACCAGATCTCATATCAAATCTATGCTTCTTAATTGCAGGTCAGCAGTAAAACATGCAGCTGACTTCACTGATCTTATGCTCGTACAAGACCTTGACCTCCTAACCTTAACTGAAACTTTGCTTAATGACACATCCTCAACAGTTCTGGACACCTTAGTCCCTCCCACCTATGACATTATCAGATTGGATAGAGCTGAAAGAGTTGTGTCAGTATTGCATGCTTATACCGCTCCTTGCTCACCTTGAAACAGGCCCAAATTTTTCCAATACTTCTTGTCAATTCCTAGCTATATAACTATAGAACAAAGACAAGTTAGTTTGTAAACTCCATATGATTTACCACCCCAGGGAAAACCTACTTTTCATTGAATGATTAAAGGACACCATCTCTACTGATTTTGACCTGAATCCCACCCAGATTTTCCTTAGGGATTTCAAGATCCATTGAAACGATTCAAAGGACACCTTGCAGAACACCTTCAAGGCCTTCCTTTCAGACCTAAACCTGATCCAGTCATGTAACGGCCCAGCACACCCTTGACCTAACCATCTTCAAGGACAGTGTCATAGAACTGGATTCCATATCGACCTGTGATTGATCAAATCACTACTTAATCTCCTTCCTCATCTAAGAAAAAGTATTGATTAAAACAGCAAACCTCTTAAACCCAGAAAATGGTCTAGAGTCTTGAGAAATATTAATATAACTGACTTAACTTCTGTGAGCTAAAACCGTCTACATCCTCCCACAAATTTGAAGAGTGTGATGGATCTTACTGATCACTACCTCCACTGCATGTCAACTATATGTGACACAATATCTCTGAAACAATTAAAAAGAATAACCAGCAAACACCCAAACCCTGGTTCAGTGTCAATCTTAATGAGGAGAGGTGCAATTTGAGACTCGCTGAGAGATTATGGAGAAGCTCTCCTTCCCTTTCACTACCTTATGCACTTGAGGTCGATAAGAAGCACTTACAACAAGCCCGCCAGAAGCTCTAAAGCTGATTTCTTGATGAGCCAACTTGACAGTGCAAAAAATAGACCTAAAAGACTTTTTGAAATCATCAAGCAACAAACTATTGGCAAATCTAACCACCCATTGCTGGATTATGGATCACTACCAAATGGTGATGAATTCTCTGCATATTTCACTGAAAAAACTAGGAAGATTGAATCAGAATTGCAACTTGCTTTCCAGCAGCTGCAAAGTCAGATGCAGTCTTATCTCATCACAGTACCTGGAGAGACCCACTGATACGGGTTATATTACAACACATATTGCCACTTGGAATGCCTTCAAACTTCTTGATGAAGTCGATATACTCAAAACAATAATATCTATAAAACCCTCTTATCAACTTCATGATCTGCTGACTGCCAAGCTCATCATAGAGCTTAGATCCTCTATTCTCCTGCTGGGGACTGAGATTGCTAATGAATCTCTCTCCTATGGCTTGATTCTGGATTACTTTAAGATTGACAAGGTCACCCCAATCCTATTAAAAGCCTAGTGCGGATTTGTCTGACAGTAACAATTTCTGACCAATTACAACATTCAGATGCTAGCAAAATTACTAGAGAAATGCGTACATCTGCAGCTCTGTAAACACATTGATGAGTTTCATCTCCTTGACCTCTACCAATCAGGCTTCAGAGCAGGTCACAGCAGTAAAACAGCTTTGACTCACATTGCTGCTGATACTCTGAGTTTGCTTGATCAGAATAAGCCATACCTGATTATTGTACAGGATCTCTCATCTGCCAAGAACTAAGGGCCTAAGTGGAGTTTGGCGCAATGGCGCCAGCTCAATGCCGGCTTTGCTGCACCAAACCTGCACAAGGACCGTCGACTGTATCACGAGTTGAACTTGTGTTACACAAGTTCAACTCGTGATACAGTCACCGGTCCTTTGCCTTTCTTACGCGATGCCAGGAAAACAGGCACCGCAATGGGAATGCCCAAAAAGTTCCTGCTTGGCATGGACGTGGACGTCCATGCCGTGCAGGAACTTTGTAGGAATACAGACAGGGGGGGCACATGTTGTGCCGCCCTGAATGTATCAAAGCAAAGTCAAAGGGGATGATGGACGGAGTGTTGAACAATGCAAGCACTCACCCCCAGTCAACTGATCTGGGTTTAATCCATCATCATTCTTTAGCTCACTCCACCACCCCAGTTCAGACATAGCCACATGCAAATCAGTCTGACCCTGTGCCTCATGGGAACAGTCTAGCCCGAACTGCCAAGCCATGTCTTCCCTGGACCGGAAACAAGCATCCTGGGACCGGTTTCTGGCTAATCAGCCGTCATCAGCCAGACTAGCTTGAAGTTATTGGCAAAGTGAGCAAGGGACCCACGTCTGGGCATACCTTTCCAACTTAGGACGAACAAAGCAAAACCAAAGTGGATGATGGACGGAGTGTTGAACAATGCAAGCACAACTTGCTTTTGTGGCATTGCAGCGGGTGATGTTATTGCACAGCACGCTGCAATGTTACAAATGCAGGATGCCCCCGCCAGGGTGGCGGGTGCATCCTAATTGTAGGTGTGGGACCGCCGCAAGCATTGCGGGCGGCCTGTTTCCTGGGGGTATGGCGGACGGACAAAGTCTGCCCACCATACTAATGACCCCCTGAGTGTTTTGGTCTGAAACAAAAATGTACACAAAAAGATGAATGCTCTTTATTGTGGCTTCACGGAGTTATACTAACTCGTTGTTGTTCCTTTGTAAAGAAGATGTTGCTACAATTTTGTAGGTTTACTGTACTAAATCTTGATTGTGTTATTGATTATGAAATAAGTATTAGTAATTATAGTATGTCAATTTGAATATTGTTTTTCTTTTATCCATTTTTTGTGATCTTTAGATGATACGTGGCTACTCCAGAAGAAGGCGCTGGTCGCCGAAACGCGCGTAGAGAACCATTTGTTATGCCACCTTTTTTAATATTGTGATTTTCAATTATTTGTTGTGTCATTATATTTTCTAAAAATACTTGTGATTTGTCATTACTTTTTATTGTATATTGATGATGTTTTGTGCATTTTATGATGTTTTGTATATTTTATGAATAATTTGATATTGTCTAAACTGATAGTTATTGTGTATTTTTTATGAGTTTTATTTTTAGATAAGGTCAATAATAAATTTTGAGTACAGACCTCATACTTCCTCTTTACATTTATTAATTTGATCGGAAATAATCCTTATTTCAAGTGCCATGGTTGTTATTTTGCACGCCCCTGAGTGTTTTGCACAGTATCAGGGGAACCAGAGATATGCAAATCATGACATTACGCCCCTCTCAAAATCCCCCCTAACACCAGTGGAATGGGTTTTGGTTTCTGTGGATACCGAGAATGAAAAGCTTTCACTAAGCGTGGAGCATTTTTTCAATGAGCAAGAGGCTCCCACGTGCGCTCTTCTGGACCATAACCTTTCCATTCCTCTACAACAGCTTCCCATGGATTCTTTTTGCTTCTAAAACAGCTTTAACTTCAAATTCTGGAACACCGACAGACTCAACTGGAGGAGGAGGTGTCTTTAAACATGTCTTTTTTTTAAAATATTTTTTATTTGCATCAAAAGTACACAAAAGCCACAGAAAAGAGAGCAAATCAAAAATATACAACAGTCACATGTTAGCATTATAATACTCCCAAACGAAAATACGGTCATGTAAAAGAGAGAAAAAAAAAAAAAAAAAAGGATGCCAATAGTTTAAGACATAAATGTTCCCCAAATTTTATCCATTTTTTGTTTAGCCCGAAGGCCCTTGGAGTTGGCAAGAGTAGTCTCCATAGCATAAATTTCTTTAACAAAGTTCCACCATTCCATAACCGTTGGTGTATTTTTCTGAATCCAAACTCTAGCAATAATAAGTCTTGCACACGAAATTAAGATGTTCAACAAATCATTAAATTCATTTTGACCCACGCATGTACCAATCATTACATCAGTTGAGGAAAAAGAGATTGGTTGATTAAGTCTATCGGAAACCACCTTAAGTATACCACTCCAATATTCTTTAAGCATAGGACAAAGTAAAAACATATGAGTGATATCAGCCCCGCTTAGATCGCATTTAGGGCATTTCGTACGTTCACTAAAGTTCTCATTCCTTGTCCATTTAAGAATTCTCTCTGGGGTATGATACAGTTGACATATAGATTTAAACATTTGCAACTTAAGGCTAGAGGAATGAACTGACATATCTAAGCTCTTAAAAGATAGGGTGATTAGTTCAGGTGGTATATTTACAGCTAGCCTTGTATTCCATTTCGCAGTTAATTTTATTAAATCGCTAGTATAAAAGGCCGCAAATAATTTATATACTATACTAATCAAAGCTTGGTCTGATTCTCTATAAATACAATCCCAAAAGTCTGAATCTATTATAGTCTTAAATTCTAATTTTTTCACTAAATAATCTTTAATTTGAAGATATTTAAACCCAGCCAGTTCAGATAAGTTATAACATTGCTTCAATTTTTCAAATGTCATAAACCCTTGATGATCATATAGGTCTCCCAGTGAACTAATACCAGATTCTGAATATAGTCTGCATATTGATTCATGACAAATTGATGGGAATGTCTTTAAACATGTCATAGGGTTACAAGGTTTCAAGAGTGAAACACAAAAGACTGGATGAAATAAGTTTTTTATTGGAAGTGTTAGTTTCATACTTACTGAATTAAGGATTTTTTCTATTGGGAATGGTCCAATAAACCCAGGACAAATTTTGTTGTAGCCTTTAATTCATAAGATTTTGGTAGACAACCACACTTTGTCTCCTATGGCATATAAGGGCTGGTTAGTGCGGTGTTTATCTGCAGCACTTTTTTGACTTTCTTTAGCTTTTGCTAAATGGAACTTAGCGTTTTGCTGGATAGAAACTACGTTTGTTACATAATCATGTACAGATAGAACCAAATTTGAGAAAACTATTTTACCTGGGATATTCTTTGGATGGTAGCCATAAATGCAAAACTAAATGGTGATATGTTAATAGACGCATGTTCCATATTATTATACGCAAATTCTCCGCAAATTCTAAAGCCCACAAAATATCTGACCATTCCTGATTGCAAGTTACAACATACACCATGAATATTGCTCAATGGTTTGATTGGTGTATTCTGTTAAACCAACTGCTTGAGGATGATAACTAGAAGAGGTTTGCACTTACACATTCAATGATTCACTCAAATGTTGCCAAAAACGAGAAATACATTGGGGACCTCTGTCTGAAATAAGAATGGATGGGATTCCATGTAAGCGTATTATTTCTTTCACCAATATGTGGGCTAATTCCATGGCAGAAGGAAATCTTTTTAATGGGCCATGCGAGAGAAAACCCGCCAATGTTTTCCTATGGGAGGAAATTCAAGTCACAGGTAAAGTACGTTCTTGCTACTTTTGTAATCCAGTAGTGGACTCCTAGGTTCAGCACTGGGATCTCTACCTAAGACAGGTAAGTAATTACTTTTTAGTAGTTGGTAAGATTTTTAAGGAATATTTCTAGTTTGCAAAAATCGACATGGAGGAAATTTCAGAGTAAAACAATGGTTTCCTATGGAAGAAAATTCAAGTTACTGGTAAGTACAGTTAGGATTACTTTTGCGGTTCAGTACTGGGCTAAAAGGTACAGTACTGGCTTCTCTCCTGATCACAGGTGAGTATTTCAGAATTTGATATTCGGCTGATTTTAGATGAATATTTTAAAGTTTAAAGTTTCAAAACTCCACACTGATGAAATTTCAAGTGAAAACCAGTCAATGCTAACCTATGGAACGAAAGTGAGTTATTGGCTTTTAGGTAAGTACTCGACTGGTAGGGTTAAGGTTCTGAGCATAGACTCAGGGGTCGCCCAGGGTCAGAAAGGTACAGTTGTTAGACCCTCAGCGGCACAGGGGCAGCCGGGTGCAGAGAGAGTAGGCCCAATACAATCCAATAGAGGGTAGGGGCCTGTGGTTGGTGGCTGCAAGCAAGCAGGCCATGCGGCTGTGGGAGTTTAGCTCCTGGACACTTACTCAGGGCAAGTGGGGCCGTAGAGTAGGGTAGTAGTTGCACCTCTAGCGGCACTCGGGCAGCTGAGTGCAGGGTGCTTTTGAGCCGTCGGGCGCTCAATGTTATCTGATGGGAAAGTTAAAAAGTGAACAAAGGCTGCAGGCTCGGGGACAGAGATGCTTCAGGTGCGACCACCACTTCGAGAGGTAAGTTGGGATCTTGGAGAAGAGGTAGGTACCCCAAAGGAGGGCACAGGGGGCCGTGGAGCACCTGGTGCTGGGGTGTCTTTTGGCATCGGGAAATCTTACCCTCAGCTGGTCGCAGTTGGAGGGGTTCCTGGTTCTGAGGCTGCAGGCGTCGTCTGGGTGATTGAGGAGGGTCTTGGTGCACTTGACTTCGGGTCCCAGTCAACAGGGTGACGTTCTCATGGTCTTGGATCCCTCAGGCACAGGCCGGGCTAGGCGGGTGCAGAGTGGGCTGGATTCGCGGTTCCTGGCTGGCACCAGGGGTTTTGCTGTTTTAGCAGAACCACTGCTCGTGGGAGTCCCAGTCTTTTGCAAGGTTCAAGGCAGGCAGGTACTCAGGGGTTGTCGAGGTTGCTGTCTGCTGGAGACGCCAACGTTTTGCAGGAGCAGGTTCAAGGATCAACAGGCCTGTAGGGTTCTGGGGCCAAATCAGTGGGTGTTGTCCTTTTGTTAGCAGCTGCACGGCAGGTCTTGTTTCTTGGTCTTCTTGTTGTTGCAATCAGGATCTGAGGAAAGAAGGCTCAGGGTGCCCCTAAATACAACTTTAGCGGTGTTACAGGTAGGGCAAGGGCAGGGACCAATGAGTCCCTGACCTGGGGTGGGTACACCACCCAGCCTGCTCCTCTCCTGCGGGAGGGGGCAAGCGCCTAGCTGTGATTGGGCAGGGCTCCCCATCTCCAAGATGGCTGGAGCCCAGAGTCATGCTTCACCTCGCCTCCCCCACCTGAGGGGTGGGGTTGGCATAGGCTGGCACACCCCCTTTCCTCACTTAAGGTTTCCCACCATTCTTCCCGCCTGAGTGGGGGTCAGAACCAGTGGGGGCCAGTTGCTGAGTACAGCAAGTGGCCTGGAGAAGCGCACAAAGGCGGTATGCCTTTGAAGCTTCACCTGCCCATCCTGGGGGAGCAGGCTTGGCACCTCCTCCTAGGATGTGCATTGTTTCAGGCCCCTGAGAGTGGCAGGCTCTCGACCCAGGGGTCCAGAACCATGTCTGGTGGTGGCAGTCTTGGTAGCCACACAGACAGGACACTGGGAGTTGGTTAGGTTTCAGGGGGCATCTCTAAGATGCCCTCTGTCGTACATTTTACATTAAATCCTACACTGGCATCAGTGCGGGTTTAATGTGCTGAGAACTTTGATATCAAATTTCTCAGTCTTTAGTGAAGCCATCATGGTGCTGTGGTGTTCGTAATGATGACCTCCCAGCACCATATGCTCTAAATGGCAGCACTGCACTTACAGTGACCAGGAATGGCCCTGGGTACTGTAGGGGCACAGGACTCATGCACCTGTGCCCACACCACTGGCATAGGGCATCCAGCTAGAGGGGTGACTGATGGATGCCAGGGCAGTGAGCTTGTGGGCATGGCACACAGGGATGTGTCAGCAAATGAAAAGGTAACCGTTGCACTCCTCTATGTTTAACGTTTTGTGGATCAGTAAATCGTATGTTGAAAGTTTTATAGGTGCATTGGGTGTTCACCTCCTGGGTCGTGGGGTGCTACGATATGAACTATTGCAAAATCTTACTGAAGAGTAAGAAAACCCGGTGCACTCTTGAACACGATATGTGTTTAGTGTCTGTACACAAAGTTTGTATCACAATCGTGGTTTAGATGGTTTCCAGAAATTTTATTCAATCATGTCACGTTAATTCATCATATTAGTAGCATATGTTGAACTCGTACACGTTGATTCGTCATAGGTTATCCATCATGCATGAAATTACATCCATAGTATACTATAATCCCCGATGCATTTCGCGCTAAGGAGCGCTTCTTCAGGGGGTCTGTAAATTAAATTAAATGGGATAACATTTGTATCATGCTGTATTATCAGATACCACCGTGTTCAAAGAATTCCCAGGGGTTTGCAAATCCCCCTTAAATCAACTTTATGTAAAAACAATCCACGATTCACAGAAAAATGGTATGGAATACTTAATAAGTGTTCACTTGACCTTATTCTCCTCATAGTGGAAGAGTTATCCAAACTCTTAGAAGAACTTGAAAATGAAGTTAAACAGCTCAAACAAGAACTCAGCCAAAAAATGTCATCAGAAGAATTAAAAACATCCTTAGAAGATATTAACATCCAACTAGATAAATACGTTAAGGAAATTAATGAAAGGAAACTAAGAAAATTCAAGCGTGATACTGTGGACTATAAGCTGGGCGAGGTATATAATTGGGCTGAAATATATGCGGCCAGAAGACAGAACCGAAATCAACCCAATCGTTCAACAGATGGGGACACTACATCGTCAGATGATTCTACTCACAAATTGCCCCCACGAGGCAGACCAAGACAACAACCTGCTCCAGCAGCCAATAGACCATCTGAACAGGCATCAACCTCTAAAACAACGACCGGTCCAAGGAACACTTCACCAACACCTGCAACAGCGGAGCCTTTTTTAGAAGTAGGCCCAGACCCACTAGACGATCGAGGAGACACAGAAGAAAACAATTTGCTTCCACCAGCCAAGTCGACCAGAAGTCACAGAATCTAGTGGTAAATATTTCACAAAGTTCCTTAACCCAGACACAAGTGCAAGTCCTACAAAAGGGTATGAATTTTGTCCTCACCTACCAAACTAATGAACTAGACACAGCAATATAATTTTACAAATTTATGAGAACCTTGCGTCTGAGACACTTTTTTGATAACGTCTGTGTACCTCAAAACACAGAAGATAAGGACACACTTTTGGGCTTAAGACCCCACAGTACCTTTTTGGCCCCGACGAGTCATAAAGTTCTTGATGTGTTTGAAAAAACAGTGCAACAAGAGTTACATACGCTCTTCAATACCCGAAAAAACAACCAATGCAATCTGACTAACCAAGAAAGACAAGCTTTACGCCAACTAGCTGACAATCAAACTATCACGATATGCAAAGCAGACAAAGGGGGTGCGATTGTAGTTTTGGATTCAATATACTACCAAGAACGTCTTCAAGAACATCTACAAAATCCGGATCTATACATGCGTATGAATTCAGATCCTACCATGGTCTTCAAAGAAACACTCACTAAGATCATAAATACAGCCATATCAACGAATGCCATCAATGAAAGAGACAAAACATTTCTTATCAAGGAATACCCACAGGTACCATACATGTACCTAGTACCTAAAATTCATAAAAATTTGACACGACCGCCATTTAGACCTATTGTGAGTACCACCAATTCGATCCATGCGCCTACAGGAGCTTACATTGATAAACACCTACAAGCCAGTGTAAAAAGTATGACCACGTACATACAAGACACTACTGACTTCTTAAACAAATTGCAAAACATTTCAATTCCTGTTGACCAACCTATCATTCTATGTACTATTGACGTCAACGCCTTATACACCTCGATTCCCCATAACTTGGGGTTGGAAGCTTTAGAAGAGGCGCTAGTACAAACAGAAAAACCTCTGGAACTTCAGGTCTTCCTAATGGAACTAATGCAATTTATTCTTCACCATAGCTACTTTCAAACCAATGAAGGCCAACATTATCTTCAATTGTCTGGAGTAGCCATGGGCAACTGTGCCGCTCCGGCGTATGCGAATCTCTTCATGTATTCCTTTGAAAAACAACACAATCTTCAAAATGCTTCATGGCAACCTTTCCTATGTGCATATTTTCGGTACATAGACGACATCTTCCTCGTGTGGCGAGGAAATGAGACACAATTGGTCTCGGCCATAAGGGACCTCAACCAAGTGAATGAACGGATACAATTCACCCACACATGGAGCGTGACTGAAATATCATTTTTGGATGTACAAATTCAAATACATGAGAATCAATTCATCACTTCAATTTTTTCTAAAGCCATGATCGCAACAACTATTTACATTTTAAAAGTTTCCACCAACCCAGTCTGAAACGCCACCTACCATATTCACAATTACTCAGAGCAAAACGCATTGCATCGACGGAAAACCTGTATCTAGAGAACAGTGCTAACATTCTAAATAAATTTCATCAACGAGGTTACCCAGAACCCATTACACACATGGCTGAAAATAGAGCTAAAATGAAGAACCGTGCAGACCTTTTGAAACCTGTATGTAAAGATTCACAACAAACAAGCAGACCAGTTTTTGTTTCCAAATATTCCACTCATTCACGACAAATCAAAAACGTGATTCGCAAACACTGGGTATTACTACAAACTGAAGTCGACTTCAACCATATTTTTGAGAGTCAACCTATTTTTGCATACCAACGGACCAAGACTATCCAGTCCTTTTTGAAACAACCGACCATGATCATGAACACCAGGTACAAGGGAACTATCCCTTGTCATAACTGCAGCCACTGCAACAGTATAATACCCGGATCTACAATAACTCACCCTACTCAAGGAACACCAATTAACCTTACAGTTAATGCTACATGTGACTCAAGTAATGTGATCTACATGATTAAATGCCCATGCGGCCTCCCGTATGTGGGCAAAACTGAACGAAAGATTAAAATCAGGCTCAATGAGCATAGAAGCAATATTCGCACAAAGAATCTAAAATCCAACATAGCGGCTCATTACACTCAACAGTCACATAACCCCAGTCAAATCAGATTTCTGATCTTGGAAACAGTGGAGAAAAAGCCTCACAAAGATAACAACAAGATTCTGTTACAACGTGAACTTGTCTGGATATACCATTTGCAAGCTACCCAGCCCAAAGGACTCAATGATAGACTCGAATTCAGTTGCCATTTGTAAATACATGTACCCATTTACGCTCTTGATCTCATGATTTCTCCAGCAGCTGTGATGACTTTGTATACTTTTGTTGCCCATTTTAGCACCTTGTTCGTTTTAATTATCTCATAGTCCAGGTACTTTCGACACCATATTTGATTTACTGTTTGGTAGTTGGGTTGTTTCTGATGTTAATCACGTGGTTCTTCATTTTCCTAAACACACTTACATACACACTTATTTTTATTTGTTTATTTTTTTATTCCTCTATTATTTTATTGTTCATGTTCTTCTTTTTGTAACTTGGGTATCGTTATACTCATAATACTAACTAGCATTCACAATATTGAGTATTCTTATGCACATTTACCGCTGATTACTAATATGTACTTTTTACACACGTCCTTCGTTTACGCTCGGTGAGTCCCCTTTCTATCTTCTTCCACCCTCTGTTACTTAGCTTTACACAACGCGCATGCGCGGCGTCTTCCGGGTTCGCGGATACACGGAGCCCGTTTCTTTCTGTCACACCGCCGAAATTGGATCCTGAACACTTTCTATTACGGGTAGGATTTCCAAACTGTTTAGGTGTAACTTGCACGACGTTATACAACCCTAATCACTACCGTCGGAGCACTCGGGGCTTTTTTGAATATATGACCACCACGTCCCGGACACTTGTTTTCCCTAACGTTTAGGTTCTCACTCCTTCTACGTTGCACGATGCCTCATTTTTATCTATCACTTTGTAGCACTTGCACTTATGAATGATCACGCATGTTCCCCGCGGGCTATTTAAACATTGGACTTTGGTTGTATCTCAACTGTGAGACCGTTTTATTTTCCACTCCAGTCACGATTAATCTTCACCGTTTATATTATTTATATCATTTTGCACGTACCACACATCCCACTATGTACTTCTAATACATTGTCCTTTATGTATGATTATTCTGCTCCTGTAATACAGCATGATACAAATGTTATCCCATTTAATTTAATTTACAGACCCCCTGAAGAAGCGCTCCTTAGCGCGAAATGCATCGGGGATTATAGTATACTATGGATGTAATTTCATGCATGATGGATGACCTATGACGAATCAACGTGTACGAGTTCAACATATGCTACTAATATGATGAATTAACGTGACATGATTGAATAAAATTTCTGGAAACCATCTAAACCACGATTGTGATACAAACTTTGTGTACAGACACTAAACACATATCGTGTTCAAGAGTGCACCGGGTTTTCTTACTCTTCAGTAAGATTTTGCAATAGTACACAGGGATGTGTGCCATGTCGACTCTCTGTTTAGTTCTGTACTTAGACACTCAGCCTTGAAAGGCAGTGTGTGGGTGTCAGGGCACAGGGTCCCTAAGGGTGGCACAATAAGTGCTGCAGCCCTTAGGGGTCTTCTCTGGTCACCATGCGCTGGGTACCTAGAGTACCATTTACTAGGGGCTGACAGGTGGTCAGAGATGCCAATTGGGTTTTAGTTTCAACACAGTTTGAGGGAAGGAATACAGGCCCTGGGCACCTGGTTGGCAGGAGCCCAGGGCACACTCAGTCAAAGCACATCAGCAATTCAGCAAAAAGTGGGGGCATACCAATGCAAGAAAGATGGCACTTTCTCACAATCAAATCTAGAGAAACAGTGTGCCATGGTTGAGGAGGAATAGGTAAGCGTTGTAAAAGACCACTAGGAGCTTGATGTTATGATTTATTTTGGATACATATTGCAAAAGTGTCAACATATTTTTGGATATAATTGAACATAGAAGGCCACCAAAATGTATGCTTAATCGTCAGGTAAGTTTTAGTGATCCCAGGATGTGCGGACAAAAGAGTATCATTATGTAATTGAATGATTTGAGTCTGTAAAGGTTCTCATGGTAGAAAATCTGATCGTTCATGAATAAAATCCCATCTTTCCACTGCAGAGATGGATGCAACATTTGCCATTCTGATTTTTGTTTTGTTCGTAATTCGTTTTGTATATTACATCGGAATTTATCATACGGGCCTGAAAATAATACACAGGAAGAATAGGCTGTGAAAAATCAGACTGTTTGGGAGTATCTTCTTCTAAACCAATGCATGATAAAGCATCAGCTTTATTATTCTCTTTTCCTGGGCGAAAGGTGATAATAGAATTGTAATCATTAATAAATAATATCCAGCGTAATTGTCGTTCTGAAAGAGCTTTAATAATTCGTAAAAACTGTAGATTTCGATAATCGGTATAAATTGGAATTGGGTACATTGCACCCAACAAGTAGTGGTGCCACTCTTCAAAAGCAGCTTTAATTGCCAATAATTCTCTGTCAGCTATAGTATAATTTTGTTCTGCTGGGGATAGTTTCCTTGAATAATAGGCTATGGGATGCATTTGTCCAGTATCATGATGTCTTTGGGACAGCATTTCACCTAAAGTGAATTGTGATGCATAGTCCTCGACTATGAAAGGCCGTGATGGGTCGGGATGAATTATTATGGGGGCTGAGGTAAACAATCTTTATAATTCCTGAAAGGCTTTTTCGGTGGACTCATTCTATTAGAATATTATGCCTTTTCTGAGAAGCTTAGTAATGGGAGTAATAGTTTGGGAGAAATCATGAATGAAACGCCTATAAAAATTGGCGAAACCCAGAAAACTCTGGATTTGTTTTACTGAGGTTGAACTCGGCCAGATAAGGACGTACTCGATCTTTTTTTAATTCATTTCTACGCCTGAAGGGCTGATGACATATCCCAAAAAATCCACTTTAGAAGTGTGAAACATACTTTTTTCCGATTTCACTTATAAGGAATTTTGTAAGAGTTTTTGAAGAATGGCTTGAACTTGTTTTACATGCTCGGATACGGAATTAGAATGTATGAGGATGTTGTCTATATAGACTACACAACAAATATCTAAAAACTCTGGTAATACCTCAGTTATAAAAAATTGAAAAGCGTCTGGAGCATTGCAGAGTCCGAAAGCCATAACTTGATATTCAAATAGACAGAATTTAGTGCGAAATGTAGTTTTCCATTCATCGCCCTCTCTGACTCGTACAAGATGATAAGCTCCGAGCAAGTCAAGTTTAGTATAAATAGTTACATGGTTAATCTGATCCAATAAAGTAGGAATCAAGAGAAGTGGAGAACGACTTTTAACAGTCATATTGTTTAGGGCACAGTAATCAATAAACAAGCGTAATTCTCCCCCTTCTTTGGTATAAAGAAAAGAGGGGAAGAGACTGGGGAGTTGGAATGTCTAATTAATCCATTCGCTAAATAGTCATCTTGATAAGTTCTTAAGTATTTATTTTCTTTTTCAGTAAGGGCGTATATAGGGCTACAAGGTAGCATTGCCCCTGGGACCAAATATATGCAGCAGTCAAAATCTCTATGAGGTGGGAGGGTGTTCGCCTTTTTTTAAACAAAAACATCCCAAAGATCAGCATGGTCATTAGGCACTCCATCAATTAGTAAAACACTCTTTGACTCTTTAGGGAAGTCGAAATCTTGAACACAATCTTCTTCAGTTTTGTGCTGAAAAAACATTTGGAAAGACAATGTGAGGAATTAAACAATACCGTTTTCTTAACCCAATCTATCCTAGGGTTGTGTTGAGTCAGCCATGGGATTCCTAGGATAAGACAAATTTGAGGTGCATCTATTATATCAAACTTGCTCTGTTCGCTATGAGTGGAGGAACACCTCATTATGAAATTTTCGGTATGATTCTGTATTAAAGCTGATGTTAACTCTTTCCCTTCCAATGCCGTACTATTTCTGGTTGCGATTTTGGTACTGTATGTAAGTCTAACTTTTGAAAGAATTGCGTGTCTATAACATTTCCAGTAGCTCCGGAATCGATTAAAGCAACAATGGTCCAAATATGTGTAGTATTCTCTATTGCTTGTATAGTGACCTGAATACTAAGGTGTTGAAAATTTACTATGGGAATTGTGGAGGCCAAATTAAAAAAGGTACTCAATAAACTGACCTTGTCTTTCATCGAGCATTCTAGTTTTCCGATTGTTGTTGAACAATGGCTACCTCATGTGGTTTTGATTTATTTTTATTGGTGTGCGTAGGACACTCCTTAACGAAATGTCCAGTCTTCCCGAATAAAGACACTGGTTTAATTTTCTGCATTTCTCCTTTTCTTCTTTGGTGAGGGGTCCTCTGACAGTACCTATCTGCATTGGTTCTCCTAGATCCTTTTTATTTGTGACTTCACTTTTAGGGCTATTCTTTTCTTTTGATAAAAACAGTCTATGATCATTTTTACCACATTCTCCTTTTTAGCTCTAATAAACGATGATTCAGCTTTACTACTAAGTCAATAAATTCCCTGCAATCTTCCGGGAGATCTCAAATTTGGATTACCATGTCCTTAAGCTCATCCCGAAGACCTCTATAAAATAAAGACACTCTCGTCTCCTCAGGCCATTCTGCTTCTATAACCAATCTGTTGAATAGAGAAATGTAATGTATTAAATCAGATGAACCTTGCTTGAAGTTGAGCAGTTCATTGTCTGCGGATTGCACAAACACAGATTTGCCAAATAATTTCTTCATAGTATTCTTGAAGCGTCTGAAGTCATATAATAAAGGGTCTTCATGTTTGACCAAAGGGACTGACCATAAGGCTGCGTCCCCTCCCAAGTAAGATAAGATGAAGGCTATTTTAGTGGAATCATCTGGGAATGCAGTTGGTTTGGCGATAAAATTTAGATGGCATTGGTTTAAAAAAATTGTGAATGTATTGCTATCCCCATTGAATCTCTCAGGTGGTGGTAAATGTACTGGAACTGGGGTTACAACTTGAATTTGGGTAGGTGTTGTAACCGTAGAACTCTGAGCCTTTTGTGACATGGACTGGGAACTAGTCTGAAAACTAGAAGGCTTTAAAATAGGTTTGCGTAAGGTATCTTGTAGAGTTGATAAATCTCTACGTAATGCTGCATTTTCAACATTTATGTCAGCTGAGATAGAGTCTATATCCTGTAATGAAATCTGATGTGAGGGATCCATTGCGTCTGGATGAACCATTATACATGGGCTTAGCCTTCTGCCAGACAACTATGCACTCTTACCCTGTCCTGTGCATAGTTAGGTTCGCAGAGACGCAATGGACCAACTTCCCAGTCCCCTACGCAGTAGCCAGTGATTAATGACCCACTTGAGTTAAATAATAGGGATTAGGGAGGAGGGCTGGATACTGAACATTGGTGGGCTCTTGTTGTCGACCTGTGAGGCAACACGATAAACGTCACTTAAGTACTTAGTCTAAACACAGTAAATAGAGATTCTACTTCTTAATGCTTCTTCTACACTAGTTCACCATAATTAACCACATTTCCTACCTGCGATCTGGAGCTGATATGAGGAACGTCCTTGTATGTCTTGTGAAGTTCAGTGTTTTAAGCGTGGGACTTGTATGGTTGGAAGGATGTATCTTGAAGAAGATTATTCTGTAGTTGCATCATCTTATAAAAAGAAAAATACAGATATTGAAATGCTCGAGTCACATCTAAAATATACAGAAATCAAATCTTTTGTTTGTTAAATATAGAGTCTTCAGCTTACTGTCTTCAGATCTTCAAATCTTTCCTCAGATTTGTCCTGCGTTTCTAAAATACAATAGTAGAAAGGAAAATCCTAACAGCAAACACGATATACAATGCTAATTTTCAAATTCATAAAGTCAAATGTCCAATGTCCAAGAGAGTTTTCAATAGGTATTTTCTATTCATTGGCTGTTCTTTTTCCATTATGCCAACCAGAAATCCCATTTCTAACAGCAACCTTACCACAGCCAATAAGGAAATGAAGCTCTCGGGAACCTTCACTTGAACATATAAATCACATACTAATAGCAATACCAAGAATTGTATCTACACAGTGACATGTCCGTATGAGAAAGATACATAGGGATGACAACTCGACCAGTGAAAACTCACATTACGGAACATCGTGGTAAGGTTTGATGTCAGAGAACTAGCACAAAGATGAGTGTACAATTTGTGAACCATAAACACTAAGCAGATGACGAATGCTGGGCTGTACTTGAATCATTACCCCCACCTCATGAAGGGTGCCTTTGTAAAAAAAGCGCAGAATTGGATTTTTTGTTTGTCCACCCACTTATATGGACTGAATAAAGAGATACCTAGGGAGGAATTTGTCCTATGACCTACACCACATATGGTGCACCCACACCTACCAAGAACACCCCCCCATAAACCCACTGGCTCTCGGTCCCCTTATGATGAGTGGCACACCACCATGACATACAACCAGAGGGCCAACGTCGGTGTGCTTCTCATGAGCAGGCCACTTGGGTGTGGTAGCAAAGCTCCTGGGGTTAAGGTCAGAACTGCAGGAGCCAATAATTAGCACAGGAACTGCATCACCAGTGGCACAGAGTCAGCCAGATGCAGGGTGCTAAAGAGACGTTTGAGACCTGCAAATTCCAATGGAGACCTTTGGTTCGGCAAAGAGGCTGTAGGCTCGGGCAGTGAGACTTCCTAAAGGTGACCACTGTTTGGAGAGGTAAGTTGGGTTATTGGAGGATGCCTGGACACCGTCGGTTGGGCCACCCAAGGCTGTGGGGCATCAGGTGCAGGGGTGTCTTTTGGAGAAGGGTCTTCTTACCAGCTCCGGTCGCGGTCGGGGGACCCTTCCGGTGGAGGCTGCCAGCTTCATCTTGGAGCTCAATGGAAGTCAGGGAGAAGCATATCCCAGGTCAGAATCACTGGGGAGACCTCCTCATGGTGTTGGGCTACTTGGTGGTGCAGAACCGCTGAGACGCAAGTATCCAGGTTCTGGTTTTGGGAGTCTGGTTTGAGAAAATCTGGTGCTCACAGGACACAGAGTCTGTAAGTTGAGTGCAAGGTTGGCCCTCTGGGCTCTGGGGGGCTGCTTGCTGCTGGCCACATCAGATTCTTCCATTTTGACAGGTTGGAGTCGGGACAGGCCAATAGGGCTGGGGCCAAAGCAGTAGGTGTCCTCTTCTTCCTGGGTTAGCACAGCTCTTCGGTCCTTCTTCTTTCTCCCTCAAATCTGAGGAGGCAAGATTTGGGATTGTCCCTAAATACTACATTTAGGGGCATTACAGGGGTGTGCAGATCGGGAGCAATGGGTCCTTTCCTTGGGGTGAGTACACCCCCTATTAAGCCACCCTCCAGTGGGTGGGGGACATGAGCCTCTACCTAATTGGTTGGCACACCTCTCCTCCTAGCTCAGTTTTCCCACCGATTCTCCCCACCCCTGTTGGGGTGTGAATTGGTGGGAGCCAGTTGCTGGGGGCAGTAAAAGGCAGGGACACCTTTCAGGGTCAGCTTTCCTTTGTAGCTTCCCTTTCATGGACTCAGCCTATCCTGGGGGAGGAGGTGTCACACCTCTGCCCAGGATGGGCTTTATTTCTAGACCCAGAGAGCAGAGGCTCTCTACCCAGGGGTACAGAAACCTGTCTGTGGTAACAAATGGCGTGCGGCCATTCAGGAACCCCACCAGGACTGGTCTTGTTTCAAGGGGCATCTCTAAGATGCCCTCTGTGTGCATTTTACATTAAATCCCACACTGGCACCAGTGTGAGATTAATGTGCCAAGAAGTTTGCTACCAAACTTCCCACGTTTCAGTGAAGCCACTATGGGACTGTGGAGTTCGTAATGACCAACTCCCAGACCATATACTCTTTATGGCTTCACTGCGCTTATAATGTCTAAGAATGGACTTAGACATTGTAGGGGACAGAGCTCCTGCCAATGCACCATTACCTGTGGTCTAATGCACCCTGCTAGAATGTTGACTTACCTAGGCAACAGGCAGTGGATTGCAGGCATGGCACACAGGGATGAGTACCATGTTGACTCTTCAATTTTCTCTGCACCAAAACACATAGCCTGCAATGGCAGTGTGTGGGTGTTAAGATACAGGGTCTCTAAGGGTGGCACAATAGATGCTGCAGCCCATAGAGGCCTTCTCTGGTCACAGTACCCTTAGTAACCATGTTACTTGTTACAAGGGGTTTACCGGAGGTCAGAGATACTAATTGGGAGTACAAAGGAACAGCTTTGGGTAAACACACAGGCACTGGTAACCTGATTGGCAGGCACCCAGGGCACACAAAGTCAAAGAGCATCATGTGTCAGGCAAAAGGTAGGGGGTAAACATGCAAAAAGGGGCACTTTCCTTCACAACCACCCAAACGAAAGATGATGAGATTAACCTTTCCCAAGAGAGTCTTAATTGTCTAACTGGAAGAATCTGGAAAGGCCATCTGCATTGGCATGGGCAGACCCAGGTCTATGTTCCACTGTGAAGACCATTCACTGTAGGGAGATGTACCACCTTAAAAGTTTTAGATTTCCTCCTTTTATCTACATTAGCCATCTGAGAGGTCTGTGGTCAGTTTGAACCAGGAAGTGAGCACCAAACAGATGTGGTTTCAGCTTCTTCAGGGACCAAACGATAGCAAAGGCCTCCCTCTCATGGCAATCCTGTAGAAGTAGACCTCAGCAAGGCCTACCAGTGTTAGGGGTTCGCCCCACTCTCCAAACAAGTCCTTAAACCAATAGATAGAAGTTGAGACAGATGCTGAAATATCAAGAAAACTATTTATTAAACCTCATGAGGTGGAACGGCATTCACACAACACCCTTCAGCAGTGTATGAAGTAGCACAAGGAGTAGATGAACTATGGGTCTTTTATACCCACACAGGGGCTCAAAAGAAGGCGGTACAAGCACACATAGGTGGTCATACAGAGAATGCAAAGTCAACAAAGAAGGAGGAGCCAACAGTTGCTGACTTTAGCAAAGACATCCTGACAGTAACAAACCTAAACAGGTGCATGGGTAGCTACAGACTCTTCTGAGCATGTGCAAAGTAACAGATGCTGAGTATAGTCAGTCCTTGAGCACAGTACAAGGGCAAATGACAGCGAAGAAGGAAGGAGCCCATGGCGATCACATGGTCAACAAGATGGAGGCTGGAAACAAGATGGCTTCAGCTAAATGCTAACAGCGATCTCTGTCAAATTTCCACAGACGACCCTTTTAGCATTAGCTGAAGCCATTGATAGTCTGGAAGAGTCTAAATATACATCATGTATGTCGATTCTCATCAGTTCATCAATCGTTTTATCTAGTACACGTTGGGAATTCATTTGCTTAACATTGCATTTAGCAGGTGTACAAGCAGTGATACAGATGGAACAGAGCATTGGACCACATTGTATACATAGGCAGCATGTCAGCAGAATTGCAAGTAATATACACAGAACCGTCAACAGTTTCCAGCCCTAGGTAGTGAACAATGTCCAAATCCAGCTGGCAAAAGTCCAGGTGCCAGTATCAGGGTGAATCTCAGCAGCTATGTTATGCATTTTAGAGTTTGCCTCAAAATCTGAAGGGGCATGATCTGGTGTATATACACAGCTACTTCCGATGATGCGACCTGCACCACCTCGATCAGCCAGGACCACGTCCAGGACCATACCGTTTTGGAGCGCCACAATCCTTGCGATCTGTAGTTCCTCTGTGATGTTTCCAAGTGCCATAGCTGTCTGGTTGGTCACAGCCTCTACAACACGAGTCAAGCATCTGATTTTTCTACTGTTCAAGGCAGCACCAACAAAAAAGAACAATTCCAAATTGAAATCAATGTATTGCTGCAGTGCAGTGTCAGTCTGGTCCACCTCATCATTACTTATTGTTGTCATTAAACAATTGATAGTCCTTGTGATATGATGCAGGTGCCAGAAACACAGGAGGTAACAAAAAGGATACATAACAAGTTCCATACCATCCAATTGGTAGATGGTAGAATCTCTTATTCCCGCCGATAAAATATGTATTATGTGATGATGTAAAGCTGCTGTTATTAGTGCCCGTAATGTTTAAAACCAGGACATATTCACTTTTTACCACTGGAATTGTCCCAACACTATTCACACATAAATCTGCTGGAGCTCTAGTATCAGCTATAACAAATGGTCCATTACCCTTAGCAGTTTGAGTATTCGGAAAAACATAGTCCGTAGAGGAATTTCCTTTGCGATGCTCGTCCATCTCCCTTACAGTTCCTTCAGATTGCGGATTTCCATCCTCTTTAGGATAGCACACTTTATTCAATTGATAGTTCAATTTTCCTACATCAAACTTAGTAATTTTAGCAATGTGTGTGGCCCAGAGTAGTGCAAACCAGGCTCTACAAGAACCATTATGCGAAAATGGCAAAGGAATAAAAGGTGTTCCTCCCTTTTTCTGATGAGCTGGCATCATTCCACAAACCCAACAATTGGTCATATTTGTAGCGTTGTGGGTATGGTGCAACATCTGGATGGAAGTATTGTTGAGATAGGACTTTCTATGCTGTTGCTCATGATAGGGAATGGAGAAGTAATGGTGCTCAATGGGGGCTGGAGTAGTGGCATTCAGTATTTGTCAAACAGGATCCACTTCCTTTACAACCCAGGTTATCACTGCCATAGTGATCACAGTGGCGATAAACCCAACAATACACATCATTCTCTTGTCTCAAATCCACACAGCAGTTGATGTTTTCTCCACAGGCATATTCATCTTGTTGTTGAAGTAGAAAAACCTGTTGGAGCTCTAAATTCCTCAGCAGCCATTGGTTTCTTCCCTGAGGGTTCAGATGGGTGTCACTATACAAAAAGATCCCTTCACCCCCTTCAGCTCAGACTCTCACTAACCCAGGACGGTTGCTCAACTAGTCTTTTTCAACAATGCAGTTTCTTTCCAGGGCCGCAGTTGATATCGAGATGCACCAGGAATCGTGTGGTGGTCCGGGAAGACTTCCTCAGGTTCTTCAGGTGATATAGTTTGGCCTCTTTCTGTGTCCAGGATGTCTCGATGGTCGATCAGGGTAGCAGGTTCCACCAGGGTAGACGGCACCTTTTTGCAGCGGGTAGAATGCACCCAGTTCCTCCTGTTCGTCACTCGGACTGCAGTTCTTGTTGCTAGAAGGACATGCTGTGGGTCGCGCCACCTAGGCTCTAAGCTGCTCGTCCTCTGGAAGGATCGGCCCATGACATGGTTGCCGTGCCGTAGTCCATGGCCTTCACCCTCAGACCTGTCAGGAAGAGCTTCTCAAATCTGTTGATCCTGTTGATGAATAGAAATCAATCTGTCAGTCAACTGTGATAGGTAGTCAATCATCAAGACACATGGTACATCATGTATGGGGCGTGGCTTAGGAGTTCCCCAAATATTCATAGGCCTTCCAAATACCACCTTGTACGGTGTAAGGCGAGATCGTGAAGGTGGCACTGATCTAATGGACAACAAAGCCAAGGGTAGTGTATCAGGCCATTTCAAAGATGTTGAAGCCTGGATTTTGGCTATCTTCAGCTTGAGAGTAGCATTGTATCTCTCCACTATCCCTGCTGATTGTGGATGGAAGGCAGCATGAAACTTCTGTTTAATCCCTAATCCTTTCAGGTCATACTCAGCAACTTGCCCAATACAATGGGGTCCGTTATCACTCCACAAAAGTTTGCAAACTCCAAATCCGGGGAGGAATCCTTTTAAAAGTACCTTTGCTGTAGTGAGAGCTGTATTATCTTTCGTATGGTACACCTCTATCTACTTACTGAAGGCACATACCACTACTAAGACATATTTCAGATCATTACAGCATTCAAGCTGAATGTAATCCATTTGCAAAACTTCAAAAGGTGCAGTTCGTGTAGCAAACCCTCCAGTAGGAGTTTGTGTCTTTTTTTCCCAGGATTGTACTGAAAACAAATTAAGCAGGACTGCATTATCTTTTTAGCTTTGCCAGCAATTTCTCAATGCTCCCAAACTTGTGTAAGCAATTTCCTTATCAAGGAGGCTCCAACATGTGTCGGCCCATGTGCCATATGAATCATAGGTTGCAAATAGGCTGTGGGCAGTCTCCACCTGGTCATGTCTTTATTTCTCCAACAGCCCTCATCATCCAATGTTCCCTCTTTGGACCATTTGACAAATTCTTCTGTAGATGCAGATCTCTGCATGTCTAGCACTTCCTCCCTGATATCATGCCAACGTTCGGATTGTGACTTCACTACTTGCATAGATGTGGTACTTCGCTGCAGTGCAGTCTCACAGGTTGTGTGATCTGCGAAGGCATTGCCTTGTCCTATTTTATCAGTCACCTACTCGTGTGCACTACACTTAACAATCGCTATTTTCTTCGGGTATGTCAAAACAGTCAGAAGATTGTGTACCAATTTTCCATGCATTATTTTCATCCCGTGGGAAGTAAGAAAGCCTCTTTCCTTCCAGATTAACCCAAAATCATGAGCCACTCCAAAAGCATGGGCAGCTACAAACTCCTCTGAGCATGTGCAAAGTAACAGAGTCTACGTATAGTCAGTTCTTGAGCACAGTACAAGGGCAAACAACAGCGAAGAAGGAAAGAGCACATGGCGAGCACATTGTCAACAAGATGGAGGCCAGAAACAAGATGGCTTTTGCTAAATGCTAACAGCGATCTCTGCCAAATTTTCACACTCCCACATTGCTCCCTGGGGAGTAGCCTTCTGCTTATGAAAGCAACAGGTTTGTCTTTTCCATCATCATTAGTCTGGGATAGGAGCACTCCAATCCCTAGCTCAGAGGCATCTGCACATTGCACTGCTTGGAGTGATCTGGAGCCTTGAGAATAGCTGTTGGGCACATTGCCTTTTTTACTGTGTCAAACGCCCTTTGGCAACCAACTGTCCGAATCACTTTCTTGGGTGTCTTTTTGGAGGTAAGTTCTGTGAGGGGCTCAAAATGGATCCATATCCCTTCACAAACCTCCTGAAGTACCCAGTCAAGCACCAAGGAATGCCCTGGCTTGAGTCTGGGTGATAAGTGCTTCTCAATCCAGAATGGTCTGGATTTTGGGTAGGAGTGGTTGCACGTGGGCTCCACCTACTAGATGGCAGAAGCATTCAACAGTTCCCTGCCCTATCTGGCACTTTTATGCCTTTATAGTTAGGCCTGCAGTTTGCAGGGTATGTAAAACCTTCCCTAGGTGGACCAGGTGATCCTGCCAAGAAGAGCCAAACACAGCAATATCGTCAAGATAAGCTACACTAAAGCCTTTTAATCCAGCAAGTCCTTGATTTGCCAACCTTTGGAAGGTGTCAGGGGCATTCTTTAGATCAAAGGGCATCACAGTAAACTAGAAGTGCCCATCAGGTGTGTAGAATGCGGTCCTCCCTTTTGCTCCAGGGGCATGCCAATCAGTCAGTACCCTGCAGTTAAGTCAAAGGTACTTAAGTATTTGATAGCCCCTAATTTATCTATCAGTTCATCAGCCCTGGGGATGTGGGGTGCATTTGTTTTGGTGACAGCATTGAGGCCTCTGTAGTCCACACAACACCTCATTTCTCTCTTTCCACCCTATGGATGACGGTTATGGACTAAGACCACTTGGCTGGCCTAGGGACTCTCAGAAGGTTCAATGACCCCCAATACCAGCATCTTGATGACCTCACCATTGATGCTTTCCTTAACTTGATCAGATTGGCAATAGATTTAGATTTTGACAGCCAAGTTGTCTCCAGTGTCTATAGCATGCATAAACCAGGGAATCTGCCCATGAGTTAAGGAGGAAAAGAGCTGTGCATAGTGTTGTAGAACCTGTCTGCAATCAGTCTGCTGTTGGGCAGAGAGGGTGTGTGAATAGACAACTCCATCTACTGACCCATCTTGGGGGCTGTATGATAGGAGGTCAGGGAGCAGTTCACTCTGTCTCCTGATCCTCATCAGTAACCATCAACATGATCCCATCAGCCCTGCCAAAGTTGAGTTTGAGGCAGTTCACATGTATACCCCCTTTGGAGGGCCTGCTAGTGCCCCGGTCTACCAAGTAGGTGACCTCACTCTTCTTTTCTAGGACAAGGTAAGGGCCACTCCATTTGTCCAGGAGAGCCCTTGGTATCACTTGCTCCAAAACCAACACCTGTTTCTCTGAATTGGAATACTACCAGTGCAGCTTTTTGGTCATACCAGAGCTTCTGGAACTCCTGGCTGGCCTCAAGATTCGTGTTTGCTTTCTGCTTGTATTCTCCCTTCCTGAAACAAAGGCCTAGTACATAGTCAACCACATTTTGCTTTGGTACATGATCGGGTTTCTCCCATCATTACCTCACAAGTGACAGTGGTCCCCTTACAGGATGGCCAAATAGAAGTTCAAAGTGTAAAGACCCTACTTCCGTCTGAGGCACCTCCCTGAAAGCAAGAAGCAGGCAGAGCAACAGAACATCCAATCTCTTTTTGAATTTTTAAGGGAGTCCCATAATCATGCCTTTCAATGTCTTGTCGACTCTCTCCACAAGACCATTGCTTTATGGGTGTTAACCGTTAAGGTGTTGTGAACTTGTAGATTACTCCACACTCATCCCATATCTGTTTTAAGTATGCAGACATGAAGTTGGAAACTCTGTCTGATATTACCTCCTTAGGCAACCCTACCCTAGTAATGACACCAATGAGGGCCCTGAATACCACAGGCACTGTAGTAGTCCTAAGGGGACTGGCTTCAGGATAGCTAGCAGCATGATCCATTACTACTAGTATAAACTTGTTTCCTGAAGCTCAGGGAGGTTTAAGTGGACCCACTATATACACTTATATCCCCTCAAAGGGGACCCCAACCACGGGTAGTGGGTCCTTTGGGTGTCCTTCTGTATTGCCACTGGCTTGACAGATAACACAGGAGCTTACAAGCGCCTTCACTTTTAGGACATCTGGGGCCTATAGAAGTGGGTGCCTAATCCGTGCCAACTTTTGGTGTGGACCAGATGTCCAGCTTGGGGGATTTCATGGGCTAGAGTGGTGAGTAGAAACTCCCTATACAACTGAGCCATTGCCACTCTTCTAGTGGCACCATGTTTGGGGTGTTTGGCTTCAGTATACAGGAGTCATTCCTCCCAATAGACCTTGTGGGAACTACTTACATCTCCCTGCTCCAATGCAGTAGCTTGCTGCCTCAGGCCTTCAAGTGAGGGGCAGACCTGCTGCCCAAGCACAGCTGTTCCCTTGAGGGCCCATGGGCCCAAGAGCGCCACCTCATAAGGTTCAAGCTGCATGGGCTCAGTTCCCTCTGGCGATGACAAGTCCTCTCACTGGGGAGGGGGGTCATGTTCCTTGTGCTGTGTGGAAG
The DNA here is from genome assembly GCF_964261635.1 of Lissotriton helveticus. Lineage (NCBI taxonomy): Eukaryota > Metazoa > Chordata > Amphibia > Caudata > Salamandridae > Lissotriton > Lissotriton helveticus. The sequence continues at coordinate 306,823,562 of NC_136063.1, read as the reverse complement.
CTGTGTAACCAGTCTTCCTACCTTTACTCTTTGGAGGTTGGGCCATCATTTCAGGCTCCAACGCTCCTTTTCACCCTGGGCTATGCACTGTGCTCTTGTTTTTGCACACACTATCTCAGAGATTTGTACCATGTCTGCATGTGTCTTTCTTTCTACCTCAGCCCATGCTGAGGTTTCCAGATCATTTCCAAGCAGACAGGCGGCTGTGAGGTTTGGAGAGACAACTACCTGTTTCAGGCCAGCAAACACCCGTCTAATGTCACCATAGCCATGGCATGATAAATAGTGACACTGTCAGCATTGGTGACTGGATAGGTTTTTCCCAGTTAGGTATTGCTCTGGGGAAACCAGTATATATTTTACCATGGTGACACTGGCACTTGAATCCCTCAGGGCTTCTATCTTAGTCCCATTCACTAAGGGTCACTGAAGGTATTTTTTTAAATTAGTAGGCCAGACAGCCAAAGCGGCTAACTCTCTCTCCCCTTCAGAGACTAATACAGCCTCAATGTGAACCCTGATTTGCTCTGGGCACACTAATGATCCATTCTGGAGATTTGCCACACCAGTAGCAACTGGAGGAGGACTAGGGGCATTGTAATTGGGACAGGCAGGATCTCCAGTTCATTGTCCCCTTTTGTTACAGTGGAACCACCATGCCTTTGTAGGACCAACATTTGTCCCCTTGTACCCACCATTGGGATGGGAAGATGTATTGGGCCCACCCTCCTGGACAGGATTTTGGGGGTCTTTAGAAGACTCTTGATTTTTGTCTTTGGGTTTCTCACCCTCTTTTCCTGGGAAGGCTTTGTAACCCCTGTCACGATCACTCTGCGTGGGCGGGGAAGAAGGGCACTGATTGCATCTACCCATAGGGCTTCCCTCCCCTGTGTGAATGCTGCTTGGTCGAATGGGAGTGTGGTGCCCCCCTGTAGGAAAATCGCGTCCAAGACACTACATGTCCCAGAATCCCTTTTGACATATAACAGGACTACGGGTCAGGCACCTCTGAAGGAACTGCCCCTCCTATGAAGCCCCTCCTCTTCCAGAGGTTGGGGCTTGACAGTCTTGCCTGATTTCCCGAGTTGCAGAGAGCGGAAGACTGTTCCCCGCTGGAATTCCTGTCATTTATGGAGCCGAATCCTGAAGGAAGTTCTTTGCCGAACACCCTGCATTTCCTTGGGGGACTTGTCCTGCTGGATCACTAAAGGTCGGCAGGGAGCTGGAGATCAGTGATCTACCCTGCACCAGAACTCCCAGGTATCGTTGTATCTATGGGAGAGAAGCGCCGGAGCGCTCCTCCTGCAACCACAACATTATTTTTTATTCCTCACCCTCACGCAGTGCCTCTGAATGCGCCCACGCTGTGCTTGAAAACAGCGGTCAGGTGCGTTTCCTTTGTGCTTCTATGTTTTGCCTTCAGTACTCACGCTGTGCTTGAAAACAGCGGTCGGGTATGTTTTTCTCATTGGGATTATGACTGTGCTAGTAGCACTCATGCTGTGTTGGAAAACAGCGGTCGGGTGCCATTTACAGTCAGTGGATTATTCAGAAAAAGCTTTCTATACGTGACAGTTGCAGTTTACCTACCTGTTTCTGTGTGGTCTCGACAAAAGGATTGATGGTCCTGGTCTATTCCCTGATGGCTGCTGCATGGTCCTGGTCCACACTCTGATGGCTGCTGCATGGTGTATTGTGAGTGTTTTGACTGAGGTATGCTTTGTTGCTATGGTATGAACAATACTCACCATGTTGTCTCTCATACATCTCTCTCTTCTGTTATATGCAGAATTTACATGTGGGGTGACTTCTGATGACGTACACAGCCTAGACCAGGCTTAGGGACAAGACAATCCATCCCAGCAGCCGAGTTTTTTAATTTATCCACTCCCCTTTTGCCTGGAGTGATTCCTTACATAGTGGTGTTACATTACACTGTGGGGGGTTACACCCAGGGGAGTAGGGGGGCTCCTCTCCAAGCCATCGTCCCCGCTGGCAGAACCAAGAGGTTAGTGGCAATACATGTTTTGTGCTACTGACACGTCCTGACAACCCCTTTCTTTTGGTCACCCCCAGTGGTTGTCTTGGTCACCCTTGTCTTGACCCATTGGTCCACCTTCTTGGAGAGAAATTGGACCTAGGCCTACCAGATACTCATGCAACTTCTCATTGATGCAGTTACTTAAAATGTGGTCCTTCATAAACAAATTATAAAGTCCCTAAACATTCTACTCTTTTCTTCCAGTTAACCAGCCACCTACTGTTTTTACTGAGTAGTCTATAAAATCCAACTAGGACTGACACTGGGATTTTTGAGACTGTCTGAATTTTATTTTGTACATCTCAGTAGTGAGTCCAAATCCCTCAATCACGGTGTGCTTCATGAGTCCGTAGTACTTTGTTTCTGCCCCAGTAAGGGTCAGAAGTCTGTCTCTGCAGTTACCAGAGAACAGTTCCCAAAGGAGTGCCCCTCAGTGAGTCTTTCTCACTTTTCTGGTTCCGCAAGCCCTCTCAAAGGCAATGAACCACTTGGAGATATCATCACTATTCTCAAATTTAGGGACAATCCCTTTGGGGATTTTAGGATCTTAAGATCCTTCTCTCTCTTGGTTTTTATTACTGCTGCCACCATTCCTAGGCCCATATCTGGTCTCTCTCTCTTTCTAGAGGTTGGAGCCTAGTCTCTAGCTCTAGTCTCTTGGTCAACCCTGCTAAAAGTTTGTCCTCTTCTGTGAAGTTGTCTTCAATGTCTTGTACAGAGTCTAACCTACCTCTGTAGGCTCTAGACCCTCTACTCCCTGGCTTGGAGGTGGGGAGCTCAATGTTCACTTTCTCCCTAAGTAGTTGAGGTGGATTGCTAAAGACCTCATCTACCTCACTACCTTCCCCATCTCCTTGTGAGTCTTCCTCATGAGGAGAGGGGTGGTCCTTTCATACTCTGCCATAAACTCCAGGAGTTCTATTCTAGTAGCTAGGACCATGTTCATATGTTTCTAGCTTTACAGAGAAGAATTAGCTCTCTAACCCTTAGGTTGAAGTAAGGTGTGAGGTTGAGCACCTCAGCCATATTCCCTGGTTTGCTCATTGTTTTTCTAAAGTGGGGTTCTTTTTAGAAGACCTGCAGAAAAGAAATTCTATGTACTTCCCCCCTAACTTCAGTGACTTTTACTTTTTTGCTAAAAAGCCTACAAGGACTTCATTTAAGGCCCTAACAAGAACTTTTGGAATTTGGGAAATAGTCAATTAAAAGAATGAGTTGTACTACAATCCATTTTTGGATTCTTGTCAAGTGATCAGAGGTTGACTAAGTTAGTCCAATAAATGCAAGGCTTTATATCCCACCACTGATATACCAATGTAGGAAGCAAGCTCTGTATATACTATACCAAAGAAAATCCTTTGGTAACATTTGTCTGCATATGGATGGGGAAGCTGGGGCTACAAAGGCTCTGGGCTGAGGCTACTGCAATTCGCAAAAACAGACTCAAGCATCGTTAAAAGTCATGCTATTGGGCCTACATTACCGAAGATTATATTTTAAAAAAATATCAAGATCACAAGCTCTCACAGTTCTTTGAGCAATAGCTAGAGTCTGTACATACGCTTTCGCCTTGGGACCCTCCCATTAAGAATTTTTACTCACAAATGGTATCAGGAACAAGATCCTACTATTTGCCCAGTGTGCAGCTTCAGTGATGAAAATGAAGCACACTTTGAGGCCAATTACGATGCACTTCGGAAAGCACTAACCATCGGTTGGAGCCTTCTGAACCGCATCATAATGTGCCAGTTGGATTCCTGTCTGAACGCTTCATTTTGATGACGGCGGTGGGAAAGGAATCCGACTGGTCATTCCTGCTGGCTTCCGACAGGTTCCAAGAGCCTGTCCACCAGACAGAATGCATCAAGTAATCTCAATCTTATGAAACGCTGCACGGATCAACAGGGGACACCATAGGTTCCCCCTCGGTCTCCAACTGGAGACCATGCAACCAAGGGGGCTACGCTCCAGGCTCCCAAAGATGCTTTGCGACATGGTTTCCATGCCGGACTGTCCGACATGGAAACCATGTCGAAACTGTGCACGGCTTCTGGTTGGAGATCAAGGGAGCACCTATGATGCCCCCTGTAAACCCGGCATCTTGTGGCAGGCGTCTTGAGGTGCCTGACACGGGGTGCAGGGATGAACTGCACCTCCCATTTTACTATGGGAGCATGCATTCCGGCCGGTTTACGGCCGGAATGCATGCTGCCATAGTAAAATGTAGGAATGCGACTGAACAGTGTTCGGTCGCTTCCTAATGAGGTGGTTGGGACCGGGGGTCAGTTGGTCACATGACCAATGCGGTGTCGGGCGGAAGTCATTCCGCCCAACATCGTAATGAGGGCCATAATATTTTTCTGCCCTGAGTACCAAAATTCCTGTCGCAAATAGATCCGTCCATTATGCTGAGACATAGGTACATCTAGGTACCTGGTAGCTTTTAAAACTAATACTTCTCCCAAAATTATATTCACTGTGAGCAAATTTTTATAGGCAATCTTGTACCCTGCTCATATTGTCATGGCCGTGTTGTTGTCCTAAAACCATTTTGGATGCTGTTATTGATGTACCTTCCTGCTTTGAAACCGGAGAATGCAGTTTGCACAGGCTATACCATATATTAGGATTAAATTATAAGGCTGCAGATTTTACAATATCTTGGGGATGTGATGTAGCATGAATTGAATTGCACACCTGCTGTTTTTATGTACTATTTTAATAATTATTCTTTGTTTTTATTGTGTATGTATACTTTGATGGTTTATGACAAAGCAAATAAAGTATTATTAATATTATTATTATCATAGACGTCTTTTTTAGGTACACTGAAGCTAATTTTTTTTAAGTTAATGTCGCCAAAACGAAAGTTGTACGATTCAGGGGAAGGAAACATCATATCCATTTTGACTGGAAATTGGGTTGGAAGCCTGTGGAGGTAGTAGAAGCGTATTGTTTCCTGGGGAGAGTTTTGACACAGGCACTCAAAACCACTTCCATTTTGAGCACATAGAACTCAAGGCTGCAGCCCACACAAGTGCCCTAAAGAGATTTTATTCTTCCTCTGGAAAGAGACATTTCCATTCGCTCCTCGAAATCTATTGTGCTAAAATCCCTTCTAATTTTTTGTATGCATTAGCCTATATTCCCATAAACAAATGGCATAACCTGACTATGAATGAAGAGAAAATACTCTGTAAAATAACCACAATGAGCCAAGCTACACCAACACAAGCACTTCCCTTAGAGCTTTCATTGGCTAGTGCTTATACAACAGCCTTGGCCAACGTAATTAGATGGGTATTACATGCAGACGCCGATTCTTTGGGAGCTCACCTAATCCACCAAACATTTCAGGTAGGAACAAGTAATTATGGGGCATATTATCAAGGGATTTATCTCCGCTTTTTTGGCTTTAAAAGCCAAGGAAGCGGAGATAAAATTATTTCCCTATCAGCAACAGGGTGCTAACACACAAATTCGCATGTTAGCACCCTTTTTCTCTACGCTTCCCCTTGCATCTCTAATGAGATGCAAAGGGGGCGTTCCAGAGAAAAATAATAGGAGAAATGTTGTTAAGCGACATTTCTCCTATTATCAAGGATTTCGCTAACCCTGTTAGTGATAAAAAAAGCAGCGCTAACCGCGGTTAGCACTGCTTTTTTTACACCTGGTATTTTCCTGACTTAGCCATGATATCCTATGGAAGGAGGATATCATGGCTAAGTTTGTGAGCCCCTATCATCAAGCTAACGCCAAACTTCGAGAGATTAACGTTGGTTTTCCAGCGATAATCTCTCATTTGGCAGTTTGTAGTACTGAAAATTCTGGACTCGTGTAATAAACTTTGTAGTAGCATGACGATTTTTATATCAAAAGACCGAGAATGGCTAGTACACTATGTACAAGCATTTTCGTCATATTCCAGTAACAATTTCACCTCAAAATCGTCATTTTCGTTCTGAAACCCTTGGCTTCCATTTTGTGTACAGCAGCCATTTTGTTTGTTGCCCTTTACATAGGCTTTAACACACAGCTAAATTCGATTCCATAAGGCCACGTACACCTTGATTGACTTTCCCCTGACCTGAGCATGTTGGAACCATTGCCCCAGGCCGGACCTGTTTGGTCAGTTCCTCTCCCAGTGGCCGAGCAAGATAGCATCATGCCATAAACCTTTTCATCGCACACACACCCTGCCTTATCTTACTTCCATCTGTTCCTGCTCCTGCCTCCACAAGCTATTTATGACATGGGCTGTGATCTTACTGTTTTGGGCTTAGCCGGCCTTGTCAGCTAAAGAATGTATTCATTATGTGGACATTGTTTATGGCCTGGACTTATCTTGAAAGTGGGTTTTGCATCTATGTGCACGTTCTGGGAATGTACTTCAAATATGTGCCTAGGGCATAATAATTTGTATAAAGGGTCTGTGCTCAGACCATTCAGCAGGCTATCTCATTCAGTCGCTTTAGGCGTGGCTGGGCGACGTAGCCTCACAATTAACTGTAATAAAGATGTCTTTTCATATTTCAGATTTTCTGTTGATTTCTTTGCTGCTTTTGAATGGACTACTTATTGGTAAGACCCCTGAGAAGGAGATTGGGGATTCCTAATACATCAGATGACGCCCAACGCGGGGCCTCGTCAAGCAGTGATTATCTGGAGAAGTAACTTTGTCAGAGGACAAAAATATACTGGGCCGCAAAGACAGAGAATCCCCCAGAACCTCTGTGCACAGTACCTCTTGTAGTAGATTTCTGTCTTGCCTTCCCCAGTAGATTTCTGTCCTCTGACAAAGTTACTTCTCCAGATAATCACTGCTTGACGAGGCCCGCTGTTGAATGGTCTGTGCTCAGACCATTCAGCAGGCTATCTCATTCAGTCGCTTTAGGCGTGGCTGGGCGACGTAGCCTCACAATTAATTGTAATAAAGATGTCTTTTCATATTTCAGATTCTCTGTTGATTTCTTTGCTGCTTTTGAATGGACTACTTATTGGTAAGACCCCTGAGAAGGAGATTGGGGATTCCTAATACGTCAGATGGCGCCCTAACAGCGGGCCTCGTCAAGCAGTGATTATCTGGAGAAGTAACTTTGTCAGAGGACAGAAATCTACTGGGGAAGGCAAGACAGAAATCTACTACAAGAGGTACTGTGCACAGAGGTTCTGGGGGATTCTCTGTCTTTGCGGCCCAGTATATTTTTGATTTTTCTGACTTAAACTCTCCAAAAGATGTCACTCACGACTGAGGAACCCATTTTGGCTTAAGTGTTTTTGCAGTTTGAACTTGGCAGTTAGAATTTGGACAATATTTGTTTGCTATAGCTTTGATAGGTTTGTATAGGTTTGGATATGCAAATTGCAATTTGTGTAGGCGGATAATGAAGAGACTTTTCTCCATCTGCTTTACTTGGAGTATAACTGGGTCGCTCCCAGTTCTTTGGTATTTTGCGCTTAAGTTTATTTGAACATTGCAATTTTCAAAAACCGAGGGTCTTGTACATTTACGAGTGTATCGATAGAGATAGCCCCCTTGAAGTTTGGAAGCTAGATTAGTGAGCTATAAGATGCCTGATCTTAGCATATTTGGAGTTTTGTGTTGGCCAACTTTGTATACATTTGGATTTGCCGGCTTCCCCTAAAGGGAATATCTAAATAGGTTTAGATATACAAACATATTTCTTCCTTGGTGACTTTGTATCCCCAGGGAATTAAAATATGACATAATGCAAAACAAGGATCCTTTGCTCTGGGCAATTTTACATGCAAAACGATTTTTTGGTGTTCTGCCACCTAAAGCTAGTGTATTAAGTGTATTTTTGGTTTCCTGCACATACAGTGGTCTGTTGAGCTGTTTATGCAGTCTTTTTTAACACTATTGAGAAGTGTTTCTTGTAAATATGGTTAAAGCTACAATGGTTGGGTTTTGAGTACAGTCTGGGCTGTCCTGTTTCAGTCCTATGTATTGACCTGTGGGTTCCATGTGTGTTTAAATGTGGTTTTTGCCGTTACTGTAACTTCTGTTGTGAATAGCGTTGGCGCGAATTTATGAAACGAAATGCCTACAGCGCTGTCTTGCTTCCTGAATGTTTTGAACACTTTCTGTTTCTGTTTGAAATGAGCTCAATGTGTGTATTAAGAGTTTCTTGATGTTTTTCATTTGTTGAGTGAAATGTTGGATTAATTAATATTAGGTCGAAAATTACATGAACAATGCAGCAGTTTACCATGCGACATGCTAAAATCGCTATATGTTGCTATTTAATTTATACATTAAGCAAAACGCATATGTGCAAAATGTTAAAGGATTGAAATTAGATAAAGTTAAAATTCGCCTTTACTAGGAATATGAAAGGCCTCAAAAATAAATTTTGTGTTTTATAGAAAAACGAATTTATAACATTTGTTGTACCTACATGCATTAGTATATGCACACATACAAAACTGCTGTTACACGCTTAAAAAGGATAAAATTAGGAAAAACATTCAATGGATATAAATAAGGCCCCAAAAAGAAAAAAACGAAATTGTCTATTTTTGCAAAAATAAATAAACAGCATTTTTTCCTTAGTTGCACTGTATTAGATATTTACAGGCAAGCCTTTCAGCTGCAGTACATTTGATAGGAATGTTCATTCAGCCAGCACTTTTCCAGTTAAACATGGGTGGAACTTTGCATAACCGTCCTTTTAAATGAATGTGGCACAGAAATGTGACGCAGGAAAATGTCATGTTTAAAGTTAGGTTTTTGTGCTTCGGCGCATAAATGAACTCATCTAAAATTATAGGGAAGGGATGCAACTTACCTTTATATGTGGAATTCTCATAAAAAAAGGAATAATTGGTTTTTATTGGAAGAAAAAGTCATTAATTATGAAAAAATAATTATTAAAAATAAGTGCTTTTTAATATTGTTTTTTGATACTTATAAAGCTTAGTACTGATGCTATGACCCCCTAGCATTAAAATGTGATTTAAGTTATGTGTTACTGAATAATTAGGTAATTTGCATGTTGGTTTTCGCTTGGCGCAGGCGTAAAACATTTTTTTTCTAGGATTTACATGAGAGATGCCCAATGTTCAACCTCTGTCATGTGTAAAGGACATTCTGAGGATGATTAATATGTAAAGCAATCATAGGATATTAACTTTTAAGTTCCCTAAATTCCAAAGTCGAAAATGGGTAAATTAGACTATTTAAAGAGGCATTCTTGCCATTAGAGTAACTTTTACATTGTCTTAGGCTTTAGTAAATACATAAATTTAGGTATCATACAAGTTTTGCCAGTTATTCTTATTTGGGGTTGCTATGCTTGTGTTAGAGATATCAGCCACATCTTGGTTCCAATATGGACCAAAATAATAAATGCATCACTATCACAAGGGATCCTCCCTGATTGCCTGAAAAAAGGCCAAGTGGTTCCCATAATCAAAAAACCTACAGCGGACGCAACAGATCCGAACAACTTTCGCCCAGTGACTAACATCCCTCTACTGGCCAAACTAATCGAGAAATGTGTGCAGGGGCAGCTAAGCCAACACATCTCAGAGTTCTCACTACTAGATGACTGCCAATCAGGATTCAGAGCAGGACATAGCACGGAAACGGCTATACTACATATTGTGGACGACGCGCTACAAGCCCTAGACCAAAATCGAGCGTGCCTGCTGATTCTCCTGGACCTGTCATCTGCATTTGACACGGTAAATCACGAAGCCTTACTGGCTAGACTTCGAGATAGGATGGGATTAACTGGAAATGTGCTGAAATGGTTCGACTCCTTCTTACGGAACAGAACACAAAGATTCCTGGTCAATCATTCTACCTCAACTCCATGTCCCAACTCAATAGGAGTCCCACAAGGATCGACACTTTCCCCAGACCTGTTTAATTTGTATGTCGAACCACTCACAGAAATTCTCCGAGAATCTCAGATATCCTACCACATGTATGCGGATGATACGCAAATTTACTTAAAGGTCACCTCTGTTGAAGACATTGATCGGATGAACGAGGCCTTGAGAAGGGCACTGCAATGGTTATCCACCAATCACTTGAAGCTAAACGCTCACAAAACAGAGTTCCTTCTAATTTCACCACCTAGGTGCCAGTCGGAAATAAGGGAATGGACCAAACTAGTGTCTGCACTAAACTGCACCCCAACACTAGTCGAATCAATGGCTAAAAGTGCCCGCTTCCACCTTAACTACTTAAGGAAAATGAAACCCTACATCTCGGAAACTGATCTAAGATTAGCAATCCAATCTCTTGTTATCTCTAGGATTGAATATGGCTGCTCCACCTTAGCAGGTTTACCAAAAATCTCAACAGCTCCGCTAAAAGCCTGCCTCCATGCAGCGGCAAGACTGATCACAGGATCAAGGAAATTTGATCATATATCCCCTCACTTGAAAGCATTAAACTGGCTTCCTTATGAAGCCAGAATACAAATGAAGTTAGCATGTATCACCCATAAAGCGCTTCACTACAACACTCCTAGATATCTAGCCAAGAAAATTAAGATATCTGGAGGTGACAGACCAGCTCGGAGTGCCGTTGAACTGCTATTGCGGCCAGCCAGATTCCGAAAGAAAAAGACTTACGACAGAGCGTTCTCTGGAACTGCCCCTAGAATCTGGAATTCTCTTCCTCCAAGCATTAGGAAGATTCGCAATATTTCATCATTCAAACGGGAAGTGAAGAGCCACATGATGAGCAAATATCTTGCATAGTGACGCTGATCTGGGGCTGCTCTCAGAAGGAGAAGCACCAACCTGAATAATATGAAAGCTAATTGTTTGGCTCAAGACTGGCGCTTTATATAAGACGCAGATGTACCCTTACCTAATTGCCCTGAGGGGCGATGTGATAATATACATTTATCTCACAGTCTAAACCTACCCTCTCCTACCTCACCCCTGTCGGGGTATATGACATATGATATAAGCCCTACCCCACTTATTAATGTGAATTGCATGATGTCTGTGTTTTCATATATATACTGTCTCACATAGTCATAGCCACACTATTATCTATCTCACAACGGTTTTGTTCTTGGAAAGATTAACTTGTTGTTAAGCCAAAACCTGACCATCGCCTACCTCACTTTTCGATGCAGATGGCATATGAGTTAATCTTAGCTTTACCCCACCTCCTAAGGCGGTTTGCACATGTACTTCTGTTTGCACTTATATTGCTTACACAATCACATTCATGCTATTATATACCTCATATCTGTTTGTTCTTTGTAATGTCAACACTTGTGTGAGTTAACTATTTTGATGTTAAGCGCTCTGATACCCACGGGTCTTGTTCGCGCTATATAAAACTCTACAATGAATAAATAAATAAATATGCTGCCTCAGTGAGCCAATGTGACTGGTGCACGGGTTTTGTTTAATATCAGGATTGAAGGTTCTAGCTTTGGCAGGTCCTATTTGGACATTCATGTTTAGGATTGCTAAAATGAGTATCATTGCAGAGGGTGGTAACAGACAGTTGTTTTTAAGATGGTATGTTGTGTTGTTGTGCTCAGCAAATTCTTCACAGTGAATGTTTTAATAATCTAAGCATAAATGAATTTTTAGCCACTAAAAGAAGTCATTTATAACATGTGTTTTTCAATAGGGTTGATTATAGGAGGGTTAAAGTTGGACAGTTTTTTGCCTTTGTCAGCTCGAGAGACGAATAGGAGGGTGGTCAAGGAACGCACGGAGTATGTCAGGCAGAGTTTGACCTGAAGGTCAGTGAGGTGGGGGTTTAGGAGTAAGTGAAAACAGATGTTCTGCTGAGGGCCTCTCTGGCCTCAGGGCCTGCTGGCGCAGGGGATGTAGAGTGTCTGTGAATGAGTTCTGCTTTTGGGAAGTTGGAATTTAGTATGTTTATGGAAGATGGTTAATTACAGTTGGTATTTGTGTATGTTATGTGCAGTCAGCAGTATGTTGAAAAGAGATGGGTTTTTATTATGACTTCTTTGCAAGGAAATGTTTGTGTGTTTTTTTTTCATGATTTAGCATTTTCCCCTTTATGAATCGTTCCTGCTGGTGTGTATCAGAAGCGACACTGTAAGTTTTATTTGACAGTTCAATCTCCAGTGCTGGTGATCTCCTGTCAAAAGGGTGGGAGTAAGTGAAAGTATAATTTTGAGACTAAATGAAAGTATAATTTTGGTGCAATTTTGATTTTGATTCTAAACCTGACAAATTAAGCAGGCCTGCATTTCTGTGTTTTGGGCTGCATGAATACATGCGTCACTGCTTCTTTACATGTGCTATTGTAATTTGTCCATGCCTTTTTGTGCTTGCTATACTGCATGTATATTTGATGGCTTGGTATATGTTGGTTGTGTTTTATGTTGCTGCTTAAGAAATTATTACAAGTTTGCCTGTATTGTAAGGAGGCATGTATGACGACGATATGTGTCACTTTTACAATAATTAGGTAAAATTTGTGTTGATACTAAATTTCACAGCCATGATGTTTGCATGCTGTGGACACGAATAGACAACACCTCACCAGTGTATGTCAAAATGTGGCCATAATAATATTGAAGTAAAATAAAAGAGATATACAGGAGTCACAATACTGCCCTCTCCCTCATGGACCAGGTAGTTCTAGATTTATGTATCCTTGATTGGACCTAAGGATGAAATTATAGATTTGTGGCTCTTGTTAAAGGTGACCTAAACTTTTCATTTTTTCTTTCCCTGCAGAAGGAACTGGACCATTAACTGACATTACTGTATATGGTGTAAGGGCCAGTGGTAGAGTCCAAATTTCTGCACTATTTGTGATTTTTGTGTCCATGCTTTTGGTATTATGTCACAAACTTGACTATCACTCAAGAATTTTTGTTCTTCCTATAGATTTTTCTTTTGTTGCTTCTCCCCTGACCGATGTCGCATCATGCTTAGTTATTGGGGATTTTAGTTCTGTCCTACTTCCATTTCCTTTTTTCATATTCCTTTCACCAGTCAGCCCATTTATTATTATGGGTGTATTGTTTATGTGCACACTTCTAGATTGAAGTGATGTATTAGGGACCCCCATGTTATGTAAAATGTTTTTTTCAGACTGACTATCGGGGTAGTGACAGGCTGGTTAACTGACCCAATGTTATAGTAAGACACGTTTTCCATCTCAATAGGAGATATCTTAAGTTTACCTTTTGAACACGACAAATTTTCAATGTCTATTTTAATTTTTCAGTTCCCTTGTGTTCCTGCTGCTTTAATTTTTGGTGGGATAAGACGTGTTCTAATCATGCAAATACCAGGACTTTCTAGTGTTTGTCCTTTGTCTGCACATTTGATCATTAGCCTTTGTATTGCATAGTGCACTTAATGCACATTTTTAAAGGGACTTTTCTTCATGTTCTTGATGATCTGTATTATGTCATTTTTAGATGTTCTAGATAAGGAATTTAGGAACACCTAGGCTTAATCATTGAGGAAAATATGTATTTGCACCATTACACAATGCCACCATATGTAAAAACATCCATTTAGATAGAATTTTCGTGTAGTTATTTACCCTTAGGTGATGAAGGATATGCTCTCACACGGAAACCCAATTGAAAAGCCTAGAGACACCGTTTTGCCTACTGCCTTTATGTTTGAATTGCTTTTTGAAAATGACAGTGTATTCTAGACCAACATTGTCCCATGGCGTGTGGCCACTCCCTTGCAGATTGCAGGCCACTTGCTTTCAGTCCCCTTGTCAAAACCCATGAACTGTTTTTGTACTTGATTTGAAGGAAACTAACAATTGTGTTACATTTCCTATATCACTAGGTTCTGCGGGATCTTCCAGAGTCAAAGGGAGAGTGATACCCTGCAGACCTGTGATCGAGACTAAGCCCACTCTCCATCAGTGACAGATGAAAGACAGACTTCTTGGCTCTAGAATTCCTGCAACCAGAAAGTAGTGTGACAGCAATCGTCAGCGTGACAGCGATCATCAGCGTGCCCCCAATGGTACCTCCCAAGCAAGCCATTTGTTTCATCAGAAGGCGTTGTAAAAAGAAAAGAAAAGAGGAGCTGGTTTCAAAGATGTGAAGGATCCCTGTTGTTGATGGCAGGGCTGTCATCCAGTTTGTTCAGTTTGTTCAACTGTCATGTGCTTGAACCTCTGACAGCGCGCGGTCCCCTGATCCCCTTGGCCTGAGTTTTTGGCCCCCCACACACCTCTTTTCCTTTGCTCCAGCGGAAAGGCAGTGCGCCTGAGGATAAAAAGGCACTACATTCCGGTGCCCATGAGAGAGCAGCTTGAGCGTCCTCTGACGCTCAATGATGAGTGTTGGAGTCTGAAAGTGCTGCTGATCTTGCTGGGTTGTTTCTCAGTAGTGCTTGGATCTGCATGAAATGCTTTGTGCCCTTGATCAATGAAGGGCACATCATTTGTAGTGTCTGCCACGAAGAAGAGACACTGGTGCACTGCCTTGAGACATTGAGACTTTGTAATTGAGCTATGAGTGTTTGCCAGGAGGGCACTCCAACGGATACTGAGTCATGAAAAGCCTGAATGAAGAGGCCCAACGCGAAGAAGACACTGGAAGCGGATTTGATGGACAATAGAAGCCTGCCAGGAGAGGCTTTGACGGACTCTGGGTATTTTCTGTGAGCTTGTATAGAATTGGAGTTTGGAAACTAATTTTTGCTGCTTTGCTGGCATTGTTTTAAAGTACTATTCTGTTTAGTAAAAGCAGAATAACGTCCATTTTCTGTGAAAGAGTATTCCCTTTTCACCTCAGAGCATTAATGAGGGTCACCACTGTTTCACTTGAACATATGATGAATTACAGAAATGCATAGAAAGACCTAAAACGTACTAGATAATTTTAGGATTTACTTTTGCTTAGGGTTGTGGAAAATTATGATTCATTTGTAATAGCGGTCACTACTTTGTCTATATGTTCTTAATGACGTGTTTTCTAGTGTTTTTTTAAACATGGCATTGTCTTTTATGGGTGGGATTGTTTTTTTCTGCCCAATTCACATCTGCACCCACCTCCCAACCTATGTCTCTTCCTACTTCCACTTCTTTGCATCCTGTCCAGATTTTACCCGAACACGGATAGTTAGGAGATCAGAGTTTACTGATAATTCCTTTTGTACAGTTTCTGCATCAACACCAGTTAGTAGTTGAACATCACTGATTGTTGGGCATGTGGTCTTATACCACATACTACAGATAGAGGCATTCCCTATTTTGGTCCTGCCATATATGGCCTTTGTGCTACTGCGTGTGTAGGGAGACCTGTCCCGAGAGAGTCGCTAGGTAATAGGATTATGCTTCAGTAACATCTTGAGGATTTTTATAAAATATAGATCTGGACTCAGACTAGCGTGAGTATAGGTTATTGCCTATGTAAGGGCAAAAGGTGCGTCTGTAGTACTGAAAATTCTGGACTCGTGTAATAAACTTTGTAGTAGCATGACGATTTTTATATCAAAAGACCGAGAATGGCTAGTACACTATGTACAAGCATTTTCGTCATATTCCAGTAACAATTTCACCTCAAAATCGTCATTTTCGTTCTGAAACCCTTGGCTTCCATTTTGTGTACAGCAGCCATTTTGTTTGTTGCCCTTTACATAGGCTATAACACACAGCTAAATTCGATTCCAAAAGGCCACGTACACCTTGATTGACTTTCCCCTGACCTGAGCATGTTGGAACCATTGCCCCAGGCCGGACCTGTTTGGTCAGTTCCTCTCCCAGTGGCCGAGCAAGATAGCATCATGCCATAAACCTTTTCATCGCACACACACCCTGCCTTATCTTACTTCCATCTGTTCCTGCTCCTGCCTCCACGAGCTATTTATGACATGGGCTGTGATCTTACTGTTTTGGGCTTAGCCGGCCTTGTCAGCTAAAGAATGTATTCATTATGTGGACATTGTTTATGGCCTGGACTTATCTTGAAAGTGGGTTTTGCATCTATGTGCACGTTCTGGGAATGTACTTCAAATATGTGCCTAGGGCATAATAATTTGTATAAAGGGTCTGTGCTCAGACCATTCAGCAGGCTATCTCATTCAGTCGCTTTAGGCGTGGCTGGGCGACGTAGCCTCACAATTAATTGTAATAAAGATGTCTTTTCATATTTCAGATTCTCTGTTGATTTCTTTGCTGCTTTTGAATGGACTACTTATTGGTAAGACCCCTGAGAAGGAGATTGGGGATTCCTAATACGTCAAGTTAGCACGAGGATTTTTATCACTTCTGAGATAAACCTTGCTAATAGCAAGTTATCTCTGCGATAATTTCCGGCGATGCTTAGCGTTAAAAAATTTGTTGCTAAGCATCGTTAGCAATAAATATCGCTCATCGTTGGTAATATGCCCCTATATTTTTAATGAATATCTCGTGATAGCTATAGAGTACTTCAAATACACTCTAACACTTGTACAGCATTGGTCATCCGCATACTTGAAGTTATTTTTTTACAATATGAATCGCCACATAAGTTTTGACCTAGACATTGCACATTGTTCTCAGCTATAACACTTTAGGTCTTTCACAGCTACTCTAGAGTATAAGACTTACCAGATATATTTGAGGTTTAGTCTAGAACATAGCGTGCAACGCTGCATTATTATGCTTCGTTTAGGCATTTTACCTCTAAATGCATACACTAAACACAGGGACGATACAAGAGATAGGACAGGATTATGTAAGCTATATAGAAGAGATATAGCCCATGTGTTATATATCTGTCGCAGTGACGGCATGGTAGAAGCCAGGCATTGTATATATAACCTATATATTTAGATACAATATATTTACAATCAATGATCTGATTGCCTTAATTAGTTTACCCTCCAATGAATTTGTCTGTTGTAATTTGTCTACATTTTTAAAATCTTTTTTTATCATTGTTTTAAAAAGTAATCATATATATCGGTGTTATATTTATACTAATGAATTGATATTGTACTAATTTCAAATTGTTGATCTCTGAAGAGGTCTAAATCAATCAAATTGAATTGAAATTGAATTGAGGGGAGACAGGTGAACAATCAATGAAACATCTGAATCTATGTGAAAGCCAAGATGATCAATTGTTTAATCCAGACAAAGGCTGTCTGCAAGCTCTGAAGGCCAGGAGGCATGTCTTGAGATGTCGCCCGCACCCTGAAGGATCATCATCTCATAGACACTTACGAACCATTATCACAGCTTATCACCATGCATGCTTCAGAGTTCTTCACTTCTCTAGATTAATATGACAAAGAAACACATTTAGAAGGCATGCCCCACAAAGGAGATATTATAAAGGCTTTCAACACCTAAATATTACCTAAACAGTGTAATGTAACTGGTCCAGTCACAGCAAAAACAACATTATCTAATACATAAATTAACCGCATGTTTGTGGTGAAGAACTGTACCACAGTATTTATGAAGAACACGGGAGATTATATTGGCTACTTTACATTACGTATTCAAGATGTTGTTACATCTGCAAGCACTGGTGGAAGCATCTTGCAGTTTAGAGAGAGAGAGGAGAGTTTGATTCATAAAATATGGATAATACAGGCAAGCATTACTGGGCGGTGTGAGTAGCATGGACTGGGTGCAGTGACACCTCACATATAGGGAGGGTATGCATTGATACTATATGCACACTCCTGGGTATACTAGATAACACTGATAGGTCAGACTCAGTAGATGTACTTATCAATGGGTGGACTTATGAATTAATGACACATTAATATGCATAAGGTAGTTAAAAAGTGGAACATATTCTGCAACTTTAATAATTGTTGGCATAATGATGAGCATGGTTTGAAGTTGACAAGTGCCAGCCGATACCCCTTATGCATCATGAAAATGCAGCATGAGAGACGTGAACCCTTCCACCTCACTGCTTACTTCATTCTTTTTTTTTGTTTGTATAAGGTGTTATTTGCATTTATACAACATCAAGATGCACTAGTGACAAATCAACATGATAGTATGATAACACCATTGGATCACTGACAGAATATCAACAACAGAAACGTCAACCGCCAAAAATATTGTGACAAAAATATTGTTGTCAAAAATATCTAACTCCTATCTTCATAAAGTAAAAAATATCAACAAAAAATATTGTTGCCTAAAATATTGTTGTTATAAATATCGTTTTTTAAACATGTTTAAAAAATGTCGTAAAATAAATTAAATAATACATACAATTTAAAAAACCATAGAATTATTAGAAAATGTTTAAAATTATAAGTAATAAATATAATGTAAAAATAAATCAAACATACATAAATATAAAATATAATAAATATACTTACTTAATAATATTAATACATAATTCTTTTATTAAATTATCAAAAGTTAGACACATATTAAAAATTATAAATACATAGATATATATATATATATACATACACCTGTAAAATGAAAAATATTATATGTAAACAAGGCTCCTCGGAGCCGAAACGTCATGCGGCTGATTTGCACTGAATAAATGAAATTAGCACCTCAACTGCTCCGTGTCTGCGTTATTCTGTGGCGTGGAGGATTTCTGGCAGATAGAAACAAAACGCTGGTACTTGGATATATATATATATATATTACCTACTGGCGGTCGCCAGTAGGTATATATAGTTCGGATTTTTTCTCTATGGGTTTTTTGAAAATTCTATGTCTAATAACTTTGGCGTTTGTGGACGGAATTGGCTGAAATTTTCAGGAAAATGGCACATTTTGTTTCTGAGCAGCCCCTGAAAATTGGGGGGGGTTCGTCCAGGGGGGGTCGAGAAAAAAGGGGGGTCCCAAAACATGTTTTTAACATTGAGTTTTCCATAGGGCGGTTGGCCTCACTTTTAGCCCGAACGGCTGAATGGATTTGCACGAAACTTGGCAAAATTGTAGGGACTGGTAGCCCGATGTGCCTTTTGTAGGTCTCAATATATGTGCTACAGTGGATTTTGAGAAATTAACGTTTAAAAAAAGATATATATCTGTAACAGCGGACCGGGCAGCGCTCCAGGACGCGTACTTTTCGCGCAACGGAGCTTTGTGAAGCGAAGCTGATTGGTTCTCCGGCGTCTGTCAACATTCCAAACAGTCCGTAGCGGCCGCCATCTTGTCTCTCGGTAGGATCGAGAGACAAGAGGAGGCCAAAGCGAAGGGGCAAATGACCATAAGGGGGAATAGTAGATCCTCGCTGACCCCCTAGGTTTGATGTGGAGGTTTTAAAAGGGCCCCGCGGGGCAAAAAAAAAAAATAATAATAATAATCGAACGGCTGAATGGATTTGCACGAAACTTGGCAAAATATTAGGGACTGGTAGCCCGATGTGCCTTTGCTAGGTCTCAATATATGTGCTCCAGTGGATTTTGAGAAATTAACGTTCAAAAAAAGATATATATCTGTAACAGCGCTCCGCTTCGCGTACTTTTCGCGTTACGGAGCTTTGCGAAGCGAAGCTGATTGGCTCTCCGGTGTCTGTAAACATTCCAAACAGTACGTAGCGGCCGCCATCTTGTCTGTCGGTAGGATCGAGAGACAAGAGGAGGCCAAAGCGAAGGGGCAAATGACCATAAGGGGGCATAGTAGATCCTCGCTGACCCCCTAGGTTTGATGTGGAGGTTTTAAAAGGGCCCCGCGGGGCAAAAAAAAAATAATAATAATAATAATCGAACGGCTGAATGGATTTGCACGAAACTTGGTAAAATATTAGGGACTGGTAGCCCGATGTGCCTTTGCTAGGTCTCAATATATGTGCTTCAGTGCATTTTGAGAAATTAACGTTCAAAAACAAGATATATATCTGTAACAGCGCTCCGCTTCGCGGAGATAAAATTATATCTGTATTACCTAGCTGTTGCTAACACCAGTTAGCGACGGCTAGTAGGAGATAGCGACCATCTTGGGCCCCACTTTGCATGTGAGTGATATTTATCACTAATGACATGCAAAGTGGGCATGCCAAGATGTTAGCGACTGGAAACAGTCGCTAACATCGCTATCTCCTATTATCAACTTTTGGAAATATTCGAGATAAGCGCGAATATCTCCAAAAAGTAACAGCTGCCCTGAGCAGTTCTTAGCCATGTTATCCAATGGGAGGTGGATAACATGGCTAAGAGCATTAGCTCGGTAATGCATGAATATCGCTGAGTTTTCAGCGATATTAATGCATTGCGGTCGTTTTTTATCGTATTTGCGATAAACCTTGATAATAGCAAGGTTTATCTGCGATAATTTCTGACGGTAAAAAAATCTTTGCAATGCATCGTTAGGGATAAATATCGCTTAACTTTGGTAATATGCCCCAACGTCTGTTAACGTTCAATTCGAAGGAAATCAGGAAGTGTTGAAAAACATTGTCTGCGCCATCTTGTCTTTTTTCAAATGCCACACTTTTGTCGTGCACGGCAGCCATTTTAGATGCCTTGACCAGACCCACTCTGTGCACGCTGTCGATCCTTAGCATGGCTCCCCACCCTCGCAAGCATCTCACCCAGGCAGTGGTCACCCCCGCTCTCTGTCTTATGCATGGGTAATAAACCTCCCCCCATCTGCGCTGCTCTTCCCTGAGAATCACACCCTGTGCCCGCCCGACACCTCCCTTTCGCCCTATTCACTACCGCACCCTCTGACACTCCTTTTCCTCTGTGTCCGATTGTCCAGGCCGGTCCTAGGCTATCAGCTAGCCCTGCAGATGTAGTTTATGGCCACAGCTGTAAAGAATCACCCCTCTTCAAAGGAGTTATAGTAGATCAAGGCCCACACTCGATGAGATCCGTCACAGCAGAAGCGTTGCTATTATCTGAAAACCATCCTGTATTGTGATTGGGGAGGGGACCGAGCGTGAAGCGGAAGATTCCAGAGATGACTCTTTGTACATCAAAGTTTTTACAATTATGTGTCACATTAAAAATATATAGCACTCCGACAAAGTAGTAAGATTATAAAACTTTAATAATTTATAAATATATACAAGAAAACAAAAATAGTAATAACATATAAACATTTTTAGGGAAAAACAACGAAGTAGCGGTCGGCTGTGCGAATAGTCCCAACGCAGCACAACGTCCAGATTTCCGGCGTGGGGCGTCGCGGGGGGTGGGTCATCAGTAGCAAACTGTTGTGCGAATAGTTCCAAGGCAGCAGAACGCGCCGAAATCTAGATGACACGAAAGTGATGTCTAGTAAGTTGCCACCCAGCAAATAACGGCGTGGGGCGTCGCGGGGGTGGGTCATCAGTAGCAAACTGTTGTGCGAATAGTTCCAAGGCAGCAGAACGATGGCACCAAGGTGATGTCCAGTAAGTTGCCGCACTGGTTTTGGTATCCTACAATGCTGCTCCGAATAACGGCGTGGGGCGCCCCGGGGGAGGCGGCGTGAACGGGCCTCTCCAGGTGGAGTGTCATCTGTTGTAGTGGGGCGCCCCTTTACCGTTTCAGTTGCCAATTTGTCCGTTTTTGGTCCACTGTGTCAAAAGCCGCAATTCAGCTGAGTTGCGCCCACTCTTGCGGTGCAGCGATAGGCGGCTGTCACAGGACTCTCAAAATGGCGGCAGGCTCTTTCCTTTTTGGGCCTGGTCCACTGAAATGGCCCTGGGACACCTTGGAAATCGGACGCTTGTCTGCTAGGTCTTGGACCCCATTCTCGAAAGCGTCCCCTCCGCCTTGAGAATTCATCAAAAGTTTTGGGGGCCCCGACTCCTGCAGGCTTCTGGTGGGGAGCGGCTGCCATGATTGCTCGCGGAATGACCACGATGGAGCTACGAGATGGTGGTGCTCTCATGCTGACGCCAGTTTAGTCTGAAACATCCAGAAACAAGGTGGGGCTTTCATCGTTTGGGGGAAAAAAAAAGTTTTCATCCAATGAAAAGTGTTGTTTTTAGGTCATATGATCAAGCCTTCCATCATTAGGAAACCAAAAGTAAAATGAACCAATGAAAAGTTTTATAAACAAGTCACATGGCCTGTTATGCGGCATAGGGTATAAAATGCGGAGAAAATACTTTGGCACGTGAGGCTGCGTCAGTAGCGGACCGATGTGCGAATAGGCCGAAGGCAATACAACGCGCCAAGATCCGGATGGCACCGAGGTGGTGTCCAGCAAGTTGCAGCACTGGTGTGGCCATCCTACAATGCTGAAAGTCGGCGTGGGGCGCCCCGTTGGCCTGTGAGTTTGCGTCAGTAGCGGACCGATGTGCGAATAGGCCGAAGGCAGCACAACGCGCCAAGATCCGGATGGCACCGAGGTGGTGTCTAGTAAGTTGCCGCACTGGTGTGGCCATCCAACAATGCTGAAAGTCGGCGTGGGGCGCCCCGTTGGCCTGTGAGATGGCGTCAGTAGCGGACCGATGTGCGAATAGGCCGAAGGCAGCACAACGCGCCAAGATCCGGATGGCACCGAGGTGGTGTCATAGTTGAGAGTTCTGAGCAGCGGTTGTAACACTGTCTGAAGCTTATTTGCAGCTGCTGCAGCTTCACTACGCGCCAAGATCCGGATGGCACCGAGGTGGTGTCTAGTAAGTTGCCGCACTGGTGTGGCCATCCAACAATGCTGAAAGTCGGCGTGGGGCGCCCCGTTGGCCTGTGAGATGGCGTCAGTAGCGGACCGATGTGCGAATAGGCCGAAGGCAGCACAACGCGCCAAGATCCGGATGGCACCGAGGTGGTGTCTAGTAAGTTGTCGCACTTCTGTGGCCATCCTACAATGTTGAAAGTCGGCGTGGGGCGCCCCGTTGGCCTGTGAGATGGCGTCAGTAGCGGACCGATGTGCGAATGGGGCCAAAGGCAGCGCAACAATATTTTCTGACTGACACCACAAGGCGCTGAGATGCCAAGATCCGGATGGCACCGAGGTGATGTCTAAGTTGCGGACTGATGTGCGAATGGGGCCAAAGGCAGCGTAACAATATTTTTTGTATGGAAGATACCACTAGGCGTTGAGATGCCAAGATTCGGATGGCACCGAGGTGATGTCTAGCAAGTTGCTGTACTGGTGTGGTCATCCTACAATGCTGAAACTCGGCGTGGGTCGCCCCATTAGCCTGTGAGATGGCGTCAGTAGCGGACCGATGTGCGAATAGGCCGAAGGCAGCACAACGCGCCAAGATCCGGATGTCACCGTGGTGGTTTCATAGTTGAGAGGCACTTCATCTGCAGTGGGGCGCCGAGATCCGGATGGCACCGAGGTGATGTCTAGCAAGTTGCTGTACTGGTGTGGTCATTCTACAATGCTGAAAGTCGGCGTGGGTCGCCCCATTAGCCTGTGAGATGGCTGTTCTTTGGATTTGGGCCTGGTCCACTAAAATGGCCCTGGGACACCTTAGAACTCGGACGCTCGATTTTTTTTTCCTTTCCTGTACATGCAAAAAAAGGTAAATGCCCGGTACGTTACACGCTTCATCTGCCACGATGAACTCTCCAGAGGAACCGAAAAAAAATATAGTTGTGGTAACTATACCATGCATCGTCATATGGAGAGGTGGCACCAATTAATTATAGTGCTGCATAAAAGAGAGATTTGGAGGAGAACCCCTGACCTGCTAGTACATTCATCAAAGAAGTGGCACTGAGAGCTTCAGAGGCAAGGGAAACGGTCCCAAATATTTAGAAGAACTTTGGAAAGATTAAAATGACATGTTTAGATTGTGGCAAATTAATTTCATGTGGACAGATGAGTGTTACTCTAATAAATACAGCATATGAACATCATCATAGTCGATGGTTGGTAGAGACATTTTGACTATATCCTGGACCTGCCCGTCCTCGCCCAAAATGGCGCCGGAATAAATGGGACTCGTAACTCCTTGTTGTGTACTGGTTGCAGAACCTTGAAATCACGAGATACGTATGCAGTTTTGAAGCACATGGCGGGCGGGGACGAGAATTGATTGAATATTTCGACATCCCTATTGATATTAAGTTCTGATGTGTTATTGATTACTGTACTATTGAAAGTTCGAATTAACGTCACCCATGGTACTTGCCCGCAAATGTATATCTAGATAATTTTATTGTAACTGGCCCTGTCGTATTTTAATTATAAAATGTACGTCCACCGATTCCGTAACTGTTAGACACCTTAGTTCTTGCAACCTAATGGCCCGCCCGTTACGTTCCTCTACAGTGTAAATGTCTACTCATCATATACGATTACAGTTTGCTCTGTGGCAGGCCCACGTGGTTATAGGCTCGTATTTGTATAATGACATTTTCACAATAAAGGTTTTTAAAAGAAAACATGGTAGTAGTATATACATTGGTAAAGTTTTTAATAATAGTGACTGTTTTAGAATCATTAAAAGGCAAGTGAAATAAAGCAGACCAATTACATGAAGGGTAAAAGGTATAATACGAAGGAACGCAGTAAAGATAAATGGTCAAGGGCTGTTGTGTTTTCTATTCCTGCAACATAAAGTGATCGATAAGAATCTCATATTCAGGCGTATCGGCGACTAAGACAGCAGGTCGACCCTCTTTTGCTCAACGGCTCCGTCATGGGACGAAGAAACGCTCTTTTTCTCGAAAAAAGAATATATTTTACTTGCAGGACAGTTGTAAAATTTCCGGGAAAGTACATTAGCCTGGAACATTATAACATATATTTAAGAAAAAATAATGTTCGGAAGTAATGAAAAGCGTAATTTTTAGGTCATATGACCAAGCCTTTCATCATTACAATAAGAAAAGTAAAATGAACCAATGAAAAGTTTTATTAACAAGTCACATGACTTGTTATGCTTACGTTACGCGCTGCGCGCCCCGGATGACTTCCGGATGCGCTAACGCGGCGCGTCATATGACGCATTACGCGACAACGCAGGTACAGAATATAGTCAAAATGTCTCCACCAACCAGCGGTCGGAACACAACCCCTTTCAGCAGGCTAAATAGTTCTGTTAAATGACAACAGAAGGGACAGGCAACAAGAACCATCAGTCAAAGAGGGGAGGGCTAGTTCTTCTCTACCGGGTTACATTGGGGCGCTACCGGAACTGATCGAATTGGTAGTCTACAGTGTTTCTGGATGTTTCAGACTGAAGCTGGGGTTAGCATGAGAGCAGCACCATTTCGTAGCTCCGTCGTGGTCATTCCGCAACCAATCATGGCAGCCGTTCTTTATCGTTATTTTGGGCGGGGTGGGTGGCGGAGCCGAGCTGTTTTGCAGCCATCATTGTGTGGAGTTCAGTTCATCTCACTAGTTTTGTATTTGTAATGAGGGGTTGTTCCTAATGTTTCTATTTTAGCGAGGTCAAAAAGAGATCCCATTAGTGGCCTACTGATTTTGCTCGATTCCTTTTCTTTTTTTTTACACGATTTTTCGTTATCTGCAAAGACTAAACAGAGTATTGCGACTCTGTGTTTGTTTGTAAATAGAGAATGAACCAAAGAGAACTAATTCTAAAACAGTAAATACTTGGATAACAATCAATCAAATGGAGAGAGAAGCAGGCACGACGGATTACAACGGGGGCAAAGGCCTGCGTTAACTACCTTTCACTATCTGCAAAGAGAGAGTACTCCTAATAGAAATGAGGGGGGGGGGCACCATTCAAAGCAGATCAGTGTGCATAAACACGAAAATGTTTTCACTTACCACGTACTTGACATTCGACAGCTTATGATATTTGCTATTAAAAAACCATTGAAATTCACTGAAAAAACCATAGGTTATAGACCATATATAGTTAGGAATTAGCATTTACAAAACCTTGAAAATTCACTGAAAAAACCATAGGTTATAGACCATATATAGTTAGGAATTAGCATTTAAAAAACCTTATTTTACTCACACAAAACCATTGAAATTCCATATATAGTTAGTTGCACTAACTATACATCGCGCACCCGCAATCCACTGCTGATCATGTCACATATTACATCATTCATTTTATTTATTTATTTATTTATTATAGAGTTTTGTATAGCGCGAACAAGACCCGTGGGTTTCAGAGCGCTTAACATCGAGGTAGGTTACATATTAACAGTGCAATATCAGATTCTAAAAACAAACAGATGTAAGGTAAAAGGCGCAGTGGCTATAAGGGGTGCCTAAATAAACCTTTTACAAACATATGTGCCGTTAGTAATAAAAGGTGGGAGAGGCCTAGTTCATAACTTGGTCCATATCAGTAGATAAGGTGGGCTTTGCGAGACCCCGATTGCATGAGGACAAGGGGTTGAGATTGCTTAGTACCTTGGACTCGTTGAGTTCTATTGCATAGGAATGGCTTAAACCATCTCCGCACATTACATCACAATTACATCGAGGTAGGTTACACATTGACAGTCATATATCCATTCTAACAACCAACAGATAAAGGTAGAAGAGGTTGTGGCTATAACGGATGCCTAAATAAATAAGTATACATCAGATACATGTGCAAATAGTAATAAAGGTGAGAGAGGCTTAGCTTATAGCACCGTCCATATCAGTAGCTAAGGTGAGGTAGAGGTTATATAGTTTGGCTCAGAGACCAGCAATTTGTTCACACAGGGCTGTGGTATTGATAAGGGTACAGCCGAGGCTAGTGAGTGGAGTCAGTTTCTTGATAAAGATAGTATTCATGAAGAGGGATCACTCTTCAGCTGATGTAGTAGATCATACTGGCGATCCGTCGGCTTCCCTATGCCAGGTATTTACTCATCATAAAGCTTTTCAATTCCCGTTTGAATGTTGCGATATTTTGGATCTTCCTAATGCTAGGAGGGAGTGAGTTCCAAACTCTGGGGGCAGCTCCAGTGAATGCTCGATCATATGTCTTTTCTTTCGAAAAAAGGCCGGCCTCAACAGCAGCTCCTTGGCGCTTCTCGTTGGTCTGTTTCCTCCCGATAGCTTTATTTTCTTGCTTAGGTATCCTGGCGTGTTATAGTGCACCGCTTTATGAGTGATACATGCTGTCTTCATTTGAATTCTGGCCTCATAAGGCAGCCAGTTTAGTGCTTTCAGGTGAGGGGATATATGATCAAATTTTCTCGATCCAGTGATAAGTCTTGCCGCAGCATTGAGACAGGCTTTTAGCGGTGCTGTAGAAGTTTTAGGTAGACCAGTTAATGTAGAGCAGCCATATTCGATCCTGGATATGACTAGGGACTGTATAGCCAATTTTAAGTCTGCTTTTGAGATGAATGGTTTTAATTTTCTAAGGTAGCTCAGATGGAAGCGGGCACTTTTGGCCATTGAATTGATGTGGGCTTTCATGTCGAGGTTCTCATCTAATATGATTCCCAATGATTTAGCTGAGTTGACGAGGGTTGGTGTGCAGTTAAGCGCAGTCACCAATTTGGTCCATTCCTTTACTTCCGGGTTGCTCCTTGGAGGTGCAATTAGCATGAATTCTGTTTTCTGGGCATTTAATTTCAGATGGTTCGTCGTTAACCATTGCATAGCCATCTTTAGTGTCTTATTCATTAGATCAATGTCATCAAGGGAGGCGATCTTTAAGTATATTTGCGTGTCGTCGGCATACATGTGGTAGGATATCGTTGATTTCCGAAGGATGTCTGTAAGAGGTTCGACATATAAGTTGAATAGATCTGGGGATAGAGTTGAGCCTTGCGGGACCCCAATTGCATTAGGACACGGGGTTGAAATTGCTTGGTTAACCCGGAATCGTTGGGTTCTGTTGCTTAGGAACGATTGGAACCATCTCAGTACATTGCCTGTCAATCCCATCCTGTCCTGTAGCCTGGAGAGTAGTGTTTCGTGGTTTACCGTGTCAAAAGCAGATGACAGGTCTAGGAGAATCAATAGGCATGCTTGATTTTGGTCTAGTGCTTGAAGCGCGTCATCAACGATATGCAGGATCGCTGTTTCTGTGCTGTGCCCAGCTCTGAACCCTGATTGGCATTCGTCTAGAAGGGAGAACTTGGTGATGTGTTGCTTCAATTGGCTCTGCACGCATTTCTCAATTAGTTTGGCCAGTAAAGGGATGTTGGTTACTGGTCGATAGTTATTCGGATCTGATGCGTCCGCTGTCGGTTTTTTGATTATTGGCACTACTTGTCCTGTTTTTAGGCAGTCAGGGAGGATCCCTTGAGTAAGTGAAGCGTTTATGATTTCGGTCCATATTGGAACCACGATGTGGCTGATTCCTCTTACACATTTTGCCGGTAAAGGGTCTTGATAGTGGTTGTTTGGTCTGATTTCTGACAGTGTTTTGGCGATCTTGACCTGGTCGTATAATTCAAATGTGTCCCAGATTGCTTCATTCTTTGTTTTAATACTCTCTGTTGACACACCGGCCTCGCTCCTCGGCAGGGTTTGGGTCGGGAGGATAACCGCAGCGGCGCTAGAGAGCTCAACCTCTAGTGATTTAGTTTTCTCGCAGAAGAATGTAGAGAATTCCACACAGCTTAGAGGAGTTTTTGAGTTTTCTTGGGTTGATTTGGCTAGTTTATCTGATTGCTGTTTTAGTATCTCGAAGAGTTTTCGTGGTCTATTTTTGGCATTGTCTAGTTCTGCTCTTATAAATTCTTTTTTGGAGTTGATTACCTTTTTGTTATAATCGTTTCTGATTTTTCTGAGGGCTTCCAACTCAGGTGAGGAAGGGTGTTGTCTCCATTTTCTTTCAGCTGTTCTCAGTTTGCGCCTGTCCTCATTCAGTGATGCGCTAAACCACGGATTCTTTGGCTTGTCGGTAACTTTTTTCATTCTTAGAGGCATGGTGTCATTGACTATATTTCCTATTGAGGTTATGTAGTGCTCGGTCAGCTCATTTACATCCTGCATGCAGTTAGGTGGCTTTAAGTCTCTCTCACAGCACTCAACCAATAGCTCGATGTTCGCCTCTTTTATTTCTCTGACCAATTTTGTGGACTTGGGGGGTTGTACGGTTCTACCTTTTTTCACTGTGGGAATCATAAATGTTATGGCGTGATGGTCAGACCAGTCGCATGGATCTATGGCGCAGATCACTGTCTCTTTGTTTCTGGAGATGATCCAATCTAAGGTCGCTCCTTGCACGTGGGTAGGTTGGGTACATGCTTGTGTGAGGTTTATTTCGGCGAGGAACTCTTTTAGCGAATTAACCAGTTTGTCATTGTCGTCGTCCCAGTGTAGGTTAAAGTCCCCCAGGAATATGTTGTTGGCATCCGGATTGGAGTTGGCAGTTATGATCTCTATTAGTTGCTCTGAGAACTTTGTGTTATCTCCTGGTGGATGGTAGAATGCATGTAAGTTGCATTTTTGTTTATTTGAAGATCTTATATTCAGACCGAGGTATTCACAAGATTCCATGGGGTCGGCTTGAATCATGTTGACCTCTATCTCTGATCGATGAATACATGCTATACCTCCTCCTGTTTTCCTTGGCCTATCTAATCTCATAATGTTATAATGAGGTGGTACCAAGAGATCCATGGCGGGGGAGGATGATTCCTTTAGCCACGTTTCCGTGAGGATTGCCAGGTCGATTTCGTTATTGATGATGAGTGCTGCTATGTCTGATGCATGTTTGGATGCCGAACGACAATTGAGAAGAAGGCATTTTAAGGGATTATCAGGGTTAAGGATGTTCCCAATTTCGGATTCATATGCTGATTACTGAATATGTTGTAGGTTGAGGTGACTTGCTTTCCTGTCATTCTTTCTGGAAGTTCTATTGTTCTATTCATGACATGGTCAGTGACATCACTGATGACATCACTGATGACATCTCAAATGACATCACTGATGACATCACTGATGACATCTCATTTGACATCATTCTTGTGCTAATACGATAAATCTCTTCAGACTCTAATATAACCTTAGATACACTCAGTGTATACAGACACTCACACACTGCCACTCATCCATGGAGTTACTCACACACCCAGTCAGTCATGCAAAGAAACAATCTCACCTCCATTTCTTCAACTATACAGTTAAACACACCTTACTTATTGAAACATATACTAACACATATTTACTCTCTTATACAATCCCTGATACAAGTTCACAATGATCGATACAACCACTCACTCATTTAGTGGCTCTCATGCACAGTTATTTATATATGCCAACTCTCACATGTACTGTGTTTTACATATGTACTTACTATGACATGTAGCATTGAGATATCCATTCACTCATCAATACACTCATGCACACAGTCAACTGCCCATGTAGCTGTTTCCACATGCACTCTTGAACTCATACACCTAGTGAATAAACTGCTCACACATCTATGCATAGAGTCACACACCTTCCAGCCACCCCCACACAAACTCAATCTCCCATAGAAATACTTGGGCAACCAATTAATAACACATATAGCCTCTCGTATAGCTAATGATCAACACATGCAGCAGTTTACAGAACAACAGACATAATTATGCACAAATTAAGACAGTTTAGTCAGTCAGTCAAAATACTCTTTATTCGATTTTTGTTAAAATCATAAAAGACATAAAGCAAACACAACTACAATTTTTTTTAAAACATCACTCGATCTCATTACAAAAAGTTTTCTGCTTAATGATTACATTTCATCAGGTTGTTACTCAAAAGTACAAATCTATTTACAAATATTAAGAATTTTTCTATAGGAACAAATTTGAGTTTAAAACAAATCTATCCGGGGTAATCTTTTTTTCCTAGATCTAAATGCAGCAGTTAAATAGCAAGCAACACTAAACATGGTGTAGGTATCTGCTAACATTTGGAGGAAGATTAAGGCTGGCCTTTTTTGAGAAAAGCCCGCCGCTTTCAAGACAGGGAATAAATATTTTTTCCTTTCGCTACTATAAAAGTCACAAAAAAATATAAAATGAAGGGTGTCTTGAACTGAAAATTGATCACATCCGCATGGCGGACCATCATCAGGTTTTGACCACACCGGAAAATTTCCTAGAGAGTAATGGATTAAGTTCATCCTGAATTTAGTTAAGAGGAGTCTATGAAGAGGATTAGTCACAATTTTTAAATAGGGTTCCATGGTGGGCGAAGTCGTTAAAACAATATGTGCCCTCACCATGGGTTTCCTCAATTCCAATTCTTCTCTATCCATACAAACCCTCTCCAGAAACATCTGCTTAATCAATCTGACATCCTCCCTCCTGATGCTGGATGGGTCATTAAAAAGTTCCGGTCTACCCAGCATTAGTAATGTAGATTTAATATATTTTAGCCAGGGAATTCTCAGTTTAGTCACTAACCCATGCATTCAGTGAGACACATTTAATCACTCACTCATACAGTCAGTCACGCACCAACTAAATCCTTCATCCAGACACTTATACATCCACTCATTCTTCAATATGTAAGACATATTTTAACTTTACAGAAACATACAGTCACTGGATGTTGTCATCAGTGATGTCATCAGTGATGTCATTTGAGATGTCATCAGTGATGTCATCAGTGATGTCACTGACCATGTCATGAATGATGTAATATGTGACATGATCAGCAGTGGATTGCGGGTGCGCGATATATAGTTAGTGCAACTAACTATATATGGAATTTCAATGGTTTTGTGTGAGTAAAATAAGGTTTTTTAAATGCTAATTCCTAACTATATATGGTCTATAACCTATGGTTTTTTCAGTGAATATATATATATATAATACATTTAAATATTAACATTTTTTTTTTATTAAATCTACATTAGACACTACATTAACTGTAACAGTAACTTACTATTCCCACTTCAACAAGTGCAACAGTAGGGAAAGTGTTGGACAGCGGAGGGGAATAGTTTACTATTCCCACTCCAGCAAGTACAACAGTAGGTAAAGTGTTAGTTAGCAGAGGGGAATAATTTATAATTCCCACTCCAGCAAGTACAACAGTAGGGAAAGTGTTGGATAGCTGAAGGGATTAATTTACTAGTCCCACTCCAGGGAGTGCAACAGGAGGGACAGTGTTGGATATCATAGTTGTAAAAATTACTATTCCCACTCCAGGGATAGCAACAGTAAGGAAAGTGTTGGATAGTGTAGGTGTAAAGATTACTCTTTCCAATCAAGGGAGTGCAACAGTAAAAAAAAGTGTTGGATGGTATGGGGTAATAATTACTATTCCCACTCCAGAGAGTGCAACAGTAGGGAAAGTGTTGGACAGCGGTGGGGGGGAATTACTATTCCCACTCCAGCGAGTGCAACAGTAGGGACAGTGTTGGATAGAGTAGGTGGAAAAAATACTATTCCCACTCCAGAGATAGCAACAGTAGGGAAACTGTTGGATAGCGTAGGGGTAAAAATTACTATTCCCACTCAAGGGAGTGCAAAAGTAAGGAAAGTGTTGGATAGCGTAGGGGTATAAATTACTATTCCCACTCCAGAGAGTGCAACAGTAGAGAAAGTGTTGGATAGCGTAGGGGATAAACTTACTATTCCCACTCCAGTGAGTGCAACAGTAACTTACTATTCCCACTCCTGCACATACAAAAGTAGGGAAAGTGTTGGATAGCGAAGGGGAATAATTTACTATTCCCATTCCAACAAGTACGCCAGTAGGGAAAGTGTTGGTTAGCAGAGGGGAATAATTTACTATTCCAACTCCAGGGAGTGCAACAGTAGGGAAAGTGTTGGATAGCAGACGGGTACCAATTACTATTCCCACTCCAGCAAGTGCAACAGTAGGGAAAGTGTTGGATACCTGAGGGGAATAATGTGCTATTTCCACTGCAGGGAGTGCAACAATAGGGAAAGAGTTGGATAGCAGAGGGGGTAAAATTACTATTCTTACTCCAGCGAGTGCAACAGTAGGGAAAGTGTTGGATAGCGAAGAGGAATAATTTTCTATTCCCACTCCAGCAAAATAATTAACCTTAATTAACAAACAATTAATTAATTAAATGTAATTTACCTCCCACCTAATTTCCCTATAAATGACACCACCAATGTTGTAAAACATTACACAATTAACATAATTTATTAACAATTAATTAATTAGTCAATACAAATTAACAAGCAATTTAAAAACAATTAGTACTAAATTAATTCACTCAATAACACTATGAAACAACTTGAAATAAATTTGATATCATTCTTTAAAAAATATATATTACATTTAAATTACTTCCCAGCCTACTCCCCTATCAACCCAAAACCTGCTCTTAAAGAAAATGACACAAATAAAATAATTAATAATTAATTAATTAATATTAATAACCAGGAATACATTATTAATAATACATTATTTACCACAATTAACAATATAAAATGTAAAATTCATTAATATTAAATAATAAAAATATCAATTAATTAATTGTAATTAAATTACTTCCCACCCTATTCCCCTATAAACCCACAGCCTGCTATGGAACAAAAACACATATTCTAATTAAAAAAAACTAATAACTTCTGAAAATTTATATGTATTACAATTACATTACTTCCCATCCTATTTCCCTATAAACCTAGACCCTGCTGCGGAACTAAAATGCAAAATGTACTCAATTTTTTTTTATAACTTCTACAAATTTAACACATATATTAAAAAACAAATGCAATACTTACACAAAAAATAGAACACATACATTTAAAATGCACACTAAAATACATAATACTAACTAAAACAATTACATTTTTAATGATATTCTTGCGTACGATATTACTTTGACATTTTTAAAAACGATATTACTTACCATACACTCGATATTCTTGACAACGATATTCTGACAGTCGATATTTTTATAGTACGATATTTTGCACTCAATATTAGTGCAAGTCGACATTTACAACTCGATATTATGTCTATTTACCAACACCATTATGACAATCACCCTCAATGGACCTTCATCCAGCCCCAGGTCCCCATACTTGTTTTTATCCCCGACCTATCCATACCTGGACATCAATCATAATATTAACATGAAAGAACAGTGCATTCCTCACAACGTTCACTAGTGTGGAGGTAAAACTCTGCTTACTCCATTCTTGCTTGCTTTGTTCCTTTATTGATAGCCAAAGCTTCCTTAGGCCTGTCAAAGCCTCTCCCTTTCCCTGTCAGATTAGTCATTTATAATATTCCTCGAGGTATAACATGTTTGTCTTTCAGAAGTAATTTGTTGCTCTCTATTACAAATCAATTAAATGGAAAGTCAGAACTGTAAAGGTGTATGGCTATGCTTATGATATATATTAATATCTGAATCTTCAGGACTTTTGCAAGGATTCCAGGAGTACATCTGAGAAACTGCAGCAGTTGCAAGTTTTCCAGAGTCCCTACTAGTCAATATCTGCCTAAATGGCATGAAGCTGATCTCATTTGAACTCATAGTGTTACCCAATGACAGAGAGTGACTTCAGAACTGAGGTTCAATCTCTCAGAGCCTTGCATTTGGATTGTGGCAACTCCCTCCTCTGCAGCCTCGTAGACTCCACATTACCCTCCAGTAAGGTCATCCTACATGCCCCTGCAAGCCTCATTAAGGGCCAGAAGAAATAAGATCACATTATCCCCACCTTAATGGAACTCCAGTGGCCAGCCCACACTATCTTCAAAAACAGTTGCATCACAAACATCACAAGTTGAGTCGGTTCTTGGCCTTCAATGCAGTAACTGGGGTGTCAGTCTCCTTGATCCGTGCTTGATCTGCACGGATCGCCGGATCAAGGAGACTGACACCCCATTTACTGCACTGAATGCCCAGAACTGACTCAACCGGTCACACTACCCTTAACCACGGGAAAGTGTGTACTTTTGCATAGGGATATTCTAACTTTACGAATCATTTACTGACAAGCCCTATTGCTTTCAGATGAGGACGTGAGCCTCCAGGTTAATCATGGACCATTAAGGATATTACTCTTCCTCTCCGCAACAATTGCAGGTGTGGAACACGGACACCACACCACAGAAATTGGTTGCCCATCCCTGTCCTGAGGAAGACCGGCAGGCCGAGGCCCCAAAGTACCATCTGTTCCGCCAAGTCGGGTCGAAACGTCGACACCCACATCAATTAAGCCTGGATCACGAAAACCCCCAGCCATGCCGTGCTAAATGATGATACATCTCTGGATTCCAAAATATATGTAAATATACTTTTGTGAACTATTGATCTTTTATGGCCAGGCTTACCAAGATTGATATTCTCCTATTAATCCAATTGCTCAACTGTTTTTAATATTTTCCTTACCTCACTTGGTATCCTTCCCATTCCCCTCACTTGAGCACCCCCATTTTACACGTTCCCCTGGAGCAACCTCTTTGTTTCTTTCATTGTCTCTAAAAATGCAGTAAGATGTCTACTGCCAGTCCAATAACGATTGAATAAAAATCATGTTATTTTGGACTTCTTTGGTTGTTGCATATTATTATATTGAATGTTTTTATTACTGTGAGCAGACATTACGTGAGCTCAAAAAGTTTATTGATAAATTGATTTACACTGTATAAAGGAAGGTTTAGGACCATTGTTTTCTGTATCCCATTCAATTTAGGAAAGAGCAAAAGATGCACCTCTCTAAGGAATATTACATCAAAAAGACACTCACCTCTACTATCAGAACCCCGCTTCACCTCTGATTATTCATTGACTGTAAATTTGCCTTTGACACTGCACAGCACTCCATTTCATTTAGACCAACTATGTACTATTCAAATACCACATACTAACTACTCAGATGTCTAAACATTTGCATATAGAGAAATATACCAAGTTCCCTTGCATAAATGTAATACATAAATGTATTTGCACTGTTAAATGTGTGATCCATTTTATATTTCGACTTGGAAACTGTTATCTCTTTGGTGAACATCAGCATCATCCAGCTTAGTGTTCTTCTTTAACTTCCACTAGAAAAATAAATTTACTATTGGTTTTGACAGGAGTAATGTCCTGATTTAGAGCTCGGTGGACGGGTTACTCCATCACATATTACAATTGCATTTTGATATAATGCACTTGAAATACGGCAGAGAAGGTATCCATTAGGTTTGTGACAGAGTAACCCACCTGCTGAACTCTAAATTAGGCCCTCAATTTCTAAGCCTTCTGAAGTTTGGAAATGATTTCCCAAATGTTTGTCAATACACACAAAACAACACAGTTTCGCTTTTAGTCCTCCTTTTGCAGGCGCCCACATCCTGATGCCCTCACATCATGACCTTATGCCAATGCATTTATCTGGGCAGAATCCCATCATATTGATACTGTGAATCAGAAACAGGTTCTTGGCCTTGTAAGGTCTGTAACTTGTACAGCTGTTTCACTCTGGTGCACAAAATAGATTTACGAATCATTGAGAAAACTGGCAGCATGATTTATAGGGAGACACTTATCTCCAGGTCATTATGGACAATGTTTTCAGTCCCGAATATTTGTGCGATAGCCTACTGTAAGTTGTGTGCTGTACTCTTGTTTTGCTTCCATTGCACTATTTAAATTAAAATGTTTGACATCAATAATTTGTCGATTAAATAGTTAGGACTGGAACAGTGTACATAATATCCTGGAATGAAGTAAGCACCCTAAACACATGTCATTATATCAGAATGCGACAATCTGAAAAGCTATTACTGAACTGCAAGTCAGTATGTGTCATTTCCACAGCAAACGTAATCACCCAACATAACATTGATGTCTTATCTCTAACTTCTCTCATGTGACACACTCTTTATTTGATCTAATTGCCTCTCAAGGTATACATTTTCTACATAAAGATAGGGAAAATAAAAAAAGTAGTTTGAGAAGCAAAAACACATAAAGAACACATTCTATGTATACAGATAGATCCCGAAGTCACAAACTCCCTTGAATGCCTACAATGTAATATTCAGTTATCTAAAACAAACAAGATTGATACTGTTTTACTATACCACCCACCTTGGAGCAATACTTTTTCATTGAAGAACTAACTGACCTTGCAAACAAATCACTAGTATCCTTTATTTCCCTCATTGATCACCTCATTCTAGGAGACTTTAAGAATAATTGAAACAACAATGATGCCATCACAATAAACTCTCTGCACATACCTAACATATATGAAATGATTGCAATAGTCGCTAAACCCACCCACTCTAAGGGAGGTCATTAATACAGAACCTACAAGGAAAGTTGTTTCAATCACAGGAAGTGACATCATACCGCCTATGACCCAGAATCCCAGTAGGATATGAGCTTGATCAAGCTCTTTTTATCTATTGGTCTGTCCTATGAGTCAATACATGTTGATTTCATCCATTGTAACATGCAGCATGGAGCACTGGGGCACGTTATCCCTTAGCTTCTTTGCGCTGTGAGTGGTTGCGTTTTGCCTGATCACATAGGCACATGTACCTAAAAAAGTGCATTTCAAAGTGAGGGATTGTGGGCCAACAGTTTACTTTTCCAGAGTGTTTCCTTCCATTCTTTGTCATTTTTTACTGCACTCTTTGTCATTTTTTACTGCCGATCCTTATGTTTTTAAACCTTGGTTTCAGATTACAGGAATTAGCAGCCAAGAGTATCCTTTGGGAAAATAAGAATCCTAATTTCTGTGACATGCATTAAAACTTCAAACATGCTTGTTCTATACCATTTCTAAGAACATTTGCATGCTAGGAAATGTGTATGCAATGTTAAATATTTTTTTTAATTTAAAATTGCATGCATATGTTGTCATATTTAGGCAGTGTGTATTTTTTTCTCTAGTTCTTTTAAAAAAATATCTTTTCAGTAATGAAAAATAAACATCTCAGCAGCTTGCCAAGGCCAGACCTATTGGCTTTGCTTAAAATATGTATTTTTCATTTGTTTCATTTTATGATGCATTCTAACGAGTTTGGTAGTGTTGAATGCAGTGGCACTGGACAACTTTTCAGAGCGGTGGACACTACAATCAATGCAATATCACTAAAGGTAAAGGGATCATGAAAAATCCAGACATCGCACAAAAAAAAGTGTAGAAAATATCCTACAAGTATGCAGCAGGAGAGTGGTAAGGGTGTAGTATGCAGCTGGTGGTGCATTTAAAAAAACTAGGGGGTCATTAGGATGATGGGCGGACTTAGTCCGCCCGCCATCCTATTGGAATTTGGGACCGCCCGCCATAAGGGCGGGGGTCCCGTGGCGGGCGCATCATGCATTTTTAACATTGTGGAGGGCGGTACCCCCATGTGCACCCCCC
Organism: Lissotriton helveticus; assembly: GCF_964261635.1. Classification (NCBI taxonomy): domain Eukaryota; kingdom Metazoa; phylum Chordata; class Amphibia; order Caudata; family Salamandridae; genus Lissotriton; species Lissotriton helveticus. Next base: position 306,785,503 of record NC_136063.1, on the reverse strand, counting down.
ACCTCGCCTTCACTTCGGGGGACCGCAGGGGGACCCCGAAGTGAAGTCAGCATATGTTTCTGCCCATGCTAATGTGGCTGGCGGTGTCTGATAGACACCGCCACCATATTAAACATTTTCCGCCCCAGCCGCAAGGCGACCGGGGAGGAAAAGCGGCGGACGGTGTTTCTCTCCGCCGCGGTCCCCCCAGCCATAGTAATATGGTGGGGGCAAATGGGTGGTGGGCGGGTATGGATGTCTGGCGGATCGCCACCGCCCGCATGGCGGTGGCGATCTGCCAGACATCCTAATGGGCCCCCTAGTGTCTTAGCTCAATGTCATTTACAGACAGCACATTTTCCATTGAAATGGTAACTAAATTTGCTTGGGAGTGCACTTTACTAGTATAACTATATAGTGCATAAACAATAATGTGTTGAAATCCAGTTTCAGCAAATATTTATCATTTGCACATCACCAAGGGTCCGATTCAAAAGGTAAACTTACAATTTTGTGTAAGTTTACGATTTTTTGCAATTCACAAAGCAGTTATACAAGTACTATCTTTTTGACTTTTTATCTTTTTATGTGTGGAGTTTCTGCCACATTTGCATAGACTCCGAAGCTGTAAAGATACTACTCAAAGTCAAAGTCAAAGTCAAAATCAGCTTTATTCGATTTTGATAATAAAAAATCATAAAAGCACAATAAGACAATAAATATACAGTAACATCATTAATTCATTATATAAATGGGGTTAATTAGATTTAAAACACAATTAAAATCGTCATAACAAGGGAGAGTCACGGTGTTAAAATTAATTCATTGTAATCCTGGATTTAATTATAGATTTTAAAAAAGATGAGACAAGGTACATAATCAGTTCGTCTTCCAACATTTGCAGTTTCATCAAAGCGGTCCTACATTGCCTTAGACCCAAATTCTTTAGAAGTGGTATCAAAAATCTTTTCCTTGGCAGGGTGTAAAATTTACAGAAAAGTGTACAGTGTAGGGTGGACTGTTTTGATACATTGTCACAAGGACAGAATACCAAGTTTTTCGACCAGCAGTTTAGATCCGGGAATGTTATCATTCTGAAAAAGGTGCCCCCCCCTAAATCTTGTCAATAGCATGCGTGAATAGCAGCTTTCCACCATAATCAGATATTGCTGGATACCTTGCCCTTGGAGAATCAAATGATTCTCTATGACCGATGTTTTGCTTTTCTCATCCATCCACCGTTTGCTCTCTAGGAAGTGCAAGCATATATGCTTCAGCTTCTTCCTAGGAACTGACGCTAAGCATTCCGGGGAGGCAAAATATTCTATATGCCCAATGTCATTTGCAGAGACTCCGAAGCTGTAAAGATACTACTCATAAAATTCATTTAATTGCAAAAAATCATAAACTTACACCACATTGTAAATTTGCCTTTGTGAATCAGGAGCTTAGTGTCTAGATTTTTTCCTAATCCTATAAAAATCTTTGTTTCCATTACACTTCAGAATTACAAAAGAATTTACTTCATTGTTCTTTTCTGATTCCTGGTATATTTCAAAATGTATGCGTAGTTCATTTATAGGAATTTGTATTGTAGCAGGTTACAAAATAACTGATAGCCTACCACCTTTCCTTTCACTTTCTATACTGAACCAAGATTGTCACCTAGATTACTTTAACAAAACCTTCTCTCCATGCAGTCAGAGAAATAAAAGTAAACACCAGTTTCCAAATAAGCAGCAATTTGTCAGAAGACCTAATCTGACATTTGACCTCTGTCTTTGAACTAACATCAAATATGGCAAGATGAACACAAAATTTAAAGGCATCTTTATTGTTCATTCACCTTCTGAACTCCAGTTTGAAATTCGGGTAGGTCAAACCTAAAGAAATTTATCAGGGGATAATGCCCATGAAAAAGGCAAAACGTGGAATTCTGTGTGGTATTTTCCAGTTTCGTATGTCATGACTCATTTTAAAGGGCCCAACTTGTAATTAGTGATAATTATTACACCTTTTGATTCTGGTCCCCGTGCGATAATGATCATTTCCCAGCCCTTGTAATGAGGGCCTAGGGAGCCAACCTTTATTTACTCAAACATGTACAAGATTTCTTTAATATAAAGCGATAGAGCAATTTAAAGGCTTCCTGCTGCCTTTATCTGCAGATCTCACCATGGGCATTAATCCAATTGTCTGCCCTCTTGATAATAGGCTAAAATTATGCAAGAGATATGATGTGTTTGACACCTACTTTCTCATAGAGAGGGACAAAAGGAAAAATAAATTTCTCATTTCATTTTGTTAATCCTAAACATTTTTTTAAACCTTTTTACACACCTATAACCTATGCATCATTGACCAAGAAGAAAAGGACTTGATGGTCAGGTTGTTAAAGTTCCCACCAAATGCTCGATTGACTCAAATGGTAGCTGTGTAACTTCTAACCATAACTTTCAAACTACTATTTAATTATTGGTTCTAACATATAATTTGGGTAAATGAAACTTTAGTGATCAAAGCATGTGCGAATCTTAAGCACTTGTTATTTTATCTTAACTAATGAGACTTGGGGATTTGTAAACTCCCAGAATGTGAGACTGTAAAAGGATTATTCTTAATGTGCAAAAGCCATTTTATTAGTCAGAAAACTCTTTCCAAATCGTAAAAGGTGTTTGTGATCTTTACCGAATCGCCAATAGGAGAAGGTGCGAAAAGGGTGTATCCTTCCTATTTGTAAAGGAGCTACCGACTCCCAAGATCGTGCAGAAACTGGGTCCCCTTACGACACCTCTCCCTTGTTGAATCATGTCACCAGCCTTTGGGGGTGCAGGCAGTGGTGAAGAGCCCCACTGCCTGCTCTCCCCCGGATGTCTTCCTAAATGGGAAAACATTTTTTTTATATTTTCCACTTCCGGAATCAAATGTAGGCCTCCGTCACTGGATAGGCACCCATCCTAGGGATCCCAATTTAACTAGGCTTGTTCTTTATAACTCCTTGTGAATAAAAACATTGTGATGCAAACTTTTAGTACAGAGATCACATTGAAATTTGCTTTCTCATTTGCAAACCACTCAGAATGCAAACTGCACATTCCTGGTTTGACAATAATGATAGATTGAGCCCTTAGCTCCAAGAAAATTAACATTATTTTTGACAAAATTAACTTTTTTTGTGGCCCAATATAGCGTGACATGTTTAAACAATTTAGAGAAAATAGGTGCACTTACTAAGCTATGAAAAAAGGTGTCTGCAAAGGTATGATAAAGTGAACCGAACTGCATTTTTGGAAATTCTGCCTGAATGGCTTCTTTTGCTTCTATTGCTGCACTGAGGCCAGTTATAATCAATCAAACAGTATTTGGCTATTATGCACCCCTTTTCCACTCTCTTAGTAATAAGACCTCACATCTCACCACTGATTCCATACTGAATAACAACTGTGGACCTCATTTATGAAACATATTGTGTCGCTGCATGAAAACAGTGATGCATCACTTTTCAGTGCGCCCTCCTTGCGACACCATGGATGCGCCATATTTACTGTACAGTGCTCCGTGTTGTAAGGATTTACAGATACGTCAGTCATCCTTATGAACCTGCAGGAGCACAATTGATACATTGCTGGAGTGTGTTTGAAAACAGACTCAACCCTAGCAATGTGTCCTTTCGCATGGGGAACCCCCATGTGAAAGGGCCTGCGTCAGTCTTACGCCGGCTGTGAAGCAGTGTCGTCCTAGAAGTGACATATAGTGAAATCTGATAGATTTCACAGCTCCACTTCTATGACCCTTGTTTGCGGCGGAATGCCCACCCTGCATACATTATACCTGACGCAGGTATAATGTAGCGCCTTGGTTTACAAAGTGAAGCATCTACTTAGATGCATCTCTTTGTAAATATGTTGCAGAGTGGCGCATATTTTACGCAGCGAGTGCGTCACAAAAAGTGACACACTGGCGGCACAAGGGGCTCATAAAGAAGCGCCTGTGTTTTTAGGCCTTGTCTGTAGACAGCATATTCGCTGTCTCGAAGAGACATGCTGTATCTACTTTGTGGGTTTCAACCCAACCATAGGCTTTCCATTTGCTGGCTCCATCGTCGCTCTGCTATTCTTTCTCCGCATTTGTCCACGGCATGCATTTGTCATGCCTCTTCATGTGTTTACAACTCTCCGAGAGCACGAATTTAGTACATTATCCCTCTAGTGCTCTCATTTTTTGCCTATTTTAGGGACTTCTTTTTCTAGACTTAAGAACTTTCCTTGGGAGCCCTGTTTACACTTGTTCCAACACCATTATAAGTAGCGCTTGTGTTTCACTTGCTCTTGAAGCACCAGAGCGGGAGAATGGAGGCTTTTGCGCTGCAGCTACTACTGAGGACACACAAAAACCTGTTTGATCTTGGTGTTGACTTCCTTGTATGTTGCCATACACTATGAAAACAGGACCTTCGTGTGCCGCATTCGATCTTTTCCTCGCCGGTAATTGGAATTTTGACGGAATGGGGGCCAGTGACTTCATTGTGAGTGTTTTTGGGAAAGTTTTAGAAAGCTTAAGTTCAAGGCACAGATCTTTGTTTTCAACAACTAGGGTGGAGTTTTCGAATTGGCCAGTGTGTGAGAGAGATAGGGATGGGTGGGAGGGCTAGGTGGCGTAGAATGACAATGGGACGTTATTTACTGATGCAAAACAGACAACCATAATTGTAACCAAAAAGGCAGCAAGTGTTGTGGATTGCACACTCTGTTTGTGAGCACCAGCGGGCTCAATCTTTAGTATGGGTATTGTTCAAACTTGTCCCCATTGTCTCTTTGTTCATAGAAACTTCCCCTCTTTTAAGAGCCACTTGCTAACCCACCCCCTTTGGTAAATATATTCGCCCCATCCTTCATTTGATCCTGGCCTGGTTCTAGCAGGGGGCCAGGTGGACCAGGCCCACCCAAACATGCCCTCTGGCCCACTTAGTCACGGCAGAAGAGGCCATGGAGAAGTGACCTCTTAAGTGCTTCTTTAATTTCAGCGTTGGTACGTCGAAACGTGTTTTCCACTGTCTTTAAAACTGGAATTGAGTGGTGTGTTTTAGAGGTAGAGGTGGGGGAGAAAACAAATTAACAGGGAGAGCCGAGCTAAGCCTCTGGCTTGGCCTTTAGAGCCTGTATACAAGCTGAGCCCTGAAAATGCTATGTGAAACAAACAACAGTAAAATATGATACAGTCTCTTCAAAATTATTTTTTTTTAAATTTCTTTAACACGTGGAAGCTTTGACAATAATGTCACAATATAGCACTGCACTGAGAAGTACTCAGTGATAGTTTTTAAACTTGAGCTTAGAGTCATTCCTGGCCCGACCTCTCTCTGGTGACAGTGCCATTAGTGCACCAAGGGGCAAGACAGTTGTCATGTAGACCTTGTATGTGGCTCAGATTATTATAGAGCAACATTAGTCTGTTAAATCAAACACAATAGGTTTTTGTATAATTGATTTTCTGATTTATGTATTTGAATGTGCTTTCAGGTGCAAATATGAAGAAAAACGAGTTTTGGTGAAATAAAATATTTGCCCAAGCTCACACAATTTAAGTGGGGAAGCTCCAATTTATCCAGGTTTTATTTTTTCACTTTGTACAAATCAGCCATTCAATGGCTATCTATTTGTCTCTCCTTATTATGTTAATGCTTTGTTTTTACTTTCTGCTGTTTTTATATAGTGTAAACTCGACCTGAACTCGACCTGAAACGCTTTAACCTGTTACATTATACAAGCTCACATGCATTTCTTTTAGGCACTGGAGAGTTGCCCAGAATCACAGGATGTTGAGCCAACGCTGAGACTCCAAGATTGTTCAGTTCCAAAGTTGGAAGCTCTCGCCGTAATGCCACATCCTGGCAAGCAGAAGTACATGAACGCTTAGTTCAATATGGGCTAGAAGTTCCAACATGACCTTAAGCTGAGCCAGAGCCAGACTTCAAACCCAAGCCCGCATCAAGCGTTCATTTACAGTCTTCCTAGTGCAAAATGTCAAGCCTTAGGTGTGGTAACAGGGACCTCCTTAACCTTGAACTACTATTACACTCTTGGAATCCTTGTGCTGGTTGGTGCTAAAGCCTAACATGCTGGAAATGATAAGAGTTGGGCTGTTAGCCTGAGGTCGCCCAGAGAGTTTTAATTGTATCAATATACCGACACAGCAAGGCCTGCCAGGCACAGGCAGTGTAACAATGAATCCATGTTTCTATCATGGGATAAGCTTTTGCCCACATGGAGATTCTCTGTAGTGAATCACTGGTTAAATTTGCCAAAAAGCATAAGTTCTGTAAATCACGCCACTTCCCTCATTGGAGGCATTGCGCCACGCACACTAACTCATGAAAATAATTGTTGCAATGCACTGTAGGGACATCCAACTTACTTCGCATATGTGGCTTGCATTTAATTCTAAAAACAGTGGTGGGCTCTCGGAGTTACTGTAACAGAAGGTCACATTGGTAAAGCTGCGGGTCCCCAACTGCAGAAACATGCACAGGTGAGCTTAGACTGCCATCAAGTATTTGCTATCAAAAAGTTTTAAGAACCCATGATCTTTTTTATTTGGATTTAGCCAGGAATGGCTGATTTATTAATAGGGGTGGGTATGGAAGCATCTTGCAATACTTTTAGCACTTCACTGTCATTAAATATCGGAGGCTTTGCTATTCTGTTGAGACATGGCTTTGATCTCATTTTGAAATATGCCCTTCCTTAGAGCTGCTGTTCTGATTCCTGTCAGTATTTAATGCACATTCTCAAACCATACCCAATACGCAGTAGGTGTGGCATTTTACTACATTTGACATGGATGAACTGAAACCAGTGTACGCTTTTGTCTGCTTTGTAGTTGGTTAATAAAGGCCACAGACAATGCAGTAAGCACTATTCCACACCAAAGTCAGCAGAAACAAAGGCAGGCTGGGCTCTGGAAAGATTGCACGTGGATATTTTCACCACCGCCTCTTAAGCCATGTATAAACAAAGATAGCCTACCAGATTTTACTTACCCAATAGAGCATCATGAGACAACGCATGCCTCATTCAACATAGCCCCAAACGAGTTACCTCGAGTTGCCTTTAATCACTATCACCTAGATTCATCAAAGTCCCGTTTTGCGAGTCTGTAATAGCGATTCATAAGGAATCGCTATTAAGGACTTGCAAAACGGGATTCATGTAGGAATTGCAAAAAATATTGCGATTCCTACATCTTCCTTATTTGCGATTAGCAAATTGCTAATCGCAAATAAGGAATAACTCCCCATTCATTCCTATGGGCCAAAGGCCAAAGGCCCATAGGAATGAATAGGGAGTTAATCCTTATTTGCGATTAGCAATTTGCTAATCGCAAATAAGGATGCGATTTCAAGGGTGTCAGGGGTGTCCAAAGGACACCCTGTAGCACCCCTGAAAAGCAAATGTAGCCAGATGTTGCATTTGGGATGATGAATCCCGAATGCTAAAATTGCACTCGCAAAGGGCCAGATTCTCAGAATCTGGCCCTTTGCGAGCCGTTTTCGGCTTCATGAATCTAGCTGTATGATTCCTTCACCCAGCAGAGCCCATGTTGAAATTTAAAAATTGTCATAAATCCATCTACATGACACTGCAGTCATCTCAAGACTCAAACACTCTTGCGGGGGAGGTAGTAATAGTTCCTGGATGCCACTCACACTGTTTTAGCCAGTATCAGGAGAGTGAGAGAACAGAAAAGAGAAAGAACTTCGTTTCACCTCCCATTAAGGCTGCTCCCTCAGCATTGAAGTAAATAGACAACAACCATTCAACTACACATAACACAACACAATGCCACACAATTTCACCCCACACAATTCAGTGCCACACAATTTTCCACCACACAACATATTTACACTCCACATAATGCCACTGGACCCCACAAAATTCAACTCCACCTAGTTACACACAATTTAGTAGCGCACCACTCTATGCCACATAACAACAATTGACATAACTGCACTCTACACCATGCCACATAAGTTCACTCAACATCATTTTACTAAACACCATACAATTCCATGCCACATAATGTACTCCACACAATTTCCTTCCACACAACATAATTCCTCACAAACCACATAATTCCACTCCACAACACAGTTCCACTACACCCCACATGTATCCAATTCACAGCACAAAATTCCACTTCATGCCACAAAATCCAACACCATACCACATTATTCATTCCACTCCATCACATGCAACTCCATGACACCCAACCCCACTCTACATAATTTCAGTACACTCAATAGCACATAATTACTATCCACACAATTCCACTGCACACCATGCCACATAATTCAACTACACATAACTCCACTCAAAACCACACAATGTCATGCCACACAATTCCACAACAAACAATTCCAATCCACACCACATAATTTCACTTCACAACACAATTCCACTACAGACCACATATATCCAAATCACAACACTAAATGACACATAATGCACACCATTCAACACTACACTACACTCCATTGCATGCCACTCCATCCCACAATTCGACTTGCTAGATACTAAGTGAGCCCTTTCACACAATTTACAGGGATGGGTCGACTGCACCCATTCCTGTTACATATTTGGAAGGGTACATTGTTCACATTAAATTGCCCATCCCTATACATTGTGTGGAAGTGCTCACAATATTTCTAGCAAGTGGAGCTGTGAGTTCCTATGCTTGCCATCCAATTAACTCCATAGGAATCCTTCCATTCAAAGTTTTCTCATGTAACTCAAAGTTGCTCCCCACGTCCTGATGAAGACCCTCTTTGATGGTTCTGAGTACTTGGGTCGAAACGTTGCTGGTCTCTAATTGTCTGTACTAACACCTATTCCCCCATTGGACCTCTAAGAAACCCCTCTAATTGCCCTTCTGGATGAGGATTGTGGATTCAGTTATACGTGACATGTATTTAGTCACCTTAAGTTTCACTAGTGACTCCGCACAGGCACTTTGTCACTCTTTGCTCATTTGGAGCAACTTTCAGTACAATGTACATTGACAGCTTCCTGTACCTGCTCCATAATACAATGCTTTGTGCAGTAATCTCCTCCCTGGTTGTGTTTTCTTGTGTTTGTTTTTTCTTCTGAAGTTGAATAATGCTTCTGGTTACCTTTAAGAAATGCTGTTTTTTCCAAGTTTACTTTGTTACCAACAAGACTATTTTATTTAACTTTCTAAAAGTGGTATTTTCAGAATTGTGACTTCATTCGACTTTACCATTAAAGAGGGTATTAAATTACAATTCTTTGACACCAAACTCCCTACCTGCTCTCTATTAAATTAAATGTACCAATTGGGTGTAAGCTTATTTCACCATATTAAAAGGAGAGAGGACAATCACTTTAGCACAAGTTAGCACTGGTAGGCTGCCAGGTCTAATACATGTGCTGAAAGTAGGGATAACTAGCCAACCTCCTGGGAGTTCTCATTACTATTGCAAAAGAACTTGGAGAGGCCATCAGCATTGGTGTGGTATGACCCAGGGCAGTGTTCCACCGTAAAGTCCATCTCCTGTAGGGTGGTGGACCACATCAACAGCTAGGGATTTTAACCCACTCATTAGCATGAGCCATCTGAGGGGCTTGTGGTCTGTCTTAACCAGGAAGTGAGTCCCAAACAGGCATGGCCTCAGCTTCTTCAGTGCCCAGACAACAGCAGAGGCCTCCCTCTCAATATTTCCCTACCTCTGTCCCCTGGGAGGTAAACTCCTGCTAGTGAAGGTTTCCAGTTGGTCTAGGCCCTTCTCATTTGACTGAGCTAAGACATACCCTATGCAATGCTCTGAAGCATCTGTCTGCATAATAAACTCCTTTGAGAAATCAGGATCCCTAAATACAGTGTTGTGTGGCTTTATATGTGTGCTTTTGTTGGAATGGTGCGAGTCTGATACTCTGCACTCCATCAGGAGATATTGGCCTAGAGTCCTGCTAGTTCACAGTGCACCATTCGCACCCCTAACCTTACAGGGTAACACATGTATGTTCCCTGACTCCCCAAGGAATCTTGGTAACAGATCTAGAACCTTTTATTTCAGACTTTCATGCATACCCAAAGGAAATACTCAAGAAATACACAACCTGCTGTTTCCATATTTATTGAAGCAGTTATATTCTTGACCAAAATACTTGTGCTGCAATTAATAATAGAACAAATTATATTATCATAATTAGCAATACAGGAACAGCGGAGAGAATGAATAATGGTGCTACAATAATATATGCTGGCCTATCCGGTGAATATGGTATAATTTAGTGTGCTCTACCTAATGCCCCTAACCTAGTTTGGCCTAGGGGCGTGATCTGGCAAGAATCCCTGCCGGATGACCTAACTTCCCATTACCTGCGGACAAGTATCATCAGGCTGTCCTTCATGATGCAGAGCTGGACATCCCTCGTGGAGAGGACAGGAATTAAGTATGGGCGAATTTTGCAGATCTGTGGTCTGTAAATTCGTGCGAAATTGCAAAAAAATTTGTGAGTTTGCGAAAAAATTAGCAAACTTGCGGATTTGCCGTTTTGCACCAATAGACTCTACTTTCTGTACTTCTACTGGCTAAACAGTAAGTGCTACCTCGTTGGGTAGATGTATAGTGCTTTTTCTACACTACAGCTGCGTAATAGTGCCAGAAGAGTTGTCTCCAAATGGTTATTTTCCTCTTAAATTAATGTAATCTCCATTTCCCTCATTAATTTTTATATTTCGAATGTAAGCTGCACGTGGTTTGCTAGTGCCACTCACAGAAGGCACGCGCCAGATTCTTATAGTGATAGTGGAGTATAGTGCTGCATGCCCTGCTCGGCTGTGTGTGTCACGACATATCGACTCACGCCCAAAGCAACTGAGTTACTCACGTGCCGGACCCGGCAAGGAAACTACCTGGCAGTCAGGATGATTTAAGAGGAGCGCATTCATACGCGCGAGGAGATTCGCTCACATAAATCCGTCATTTCAGTGTAATTTTTAAGTCTCATGCGTATATTCTGGACTCAAATCTAAAAAACGACTACACACATCTAAGAGCAAATAATGGTCCTAAGCGCCATCAGTAACTGCTGTCGTATCCCGATGTAACGGCACTCAGTTTACCGACCTCGAAAGGATTCGAATTCGTAACCTTTAGATGACAGCCGGCATCAGCGGCGAGCGTTAAAGACAGTATTCTCGGTGTATATCAAAGGATCGGGCGGATCATCCCAGCTAGTGTCAGTTAAACACAGACAAAAGCTTGGCGGCGAGATGGATAACTAGAAAGGGCGATTCTTTCTGCTTAGGTAGGAAATAAGCTGGTAAGTAAACATATATTATATACAAGAGCCCGGTTCCGCGCGATGCTCAAAGTAAATAGGAGGCAAGTGATGAGGGGAAAACTATATTTACCAATTGGGCCGCCAATTGGTTATCACGGGATGCAGGGTTTCGGAAGAGGGTTCCAGTGAGGGCAGCTATGGGAATGTGCTCATTGTCAGATTGTAAAGGCAGGTGAATCTGTTGGCTAAAGTGGCAGGCGACGTGTACACGTACACGTAAGTGAACTAAGGGTTTTATGTTTTACGGTTTGAGCGCTGTTCGCTTGCGGCCAGTTACTGTGCAATTGGTGTTTTTAATGTATAGTGCTTTTCCTGCCAGAAGAGTTGTCTCCAGTGACCATGTGTGTGTTACTATGCCATCGCACCGAAGGGCGCAGGGGTCCCTTGAGTGAGCTGTCCATCATAGTGGGTAAATGGCGGGAAGACGGTGCACACAGCAAGTGTGTGGGCGGGGCCAAACAGGCAGGCTTCTATGCAAGTTTACATGCCTCTTGTGTGGTCAGAAACCGATCAGAGCAGCAGATGAGGAGAAAGAAGGCCCTGGTCACAGGAACTGCACAGGGTTTGCGCTCGTAATAGTGAAGGATGCAAATGCCTCCATCCGGCATCACAGCTAATTTTCTACGGTAGATGTGGGGAGAAAGCACACCTGCCCAGCCTCAACGAAGATCACGATTGTTTTTGGGCTGATGAATGCGTTACTGAATTTGAGCTTCAACTCGGGCACCTGCTTTATTTATATCTGTAAGTGCTTCCTGTTGAGGTTTAATTTTTGTGAGAGGAGCATCGTGCCAGAATGAACCCTGCCCTTCATATTTATCCAAGAAAATGCCACTGGTTTGTGCTCAACTGCCCAAAATCCGCCCGCGAGCGGATTCGCAAATTTTTGGGCAATTTCGCGAGATTCGCGGATCGCTAAATTGACGAAAATCCGCAAAATCCGCGAGCAGAACGGATTTTGCTCCCACCCTTAACAGGAATCAGCTGAGCTGGAATTAAGACGTACCACAACCTTGAAGTATCAGCAGAGTGTTCATCTGATTTTAGCAAGGAAATTAATTTGTATATATAATAAACAGTGCCCCTGTCAGCATTTCAAGGTCTTTGTCAGGCTGCAATTGTCCATGTTAGCTAGATAATGTCATCACCGACTAGGCATCGATAAGTTGTGATATTTGTGCAGTGAACTCTATACTGTAGAAGTGAAATCTGTAATACAAGAAATAATAAACAATAGAAATAACACGACCACAGTTCTTTGTCAGCTCAGAAGATTTATTAAAGAATAACAAAGCACCAAATACGTGTGACATGGAGACAATCAGCATAGAAGAGGGGTTGGCCTAACGGCTAAGGCGCTCAACCTCGGACCTGGGGATCTGGGTTCGAGTCTCGGTAACGACGCCAAAAACCCCCTGTGATTCTGGGCAAATCACTTAATCTCCCCGTGCCTAAAATGAAAGTGTGTCCTCATGTAACGTATCCGGTGCTATGTAAAGCGCTCTGATAACTGATTCGGTTCGGTTGTAGTTCGCGCTATATAAAACTCTGCCAAAAAAAAAAATAAATAGAAGCCTGAATGTCCAAAGAGTTGATGTGTTTGGCATACTTTATAGACATAAACCACAAAAACCACCCATATGATACGTAGCAAGAATTATTATACGTGGCACCGTCCACCATGATTATTACAGCCAATGGACAAAGATCTGTAACAAGAAATCTCCTTGTAAGGTCCGACACATACATACTGTAGCTAACCATGTGATCTGAATGGGCAGTATTGGGGTCAGTCAATCAAATGCAAGCTGTCATGGCTTGGTATATTTCCATCCAAAACTGCAACATAAGCAAGGAGACGAGTGATGTTGTGAAATCTGTTATTGCTAAAAGAATAATGTGGAAGCGGTGTGTCACGTATCTCGTCTGGGCATTGAGAAATGCAAGAGAAGCATTTCTCTGATCTGTCAAAGAGCAGAACTATGTAACAAAAGAAGGGAACCAAGACGGACAATGTTTAATGGGGTCCAGTGTACGTGTCCGATAGATTAGCTACAAAATAATGTACAAAGTTCCCCAAACAGGGTAGAGGGAAGGTAGAGTATGTTGATATGCAGTGTGTACAGAGAGAAAGAAAGAAAAGCCAAAGAGGGGGGGATTCCCCTAGTTGGGACTAAAACCCTCACACACCTAGCAAGCTAGATGTCATGCTTCATCATATGGGTTTGCTCCTCGCTGAACTGGCGCTGCAATGTTCAGCGGGCACCCTCAAGGGGGCTCTTTAACGGAGATCTTTAATCCCTGCCATATGGTGCATGCGGGTGTGCGGGGAAGAAAGGGGTGTAGTCGTAAAGGTGTGGTGAGATTAAAAAAGGTGGGTCAGTCCACAATGAAATTTATTGGAGTGGCTGGCGCCCTTAGTAAAAAAGAGTGGGAGGGGAGATAGTTGCTACTAGTAATGTTAGGCAAGATATCTGCAACCCCCTGGTGTGGTCAACATGTTTCATGCCTACGCGGCATTTCATCAGGACCCTAGTGGGACGTACTACACAGTGAAAAATAATAATATAAATGGTGTAAAGGTTAAAAATTCTTAAGTCATACAACCTTATGCCATGAGGTCATAAAGGGGCAGGCAAGAGTATCCTGCTTGGTATGAGTGACCTAGAGAGATAAAACATAACAAAACAATGTGAAAGTTTATCTATTTGTCTGTCAGACTCACACAACACACATAGAAAGGACATACTCGTATTTACAGAAAGGGGAAACCAAATGGTTAAAAGAACTGCATTGACATTCAAGCCGTGTCTAAATAGTGGGGCGCACAGCCATATGTCATGCCCAGAGAGGTTTACTGGTGAGAGGCTAAGGAACACTAAAATCAATAGTGAGGGGGGGCACAATGTAAAAGATCTTACCCTAAGGGAGATCGTGAGATGCCCCGCAGACTGCTCCAGTGGGACCTGCACGTGAAGGTCAGGAACCTGGGAAGGGAGCAAGACAGTGTTGAAAATACACCGTCACCTACATTAACCCATAATGGATCATGGGTGTAAAGACTCGTGGGGAGGAACAGGCTCATGCGGAGGAAATCCACCCGAACGGCCAAAGATTTATCTCCTGGAGCCTAAACCGGTCAGAGGAGCTGGTGAGGCACCCTAGCGGCCCAGAATGGCGCGCGGACCATGAACCAGCGAAAAGCGACCCCGCAGACCCAACGGGCGCAAAGGTCAGCGATCACTGAGACAATGGGCCACACCACCGTCGAGGCCACCGGGGACCACGCCATGCTCATGTGTAGGTAGGACGCATAAGGTAAACCTGGGCGTGTAGGTAACAATCCCGAGGCATGCGCAGTGCCACCTACGGTCAAAAGAAGCAGAACACTCTGAATTAGGCAGTCGAGCCACTTACCCGGATAGCGTGCGGTCGGAGCCGCTAACACCTACCCCCACCGTCTGGTCAGGACAGAGCAGCTGGTCAACAACATGGTATCACTGAGCGGTATTAGTAGCCCAACTCTCGCCGAGTCCGCGTTGGGGGTGGGGCCTCAGCGGGGGTTTGCGCATGCGTCGCAGAGTGGAGCTTTTCGACCACTAAAACAGTGAGTGGGGGAAGTTGATGGTGCTATTCGGCGGCCATCTTGGGGGTGAAAAGTGTGTCAATGGTCCGGTAAAACCAAGAGGGAAGAATCCAATCGTATTCGACTAAAAATCAACGTCGAAACCGGAGACAGAGAATCCGTGTGATGGATGTTGAATAGTAAGAAGTACCGTGAGTACACTACCCAGGATGTCAAGAAACGGGGAGGGGTAGTGAGTGCAAATGCGCATTATGGGAATCACGCGTGGGATGAGATAATTGCGTTCATGCCACAATGTGAACCTAAACTGACACCAACTGCGCAGTCGGAACATGACGGTACTACTCGGCGGCCATATTAGGGGTCAAAAACTGGAATGTGTGGTCCGCTAAGTAAGGCTGGTTATTAATGTACAATTTGTACATGTGTGGTGAAAAATGAACCAGGATGCTTGACTTCAGTGTTTACAGTTATAAGAAGCTTCCTGGGTGTCATTTATTAAAGTTGGGATGTCAGAGGGAGTTACTTTGCATGGTAGGGGTATCATAAGCTAGGCACATGGCAAGGTATTACCGTGATAATAACGACCATGGCACACAATCGTTCAGACCAACAATATCGAGGCGAAGACGGTGTACCCATCTTTGTTCAATTCTGAACAAGGCTTGTTGAGAGATATGGGGATGGGACTCCAAAACTACCCATCTTATGTTGTCTGCCTGATGACCATGCTGGGTATAGTGCTCATATAGCCTGGTGTGGGTTTTCAGACATCTGATGTTACTCTTGTGTTCCATGATCCGGAGTTTGACCGGTCTCATGGTCATCCCCAAATAATGTTTATTACAGGGGCAAGTGATAAGATAAATGCACTTAGTGCTGTTACAATTCGTATGCTTACGCAATTGCCATTTGAAAGTCTCTGTGAGTGTGATCTCCTTGATGGTGCGTGTTTGGGAGCAAACAACGCAACCACCACACGGAAAGTGTCCTGTCACTGGCAGTTGACCCCATAGTGTTGTCTGACTGGTGCTGTTTTGTTTTTTTGGACGTGTGTGTATGGCTCCGACCGCACGCTATCCGGGTAAGTGGCTCGACTGCCTAATTCAGAGTGTTCTGCTTCTTTTGACCGTAGGTGGCACTGCGCATGCCTCGGGATTGTTACCTACACTCCCAGGTTTACCTTATGCGTCCTACCTACACATGAGCATGGCGTGGTCCCCGGTGGCCTCGACGGTGGTGTGGCCCATTGTCTCAGTGATCGCTGACCTTTGCGCCCGTTGGGTCTGCGGGGTCGCTTTTCGCTGGTTCATGGTCCGCGCGCCATTCTGGGCCGCTAGGGTGCCTCACCAGCTCCTCTGACCGGTTTAGGCTCCAGGAGATAAATCTTTGGCCGTTCGGGTGGATTTCCTCCGCATGAGCCTGTTCCTCCCCACGAGTCTTTACACCCATGATCCATTATGGGTTAATGTAGGTGACGGTGTATTTTCAACACTGTCTTGCTCCCTTCCCAGGTTCCTGACCTTCACGTGCAGGTCCCACTGGAGCAGTCTGCGGGGCATCTCACGATCTCCCTTAGGGTAAGATCTTTTACATTGTGCCCCCCCCTCACTATTGATTTTAGTGTTCCTTAGCCTCTCACCAGTAAACCTCTCTGGGCATGACATATGGCTGTGCGCCCCACTATTTAGACACGGCTTGAATGTCAATGCAGTTCTTTTAACCATTTGGTTTCCCCTTTCTGTAAATACGAGTATGTCCTTTCTATGTGTGTTGTGTGAGTCTGACAGACAAATAGATAAACTTTCACATTGTTTTGTTATGTTTTATCTCTCTAGGTCACTCATACCAAGCAGGATACTCTTGCCTGCCCCTTTATGACCTCATGGCATAAGGTTGTATGACTTAAGAATTTTTAACCTTTACACCATTTATATTATTATTTTTCACTGTGTAGTACGTCCCACTAGGGTCCTGATGAAATGCTGCGTAGGCATGAAACATGTTGACCACACCAGGGGGTTGCAGATATCTTGCCTAACATTACTAGTAGCAACTATCTCCCCTCCCACTCTTTTTTACTAAGGGCGCCAGCCACTCCAATAAATTTCATTGTGGACTGACCCACCTTTTTTAATCTCACCACACCTTTACGACTACACCCCTTTCTTCCCCGCACACCCGCATGCACCATATGGCAGGGATTAAAGATCTCCGTTAAAGAGCCCCCTTGAGGGTGCCCGCTGAACATTGCAGCGCCAGTTCAGCGAGGAGCAAACTCATATGATGAAGCATGACATCTAGCTTGCTAGGTGTGTGAGGGTTTTAGTCCCAACTAGGGGAATCCCCCCCTCTTTGGCTTTTCTTTCTTTCTCTCTGTACACACTGCATATCGACATACTCTACCTTCCCTCTACCCTGTTTGGGGAACTTTGTACATTATTTTGTAGCTAAAGAGCAGAACTACCCAAGATGGAGGATTTAGATACAGGCTAAGCTAATAGGGCCTTAAGCTACAACATTTGGTATCAAAAATCAAAGATGGCTTCTTCAATACATCGTACTGAATGTTCAAGGTGTTGTGATAGTTTTCCTTTGAAGCTGAAACGTACTCAAATGCAGTTTTGGGGAATCTTATCCTGCAGTGAATCATACACAAACATATGGGAAAAGTCACTGTGTCGCTGAAAGAAGACAACGTAAGAACGTAAGAAACATGAGCATAAAGATGGTGCTTTTTCTAATCGAGCCACATGACAACAGGTGCTGTACGCATAGCTTCCTTGAGGGCGTAGAAGGCTTTCAGACAGGCCTCTGTCCAGATCTTCTTTTTGTACTGCTTCTTGTAGGTCAGCTCATTTAAGGGAGCAATGACGGTGCCATAGCCCTTAACAAACCCCCAATAGTATTCTTTGAGATCCAGGAAGGCCTTCACTTCAGTCTAAGTTTTGTGGGGTTGCCAGAATGCCATAGTCTCAATCTTGGCAAGACAGGGCTGCACATTGCCCCCACCCATCATTAGACCCAGATAGACCACAGCAACATGCCCTATCTGCCACTTATAGGTGTTGATAGTTAGGCCCTTCTGCTGCAGGGCCTGAAGCACCTGCTGGTGGTAATTCAGCTGTTCCTCCCAGCTGGAACTGAAGACTGCAATATCAAATAGGTAGGCAGCACAGAATTCCTCCATCCCAGCCAGGGCCCTGTTCACCAACATCTGGAAAGTGGCAGGGGCATTGAATAATCCAAAGTGCACCACCCTTAACTGGAAATGGCCCTCTGAAGCCGAGAATGCTGACCTCTCTTTTGCCCCCTCAGTCAGAGCGATCTGCCAGTAGCCTGATGTGAGATCAAAAGTTCCAAGGAATTTGGCATCAGCTTGGGGTCTATGGGAAACATCAGTCTTGGTGATGGAGCGAAGTCTCCTGTAATCCACGCAGAACATGAGTTTTGGGGTGGTGCTCGCTGTGGTGGCCTTGGGTACCAGCAAAACGGGGCTGGTCCAGGGACTGCTGGAGGTCTCAATTACCCTAAACACCAGCATCTTAGATACCTCCTCCTTGATACTAGCTCTCAACTTATCCTTTTGTTTTTAACAGGTATAGTGTCTCAAGTATCGATGTCGTGGATACAGAAGTGTGTGAGTCCAGCGGTGATGGAGAACAGAGAAGAAAACTTTCCCGGTAACTGGCAACAGTCACTCTGCTGCTCTGGGGTCAGAGTAGGAGAGAGGTTAACACCATCTACTGACCCATCGTGCTCCTGGGAGGACAGGAGGTCAGGGAGAGGTTTATTCTCCTCTCCACTCTGTTATCTGTGACCAGGAACATGGTGACTCCAGGCCTTTCAAATTGTGGTTTGAGGCAGTTTATGTGGAACACCTATAGGTGATTTCTAGGGATCTTCAGGTCCACCAGGCAGGTCCCTTTCTAAATATTCACCTCATATGGGCATTTCCAACAGCCTTGGAAAGCTCTGTGTTCCACAGGCTGCATGACTCACACATTGTGGCAAGGCTAGAACTCCACCAGAGTGGCTTTCTGGTCATACTAGAATTTCATCACTTCTTGATTGGCCTCAAGATTGTATTTAGACTTCTTCCAGAAGCTCTGCATCTGGTTAGTGAGAGCCAGCATGTAGCTGACTACATACTGAGAGGAGTTTCCTGTGAGCTTGCTCAATGCTGAGGGGTCCCCTCACAGAGTGTCCAAAGAGAAGCTCAAATGGGCTTAACCAAAACCCCTTCTGTGTGTATCTCCCTGTAAGCAAATAGCAGGTTTGGCAAAAGGACATCCCACTTCTGCTTCATGGGCTCAGGCATGGCTGTTATTATGTCCTTCAAGGTTATGTTGCATCTTTCAACAAGCCTGTTTGTCCGGGGGTGATAGGGTGTTGAGAACATGTAGGTCACCCCACACTCATCCCACATGGACCTCACCTAAGCTGACACAAAGTTAGTGTCCCTGTCGGTCACCACTTCCTTGGGGAACGCTTCACAAGTGAAATCCCCTTCAGGGCCACAGCCACCACAGCTGCAGTCACTGACCTCAGTGCGATGAGCTCTGGGTACCGTGTGTCATGGTCCATGAAGACAAGGATGAACCTGTTGCCTAAGGCTGTCTTGGGGTCCAAGGGACCAACAATGTTGATGCCCACCCTTTCAAGGGGAGTGTCAGCAACAGCCCAGGGAACCAGGGGAGCTTTCAGATTTTTCCCTATTTCACTCTGGCCTGGCAGGTGGGACTGGACCTGCAGAACTTGGCTGAGGCTGTCTTCATGCAAAGCCAATAGAAGTGGGAGAAAAGCCTGGCAATGGTTATGTCCAGCCCTAGATGACTTGACAGGGAGATGTCATGAGACCACTAGTACACCTGCTGCCACAAGTTCAGGAACCTTAGGCTCACTGCATAGGAGTTCATTCTCCTAATAAATAAGGTGATCTCCAGAGGTATCATCTGCTGCCTTGGCCTTAGCTTGCCACTTTAAGTCCTCTAGGGTGGGGCATTCTTTCTTCGCTTGGCAGGATTCTTCTCTGTGGCCTAACCTAATTTTGACATCCAGCAAGTTCAGGCTGGTCTCCCAGAGCATCAATGTCTTCTCCTCCGGTAGTCTCCGAGGTGACCTCCTCAGGTGACCCATCAACCTGGAAAATGGGAACTTCAGGGATTGGTTTCCATTTCTTAGCAGCAGCCTGGGCTATTCTACCAGGCTTCCTTGACTCCCTCCTTGGACAGCCAGGAACCTTGTGGTTATACAGACCCTTTCAGACAAGCCTAACATCTCCAGGTGTGACTTAAGCTCCACTTCCTTCTAGACAGTGTGCTCTAGGCCATTGCCCAACAAACAATCTACAGGCATGGCAGGTCTCACAGCTACTTTTAAAGAACCTGATCCCCCCCTCTCAACAGGAACCAGAGCCACTGGGTAGTGACACTCATGGTTGTCTGCGACCTTGATGAATGTCTTAGTGACGACCTGCTCTGAGGACACCAGATGACAACTCACAGTGGTCATACTGGCTCCTTTGTCTCCCAGAGGCCCCGATCTTAGCTTACTAATGGTGACCCACTGCCTGTACTTAAACGTATTGCAATGCGTATGGGCCTTTGGCAACATCCCTTTATCCTGTATGGACACTAATGTAACCTTTGCTCTCTCTCCCATGCTAACTGGGACCACCTCCTACCTAAGAGCTACACTGACCAAGCCATATGGAGAAGTGGAGAAGTGTGGCTCAATGGTTAGAGCGGCAGTCCCTGATGCAGAGGTCTGGTCCGGGACCAGGGTTCAATACCTGCCTCGGCGGGTCCTGGGTTCAATTTCCTCGAACCTGATAATTCTCACCCGGGTGCCTATTCTAATCATGGGTCCCACTCTGCAACTCTGGGCAATAGCTTGCTTAATCTCCACAACGGCCCCAACAGCGCTGGGATGCCTGGCTTCACCTTGGGGATGCCCAGGAGTGGACATTTCACAGGGATAAAGCCAGGAAGGGTTCCTAAGTGGTAAACGGACAGCGCCGGGACACCTCGGGTGAGGTAGCTGTGCGCTTTACAAATGCCCTCATTTCATATATGTCTATACGCCGGTGGGGGACTGTGCCCTCTAGAGACATTTGGTGTCATCTTTGGGGTGCCCATATTTGCAACACTCAGTACACTGGAGGACAAATCTCCATGTTTGTCAAAGAACCCCTTCCTTTTAGGCTCAGAGCAGGGGTGATTACAGTTGCTCCCTTGGGAATTATTTTGGGGGCCTTTAAAAACTTATTATTTTTAGGTTTTTCTCCCCACTTTTTCTTCTGGTGGGATCCCTGACCACCCTTCTGGTGAACCCCCCAGATACATTTTTGGACACTCTGGTGCTGCCCCAGAGGTCTGCCACCTTTGCACTTTTCCTGCGATCAGGGAGCTTACTAAAAATCAGTTTCTGGCACAGCTTTGTAAAACAGATATGTAATGTGCTCTCTCAGTATAAGGTTAAACAGCCCTGTAAAATCATCAACATTGCTGCCCCACACCCAACCATTCAGTGCCTTGCTGGTGTAATCAAGAAAATCCACTTCAATCTACTTCATCTGGTCTTCCACCCCCAGTGTAATTAAGGTATCCCTCCCATTGTAGGCATGTGTTTCCAGAGTGATGCCTCCAAATATTCTTCAGGAACCCTCTGCATCTTGAAGGCCACCTCATATGCAGAAAACCACTTGTCAGTGTCATCCAATATAATATAGCTGGAGACATTTAGATCTTTAGATATGTGGACTTTACTGTCCCTCTCAGACACTGTAGGTATGATACCACCATTTTTGCTGGACTCATTTTGTTTTATTCTGATATCCATATCTTCAAGACATTTCATGGGCAATCCTCCTTTCCTCAATGGCTATTTTCTTCTCCTCCATCAAGTTTGGCAATCTGCAGCTTAAACTCCCTATCATCCTTCCTGTCTGCCAGCTCTCTGAGGACAAACCTTGGGAGGACAAAATGCTTTCTGCTCTGAGAGTGATCTCCAGTTCTGGATACAACACATCCCCCTTCCCCGTGTGATGCATCTTCAGGACCTGCATCCAGGTCATCTCCTTGCGCCTCCATATCATCTTTCTCATCCTGGCCATATGTTGCTATCAGCAACCAGTGACCCTCCTACCATGCCGTTTGAGCTTTCTGAAGAACCAACATTTTAGTTCCCCTTCTGGTTAGGAGTCCACTTTCCTTAGAGAACTCCTTGAGCTCAGACACAGTGCAGCTCTCCAGGTTGATGAGCTCAAATTCCAATGCTGCATGTATAGTCGCGGACAGGTATAATGAGAGTGAATTTAGAAAAAGCATAAAATGTCAATCAAGGGGAATTTTAAAAAACTCAAATTGTTTACCTGGGATTTTTAGTGTCATACAAAAATATTGTATGACACCACACAAACTCAAGTCCTAATCTCACAGCTGAACACCAGTGCAGGAAATTGGGTTAGTGTATGTGGGGGGCCCTGCTCAAGCAGCAACCATCATTATCTTCAGGGTGAAGTCACAAGCAACCCCAAATTAACCTGTGCTTAATACTCTTGTTCCATGGCAAAAAAAACAGGTTTAACTTAGAGACAATGTAAAAAGTATTTATGCAATACTTCAAATTCTAATAAAGTGAAAGCACAACACAAGGAAACTTCCACACAAATTCAAAATAATAGAGTAATATTTAATAAAGTAGTTGGCATAAAAAAAGACAAAAATCCAATCAATCAAACCGGAAATATGCTGTTTTAAAGATTTAAGTGGAAAAGGTGCTTAGAAGCACAAAGCGCCACTATGGTTATCTAGTCACACAGGACCAGGACAAAGTCACAAATTGAATCCAACCACAATGGAGTGCGAACCGTATACATGAACCAAGTTAGACCTGCTGAACAAAGTACCTTAAATTCTGGTTGGAGAGTGTTAGGAGGTCCCGCTGATCAGGGGACCAGCCAACTAGCCCTTGGAGTCCCCCTGGAGGTCCTGGGTTTAAGATACCGGTCCAGTCCTTCTTGCTCAGGCAGCAGGGTATAAGTCCCTCTTGCAGAGGAGCAGTGAAGCAGTCCTTATGAGTCTTCCACAGGCCCACATGTGTACTGAAGAATTGGGTCTGCAAGTCCCATATTTATACTTGGCGCCAGCTTTGAAGTAGGAGATGTTTCTAGAGGTTTACAACCCCTGAAGTGCTTTGAATGTCCTTCCTCCCTGCTCTCGCCCCAGCTTTTCTGGGAGCCCAATAGGCTGGTGTGAAAGCCTTTGTGAGTGTGCTGAGGCAGAGTCTTTGTTATGTGCAAGTGTGATAGATAACAGTTCCTCCCCTATCTAGTCACTGATAGCCCATCCTGCCAACACCTACTTCCCTTTATCTCACTGCCTGGGAGCAATACACAAAGATCAACTGCCAGCTACATTTAGTCATATGACCCAGTATACAGGCTGCAAGCTCCAAATGGTTAGGACAAGAAAATGTCAACTTTCCAAAAATGACGTTTTCAGAATTGTGACTTAAATTTGTCCTTTACTATTTATGAGGGTTTCAGATTACACTTCTTTAGACCAGTGTTTCCCAAACTGGGGTCCGTGGACCCCCAGGGGTCCGTGACGCAATCCCAGGGGGTCTGCAGGCAGCAGTTTTAGAAGCACTGCAAAGTTCCTTGTAGAATTAGCAGTTTTCGAGCAACAATAAAAGTGTCAAGATAACACCAGTGATTAATGTACCTGCTGGAGAGAGGTGAGCTTTGTCCAGTAACAGGTTTGACATATCTATTGTAGCACAGAGGGTTAATATGCCTGCTGCAACGAACACCTGTCATGCATTTTAAAAAACAGTATTTTATGTGCATAAGTCAGTGGGTTACGGCTTTTGTCACAGAGATTCTTTTATTACTCTGCAGCTCTTGACAATCATAATCTAGCACAGTGATGTATAAACTGTCATCAAGGAGCTGCTTACACTCTGCATGGTACAAGTTAGTAACTTTTTTTTCCCAGTCTTTCATTATCCTGATGCTGCTAAAGAGGTTTATTTGGGTGGAAATACATTTCTATTGTCAGGCAATGCTAACTACTGTGTTATATACTGAATCCTGAGTTTTTGCTTTTCCAGACCAAGCACTCTTTAAAAATGCCTACCAGTTTGAAAAACTTGTGAATCCTACACCTTGTAGTCCCCTTTGCCTTATGTAACATTTTTCTCTACACTGATTTACAAGCATGATTCATTTTCTCTATATGTGTGTGATGTAAAGTGGTATGAGAGATGCTATAAAACAAATGAAATACATGTGACAAGATGTGCAATGGAGAAATGAGAGGCACTGTTGAAGGGTGATAATAAGGGAATCATTGAAGAGCCCCAACAAAGATTGTTGTATCCTGGTGCATAGTAAGGTCATCATTTACTATTCTTTATAAGCTAATACAATTCAATATATAATGATAAATGAGTTGTAGAATGCACCAGTGTATCCTACATTTTCCTGGGGGGAGATCCTCCCAAAGCTCCCTTTGTAGTGATAAGGCTCACTCACTGCACTTGTTGTGCAATGTATTGGGACTGGTCTGAAAATATTTGCCAGGGCTGCTTTGGGTTTCCTGGCAGGAGCAGGAGCCTTGTACTGTGAAATAAAACTAACCAATTAAAAATTAATCACGGAGATGCAGCACCAACCTTCCCATTAAAATGTTCTGTTTTTTGGGCACTCTTTCAATTTAAAATGCTAAAATCCTTAGTAATTCAAGTATTTCTTTCGTGTGCACATGTGTTTTTTTTAAATTACTCTTTTAATGTTTGAAATGTAAATCATGCAAATTGTTGGGGGTCCCCGGCTTCCAGTGGTGAGTCAATGGGGGTCCTCGGGAATCAAAAGTTTGGGAACCACTGCTTTAGACACCAACCTCCACCTTCCTACCTGCCTCCAACTGAAATGTATTACTTACTAAATGTAATAAGGCAACCCATCATTAGCCTATGGGAGCGGTAGGCCTTACAGTATTCAAAAATGAATTTAAGAGTTTTTCACTACCAAGTCACGTAACAGTTAGAAGTATATATCCAAACTTTTAAATACACTTCACCCTGCTTTGTGGGCCACTTGGGGCCTACCCTATGGTTGACTTACATGTAGTAAAAGAAAGGTTTGAGCCTGGTGAAAGGTTTATTTAGCCAAGTCAAAATGGCAGTTTAAAATTGCACCAACACGCTGCAATGGCAGGCCTGAGAGATGTGTGAAGGGCTACTTAAGTGGGTAGCACAATAAATGCTGCAGGCCCGCTAGTAGGCCCTGTGTACATGTAGTATCACTTTACTAGGGACTTATGAGTAAAACAAAATTTGCCAATTGGGGGGTGTAAGCCAATCTCATCATGTTTAAAGGTGAGAGCACAAACACATTAGCACTAGTTAGTAGTGGTAGAGTGCGCAGAGTCCTAAAGCCAACAAAAACAAATTCTGAAAAAGCAGGAAGAGTAAGGCGAAAGGTTTAGGGGAAGACCACCCTAAGGCTGACAGTTTTAACACATAAATGCTTACACATGTTTACCATTCTGGTAGGTAACAAGAGATTAAGCACCTGTTTTATAGTGTTGTTGATGGGCTACTCCATCCCTAATGTGTGCCATGAGATATAATGCAGTTGTAATAGGTAGACGGGATATCCATCACATTTGTGACTGAGAAACCCGCCCGCAACAGTCTAAATCAGAGTCTGAGTGATTTGCTCAGAATCACACGACTTTCAGTCCGCGGCCTGGATTTAAATCTTACTCACCAGGGGCCTCATTTATGATGCCTTGCGTCAGTTTTTGCGCTTCCGATGCTTCACTTTTTGTGACGCATCGGCGGCGTAAAACATGCCTCCTGTTGCGCACTATTTACAAAGTGACGCATCTAAGGAGATGCGTCACTTTGTGAACCCCTGCGCTACATTATACCTGCGTCAGGTATAATGTATGCAGAGGGGGCGTTCCCCCGCAAAAAGCCTCGTAATAGTGACGCAGTGAAATCTATGAGATTTCACTGCGTCACTTTTAGGACGCTGTTGCGTCAAAATCTTGCGCCTGCCTCACAGCAGGCGTAAGACTGACGCAAGCCCTTTCACATGGGGCTTTCCCCATGTGAAAGGACGCATTGCTGGAGTTGCGTCACTTTTGTGACACACCCCAGCAATGCGTGACTTTTGCGCTTACAGATACGTCAGAAATACTGACGTATCTGTAACTCCTTGCGACATGATGTGTCATACTGTAAATATGACGCATCAATCATGTCGCAAGGAGTGCGCACTGAGAAGTGACGCATCGCTGCTTTCACGCAGCGATGCGTCATTTCTCATAAATGAGGCCCCAGGTTCCAAACCACTAAGACCTTTTCACTGTGCGAGAGCCAAAGCTGTTGGCTCTGTTGGTGCTTACTTTAATACATGACTGTAATCAAAAGTGATTCTATCAGAGTATCTGTTTTGTCTGGATAGTATCTAGAGGTTGCATCCGAGCAAACAATCTGGTGTTACACCCAGGTTGTTCTAGAATTAAATGGTATCTTGTTCCCGTTTTCTCCCAAGTGGTTAGGTATTACGGTTTAATCAAATATTAATTTAGAAAAAGCTTAACATTCAACTGAGCAGTGGCTTTAACGCTAGACACGTTTCAGGTTTCGGGCAGGGACAACAGACATTCATGCTTTGAATTACAAGCGAAAACTACTTAATTTTTTTCTCATGATCTAAGCCTTGAAAATAATCGTCTGAAAGGGTGGAGCACATGGGAGTGGCATTCACGTATCCTATGTTAAATATGAAAATGAAATCCATATGGTCAAATGAAAATGATTTGTACAGCACCGCCCAGTTTTTAAAACCTGCGTCACACTTTTGGCTGCCTGTAAATAGTTTGAAAGTATGTTCCTGGACTGTGAGTGCTATGCTGTCATTTCAGCGTGGAGGGAAGAAGGCCTTCTGTGCTTTCAGCTAGCATTTATCAGAGAATGGGTGGGTGCCTGACAGGTTATGAAAATGTCTTCTAAAGGTGTAACAGTGCCATGAATACGACTGTAAACAGTAACGCAGGTAAAGGGGCGTATCCGAAATTATTGCTTGAATGAACACTTTTTTTTAATGATCTGAAACATCTGGTCTATTCTTTTTACAGTCAAAAGAAATACAAGGGAAATCAAACATAGTCTTTACGATTCCTATCAAAAAACTGAAAATGAAGATCCTTTCGAGTGAAAGAGCGTTTGTAGACTGCAGGATAGAGAGACACTCGAGCCTGTCACACTTTAAGGAGAAATTACCGAATTTGCACAAAATGAAGCATCGTACACATCTACGCATTAAGTGCTTTTCTAGAATGTACAATAATTTACATTTAAGAGAGGAAGACAAAGTAGAATCTACAATACTAACAAACAAGTTTAGGACAAAAATTAAAGTTGGACCTGCCGAGGTTGGACTGTATTGTGTGTTATGCTATGTAATTTGCTCAAATTGTGCGTAATTGGAGATCATTCCAGTTTCATGATATTTCAGCTGTTTGTAAATGCACACATACGAAATGACAAAAACATGTTTTCAACACGCAAAAAAAAGAAAAGAAAAAAAGGTTTATTGAAAAATTATTATGATCATGAAAACAATACTTCGTATACACAGTTATTTGTTAATACATTAATACATGAAGATGTAATAAAGAATAATAATGATATATAATAGCCATTAAAATAGTAAAAATACCCCAGTTAATTGATGAGCAACTAAGGAACTCGACCGGTATTCTAGCACATCATTTGTCTTGCACTGTCCACTCTAGATAGAGATGACCTGGTCCCGGTCTGAAGCGGCACATTGGTCAGGTCTCCTAATGTCCAGACGCATTTTAGCTTCTTGGTGGTGTAAGCGTTTCCTTCTATTGAGCATTGACTGCATTTTGGTAATTTGCCTGTAAAATAAAATTCCCATGCTGTCTCCACCTAGGTGTAGCTTACCTCCCTTTGTTTAACGGAAAAGCAGCCATATGAAGCACTAACCTTTGTTGTTCTAAAATTAAGAATGGGAGGCTCTGCCTGGTTTTCACTGGGCATCCTAAATCCAATTGCAAATCCTTCCATACTACTTTTGTCCAGCGTACTCCTGACTAAGGATAAACATGTGCATGTTTGTTACCCCTATGCCAAGGCTCCCATTAAGAAATATGGACGCATATGTACAAGATCCTATCGCCATCACAACGTCACTTTTTACGACACTGTAGTGGCGATAGGGACTAGCCTTATTTACAAGGCACCGTTGAGTCACCTAACGTGGCTTAAGTCTGCCTTGTAAATAAGCCACCCTTCAAGCTGTACTTAGCGTGAAAGGGGTGGCCAGTGGGTGTTGCGGTGGGTGTTCCATCGCAACACCCATTGATTTTGACAAAAACCCCCATGTACAAGGAAAGCGTACAGAGGAGACAGAGCCAAAATTAATACCAGGAAAAACCTGGCCTCAAGTTGGAGAAACGAGGAGAAATGCATTATTTTTCCTCGTTTTAGCTTTATCCATGTGTGCTGCACAAGGCACCACAGATGGTAAAAGCAAACTGCCATGGATTGTTTATGTACAGGAAGGTCCCCCTTCCTGTACACAGCATTACACAGCACACATAAAAGGGACAAAATGGCATTTTAGGATTGTTTATGTGCAGGAAGGGACATCTTCCTACACATAAACAATTCTCCCTTCTCGCAGACACCCTTGCACAGGGGGGGAGCGCGAGGCTGCACCATATCCTTATAAATATGGTGTACACTTGCATGAAGTGGCGGAGTGAGGTGTTAAGCTATGACGGCTCATGCCTCACTCCGCCACTTCCTCGTACATATGCCCCATGATGTATAGTCATTGAAATTCTTTGCTTTTATGAAATTCCCGGCAGTGTGCCAGTGTTGGATTGGAACAGAAAATATTTTCGGGCACCAAAATAAAAGATCCCTAACTAGGTAATAAGAAAGCTAAAAAAGTAGCCCATGTTTGCAAATTGAGGCAATTTTGAACTTGCACAGACACGCTGTATAAGTGATTTGCAAGGTATGGATATGGATTTGAGCTTGCAGCAGGCAATGTTTGTTTTAATATCGGTGAAATCAACAGTAGAAACCGGCCCAGCACACCTAAAACAGGCCTGCAAATGTTATGCTATATTGATTGTATATTGATATTGATTTTTATGGCACTTTAATCACCCAAGAGGGTATCCAGGCACTTGAGCAGGTGTGTAGGTTTGTAGTGCCCAAAGTGCTAATATGAAGAGACAAGTCTTCAGCACCTTTCATAACTCAAGAAGCAAGGCCATGGCTCTGATGTTTTGAAGGAGGTTCTTCCATGTCTTGGGTGTGATGTATGAGAATGAGCAAACTCCAGTTTGCATTTGCGGATGCAGGAAATATGTGAGAGTGAGGCAGAGCAGAGGTGTCTGGTGGGTTGGTGACAGTGTATACGACTGTTCAGGTATTCTGGCGCTGTGTTGTGAAGGGCTTTGTATGTGTGTGTGAGAAGTTTGAATTGGCTACGATTGTGAACGAGGAGCCTTTAAAGCTTCCTGAGGTGCAGTGTGCTGTGGGTACAGTGTGGGAGGTTGATCATGAGTCTTCCAGAAGTGTTCTGGATGGTCTGGAGTCTGTGCAAGAGTCTATTAGAGATTCTGATTTAGAGTGTTGCTGCAGTCCAGCCTGCTTGTGATGAGTGCTTGTGTGACGGTCCGTCTGCTGGTCTGAGGCAACCATTAGAAGATTTTTCACAGCATGCATAGGATGTGGAAGCAGGAGATGCACATTGCGTTGACTTGAGCCATCATTTTGAGCTTATGTCTAGGATGATCCCTAGATTTCTTGCGTGTTCTGTGAGTGTGGGAGTTGGACCAGAATACTGGCCCATTATTGATCTGTCAGACCAGCCCATCGACAGTGCCTCCGGAAAAAGCAGAATGGAGTCATTCAGAGGCACTTCTGAGTCTGACCCCGAAAGCCTAAGCACAATGCCCACTTCCTGTGCGCCAAATCGGTCAGACCAACCAACATGTCAGAGCAGTCGGTAGGGGAGTTTTTCTGCTCCGAATCACATCACAACACGACTCCTGTGACAAGACGGTGCAGCTATGCATCCCATCGCGCATGTCATCCCTCTACTCTACATCTATGATGAATACTACAATCCCAAGCCTATATGAGGGTGTAAGGGGCTAACACTCCCAGTAATGTGGACCCAAATTTGGGTTGTGGGGGGCCTAACACTCCCAGCAATGTAAAGAAAATTTGGGGAGGGAGTAATACTCCCAGCAATGTGTCCTTGAGTAATGTAACTGGTGCTCATGCAAAGTGCCTCATTACCTCCGGGTGCAAGCTACAGAACATCGCAAAAAAAAAACAATTGCCTAAGGTTACTTGGCAGGAGATGCATTCTCAAATTGTGGCAGCAAAAGTAATTGTCAACTTTAAGGAATGGGCAGAGTGGAGATTTTGGTGCTCTAGCGACTGTTGAAAAACCAGCAAAGCCTCATCCCTTAAAAATCTGTGAAATACTCGGGTGCAGATATGCAAACATAACAGACCAGTCACCTACAGCATCTAAAGAACTGTGTGTGTGTGTGGGGAAGCTGTCGCAGCCTGGGCGGACTCACACAACGGAGGAGCTGAAACCCATAGAGCCCTATGGGTGTTGAGTTCAAACATAAAGTGTTCTGCATAGGTTTGGATTGGCAATGCGGGTAATTGGGCATTGGTTAATGGGTTTGTTGCACTAGGGTTACCTGTGGCCCATGGTTTTGGTGCCTCTGTAAACAACACCAAGAGGCTGACTTACTTCACCAGTCTCCACCAGGCCACTGCAATGTAGTGCCAGTATATTGTCCGCTCCCCAGCTGTGCTGTAAATTGAGGCTGGGGGATAGCCTTTGGGGCATATTCACCTTGGCACCCTGCCTCGTGTGCCTTGCCAGAAGCAGTGATATCTCTTCCACCTGCTCATCACTTTCAGATTATGTCAGATGCAGGGAGGTTGCGTTGTATGTAGGGGTCTTGCAGGGAGGCAAGTTTCATTTGCCCATTCTAACCTACCCCCCACCCCCTTGATAAGCTGCAGTGTTCTCTTTGACACCTCCAATACCAGGTAAAAAAACAGAGCAACAATGAAAGGGATGATCACAGGATGTGTGCCAATTACTTTCAGAGTGCCTGAGCATCATTCTGATCCCAATCCGATCATATTTCCACAGCATGTTGTGTCTGTCAAATGAGGTAATGTCATCATCAGGTAGGTACAGTCAGACCACTAAATACTAGTAGAAACACACATTTGAAGTTGGAACAGAAATGGCCATAGCCACATATATGTATGTATCTCAAAGTCACTCTGAGTATCTCTTGTACCAGCCAACGGGATTTTGATGACTGCACACGCTGCCAGATCAAGCTCAGGTAAATTCAATCCAGTTAGGAATCAGGAAACGTCTACCATGCGGTCAGAGTAGGGTTGAATGTATAGGCCACGAAACACTGTGAAGGATTCATGCATGGTTGCTTGACTAGTGTGCATCTGTGGCAGGTGATGCACAATCAGCAACATCTGCTGAGATGTTTGTAAGCAACAGAGGAGGCAGGATAGGAGGTGCCCTGACTTATCTCACTCTCTGGGCATTCCAGCTTGTCATGTTGCAAAGTAAGATCAACACAGTTGCTCAATCAGATGGGTGTGGTGTGTTTGAGCATCTGGCAGCATGGCTATCATCACAGCCTGCAACTGAACCGCAGTCTATTGATGACATAGTGATGCCTCAATATACAGGAAAGCCCTGAGGATACTGGCCCAGACAACAAGCAAATCCCCAGAACCAGCCACTCAGTAACGATTTCAGTGATTCGCAACTCCAGCAACCTAGAAGTTGTTGTGACCTAGTCTTCAGTGAAATATTTAGAGACAAATCTATCAGGAATGAGAAAAATCCATTGGCCAACAAAACTGTAGGATACAGTCACCATATGTGGACTGAGGGTGCTGCACATGGCATCCAATGTGTATGTGTCTAGGGTCATCATCTGAGAATGTCATTGACATCAATTCAGCATCTAGCTCCTCAGGCTTAGTGTGTGCTGCTAATAAATATTTCAATTCTGGATGTGCAGATTGTGTACTGCAGAGTAGTAGGAGTACTCATGTGTCTCAGGACGTATGATCCACTGACAGTGTTGGAGTCCCCAGTGTACAGCACATTGTGTAAGCTGAGCTGCCACTACTGTAGAGGATGCCAGGAGTGTGGGTGGCGGGGCTTAACCTGTGGCTCTCGGACACAATTGACATAGCCATCCTCAAGCCAGGGGATATGGGTACACCTTGTGAGGATGATGGATATGTGCAAAATGTAGCTTGCTTTGTCCACATTTAGTAACGATAAACTGCAGCATAATATATTAAAACATCAAGGAGACCCTATACAAAGACATATTGCCCTCAGGCTCTGTGGCACTTTTAAATGCAGTAAATGGGACCTCATATAGACCCACACATGGGCTACGCTTGACAAACCAGGATACATAGGAGGTTTTATTGAATCAACAACCCAAAGCTTGTCACAATGCCAAAAAACATTTGAACAAATGACTAAACCACATGCCTGAAGTAGCACACATTGTTTCATGCGTACAGTTAGCTTGTTACATATTTTCTCTGGCCATGGAGACACACTCAAAATCACTCATCACACAAATACTCATTGTAAAGCTTGCCCACCATTCTGCAAATAACATCCGCCTGGGATAGACAATACATTCCCATCCTGCTATTTACCATAGGCTGGCCTGGTGCATCATAATCTGGTTGTATACTCAAAAGCACGGGCATGTGTACACCAATACAGATTCAAATTGAATATCACATGAGCATGTTGCCCATATCCACTTAACCGAATTAGGAATTGCCTAGACTCTCACACCATAACTATGGCATAAGACCAGAATTAGCTGTACACTACAGCATTAGCTACTGAACAACTTTGCAATCACAGCATGTCATTACTATAATTCAAATTGTGTCACATTCATGC
The DNA here is from genome assembly GCF_964261635.1 of Lissotriton helveticus. Classification (NCBI taxonomy): domain Eukaryota; kingdom Metazoa; phylum Chordata; class Amphibia; order Caudata; family Salamandridae; genus Lissotriton; species Lissotriton helveticus. The sequence continues at coordinate 306,752,493 of NC_136063.1, read as the reverse complement.
ACCATGTACACTGTGTACAAATTCAACTAACACATACAATAACTGTGTCCTGTAAAGACAGTAAAACACTGTAACTTACTGAGACATGTTCTGGACACACATACACCATCCACACAAAAGCATGATGCAATGACTGACATCTAAATGTGAGAACACTGGACTATTAAGACCACAGGCACCTTGCCTAACAGGAATATCAGCAGAAAATGGAGTCCTTGGAGGCAACAGGGTCAGACGACTATGAGAATACTGCTTACCTTACACTCACCATGGCCACAAGAAATGTATCAGATGAATACTCAGCCATGAAGGGAATTGGCCCACAGTGGCATGCCACCTGTGGCAAAGTTGTCATTGCCACTAGTCTACCTGATTATTTATAGAAGACACAGACATGGGTCCACCACTATCAAGTCACCTGAAAGATTTGTGCCATTACTTTGTGTACATGGTTGTGTCCAAAGTCACTACCATGTAGTCACACTCCCTATGTATCCAGGTGTATTAATGAGACAGGTGTCTTTCTGCACATGACAAACATATGCAGCATGCTTCTCCTAAACTGTTGTACTTTGCCACGCTTGCACTATGTTGACATCTGGAAGCATGAACCATGTGTAACTGTGTTTTCATAAAAAAGAGCTTTGTGACTTCATGTCACCTTCATAGCCAAAACCAATTCTAAGATTGATAACTAGCCAAAGTAGGTATAGAAATCTAGGATACATACTGACCAAGTGCCTGTACTACATTGACCATATGCAATCCACACCATATTAACATCATTGTATACTTAAATCACATATTACACATGAATGACAGTTAACCAGAAATCCATTTTGACGACACAGAAATGTAGTGAAAGCAGGGCCTTGTTTGCACACATTGCAATGTTAGCATAAGCTTATTAGATGTTTAAACACCATTTTGCCATTTTGCAGCTTTTGCCCACAACACTGCATGTAACTATTGTTGTAAGTTAGACTGCTTGAATTTCTTCACATGAGAACGGCTTGTTTTTAACATCCCTAGGCTTACATCACAACCTCAGTCTGTACAGTGTGTGCAGAAACCGCCAAGGTTATCATAACAATGTAAGCTGTTATTCGGGCTGATCGGCCTACCCTCTAGATACAACAAGCACACAGCTGCATCTAACTGAAATTCTAGCGCCTTTAATATTGCACTGCATGCATGATTAGGGCACTTGGAGAAAATCATTTTCCAGAGAGAGAGAGCTTTGCTGATCCTGATGTGATTCACTTCTACTTGGAGGTATGGGGTTCCCCATTCAAGCCTAAGAGACCTTCTATTATTATTATAAAACCTAGTTTCTAGCAGGGGAGGGTGGTACACAAGGCACTATAAGACCTGTTTCCACTATCATTATAATATAATTTTTCCTTTTGTGTTTTATGGAATTGTAACAATGCTGATCGTATTATTTTTAATCATATTCCTGCTTATTTCAGCAAAAATACTGCACCTTAGAGCACATCGTTAAAATAAACATTTTAAACTTTTCTGTGTCTCTATTTACTCACGTTATGGACTGGTATGAGAATAACAAACAAAAGAGTGTTCTTGATTCCCACCATTCCTGAGAGTAACCTAAGTTGCATGTTCTGGGTTGTCTAACATTTGTAGCTTCGCTTTAGGACGGAGAGCTAATGAGACACTGCTGCTAGTCGGTTTGGGGTTCTAGGTACTTAGGTGAGTTTTTGGTACACCACAATTCACTGAGGTCCTTGGTCTCTGTGATATTTCTGTGTATGAGCAGAATCCCCGCAACATAAATTTGAAAAAATAATTACAAAACGCTTTATCCAGCAAAATAAATTGTGAACAGTGATGAGAAAAATACCAAATGGCCAGTCAATGGCTTTGAGGGCCACAAATGTCATTGCCTTCACTGCTTGCCTGCACTTCTCCTAAAAAGGGACACCTCCCACAGGAGGTGCATCTAGGGGCCAGGCCAGGCACCAAAGAGATAAAACTAGGGGGGACTGGTTTGGTTTTTGGGAGGGATGGAATCAGGAGGGGGGTGGGTCCACTGCAGTGGTAGGGTCAGATTGAGGGGGTGGTGGGTCCACTGCAGTGATTGGCTCAGAGTGAGGGGGCAGCTGTAGTGGGATGGCTAGATGTAGGGGGGATGGGCTGGCCTTGACTAATTTGTTTTTTAATCCTTTGATGGGGTGTACAGCAATAGGGAGGGGATTTGACTTTTCAGGAGGGTTTTTTGGGGCCAGAGGGAGTGGGCTGGTCTGGGAAAGAATGGGTTACTGGAAGGGATTTTATTTTGAGAGACCGGGGGATTTACTGGTGGAGGCTGATTTGGGGCTTTGTTTCTTCTCGGTGGGGCAGATGTCAGGAGGGGGGTGATTTTATGCTTCATGGGAGGGGATGGGCAGGATTTACTAGGGAAGAATAAAATGGGTATGAGGTGGGGGGCCTGGGCTGAGGGTGGAACAAGAGAGGCAAGGGTAGGGGTTGTGAAGGCAGAGGGTTCTGAAGTCTGCGGAGTATCTGTGGATACATGGGTGTTGTCTGGTGGTATGACTGTGGTGGTGAGTGTGCTGTCTGTCTTCTGAGTGTACATGCATGTGGGTTTGTCCTTGTGTTTGTGTGCTGCATGTGTCTGTTGTGGTAGATGCATGCATACCTTTGTGTGTGCTTGGGTCAGGGAGGATAGTTAGGTCTGTTGATGAGCAAGAGGCAGGAGGGGGTGGGACTGCTAGAGTTGGGACACTTTACCATAAGTGTGGAGGCCAGAGAAGAAAAAGGTAAATTTTTAACCTGATTCAAACACCCGTCTAGCAGCTTGTGCTGTCTCTGCCCTTGGTGATTCCGGGTCACCAAGGGCAGAGACAGCACAAGCTGCTAGACGGGTGTTTGAAGGCTAGAGTGAAGCCTCCCCCTTACTGCCGTGGTTCCCGAGGAGACAAGTCTTACATAATGTAGAGGTACAATGTGACCTACTACCACAAAACGAATCAGGTTAAAAATTTACCTTTTTCTTCTTTTTTTCACTTAATCACTTTATGGTCCTGAGGAAAGCCGACTGACCAACAGGCAGATAAGGCTGAAACATGTCGACCACTTTTAACCTCACAAGATTAGTGCGCTAGAATGCCTAAATAATTCCATAGCGACACGCCTTAACCTTTTACCCGAATCCAGAAATATTAAAGTTGAACCTCTGGCTGTCCGGGTATTTTAGAACACCTTTATAGCACCATTTCACCTATTCACCATCACTACTGTTTTAACCAATGGTACAACCTCCTGGCGGAGGGTGCAAACAAAAACTGACCCAAGGATTACGCACGGACACGTGTTACAAGAAGCGGGGACACATCATATACCGCTACACGACTGTGAAAAAACACGTGTATGAGGGTCTTTCATTAGGGAGACACCTACCGATCCACCTGCAGACCTTGGTTATGCAGGACCAGTGATCCTTTCCACATTGATTTATAACTAAAAAGTGTTCACCTTGTGACAGAAGTGTGCATAATTTACATTGTGAGACGCTGTGTGTATTTGGTGTCCCACATATCTGGCATTAGATGATCCTATTCTGGGTACATTTGAACCATGTAATTGTTCTTACAAGCCTATATCTCGGCTTATTTGTTGGGGAGTTGTTGAGCATATAATGCTTGATCACATGAACGATGATAGGCACTAGAATGTTTCACTACTACACTCTGATTGCTGTGTCACCGTACCTTGGTAACATATCTGGCAAAGGTCATAAGTCTGTGATATGTATCAAAGGTCAACCTTATTCTCTAAAATGTGTATTTCCATTGTCATGTAGTTTCAGTTGTGTTCAGATTTCATGTCATGTTTGTCTAAATGCTTGTTGCTTTGTACATTGTGAACTAACACCAACTGTGTTTATACTACATACATAGGTATCACAGACAACCTCCAGTGTACAAGCCTTTTACAGACCTACTGACCACGGAAGAATGTGATACCATATAGAAATACCATTTCACAAAGCCAATAACTGAACAGTTGCATGAGCAGTTGTCACCTCGGTTGTAGCCTGGTCGCAAGTATTCAACTACACTCACCACAAAGATGAAGGTTATGGCAGCATTACATTTCTGTGCCACTGGTACATTCCAGTATAAAGTGGAATCATCAGGTGTAATGTCCCAAGCAATGTTAAGCCATGTCCTTCGGGATGTGTTTGAGGCATTGCCGGGTTACCTGGACCCGTACATAAAGTTCCCGACACCTGGAGAGTTGTCAGACATCAAGGGGGAATTCTATATATTGGGACAGATACCACATGTCATTGGCTCTATTGATGGCGCCCACTTTGCATTGATCCCACAACAGGCAAATGAGTAAATCCATCGGAACATAAAACATTACCACTCTATCAATGTGCAAGTGGTATGTTTGGCTGACATGTCCATCTCCGTCGCCTGCGCACGTTTCCCTGGCTCTGCACATGATGCATATTTCCAGAGAAACAGCGTCATCTCCCATTTGATGTCTCAGCTACAACGGGACAGTGCCCGGCTTGTTGGGAGGTGATGTTGTATGAGTATGTTGTGGTGTGTGTTGATTGTATGTCAGATAGTGCTCTTTTGTCATACAATTGAGGTTTTTTCCGTGTCAAATGTAAGCAACTTTTAAAACTCCAAACAGCCTTAGTTACTGACACAACTCCGTAACACTGTCACCCCTGCAGAAGTGCGGTTTAATGAGGCTCATGGTAGGACCTGGCGAGTCGTGGAACCGACTTTTGGGCTACTGATGACCAGATTCCGCTTTCTGGATCACACAGGAGGAGCACTCCAATAAGCCCCATTGAAGGTGTGCCAGATCATCAAAACTTGCTGCATGCTCCACAACCTGGCAATACTAAAGCCGATACCTCTCATACTGGACGATGAAGACCAGCAGCCACCAGCGAGGGAGGATCCAGGACTGGGACATGATGACAGTGGTGATGAGGAGGAGGGCTTGGATTTGAGACAACAGCTTATCCACAACTTTTTCACATAAGTGTAAGTATGCAATGAGAGGAGGTAACAAACCCCTTTTGTTTGTGAGTTGCTGGTGAACAATTTCTATGTATGCCTGTGAGTGTATGATAATTGTTCTGAGCTTTTTACTGAAATGGTTCAATTACATTTGCAGGTTAACATGTACAGTGCTACTGTGAATTCTAGCTAGTGTTCACACTGACTTTCTTGTGCTTGAGATGACATGGGTTGCAAAAAATGAGCTTACTTATTCCAGAGTTCCTGACACTGTTCTATGTTTCTCCTTACCAGGGTACTTTCCAATGTCGGGAGGAAGGGGTGGGAGCACACTGCTTGCCCTTCCAGCACAGTTCGCCCCTTAGCATTCTGGTCAATGCAGTTCATGGTACATGTTTCCTTCACATTTCACTGGAGTATTCCACCAAAGTTGATGCAGGTTAGTGCTGAAAGTCTGTAGACACGTGTTTCTGGATATCATCTGTCATCAGTACAGATAAAAAACACATTTTATTTGGGGTTGCTGAGCAGGCTGCCACAATCTTTTCAGGTCTCAGTACCTCTCACAGGCGCACAGGTGCATCTCCACAAGCTTGGTGCAGGGTAGTGATGTAAATCTGTAGACACGTGTTTCTGGATATCATCCGTCATCAGTACAAATAAAAGCACATATTATTTGGTGTTGCTGAGCAGGCTGCTACAATCTTTTCAGGTCTCACTACCTCTCACAGGCGCACATGGGCATCTCCACAAGCTCAGTGGTTCAAGGGAGCCTTTTCAAGCAGGAAGGGGTGGGAGCACACTGCTTAACCTCCGAGCAAAGTTCGCCCCTTTGCATTCTGGTCAATGCAGTTCATGGTACATGCTTACTTCACATTTCACTGGAGTATTCCACCAAAGTTGGTGCAGGTTAGTGCTGTAAATCTGTAGAGACGTGTTTCTGGATATCATCCGTCATCAGTACAGATAAAAACACATTTTATTTGTGGTTGCTGAGCAGGTTGCCATAATCTTTTCAGGTCTCACTACCTCTCACAGACGCACAGGTGTATCTCCACAAGCTCGCCAGCTCAGTGGCTCAAGGGAGCCTTTATAAACAGGAAGGAGTGGGCGCACACTGCTTCACCTCCCAGCCCAGTTCGCCCCTTAGCATTCTGGTCAATGCAGTTCATGGTACATGCTTACTTCACATTTCACTGGAGTATTCCACCAAAGTTGGTGCAGGTTAGTGTTGTAAATCTGTAGATGTACTTAGCCATGTCAACTGCAGAGTTACAAACTCACCAGACCCATGACGCTTTACGCTGTGACATACTCAAACATTAAACTGTTGCGGAAATCCTTGGCACACGCTACCTTCTGAACTTATGGTCATTTTGTTTTAACTTGGAAGCATGTTGTTACTGTGTGATGTGATTTGATTTTGTGTTAATGCGCAGGTTGTATCTGGAGAATAAACCTGTGTTCCACATTGAGGTGCGCCTTGTCTGTATTCACATATCCAAAGATTTTCAGATACAAATGTGGACCATGATTAGCTGGTTTGCTAACAATGAGTGTTGATTGTGCTGGCAAATGGTTATAGTTTTGTAGACAATAGACTTCCTTTGAATCAGTACCATGTACTACGGGATGTGTGATTACCTGGTTGTGCCTCTCTATCATGCTGTGACAAGGTACATTTACTCACAAGCCTTAGTTAACATTTTGGAAGTGATTTGTTACCAATGTTGTTGACACTTTCTTCTTTGTGATTTTGCGTGTCATTTAAATCTGTACATTTGGGATTCTAAGTCACGACATGAGCAAGTATTTTGGGAAAATTGTTTTATTTATGTGCATGAAGGCATTTGATAATTCCTTCTCTACCTAGGCTCCTGGTTTTCACGCTGACCACATCCGCGCTTCGCAGCTGACGGCAGGGAAAGACGCCGGGAAAGGCTGAAACATCAAACTGCTCTACCACAGGCTGACACGGCAAACGCTGAAATGCTGGCCCCCGGCTGCTGCCACGTCTAGCTCGCACGCTGCCTTGGCTGACACAACACGGCAGGAGGGCCCTGCACAACAGCGGTAAGCCGGGCCTCTCCTCGCAGCCTTTCTTGCAGTGGCGTTTGTGGCGCCCAGCGGAAGGGACGGAGTGGGGGTCATGTCAAGCATACTCCAGCACGGAGCAGGCGAGCTTCAGCAACTGGAGGTGGCTTGACTAGGTCAGGTTCAGCCTGTAACCCGCCCTGTGAGCCGCGCTTGACCTAATCGCCCCTCCCTGTCAGTATCATTGTATACTTGCTCCCGCCATCTCTGCCTCCAGAATGCACAGGGGGCACCCTGCATCACCAAGGCAGCTTTAAAGACTCCAAAGATCCCATTTTCGTAATCAGCTCAACCATCAACGAAAGGAGCATTCGGAGTCCTAGCATCCTCAGCAGGGTAAGTGCGGAGAGAGTGGAAAGAGACGAAAAGTGACATAAGGGCCAAAATGGACTTGGACTTGGAGAAGTTGTTCAGTTGGGTAGCCGGAAGTTAACTCCAGTGTTTTATCCGACACATGGGACCCAAAAGAAAGGGCTGATTGCTCACGAGCCTAGGATATCTGCATGAGCCACCTGCCCAATAAAAGGACAACAAGGATTATGAGAAGCAAATCATTAACAGACAGCCTAAACGAAAAGCCACAAGAAGTAGAACAAAGGGGCTCTATCAGACATTGTCTCTTTAAGAAAAATGACCTCCCAGTACTGACCACAGTACTACCCTGGATGCACACCCCTATGGCCCATGCCCATGCCCGGCTCAAGATAGCAGCACCAATGAGCAGAGCAGATGACCCCTCGATCACACCTGCATACTCAAGGACGAGACATCCCCATGCGAGGAACCTAGAATTGAGCAGGAAATGGCTAGTGCAACCCATGAGCAACTCTACCGAAAGCAGTCAAATGACCCATCCAGGGGTGAAATCCCACTCCTACTCACAGACAAGGGTCATGACTATGACAATTAATAAGATTTTTGATCTCTACAGTAACGACGAATGTGAAAATCCACCAGCCCAATGTCCTCGGCCTAGACCTTCTGACCACGGAGATCAGTGAGCCCCCATATGAATCTATTGAGCCAAAATCTATGAGCCCCCGGTCCCACCCAGCTTCTCTGGCCCCAGTGTCCCCCGTGGCTGGGGAGCTTACAGCCTCATTCCTTCACAATCTTGTCCAAAAGTTCGAAAGAACCTTTGAACTTACTCCAAACCTGTCGTGGCCACCAGTGTCCCCACCTTAATTGCATTGCCAGTGCTGATGTGGACTTAGAGAAATCACCCTTGATTGGGACAAATAGCGCCACTAATAAAGCCCTTCAGTGGCAATCAACCAAGATGGAAGTGCAAATAGATCTACTACAAGCAATTGCAGGTCACCTAGTTAACATAAGCTCTAAGGTGGAGGACCAAGATAATAGGATCTCTCAATATTTAGACTCCAACCTGGGCGACTGCTCCTGCTGCTGCTCAAACCTCATTGAGAGATGGGCCTCCCTCCCTGAGGTTCTAGCAGCTAAAGTAGAGATAGCTAAAGGTCGCAGGGAGGCACTGACTTCAAACAACACAGATGATCAGGCAAAGTCCTATAGTCACCTTCTGAAGGCGACACAGCCAGTAGGGGCTCCATTAAGACAGAAGTAAACAGTCGTAAATGACAAAACCCCGCCAGTAGCCCCGAAACAGCCAAAGGCATACAAAGTCCAAACTCTAGGGCTAGTGACGCCATTGGAACAGACTCGCAGGAACATACTTCATGCACAACAGCCACTCACGAACCCTCCTTATCAAGGAGAAGCTGAAGAAACAACAGAAAAAGACAAAGCTAAAAGGGAGACAATTGCAGCCATTGAAGACCAACCAACCACACTAAGGTCACTCAGCTGTACCCAATTATCACTGAAAAAACTGGGGCAAAAAGGTCCCCCTGGTTTCCCCGCCTTTGGAAATTCAGCAAAAGCCAACCACACCTCTAAATATCTCCACTGCGAAGGTCCAAAAGCCACTAGCAAGGCCAATCCACCCCACAAGCGCAATGACCCAATGGTCGGAATAAGCCTGTCCCCCTCTGAAATGCTTGTTCAGACAGCAACAGCAATATTAACGCCACAGCCGATACCCCAAATCCATCGCAATTAAGCCCAGGGCACCAGCCTGGTAGGAGGAGCAACAATGGCCAGAGCAAGTGGCCCCAAGCAGAACCTGCCTCAATTTACCAAGGAAGCATCAGCACAAGACCAACCCTGGTAGAACCTGTTCCAGGAAGGGAGATGCGGCCCAAACTGTGGGCGCACCAGCAGTCGTACATGAGGTGGTCCTCACACCGAGATTCCTTAGCACAGCACGACATCCAGAGCTGGAGTAACATTCCACGTCTTTTCAAAAATCTGGATACCCTAGATAAGATACAAACGGGGACTTAGAATATGCGAAATTCCTGAGCATGAAGCATAAAGGGGACACACATGGAGATTCAATAGTGGTGGGCCTGAAGAACAAAGAAACACAACAAGTCGTCGTGAACAACTCCACCCTACTCGCTGAGTTGGGCATTGACGTTCAGACGTTGCTGCATCCAAAATATCCACCCGTCTTAGCCCTAGACACTGGAGACAAGGCTACCTAGTCGTTCCTGCATGGGACAAACAGCTTAGGATCCTTGGGCAGGAGTCAGACTGACCAAAGGGACCTAATGGGTATCAGAATCTCATGTCAAAACAACCATCGGGTCATTTGCGCTGCCCCTCTGCCTCAGATCAACTAGGAATTGCACGAAGGAGGCCGCAGTATTCTTAACTGTGGCAAAAGCCAGCCTAGCAGGGGGGAAGCTTGGCTAGGACCACCTCATTAGCAGCAATTACCATAATTTCCTGGAATATAGCTGGGATCAGTAAAATCTGCGAAAATGAATATTTTAAGCAGTTCCTGGAATGCGGGGACATACTCTGTTTCCAAGAAACATGGGCCTTGTCCAGTACTCCTTTGTCAGGGTACTATCGAACACATGGTTCCAGCCATAAAAAGGAATCTTTTTGGCTGTCCAGCAGGCGGTCTATCAGTTTTTGTAAAACATGAATGTGCTCTTGCTGCCACAGTTATTAAATCGAACACTCCTGGACTGCAAGATTTACAGATCAGAGGTTTGAGTCTTAATAAACATCCAACACGCCTGCTGGTAATAAACTGTTACATTAATCCAGCACAGACCTTCATGAAAGATCAGATGGAGGAATTGTCACAGAAATGAGAAGATCTGCTAAACAAACACAAATCATATCAGGTTATTCTAGTCGGAGACTTCAAGCTGAAGGATCTCGACAAAACCGAATCACCCCCTCGGGGATCAGGCAGGGCAGCACATTGTATGACCTTCTCAACAATAAAAACTGAGATCAACCCACGTACTAAAAAAAGCTCGCTCGGCTTCCTGGCATCCTCAGTTCACCTTCCGGGACTCTTCAAGAATCAACTACACCAGGGCCAGCGGAGCGATTTTGCCCAGAATGGAAGACTTTGAAGTTGTAAATCGGACAGACATCGATCACAGGACATTAAGAGTAGTGTTTCAACTAGATGTTCCTCCAGCCACCATCCCCCAACCCATTGGGGAGTCAAGTGGGGAGGAAAAACACAGTGTCCTGAGGAGGATCAAGTGGTCAGACAAGATCAGGAATACACTTCAAATGTGGTTGGAGCAAAAACAGGAAGGGAGCCTGCCTCCAGTGCTCCCACCCATAATAGGATGGGAGAACATTGTTGAGGACCTACAAACAAAGTTCGGGATCTCCCAGCCCCAATGCCCCAGGCCCAAAGGGCAATTGAGACCAGGAAGCACCTGGCTAAACAAAGATATACAAGAATGTAAAAGGCTCCTGCGTAATGCTCTCACATAAAAAAAGAGGGTGTAGACAAATAGAGGACCCATCTGCTGCATCACTGAGGGCATCCCTAAGGAAGAAATTATGGGAACGTAAAAAAGCCAACACGGAAAGGCTTAAAGATTTCGCCCTACTTAAATAAAAGAATCCAGTATGACCCTGGAGACATATAAACCAGCTGAGCAATCGAGGAGCCTCAAGAGAAAATGGTGTAGCAGAAAAAGTTTGGATGCTACACATGAAGCAGTTATACTTAACCGTGCCTATTAACAGAGACTGTACAAAGGGGACAAGCGGTGGGGCAGTCCGAGCCGAGCAAGCTAGCACAAAGCCAGGAGTCATGATCCTGAGCCGAGGCAATTCATCCATGGGCAATACATCTCCAGCTGATGCACACGGAACTTCATCAGCCCGGATAAATACCAACTGGTCATCAAGACTATCAAGAGCATGAAGAACGACGGGGCTCCCGGGCCAAACGGGATTCCAGCACCAGTTTTTAAACTGGCCTCAGAGTTCTGGGCATCACTTTTAACTCTGATCTTCAATCACACCTTCTCGACAGCTATAACCCCTGAGTCTTGGAGGTGTTCCATGTCGGTCCCCATTTTTAAAAAAGGGAATCGCCTAAAGCCATTCAATTATAGGATCATTGCCCTGCTTGATCTGGAAGCCAAGGCATATGCCCGTCTATTACTGAAAGATCTGGAGAAGTGGGTCAAAGAGAGAAGTATAATACCCTTGTACCAGACTGGCTTCAGGTCACAGTCATTAACCATGGATAACGTTCAGCCCAGGCAACCCTGAAGAACCATCTTCCACTCTGTAGCTGTTTCGTGGATTACAGCACAGCCTTCGACAAAGAAGTTAGAAAAAGATCATGGTGGAAGGTAGAAAACTGGGGCATCCCTTCAAATCTTTTGAAGGCAATAAGATCATGAAGCAGGGATGTGTGCTGGCCTCCATCCTCTTTAACCTATACACTGCGTATAATGGGGGAGGCCCTAAAAGGAGCCAGTCTAGTAGCCCCAAAATTTGGAAATGTGAGGCTGCCGTTGCTACAATACGCAGATGACACAAAGAGCCCTAAACACATTAAACCGCTTTAATATCATCAATAATCTGACAGTCAATCAAGGAAAGACCAAGGTCATCATTTTTGGGTCCTACTATCTAGGGGTCCGGGATGACGGAACTAGCCATGGTGAATGTACATTTAAAACAGCAGAGCTCCAAGGCCAGCAAGGTTATACATTTATTAAAACAACTAAGCCATCATCTGATCAGTCCGTCTGCCAGTCCAATTCTGACCTTTTTAAGAGTGAAGCTTCTTCCCGCAATCAGTTATGGTCACCTTGCTTTCCCCGGGTTACTGGATGCACTCCTTAATTCAGCCCAAGTCAAAGCATACAAGTCAGTGCTATACATAACGAGGTCAGAAAGAAAAACAAGGTTAAGGCTGGAGCTAGGCTTGGCAAGGCCAGACCTGATATGCCAGGTGGAGATCACGAAGTTATACTTAAGGATAAGGGCACCAGTTAACTCCTTAAAACATTATTTGAAATCTATCTTTGAGTGGCCAGGCTTGGCCTGGCACACAATTCTAACTAATGCAATCAAAACATTGAAGATCAAGGAAGAAAGCATACCACAGCTGGACATCCCCTTAAACACCTGGAAGAGTGCTATCAACAAACAAGTGCGCAAAATCGCCTTTGATCTCGACCTCAAATCTCTCAGTTGAAGCTTTCATTTAGAACCGTTGAACAATTCCTACATGGCAGGAAAAGCACAACCCTACTTATGCGAGGCTCTTACTACACAGGCTCGAAGCAAAATCCTTTTCATGAGGCTGATCATATTAGGGATTGCGGAATTCAACCCTGCATGGGCCCGAAGGGGGGAATCCATAAACTGTAGACTGTGTTCCTACAAGAGGGAATCCTGGTTGCACCTTCTATGTTGCTGTCCCATCCTTAACAATGAACGCCGGCAACTTTTGCGCCCGATCTGCACCAACAAGGGTCTTGTAGCGAAGCATCAGCTTTGTGTTCGTCAACCACTAACACAATGGCTCTAGCGAGACTGGCAAAATGTATCCATCAAATCATGATTGCCCTTAAAGTGGCCAACGAATGCAGTAAAACACTGGCGAAGAGCACTGCAAACTCTGGGGAAGAAAGCTGATATTTTTTTTTAATGATGCATTGATGACTGTGCTCTTCTAGCACGCCCTCCATGAGATTGTCACTCCACGATAGCTATCCAGTGTGCCATAGTAGGCAGTTCAGAGCATCGTAATGCAGTTCATTTTTAGGGCTTAAAGGGGGCATCACGAACATGCGCAAGGCCCCATGACAATGAACATAAATTCTGGTGAAGACCGACCATGTGGGAACTGGGGAGGGTTGTTAAATTTTACTCATCACAAATTGAAGTTTTCTATCACTATTTTAGCTTTTATATGCTGATTGTTTTTACTGTAATGATTTTAATTAATTGTACAGTTAATAAAATTCATTCATTCAATTTGTTCATAGTAGACAATTCCACACAATGGTGGTGTCCTAACAGCAAAAAAATAGAAAAGTGCAGATAGGAGTTGAAAGTGTTTGTAGATTAAGTCTTCAAAGGTAAATCCCAGTTATTTGAGTCAAAAATACAATTTAGAACCTCCATCCACTGTGGTACAGTTCAATGACAGTCAACAAAGTGAACTCTTGGCACACAATGGAGAATATGAGGGGCAGATTCTGACTTCTTGGGGGGGATGTGTTGCAATCTATCTCTCAGGAATTCTTCCTCGGACGACCCATCCTACATTTTGTTTGGGGACACTTAGGGTCAGGCAGCTGCGGTGCTGATAAATCTCTGCCAGATTCCACGTACCTCTCTGACTTGTGCAGACGATTAGGCACCAGATGTTGTGGGCCCACAGCGAGGTGTGGAAATGTTGCTTGCGATCTGGCGGAGGCAGGTGTCAATATCCCGGTGCACTGCAGTCATTTCATCAAGTTTTGACATGAAAGTGTTGGTTTTGGGTTTCCTGCTGCTGTTCAATGTTCCTGAGGAGCCCTACGACATGGCCAAATTCTCCCTGGTAACCCTCATATGCGTGGAGTATCTGGGAGAGGTTTGGGTGTTCCTCATCAGCAGCATCACCTGCTTGACAGCGTGGATCCCCACTACCCCTACCCACCTGAGCAGGCCCAGTTGGTGGTGGCACAGTTAACACTGAGCCCCCTTCCTTGTTGACATTGATTTTTTTGTATGCAAACTCCAGAGTGCCCAGTGTTGTTGCGCTGTCAGTGGTGCCTCAGGCTGCTGTGTCCTTCAGGGTAGGGGTCAGCTGAGTGTTATCAGCTGAGGTGTAAGTGGTCGCAGAGGACCCTGCTGTAGCTGCTGCTGGTGCTGTGGGCCAACCCTAACCTGATGGGCCAGGTCATTGATCGTCATCTGAGGATTGTTTAGAGACATCAACACCGGAGTGCTCCAGGTCGACTAGAGTCTGGGACTTGCTGTCCTGGTTATTTCTGGAGGTGTTCCCAGCTCACCCTGTGACACAATGATTGATGTAAATGTAAACTGCCCCTCAAATAATACCCATTACATAGGCTACTGAACCTTATGATGAGTTAATGTACATTAACTCATTCATCCATGATGCTGGCCTACTTTTTGGAGAACAATGTCATTCGGAAAAGATGGGAATTGATGCACATGTCTAGCTATGTGCATGAATGGGCATGTTGTATTTCGTTGACATTACATGTCCAAAGACATTGACTAGTTCATGACACCCTGTGACTGACACAGGTGGGTTGGTGTTGTCCACATCTGTACTTCCAAGGTGAGAAAGAAAGAGTGAAAGAGGAAGACAGAGAGAAAGAGTGAGAGAGAGAAAAAGAGAGGGAGAAAGAGTAAGAGAGAGAGAGAATGAATGAGAGAAACAGTGTGAGAGAGAGGAAGAGAGAGAGAGAAAGAGTGAGAGGAAGAGAGAGAAAGAGTGAGAGGAAGAGAAAGAGAAAGAGAGAAAGAGTGTGAGAGAGAGAAAGGAAGAGATGGAGAGGGAGAGTGAGTGCCGACACTGCAGACAAAACTCTCACAGATCACCTTATTGCCACCTGTATGTCTCTAACCATGTGCCGGGACATATTTCAGCTCTCAAGCTCACTCATCTGAAAGATAGTATAGAATCAGTGATGGTAGAGTACATACAACTGCAAACACCTTCATTACTGTCCCGCCCCTGCGCACCCAGGCTGCGGGACCCCATTCACCCCCACCGACCAGAGGTGTCTGCCCACCCCCGCGCACCCAGGCTGCTGCACCCCATCCACTTCCATCACCCAGAGGTGTCTGCTCGCTCCTGCATACCCAGACTGCTGCACACTTTCCACTCCCATTGCCCAGAGGTGACTGCCCAAAGCTGCGCAAACAAGCCTCTCTACACACCTTCCGCCACCGCCGTGTGTCCAAGAGGGCTCACCACGTGCCGAAGCAACCTCCTTAGCCGTAGCATACACGTGGTCCAGCCGAATTCACAATTCAAATCGGGTCTTGATTGCCAGGATGGTGTATCGAGGCCACAGATCATCGCAGGCTGCACACCCACTCAGCTCTGGTAACACTAACTCAGTGGAACTCAAGTCATCGCCACTTGGTGGGAGGCCCGTGTCAGGCAACGTGCCTCAGCTGCCACCAACTCTGTGTACTTCAAGTCATGGGGGAGAATGGAAATGGCCTCCAGCATGTGCGCCCAGCCCTTTTTATTGGCAGAGTCACATGTTCTGTGACGCCTGTGCAGCATGGTTGTGGTGTGGGTGTAAACCAGCCGTGAGGGAGTGGCTGTGGCATGCTGACAACTAGACTTGTGATCAGCAGATCACTACAGGGAAGACCTGGGACATGTAGCGGTGTCGTTCCTCCCTGTAAGCGTAAGCAGAGTGGGCAGGCCTGGCGTATGCCAGTCCTGCTTGAGGCTGTGAACAATGACTCCAGAGCTATGGGCGTGGTTCCGTCCTGGGCTGTATGAGGTTTGAACTGATGCGGGTGTCTCTGTTGTAGTGTTGCCGCCAAGCGGGCCGCTAGCACCAATATGTCACCCTGTGACCCAAGTCCCACAACATGGCCAGCATGGAAGGTAGGGGGAATCACTGACCCTACATTCATCCATACTTCCACACATGAAAGATCGTGCACATGACATATATGTGTAGAAATGAATGTTTGTTGGACATTCAGTGGAGCGTTGCAGCGGTAGCAATACAGGGCCATGCAAAGCACAAATTTTAGTTTTTGGCAAATGGAGGGCCGCCAATTAGAGCCAAGCTCGTGCTCGGGGTTAGGCTCCGCCTACATATATACTTATCCAATCACTCCGCCAATCCCCAAGCACTTATACATTCACTATACACTCTCCTTGCAGTACTCTAATGATCCAGTCTCGACCTATGTACTTATACAATGACCGAGACAAAGTTACATAACCAGAGTTTTCCCCACTGCCAGAGGTAACATGGTTGTGTGCGCTGTCCACAGCACAATGTAATGTGGTAGGACCCAGGGGCAGCATCATACATACATAATGAACAAACGGACACAGTTAGATAGATAGTGGAACTGGGTACGGGCACGTGCGCTCGTCCCCTTTGTATTAACAGGGTCACATGTCCAGTGACGTCTGTGCTGGGTGTGTGTGTGGGGTGAGTGTAAGCCAGTCCTCAGGGAAGGGTTGGTGCTGGCAACAAGTACAAAAGTAATTATCGGATCTCACACAGAGATTCAATCATAAAGGGTCTATGACCTGTGCTGCACTAACGTTGGGGCAGCAGATGTGAAATAATACACAAAAGATTCTATCGTAAAGGGTTCATGACTTGTGGTGCACTGAGGTAGGGGCAGCAGATCCGAAATCATACACAAAAGATTCTAGCATAAAGGGTCCATGAGTTGTGGTGCACTGAGGTAGGGGGATCAGAAGCATTCCGGAGTGGCACAGCCAGCGATGATGCATGGCCTGGGAAGGCCGCACTGGTAGCAATGTCTGTTGCCTACTGGACTGCGTCATTTGTAATCGCAACTCGATCTGAATTGTGATCCCTATTGTCTGCAGTGTAGATCGAAGGCAGTAGTCAGCACAGACATCGAGGAATGCTTTTTGTCACTTCCTCTTGACAAAATCCGATGACATAGAGTACAATTCTGGCTGCAATTAATAAATCAAGACTGAATTCAAATTGTGAGCTCTGCTGACCTCAGTGTAGTAGGCGTATGGAACAAAAAATGAAATATGTATGGACTACATTGTCGAAATATGTAGGTTTCAGGGGCGTTATAGCTAGTTGCCTACAGGACTCTGAAATTAATGAATCAAGACTGAATTTGAATTGTGAGCCCTGCTGACCACAGTGTATCTTGGAGGTAGTGGTCAGAAAAGACCCCCAGCCACGTGGCATTGACTTGATCTGCACAGATTGGGAGCATTTGGTCTTCTTAACCGATTATAGTCTCTTACACAATTTGCATTGGTACTAATCTTGAATTGTAAGCCCTGCTGACTGCAGTTTAGATGGGAGGCAGCGGTCAGGAAGGGCCCACAGCCAGGTGGCATTGACTTGAGCTGCACAGAGTTAGTGGCACTTGAAGCACTCAGCGTGTGTGCAGCCAGCGATGATGCGTGGTCCGGGTAGGCTGCACTGCTAGCAATATCTGTTGCCTACTGGACTGCGTCATCTGCAATCACGACTCTATCTGAACTGTCAACCCTGCTGACCGCAGTGTAGGCCGGAGGCAGCAGTCAGCAAGGGCCAACAGTCATGTGACGTTCACTTGAGCTGCACAGTTAGTGGCACCTGAAGCACTCAGCGTGTGCGCAGCCAGCGATGATGCGTGGTCCGGGCGGGCCGCACAGGGAGCAATGTCTGTTGCCTATTGGACTGCATCATCTGCAATCGCGACTCAATCTGAATTGTGAGCCCTGCTGTCCGCAGTGTAGATCGAAGGCAGTAGTCAGCACAGACATTGAGGAATGCTTTTTGTCACTTCCTATTGACAAAATCTGAGGAAATAGAGTACTGTTCACTCTGCAATTAATAAATCAAAACTGAGTTCGAACTGTGAGCTCTGCTGTTCGCAGTGTAGACTGCCATTCAGTGTTCCTTTGGACTTGCAAGATGAATTTGGTCATTGTACTAAAGCTATAAATGATATAAAACAAGTTCTTGAAGCAAGGATACTAAAAGGATATTATGTAGGTTTTAGGGACGTTATACTTAGTTGCCTACTGGACTCTGCAATTAATGAATCAAGACTCAATTTTAATTGTGAGCCCTATGATCGCAGTGTAGGCCAGAGGCAGTGGTCAGCAAGAGCCCACAGCCACGTGGCGTTGAGTTGAGCTGCACAGTTAGTGGCACCTGAAGCAGCCAGCGTGAGCGGACCCTGCGATGATGCGTGGTCCTGGCGGGCCGCACTGGTAGGAATGTCTTTTGTCTAATTAATTCTACCTTAATAAAGCTACATGGCGTTGACTTGTGGTGCACTGAGTTAGTGGCATCTGAACCATTCAGCCTGTGCACACCCTGCGATGATGTGTGGTCTGGGCGGACCGCACTGGGAGCAAAGTCTGTTGCCTACTGGACTGCGTCATCTGCAATCGCGACTCGATCTGAATTGTGAGCCCTGTTGTCCGCAGTGTACTTCAAAGGCAGTAGTCTGTACAGACATAATTCTGCGGTGATGTGCCGCTGGGTTCGCAGGGGGCTTGTGTCGAGGAGGCCAGCAGTCACTGCGATGGCCTCATGGCAGGTTAAGGACCGTTGCTGTGGCAGACACGTTGGCCTTCCCAGAAGTGAGCCACACCCAGAGCCCCGGCCTATTTATACTCACTCCTACGCTGGAGTGGCATACGTTGGACCAGCCCACTCTGCTTCTGCTTAAAGGGGAGGACAACACAGTTACATGACCAAGATCTACCCCACTGCCTGAGGTAACATGGTTGCGTCCACTGTTCACAACACTACAAGCACCAGCAGTATATGTACACATGGAGAGGTCTGTGCTCTGCATAGTGAGGTCTGTCCAGCACATCAGTGCTACACTTGGCATTATGTGCATTGTTAATGATGGGTGACTTGCGTCCTTCGCACATACTTGGTTGCCACATCTCCCAACATTCAGCTATCGTGTGGCTGAGGGGCATGCCGTTTTGGGAAGGTCCGCTGTCCTGTTCTGTGCTGCCTCAGTGGTAGTAGGGAGGGTGTTCAGGGGGGAGGTCCTAGAGGTGGTGGCGGTGGGTGTTGTGGCCTTCTTGGGTGTCGGAGCTGCATGATCAGTAGCTCTATGATGTGTTTGTCTTCAGATGTCGCTCTGGGCTGGGCTCCCTTTCATACTGTAGGTCCTGCTTTTCAAAAGTAAAAGGCAGATGTTAAATTCTTACTGCTAACGCAGCTGTTTTTGGATTGCATCGCAGATTTGGCTAGTCGTTGAAAATGTTTGGAAGAGGTTTTTTCGTGTAAGTTTTGCACTGGAATGCCTACTCTGCATATCATTAGCCTTAGTTGTCGCTCTCGTTTGTGGCGATTTCTTTTGCGGAAGCTATCGCTGGAAAACTTGCGATATCAACAGTTTTTACCAGGTTGAGAATGAGATGATAATTTAAAATCACAGAAAAAAAACATAGGTTTATTGAACATAATAATTAGAAATTAGCCTTTAAAAAACCTTTGAAATTCACTGAAAAAATCATAGGTTTCAGGCACGTTATAGTTAGAAATTAGCATTTAAAAAACCTTTGAAATTCACTGAAAAAATCATAGGTTTCAGGCACGTTATACTTAGAAAGGACCCTTTTAAAAACCTTAGAAATTCACTGAAAAAAACATAGGTTTCAGGGACGTTATAGTTAGCTGGACATTCTTCTCGTACAAACCCATAGAAATTCCCCTGTTATAGTTTGTTCAGCTAACTATAACTCGCGCACCCGCAATGCACTGCTGATGACATCACATATTACATCATTCATGACATGGTCAGAGACATCACTGATGACATCACCAATGACATCTCAAATGACATCACTGTCACTGCGTTTGCAGAGTGGTGTAAAAAGGGGGCATGACCTCGGACCACCTCTCTGCAATGCAGCTCTGTGGCGCATACTGGAGATACCTTGTCTGGAGATACCTGGTGGGCTGGTTGGCCCCCAGGGACCCTCAGTATTCAAGGGGAAATAATTCCCCAACTAACAATGGCCAGGGGGTGCATTTACAGAGTGGTGGAGAAAGGGGGCGTGGCTTTAGTCTACCTCTCAGCAATCCCACTGCGTGGGGCTTACTGGACGTAAGAGGTAGGCTAGTTGGCCCCTAAAGGACCCCCAGCAGCGAAGGGGACTTCAATCCCCATCCAAGAGCGCACCAGGGAGCGTGTTTGTAGAGTGGTGGGCAAAGGGGGCGTGGCCTGCTCTTAAAACTTTGCAATGCTGCTGTGTGGGACTTACTGGAGGTGAGAGGAGAGGTAGTTGTCCCCAAGGATGTCCTTGGGGGACAACTATCCCTCTTGTTAACTCCAGTAAGTCCCGCACAGTGAGATTGCTAAGACGTCTTCAGAGGCCATGCCCCCCTTTCAAACACCATTTTGCAAATGCGCCTCCTGGCAGACTAAGGGATGGAGGATGAAGTCCAATTTACTCCTGAGGGACTTGGACGGCCAAGAAGCCCTACTGATACCTCCTGTAAGCCCTATGCACCTGAATTCCTGAGCGCTGGTCGGCGGCCCAGCACCCATTCTCCACCACTCTGTAAACTCGACTACTAGTTAAAGAAATGTTTGCAATGTAATAGGTTTCGCATTTATGAGAATTAGAGCTATTGACATTGTAAATGCAAAAGTTTTCTACTAATGTTTTTGGGAGTGGAGTGGATGTACGTTGTGTGTAGTGGAATTATGTGGTATGTTGTGCAGTGAAATTATGTGGATAGAAATTATGTGGTATTTAGTGCATAGGAATTATGTTGAGTGGAATTATGTGTTATGGAGAGTAATTATGAGGTATGGTAGACTGTGTTGTGAAGTGGGAGCCTCAGGTTTAGTCTTCTTCGTTTCCATAGAAGCTCAACTATGAACTCAGTGAGACAAAAAAATATGGAATCACTGAGGAGCACTTGTGGACCTAGTCAGAGGTATGAGCAGGGCCACTGGACTTATGTGACTGTTTGGCTGTACCGATTTTCGCACAATTTTACATTTTCTGCATTAGCCACATAATTCATCATCTGCACCCTAATCTGCAGATTTGAACAGAAAAAGCCTTGTTTCTAGCTGAAACTGGTCAAACGTTACAAAAAAAGCAGTTCAAGTGTTACAGCATGGTGGAAGGCCCTTTGCAAACCTAGAATGGTCATGTGTTACTTATTGATAAATGTGGGTGTTAAATTGGTACTTATGGTGGGCAAGCCACTCTTGCTTCCCTCTGCCTCTCTCTTACCTCTTTCTGCATTTCTTTTGCTTCTTTCCACATGTTTCTGTCTTTTTCTGCACTTCTTTTGACTCCATTCTGCACATCTCATGTACTTTCTGCACCTCTCTTCACTCTTTCTGTACATCTGTTGCCTTTTCCTTCACCTCATGTGCTTCTTTCTGCACCCATGTTGTCTCTTTCTGCACTCGTCTTCCCTCTTTCTGTACCTTTCCTGCCTGTTTTTGCATCTCACTTGCTTCTTTCTGCACTTTCCTTGCTTCTGTCTACACCTCTGTTGCTTCTTTCAGCAATTCTCTTGCCTCTTTGTGCACTTCTCTTGCCTGTTTCTGCACTTCTCTTGCCTCTTTCTGCACCCCTGTTGCTTCATTCTGCACTTTCCATGCTTCTTTCTGCACCTGTCTTGCTTCTTTCTGCACCACTGTTGTCTCTTTATGTACCTCTTTCTGTACTTTTCTTCCCTTTTTCTACACTTATCTTCCCTCTTTCTGCATGTCTGTTGCCTCTTTCTGCACCTCATTTGCTTCTTTCTGCACCGTTTTTTCTCTTTCTGCACTCGTCTTCCCTCTTTCTGTACCTTTCCTGCCTATTTTTAAATCTCACTTGCCTCTTTCTGCACTTTCCATGCTTCTTTCTGCACCTGTCTTGCTTCTTTCTGCACCCCTGTTGTCTCTTTATGTACCTCTTTTGCCTCTTTCTGCACTTTTCTTGCCTTTTTCTGCACCTCTCTGCCCTCTTTCTGCACGTCTGTTTCCTCCTTCTGCACCTCATGTGCTTCTTTCTGAACCCTGTTGTCTCTTTCTGCGCTAGTCTTCCCTCTTTCTGTACCTTTCCTGCCTGTTTTTGCATCTCAGTTGCCTCTTTCTGCACTTTTCTTGCATCTTTCTACACCTCTGTTTCTTCTTTCAGCAAATTTCTTCCCTCTTTGTGCACCTCTCCTGCCCCTTTCTGCACTCCTTTTGCCATTTTTCACACCTCTATTGGTTCTTTCTGCACTGCTCTTGCCTCTTTCTGCACCTGACTTGCCTCTTTCTGCACTTCATTTGCTATTTGTGCACCTCTCTTGTCTCTTTCAGCACTTGTTTTGCTTCTTTCTGCACTTCTTTTGCCTCCTTCTGCACCTTTTAGTTAGAGGTAGATTTAATCCCCCTGCCCTATTATGTCATAGGGCCATACAGGAGAGGTCATGCCAATCACAGGGGTACCCCAAACCCATACTGTACCCTAGTGTATGTAGGTGTTTTTGCTGTCTTCTAAGTATCTTTCAGCATAGCACTGACTCCAGGTATGGTTAGTCAGAGTCAGTTGCCACCAGTACCTGTCAGCAAAAAGTTGGGGCACAGGATGACTTTGCAACAAGGCCTCTTCCTGCTCCTCTGTTGGTTCTTTGTGCACATCTCCTGCTTCTTTCTGCACCTTTTGTCTTTCTGGACATGTCCTACCTTTATAGGCATAGTTAGGAATTAGCATTTTAAAAAACCTTTGAAATTCACAGAAAAAAACACAGGTTTCAACGACGTAATAGTAAAAAATTAACATTTAAAAAACCTTTGAAAATCACTGAAAAAACCATAGGTTTCAGGGACGTTATAGTTAGTTGGACATTTCACTCATACAAAACCAGAGAAATTCGGCCTTTATAGTTAGTTCAGCTAACTATAACTCACACATATTACATTGTTCATGACACGGGCAATGATATCACTGATGACATCACTGATGACATCATCGACTTGATAATCTGATGCACCTCCTCATTCCCCAATATAACCTTTGATACACCCACTCTAAAATACAGACTACCAGTTTCGAAACCATAGACACACCAATACCAGTTACTACATACCCACTCACGGATTCATAGGACTTGTGACCCTACATTAACCAACCAAATACAGGCTACAGTTCGGGACATGGTGGAGGAGGTTTTTACCAGCCGCCTAGAGAAGGCTCTTTTTGACGTCGCCAAGGACATTATTGACACTCTGAACTCCTGCGTGGCGAACCTATTGGCAAAGTGCGACCGTATTAATTCTTTTCTGACCCCGCATAGCCATACCCTAGGCATCTCCCAACCGGCTGTTATTAATCACGACGCCACAATCCCTGGGGGAGGGCAATTGGTGTATCCAGGGGATACCAACATAATAGCAGGGAGGGTGATGCCTGTGTCAACTGGAGTATCATCCAGCATTGATCCCACTCGTACACAGCAAGAGGTCCTGGCGAGGCCCGAAAAAAGGCAGGCTAATGCCGTTCTTAAACCCCCCTATCCAAACTACCTGAGAATTGCGGCCCGCCTCAGCACGGGAGTAACACAGCCAATCAACCTGTCATAAACCTTCCTCCCGTGTCAGCCCCGCTTGTGGCAATTCTGGTCAGAGTCCCTTCTCTGGCTAGAGGGGAGGGGGAGTCTACTGAGGCATTGCTTTCATTAACCAGAGATTGGTGTGATCGTAACTGCTCGGGAGACTCCAAAATCTCCCCTATATCCTAATGGCTAGACGGGTGGGATGGATTTGTGGGACCCAGAAGAATTTAAGTGGGGACTGCGTAGTGGTGAACTTCAGCAACCCCCACGCAGCATCCTGCATGCTGTGGGACGCCTATGAACTAAATGGAGATCCCGGTGGTATCCCTAGGATTCTTTTACCCCCCACCCCGGTCTAACAAAACAGCAGTAAGGATTTGTAGCCCTGCACAGCTGCCTGGGAACAACGCATGGTCTTCGGGTACCTCTTCCATCAGGGCCCCTCTGTCTACCTGGAGCACCGTTAGAACCACGCTCCAGCCTAATCTACCCAAGACTAATATCAACAACAGTACCATCCCCCTCACTAATAGGTTTATGCCCTTGACACAGCTAGATGAAATTGATTGACTAGCTCAAACTGATTCCTGCACCCAGGCCAAGGCATCAACCACTTCCGATGGGGTGGAGGGCCACATAAGGTTAATAAGCAGGAACATCGCAGGGTTACGGGCAAAAAGGGAAAATGAAAACTGGCTAAGGTTTATTCGTACCCACGAGATCATAGCCCTCTAAGAAACCTGGGATACGGACTGTAGCCTGAGGGTGGACGGTTTTAGATCCTATTTTAAGCCAGCCCGACCATCTATAGCAGGGAGAGCCAAAGGGGGGCTGATGTTTCTTATAGCAGTCAAACTCAGGGCCCAGGTTAAAGTCATCGAAACCATTTCCCCCAATTGCCTTATAATTGAGTTTACCCCTGTGAACCAACCGAAGTCGTTGATAATTAATTTTTATAACTCTAAGGAATCTGAGTCCCCGAATGAACACCTGCGTCATTTGACACAGTTTTTAACTATATATAAAGAGCAGCAAATCACTTTTCTCAACATCATACTCATGGGAGATTTTAATACTCATCTATGCACCTTTAATTGCCGGATAAAAGATCCCAATGGCCCCCCCTATTCTGTTTTGTCTCATTTTGAACACACGGCTGGGGGGGCGGCTCTGGAGGATCTCCTTCAACAAGCAGACCTCTATGAGCCCGGCTTTTTCGATAATGCCGAACGGGTTGCCACTTTCGAAGCCAGAGGCTGTGAAACTATTATTGACTACATCTTTATATCTCCTGTACTCCTGGGGATTACCCTCAGATATAACGCGACCCGATCCCCCTTTAGTGACCACAATCCAGTGATCCTAACGCTGGATAAGGGTTTTTGCCATGAGGTCATGACATCCACCTTGACGGGCCCTAACGCTGTGGTTCCCAGAGACCAAGGGAGGAAACTGAAATGGACCAAAATGGTTCCGGAACATTTTCATGAGAGCTTAAACCACAAAGTTGAGGCAGAATTCAGCAAGTGTTCTGACCCTCTTTTAATAGGTAGGGATACTATCGCAGCCTTCGAAACTATTTGCACCCAGGTTGCTATAGACCTCATCATACCCACTAGCACTAAACCAAAGTTGTTAAAAAGGTGGTTTGATCAAAATTGTACAAGGGCCCACCAAAAACTAATTAAATCCTTGAAATCGGCCGCACAGGATAAAATACTTGTAGCTCGTCTCAGAAAAGAATACAAATTAGCTATTCAGACACGAAAAAAAGAGGTTAAAAAGGCAGCCTGGGATGCCTTATTTACTAAAGAGGCCCTTAAAGACAGCTCTAAGTTTTGGTCCATTATTAACAACCCATTGTTTACGGGGGACGAAAATGGGTCCCTTGATATTATAATACCGGAGGATTAGTGGGTGACTCATTTCAAAGAAATCTATGCCAGCAAACAGGGGGTTGAATCCTCCTGTTCTTCCCCTCGTACTTTTGCTCAGTCCGCTCTAGTCTTTAACGTCCAGGATGTTAAGAAGGCTATTATGGACTCCACTAGTAAAAAGGCCCCCGGACCCGATGGGGTCCCTGTAGATTTTTATAAAAGTAACATCGATCTCTGGGCTAATATACTTAATAATGAATTTAACGCTAGCGTTACCCAGGGGTTTCCAAAGTCATGGTCCAAAGCCATCATAATCCCTGTTTTCAAAAAGGGGCAGAGAAGCGACCCAAGGTGTTACAGACCGATTTCATTAATCGACTCTGCTGTTAAAATCCTGGGGAAGGTAATTCTGGATAGGGTTTCTGACTGGGTGACTAAGAGGGGGATCCTTTCTGAATCTCAATATGGGTTCAGAGCCGGTAGGGGCACAATGGACCAGTGCCTGAACCTGTATCTATTGCTTGGCAAGTACACCTTGGCCTCTAGGGGTTCGATGTACCTGGGCTTTATGGATTTATCCACAGCCTTTGATCTGGTCAACAGATCAAGGCTGTGGATTGTCCTTTTAGATATGGGGCTAGACCCTTGCCTGGTGCACTTTTTAGCTGACCTTCACCAGGATTTGTATGCGGCAGTAAGAGTGTCTCGTGATGGTAATTGTACTCACCCTTTTAAATCAGGTAGAGGAGTGCACCAGGGGTGCATCCTGGCCCCTCTGCTTTTCACATTATATATTAATAGCATTGACAAAACCCTAGGGGAAGCAACGCTGGATACTCCGCGTGTAGGAGGCCAAGCCATTCCGGTCCTCCTATACGCGGACGATGCAGTTTTAATAGCTCGTACCCCCCTAGGTCTGCAAAGACTCCTGAATTCCTTTGGTGACTTCATGAGCTCCTTGGACCTAGTCGTTAAAATAGCTAAATCTCATGTTTTAACTATGGGCCCCAATAAAGATAAAGTCAGAACCTTCCATTGTATGGGGTCAGCCATCACCAGTGTTAAGGTTTTTACTTACTTGGGGGTCCTGTTTGATGACAGAGGTTCATGGGCCCCCCAACTCGTAGCTAAAAGAAATAGTGTAAGTAGGTCTGCATCTGCTATCCAAAGCTTTGCGCGGCGCTTGGGTGGTAAGCCCTGTGAGGCGGTATTGAAAGTTTACAAAGCTAAATGCATCACAGTAGCAACCTATGGAGCTGCTATATGGGGGTACAAGAATGTAGAGGGTATTCAGTTGGTCGAGAATCAATTTTTTCGATTCCTTCTTTCTATCCCCCAATCCTCATCCACTTTAGCCGTACATCAAGAGTTGGGGATGGGATATGTTTCTGACCTGACAAACCTGGCCCCTCTAATCTGTTGGGTTAAAACCTGGTTGAACCCTAAACTCAGCTTGAATCACCAGATCCTAAAAGACTGTTTGCTCCTGGATAGAGCTTCTGCAAAACCCTGGATTACCTATATAAAAAACATGTTTTTTAAACTAGGGCGGCCAGAATTGTATTTGAAGCCAGACCTGATCACCAAAGGTGATGTTAGCTGGGTAAAAACTATTTTTTACTATTAATGGCCCAGGATCGTGAGTCCACGGAATTACAATAACCTACCGCTAGGGCTCATTTTCTTTTAATCACATCCCCCTCAATAGAACCTTACTTAAGGCTAGTATCCAAGCCGTTTCATCGCTGGCTACTGACAAGGTTTCGTTTTAACCTGATTCATTTCATCTTGGGGAATTATCCGGTCCAGACCAAACCAGAGGACGCCACTTTTTGCGAGTGTGATCACAGCTCCATTCAAAATACTGCACACTTTATACTGTTTTGTGACTCATACTCCGAGCCTAGAAAAAAGTTTATTCTACCACTTTTAAAAGGTAAAGGGCTTCTCCAGGTCAAACCAGCCATAATGTACCTGAAGTTACTGGACACCCCATGGGTTATTTTTAACATTGCGAGTTTTTTGGTGGCAGCTGCTAGAAAAAAGAAAATAAGAAGCCCTGTACAGATTTTCTCTTGATAATATTCTATACCCGTTTTTATAATATTTATATTTTATAGATGTTTTTCCTTTTTATGATACTTGTCATTTTTAATCATTTTTGGTCTCCCATTTGTATTCAAATGTAACATGTTTGATGAACTTTTATGATTTTAATTAATCGATGAAAGTGATTTTGACTTGACTTGACATACCCACTCACTAATTCCTAGGTCTACACACACATCCACTCATTCACCCATACCGTCACTCATACATGCAGTCAGCCATCAATACGGCACTATCATATGCACTCACCTATCGATACAGACACTCACACACTGCCACTCATCCATATAGTTACTCACACACCTAGTCAGTCATGCAAAGAATCAACCACACTCCCTTTTACTTACCTATAGTGTTAAACACACATCACCTCTCATATTCAAACATATACTAACACATACTTACACTTATACAACAACTAATACAAGCACACACTCATCCATACAGCCACTCTCGCAATCAATCACTCTCACATATAGTTATTTATATACTCCAAAACTCACATATACTGCCTTTCAAATATGCAGTTACTCACACATGTACCACTGAGACATCCATTCACTCACTAACACACCCATACACACACTCACCCATCTATACATCCCTTCATAGATGCACTCTGGAACCCATTCACCCAGTGAATCACAGACTCACACATCTATGCACAGAGTCACACTCAACCCACCCACCCACACAGACACTCAGGCCCCCATACAGATACTCAGACAACCAATCAATAACCCATATTTACCCTCATTTAACTACTCACGAACCCATGCAACCGCTTGACAAACAAAACTGTGTGAATGTATGTATCAGTCACTAATCCATGCATTCAGTAAGACACATGTAATCACTCACTTATACAGTCAATCACACACCTACTAAATCATCCATTCAGACACTTATACACCCACTCATTCTTCAATACACCTTGGCCTATATATATATATAAAACATATTTAAACTTTACAGAAACACACAGTCACTTGATGATGTCATCAGTGATGTCATTTCAGATGTCATCAGTGATGTCACTGACCATGTCATGAATGATGTAATATGTGACATCATCAGCAGTGCATTGCGGGGGTACGAGTTATAGTTAGCTGAACTAACTATAATGGCCGAATTTCTCTGGTTTTGTACGAGTGAAATGTCCAACTAACTAGAATGTCCCTGAAACCTGTTTTTTTTCAGTATATATATATATATATATATATCCCAAAGACAGTCCACTCCAATCTGGCTAGACAGAAGACCAGCACACCATACCATTCGTATCCAAAGTTTATTTAGTTCAGGCCCCTGCCCCACAACAGACGCGTTTCGCCAGAAGGCTTCGTCAGTGTTCATATATATATATATATATCAAACAAAGAGGTTGCCCTTTTGGATTCGCCACACATGTAGAGGTTACCGCTCACGGCGCCACAGGCAGTGAAATGTCAGCATGCCTCCAGCCTTTACACAAGCCATACGCGTTTCGAGCAGTAAATGCTCTTGTGCACTGGCACAATGATCGAAGAAGCAGGTAAGTTTGGAACACCAAATTTATTCAAAGTAAGAGTCCCGCCCAAATGGGCGTCGATCACACAGGCATTCTGGATGTAGTAGTTTCCTTTATATGCCCAAGGACTCGTCAGTTCCTCATAGTAAGTGCACTGCTACCTCCGTCAAAAGTTAATGTTTCAACCCGGTTGGGCAAAAGGTTATGGAAGCAGCACTGGTCATCCCTCCAATATGAAACTGTGGCTCAGCCCCCCTACGTTCCAGAAAGTGTCCAATTTCACGAACACACCGGATCCGCTGACATGGCGGCGGGGCAAATCCGCGACCAGGCTGGCCGCAATAAATCAAACAAAGAGGTTGCCCTTTTAGGATTCGCCACACACGTAGAGGTTACCGCTCACGGCGCCACAGGCAGAGAAATGTCAGCATGCCTCCAGCCTTTACACAAGCCATACGCGTTTCGAGCAGTAAATGCTCTTGTTCACTGGCACAATGATCGAAGAAGCAGGTAAGTTTGGAACACCAAATTTATTCAAAGTAAGAGTCCCGCCCCAATGGGCGTCGATCACACAGGCATTCTGGATGCAGTAGTTTCCTTGAGATGCCCAAGGACTCGTCAGTTCCTCATAGCAAGTGCACTGCTACCTCCGTCAAAAGTTAATGTTTCAACCCGGTTGGGCAAAAGGTTATGGAAGCAGCACTGGTCATCTCTCCAATATGAAACTGTGGCTCAGGCCCCCTACGTTCCAGAAAGTGTCCAATTTCACGAACACACCGGATCCGCTGACATGGCGGCGGGGCAAATCCGCGACCAGGCTGGCCGCAATAAATCAAACAAAGAGGTTGCCCTTTTAGGATTCGCCACACACGTAGCGGTTACCGCTCACGGCGCCACAGGCAGAGAAATGTCAGCATGCCTCCAGCCTTTACACAAGCCATACGCGTTTCGAGCAGTAAATGCTCTTGTTCACTGGCACAATGATCGAAGAAGCAGGTAAGTTTGGAACACCAAATTTATTCAAAGTAAGAGTCCCGCCCCAATGGGCGTCGATCACACAGGCATTCTGGATGCAGTAGTTTCCTTGATATGCCCAAGGACTCGCCAGTTCCTCATAGCAAGTGCACTGCTTTCCTCAGTCAAAAGTTAATGTTTCAAACCGGTTGGGCAAAAGGTTATGGAAGCAGCACTGGTCATCCCTCCAATATGAAACTGTGGCTCAGACCCCCTACGTTCCAGAAAGTGTCCAATTTCACGAACACACCGGATCCGCTGACATGGCGGCGGGGCAAATCCGCGACCAGGCTGGCCGCAATAAATCAAACAAAGAGGTTGCCCTTTTAGGATTCGCCACACATGTAGAGGTTACCGCTCAGGGCGCCACAGGCAGAGAAATGTCAGCATGCCTCCAGCCTTTACACAAGCCATACGCGTTTCGAGCAGTAAATGCTCTTGTTCACTGGCACAATGATGGAAGAAGCAGGTAAGTTTGGAACACCAAATTTATTCAAAGTAAGAGTCCCGCCCCAATAGGCGTCGATCACACAGGCATTCTGGATGCAGTAGTTTCCTTGATATGCCCAAGGACTCGTCAGTTCCTCATAGCAAGTGCACTGCTACCTCCGTCAAAAGTTAATGTTTCAACCCGGTTGGGCAAAAGGTTATGGAAGCAGCACTGGTCTTCCCTCCAATATGAAACTGTGGCTCAGGCCCCCTACGTTCCAGAAAGTGTCCAATTTCACGAACACACCGGATCCGCTGACATGGCGGCGGGGCAAATCCGCGACCAGGCTGGCCACAATAAATCAAACAAAGAGGTTGCCCTTTTAGGATTCGCCACACACGTAGAGGTTATTCTCACGGCGCCACAGGCAGAGAAATGTCAGCATGCCTCCAGCCTTTACTCAAGCCATACGCGTTTCGAGCAGTAAATGCTCTTGTTCACTGGCACAATGATCGAAGAAGCAGGTAAGTTTGGAACACCAAATTTATTCAAAGGAAGAGTACAGCCCCAATGGGCGTCGATCACACAGGCATTCTGGATGCAGTAGTTTCCTTGATATGCCCAAGGACTCGTCAGTTCCTCATAGCAAGTGCACTGCTACCTCCGTCAAAAGTTAATGTTTCAACCCGGTTGGGCAAAAGGTTATGGAAGCAGCACTGGTCATCCCTCCAATATGAAACTGTGGCTCAGGCCCCCTACGTTCCAGAAAGTGTCCAATTTCACGAACACACCGGATCCGCTGACATGGCGGCGGGGCAAATCCGCGACCAGGCTGGCCGCAATAAATCAAACAAAGAGGTTGCCCTTTTAGGATTCGCCACACACGTAGAGGTTATTCTCACGGCGCCACAGGCAGAGAAATGTCAGCATGCCTCCAGCCTTTACACAAGCCATACGCGTTTCGAGCAGTAAATGCTCTTGTTCACTGGCACAATGATCGAAGAAGCAGGTAAGTTTGGAACACCAAATTTATTCAAAGTAAGAGTACCGCCCCAATGGGCGTCGATCACACAGGCATTCTGGATGCAGTAGTTTCCTTGATATGCCCAAGGACTCGTCAGTTCCTCATAGCAAGTGCACTGCTACCTCCGTCAAAAGTTAATGTTTCAACCCGGTTGGGCAAAAGGTTATGGAAGCAGCACTGGTCATCCCTCCAATATGAAACTGTGGCTCAGGCTCCCTACATTCCAGAAAGTGTCCAATTTCACGAACACACCGGATCCACTGACATGGCGGCGGGGCAAATCCGCGACCAGGCTGGCCGCAATAAATCAAACAAAGATGTTGCCCTTTTAGGATTTGCCACACACGTAGAGGTTACCGCTCACGGCGCCACAGGCAGAGAAATGTCAGCATGCCTCCAGCCTTTACACAAGCCATACGCGTTTCGAGCAGTAAATGCTCTTGTTCACTGGCACAATGATCGAAGAAGCAGGTAAGTTTGGAACACCACATTTATTCAAAGTAAGAGTCCCGCCCCAATGGGCGTCGATCACACAGGCATTCTGGATGCAGTAGTTTCCTTGATATGCCCAAGGACTCGTCAGTTCCTCATAGCAAGTGCACTGCTACCTCCGTCAAAAGTTGATGTTTCAACCCGGTTGGGCAAAAGGTTATGGAAGCAGCACTGGTCATCCCTCCAATATGAAACTGTGGCTCAGGCCCCCTACGTTCCAGAAAGTGTCCAATTTCACGAACACACCGGATCCGCTGACATGGCGGCGGGGCAAATCCGCGACCAGGCTGGCCGCAATAAATCAAACAAAGAGGTTGCCCTTTTAGGATTCGCCACACACGTAGAGGTTATTCTCACGGCGCCACAGGCAGAGAAATGTCAGCATGCCTCCAGCCTTTACACAAGCCATACTCGTTTCGAGCAGTAAATGCTCTTGTTCACTGGCACAATGATCGAAGAAGCAGGTAAGTTTGGAACACCAAATTTATTCAAAGTAAGAGTCCCGCCCCAATGGGCGTCGATCACAGAGGCATTCTGGATGCAGTCGTTTCCTTGATATGCCCAAGGACTCGTCAGTTCCTCATAGCAAGTGCACTGCTACCTCCGTCAAAAGTTAATGTTTCAACCCGGTTGGGCAAAAGGTTATGTAAGCAGCACTGGTCATCCCTCCAATATGAAACTGTGGCTCAGGCCCCCTACGTTCCAGAAAGTGTCCAATTTCACGAACACACCGGATCCGCTGACATGGCGGCGGGGCAAATACAGACGACGCGTATGGCTTGTGTAAAGGCTGGAGGCATGCTGACATTTCTCTGCCTGTGGCGCCGTGAGCGGTAACCTCTACGTGTGTGGCGAATCCTAAAAGGGCAACCTCTTTGTTTGATTTATTGCGGCCAGCCTGGCGCGGATTTGCCCCGGCTTACTCCTTTGTGGGTGGGCACATGCCTCTCTCTAGATACCATCCTAACTCACAATAACCCATCCTTACTCCTCCCATAAATCTTCCACTTTAGTAGTAAGTCTTGGACATTTTCTAGTCACATCGCCTCATACCTCCCACATTTACTACTAAAACATATACTTTCATGCACAGACACTCTGCAATCAGGGGGCAGGGTAATCTCCACACACAAAAGTATGGGAGAAGCAGAGGTAAAACCTCTACATGTAGTGTTGTGAATAGAATTTTGTATTATGTTAGTAGCACTAATGTAGTACAACTCAACTTACTGCAAAATGTAATTTGTGAATAGGCCCCCAAGTGTTTTTTTTAATTTAAAACAGAATAATCCATAATCATACTTATTTTCTATCGCTCACACATTAAATATACACATATAATTGAAATGTATAATCAATTTAAATAATGTAACCTTAATTAATATGGGATGTTTCTTTGATTCCTTGCCTCCATTTTCTTTTTTTT
Source organism: Lissotriton helveticus (assembly GCF_964261635.1). NCBI lineage: Eukaryota > Metazoa > Chordata > Amphibia > Caudata > Salamandridae > Lissotriton > Lissotriton helveticus. The sequence goes on along the minus strand of NC_136063.1, from coordinate 306,718,898 downwards.
TTTAAACGTAGTTTATTGGTTTTCTGCACAAATCATACATAGAACAGTTACACATCAATTGCTATAGTGACCCCGCAGTGGTGATCGACGTCCTCCCATCCGCTATCCCTTACATGTTACGTTGGTCTATCCACTCTGTTATATTTAGTGCACCCAACAAAACATAGCCTTTCAAAATGGCCCCTCTACTCCCTTCTACTGAAACTTTCCCCTCGCCTTCCCTCCTCCCAAAGCCCCATTCACCGATGCGTACAGCTGTGTCTCGTCTTTCATCATTATGCATTCCCAGGAGTGACTATGTAGTGCCCCGTATGATACCCCTGTCATGTTTCGGGACCGTCCCACAAACCATGACCCAACCCACTCAGTCTTCCTGCAACTCATACTCTCGCAGCGCCTGCACTAAGGTCTCCCATGCTGTTGCCACTTCTAGTGCTTTATCATCGTTTCACCAACTGATATTGCAACGCGCTCTCACTGGCAGCCCATTTTAGAAACTCGCCTCTCCAGCGGTTATTGCTGGGACCCACCGTGGCCTTCCAATGTTTTGTAATTTCACGTTTCGCCAGTATAAGCCCATGTCCAGAAATTTGCTCGTGGTTATATTCTTGGAGGTGTGGGGGAACCAATGCAAGATGCTAACAGCCATATCAAACGTCAGTTGCCTCTCTGTGATCTCGTTCAAGGTATCTCCCACCTCCTTCCAATACAGTCCCAGCGCCGGACAGGATCACAACATGTGGTCCAGTTCCACCCCAGTTCTCGTGCACCTGGGGCACGCTGCCTCTGCTACTTTAAAGTATTTCCTGATTTTCCCCGGAGTTAAATATGCTCTGTGGAGTATATAGAAATGTACTAGTTGGAACCTGGCATTCCTCGTACTCTTCCAGGCTCTCTGCACTATCTGCGCCCATGCTGTGTCCAGGATATCCTTTCCTATATCCGCCTCCCACTTTTCTTTCAATATGGTCAGGGCCTCCAAACCTTCATTGAGCATTCTGGAGTACAGACAAGTGACTGCTTTGAAAGTCCCAGCAGCCATCATGGTATACTGGCAAGTCATCGATGTCTGTGGCTCCAGGAGACCTGCTTTCCAGTGCGCCTGTATTGCTCTTGCTAACGCTGCGCGTAAAATGAAACCTCCTCTTGGGAGGTCAAACCTCTCTTGGAGCGTCTGGTAGGGAAGCATGACCCCGTCTTCGTACAGGTCCCCTAACATTTGAAGTCCCGCCTCCTCCCAAATCTGCAAAGGCGACCAGTCGCCGCCATGCGGCAGTGCTGTTACCATTCCCAGTGGTATTTCGGGTGCATATGGGTGCAGTACTCCCGCTCTGCGTTGGGAACGGTTCCAACAGAGCCTAAGCGTGTTCTCCTCCTTTAAAAGACCCATAAGGTCTAACTTCTGCTGCAACGCTATAAACGATAGGACATTGCGAGGTATCCCTCTGCCCCTCAGATGGTCCGGACCTCTGAATTCTCTGGCTACTTCTTGTGTGAAGAGCTGCAGTTGGGCTGCTAAGTAGTATAACTCCAAGTCCGGGACCGCCAATCCACCCTCAGCTTTGGACCGTATAAGCATTGCTTGTGCAACCCTGCGCCTACCCAACCCCCAGAGGAAAGACACTATTAAAGATTTCAGCAGTTTGAAAGTGGAGCTCGGTATCCATACAGGCAGCGTCCGGAAGTAATACAAGAGACAAGGGAGCGCAACTATTTTATTTTTTTATTTTTTTTTTGTTATATTTTTTATTATTTTCTGGCAGAGGTAATACATACAAGGATAAAACAAAGTGAGGAAACCATCATAATGCTTTACAGGAAAAAAGAAACAATCATCATACAATTTAAATCCAATTATCAATTGGTAACCATAGTTTACGACCAAAAGTCTTCTTTTTGACGCCCTTCAGTTTGTAAACTGCTTTATCCATTCTATAAACATTTAGCAGCTTTCCCAACCATAGCTCAAAAGTTGGTGGATCTACATCCAACCATCTAGAAGTAATGCAGGCTCGATAAATAGACATTCCCACAAACATAAAATGTTCTTGATCTATAGTTAAATTCCGAGGGGGAAAATAAACACCAAAAATAATAATAGTAGGATGGAGCGTAATCCCCACATGTAGCAAATTAGTCAAAAACTTTTCAATCTTCGATATATATACAGCCAATTTAGTACATTTATAAAACATATGAATTGAGTCTGCTGCTAAGGTACCACATCGACTACAGTTAATACCTTTTTGAGCTTTCCATTTTACCAGTTTTGCAGGTGTATAATAAAGATCTAAAGTGGACATGAAATGTTGACTCTTGAGAGAGCTGTTAATTAGCGTCTTATTACTCATCTCAAACACTTTAACCAGATCAATCCCTACAATACCGAGCTTTCGCTGCCATTTCAAGGTGTGATGATCAAGATCATTCTGAACCCTGTTGTTCATTAATTGGTAGATAATACCAATACGACTATTCTTCCTAGAACTTTCTAAGATATCGACAGTTTCCATAATATCCGTGAGTAAGACATTTTTTTTTTCCAAGAAACTACGAATCTGTAGGTATTTAAAAAAATCGTTCCTGGATAAACCAAATGTCTCTTGCAGTTTAGAAAAGGACATAAGAGACCCATTTTGATACAATTGGCCAAGTAAATAAATCTGTTTCGTATGCCACCGATAGATTACCATATCTTGAAAAATTGCAGGTAAAGACTTATTATCAAACAAAGGTGTATAATAATTCAATTTTGGGATTATACGTAAGGTTTTGTTCATTTGTCTCCAAATTGAAAGTGCAGCTATAACCACCTTGAACTTTGTTTTTTTATAGTAACTGGGTTCAATAACTTTAAGCAGACATTGCCGAGCATGGGTACCTAGAAGCATTTCGAAGATAGAAGGTGCGATTGCTGGTTCTGATACATAATCATGAAAAAACAGAACCCGAAAAGTTTTCAAAGCAATGGCCCAGTAATACATTCTAAAATTCGGGAGACCTAAACCAGCGCAGTCTAAAGGAAGAGTACACCATTTTATGGATCTTCTAGCGCGGTGATACCCCCACAAAAATCTAGACACCATTCTATCTATTCTATTGAAAAGAGATAATGAAAAAAATAAGGGAATAGTACGAAAAAAATACAAGAATTTTGGGAAAATCATCATCTTGATAACATTAGTTCGTCCATATAATGACAAATGTAAATTATTAAATCTTTCTAGCGTTCTGTTGGTAGATATAAGTAAAGGATCTAAATTTAATGCAACAATATCCTCAACCTTGGGAGATAAAGTAACACCAAGATAGGAGCCGGTGGTATTTAATGGGATATCAGTAGGTTTACCCGTTTCCGAATGTATGATTTGAGTTTTTGCAATGTTTAGCTTGTACCCAGAAATTTTCCCGAACTCCCTGGCCAAATCAATTATTATGGGTAACGCAGAGGAAACATCAGAAGTGACAATAGCCACGTCATCTGCGTACGCTAAAACTTTATGGTCAACTTCAAAGAGACGGACTGGAGGAATATTAGGTTCCAGGATAAGTCTACACAAATATGGTTCTAAATATAACGCAAATAAAAGCGGAGAGCAAGGGCAGCCTTGTCTGGTCCCTCTAGTAATTGGAAAGGGTCTCGAATAATGGGCGCCTAGTCTTATTAAACCCTTAGGGCTAGAATAAAGCGAGCGCACCGCTTGAATGAATTGTGGTGGAAACCCCTTCCCTTCTAACACAGTCCAAAGAAATCCCCAGTCAACTCTATTGAACGCTTTTTCAGCATCAAGTAAGATAACCCCGACTGGGGATTCCTTTGCCTGTGCCCAGTCTAAAAGTGTGATAACCCGTTTAACATGATCAGTAGTATCTCTGCATCTGATAAAACCATGTTGAATATTAGAAACTAAACTAGACATTACCTGATTAAGTCTGTTTGCAAGAATTTTGGAATAGATCTTACTATCTGCCGTAATAAGAGATATGGGACGATATGAGCCTAATTCTTTTGAGTCCTTATTCTTCTTTAAAAACACCACTATTATAGCGGTGGACCAGGAATCAGGTGGTTTCCCTTGAAATGCTGAATTAAAAATCTTGACAAGTTCTGGTTTCAGCATATGTCTAAATGTCCGATAGAATTCCAGAGGTATCTGATCGAATCCCATGGCTTTACTAGCAGCGAGACTCAAAATAGCTTGCTCGATCTCATCCCAGCTTATTGGGCAGCTGAATAGATCAGCCTCCCCTAACCCTAATACTAGTTGGTTAATATTATAAAGATAGTTTACTGGATTCAACGTCTTGTCTACTTCATTATTGCAGTCATTATACAATGTTTTATAGAACTCCAGAAATGATTCTAAAACTCCTTCCCTGCGTTCGTGATAGTCGCCATTCATGTCATTGACCCCCTGAATTTCATTAATGGATGATTTCTGCCGGAGACGTTGTGCTAAGATTTTACCGGTGCGCTCACTATACTCATAGTGTTCAGTTTTATATTGCTTGAAGTCTGAGGCTACTTTATCGGCAATATTGGTCCGTAGACCAGAACGGTCAATTACTAAACGCAGTTGCACGTCTTCCATACCAATATTACCTTTACATGCGGCCGCAAGATCCAGCTCGAGTAGCCTGATCTTATTTAGCCTCTCCCTAAATTCTGTTTGAATTTTTTTCCTCTTAAAATTTGCAAAACTAATTGTCTCCCCGCGTATGATTGATTTAAAAGCGTCCCACACCACGGGCGGGGAGGCCGTGTCATTATTTGATAGAAAGTAATCGTTAATAATAGTCACCATAAATTGCAAATAGTCTTCATCTAATAACAGACTTCTCTGGAATGACCAAGATCTATTTGAATTCAGGCGTTCCGTAGGAACCTGGATCTCAACGATCAAAGGATTATGGTCTGAAATGACTTGGGGTAAAATTTCAATACTAATTGTCTCCAAAAATTGCAATGACATAAAAAAATAATCTAATCGGGCAAATTTCCGATGTGGGCTGGAATAAAAAGTGTAGCCGGGATCTTTAGAGTACAATTTGTGCCACACATCCGTTAATCCATTATTCAGAACCAGCTCCCTAAGGGCGCTATAAGTTCTAGGTTTATAACCCGTATATCTCCTTCCCAATTTAATATTCCAATCAGCCGGCAAATGAATGTTTAAATCCCCACAAATTATAATGGGTTGCGTCCACATAGCTAGTTCTGTGTTGATCGTATTGAAAACTTCAGCATCATCTACGTTTGGCCCATACATACAACATATAGTAAATTTGAGCCCACCAATGATTAGCTCAGCAAGCCCCCATCGACCCCATTTATCAGCTAAAGTTTTTAAACATTTCCCAACACCCTTTCGCATACAGATCGCAATGCCTCTTTTTATACCCATCTGCTTGGAAACAAGTAGCACCTCTAGTCCCAACTTATCCAAAAGTGAGCGCTTATCCCATGCAATATGAGTTTCTTGTATACATAATAAGTCAATGGCTAAGGTCTGCAGCATTAAACGAAACATTCCGATCTTTTTGAAGTCATTGAGACCATTGATATTAATAGTGCATATTTTCACCTTCTTCTCCATATTGAGATAATACAAAAAAAAGATTAGCAAACAACAATATAAAATCCTCACTACTACAACTTGAATACCAATTAGACATCCTTGCAATGAATACCTCTGCCTTACACCCCCACCACCAACCCTTACCCCTACCCACCCCCACCCATTGCCCCAGACCCCCTCCCCCCACCCTCCCCATTATATGAGGCATAGGAACTACCAGTTCCTTGAACGTATGGGTGCCGTGTCCCTGGGCCAGAACATCCTGACGGGAAAAAAAGAAAGAAAGAGAAAGAGACCAATAAAAAAAAGAACAAGAGTTTAGAAGGAAAAAAGACGAGAGTACGAAAAGCTAAACAATCCTGCATAAAGAAAAAGGAAGAGAAAAGACGGAATTGAAGCTTCCAAAAAGAATACTTTGACTAATAGCCCTTCTAATCCTTATAGTCCTGCAATAAACAATATAATAACCTTAAATTCTAAAGAGCATTAACTTCTGATTATTGCTCAAATAGAGTCCAAATATTCTTTAGCTTTGAGCTCTGAAATAAAATATTTTACAGAGCCCTTGAATACAGTCTTTAGCTTTGCTGGGCCTTGAAGGAAGACGGCAACCTCTTTCTTTTGGAAGTCAGGAATCAGTTGTCTCAGTCGCCACCGTTGGGCCACTGTAGCTTGGCAATAGTCCGGTCGAACAAAGAACTGACAGCCAAGACCATCCGCTTTCTTATCTGGTCTCGCAGACATAAAGATAGCTTCACGAGCAAGAAAGTTGTTAAATGAGACCAGAATAGCCCTAGGATAATTTTCTTGGCCTTGTCGTGAGTTCCGTACAGTAAAGGGGAACCTGTGCGCACGTTGAACTTCTCGTGACCAATCCCAGTCTACCATTTCAGGAAAGGCATCCTTTAATAGATTAATAATAAATCTCCGTGGGTCAGACCCTTCTTTATTTTTGGGTATTCCCAAAAAACGTAGATTGCTTCTACGGGCCTGGTTCTCCAAATTAGCAATCTTATTCGACAAGTCCTCCTTCAGAGCTGTAAAGTCGCCGACTTCCTGCCTCTGTGCCATGCTTTCTTCTTCCAAGACTGCGATCCTGGCCTCTGCTTCGACGACTCTATCGGTGGTCTCAGGGCACATCTTCATTGCGCGACGAACTGAATTTTTAACCTTAGCACAGGTCATCTGTGTGCGTAAATTTTCAGCTTTGCTTTCCGCCCTGTGACTCATCATGGTATCGAAAATCATTTTCAAAGTAACCTCCTCACTGCCTTCACTATTGTCCTGAACCATGACCGGATCGGAGACGGAGTTAGAGTTGGCTCCCACAATGTTAATGACACCATTAGTAGGATCAAGTACAGGAATAGAGGGTGTAGCGTTATCCTCACTGGGTGGATTAAAGACGACTTCTTTACCCCCCAAACGCAATGACCTTTTCTTCCAGAGTTTTTTCTTTATGGTAGTGGCAGTATTAGTGTCAGGGCTCGCACTGGATTCGTCATCCACAGATAAGCTCTCGCAGCTAAGCTCAGCCCAATCTTTATGTACACCTGTTGCCTCATCCGAGGAAAGTTCAGACAGAGAGAAAAACTTCTCCGAGGCTTCCGGATTCGCATACTCCGGATGCTAACAGCCATATCAAACGTCAGTTGCCTCTCTGTGATCTCGTTCAAGGTATCTCCCACCTCCTTCCAATACAGTCCCAGCGCCGGACAGGATCACAACATGTGGTCCAGTTCCACCCCAGTTCTCGTGCACCTGGGGCACGCTGCCTCTGCTACTTTAAAGTATTTCCTGATTTTCCCCGGAGTTAAATATGCTCTGTGGAGTATATAGAAATGTACTAGTTGGAACCTGGCATTCCTCGTACTCTTCCAGGCTCTCTGCACTATCTGCGCCCATGCTGTGTCCGGGATATCCTTTCCTATATCCGCCTCCCACTTTTCTTTCAATATGGTCAGGGCCTCCAAACCTTCATTGAGCATTCTGGAGTACAGACAAGTGACTGCTTTGAAAGTCCCAGCAGCCATCATGGTATACTGGCAAGTCATCGATGTCTGTGGCTCCAGGAGACCTGCTTTCCAGTGCGCCTGTATTGCTCTTGCTAACGCTGCGCGTAAAATGAAACCTCCTCTTGGGAGGTCAAACCTCTCTTGGAGCGTCTGGTAGGGAAGCATGACCCCGTCTTCGTACAGGTCCCCTAACATTTGAAGTCCCGCCTCCTCCCAAATCTGCAAAGGCGACCAGTCGCCGCCATGCGGCAGTGCTGTTACCATTCCCAGTGGTATTTCGGGTGCATATGGGTGCAGTACTCCCGCTCTGCGTTGGGAACGGTTCCAACAGAGCCTAAGCGTGTTCTCCTCCTTTAAAAGACCCATAAGGTCTAACTTCTGCTGCAACGCTATAAACGATAGGACATTGCGAGGTATCCCTCTGCCCCTCAGATGGTCCGGACCTCTGAATTCTCTGGCTACTTCTTGTGTGAAGAGCTGCAGTTGGGCTGCTAAGTAGTATAACTCCAAGTCCGGGACCGCCAATCCACCCTCAGCTTTGGACCGTATAAGCATTGCTTGTGCAACCCTGCGCCTACCCACCCCCCAGAGGAAAGACACTATTAAAGATTTCAGCAGTTTGAAAGTGGAGCTCGGTATCCATACAGGCAGCGTCCGGAAGTAATACAGGAGACAAGGGAGCGCAACTATTTTTAGGAGGGCCACACGGCCTGTCACTGACAGCGGTAGTGCTGCCCAAAAGGCCATACAGCTCTTCAGCGCTCTCACGCCACGGTCTATATTCCCCCCCAGCAGGTCCTAAACCTTGTGGTATATATGTACTCCCAGGTATTTAGGAAGGTGGGCTCCCATCTCACCGCTCGGACCACACCAGGCCTGGTCTCCCCCTGCCTCGCCGGGAATAGACATGTCTTTGACCTGTTCACTCTCAGGCCTGAAACTTCCCTGAATTCCAAGGGCAAGCCCTCAGCCTGCAACAGTGCCCTGTCAGCATCTTCAAGGAATAGCAACAAATTGTCCGCATATAGCAAGATATACTGTTGTCTCCCTCTGCTCTTCAATCCCCCATAGTGGCGTCCCATCCTAATCATAATCGGGAGGGGTTCCAACGCCAAGGCAAACAATAATGGGGACAACGAACACCCTTGTCTCGTTCCTCGTTCTACTAGATATTGCGGTGACACCAACGTGCCTACTCTCACTCTGGCCACCGCCGACGTGTACAAGACTCTCGTCCATTGCAGGTAGTCTCCTCCCAAGCCAAAGCGTCCCATCACATTGTATAAATATCCCCACTCTAGGCTATCAAAGGCTTTCTCGATATCTATCGACAGTATCATCGGTTTAGTCGCCTCTGGGTGATCAGTTTTCTGATGTTCAAGGTCGTATTCCGCGTCGGTATGAAACCGGCCTGATCTTCGTGGACTAGCGTAGTCATATACTGTAGTAACCGGGCCGCCAATATGCTGCTTAGTATTTTGAAATCAGTTGTCAACATTGACAGTGGCCTATAGGAGGCCGTGTCTTTACCTTCCCTCCCTGGTTTTAGCAGCGGGATCACCAGCGCCTCTCGCATAGATTGGGGTAACTGACCAAACTCCTTCTCTTCCCTATAGACCTCCTGGAGTCTCTGCGCTAACAAGTCAACATACTTCCCATAAAATTCAATGGGTAGCCTGTCCAGCCCCGGGGTTTTATTGCGGGCCATACGTTTAATGGCACTTCGAATTTCTCTCACCTCTATGTCTTTACCTAGTTCTTTTGCTTGGTCCGTATCTAGCCTTGGCAGGCGCAGGTCGCCCAGGAAGGTATCAATAGCCGGGTCATCAGCCCTTACCTTACTTTTATAGAGTGCACCATAGTAACTTGTAAAACATTGCAGAATCTCCCGTTGGGTGTGAACCACCTCCTCTCCCTCCGTTTCCCAGGCCAGGATGAGGGAGCCTTTTTTGGCAGGGTTGGCCAACCAGGCCAGCAAGGTCCCCGCTTTATCTCCCTCTGCATGCGTTCTCACCGTGTAGGCCTTATGGTCAAAACAACGTAAGCGCTCCACTGCTGCTGCCACTGCCTCCCTCGCTGCGCTAAGCTTTTCCTGCATTTCGGGGTGGCCAGGCCTTGAGCATTCTATCTCGCGTAGTGCATTGTCAGCTTTGTCTAGGTCTCCTATGAGTACCTTCCGCACTCCCACATGCTTCCCTATGCAGAGCCCCCTGACAAGCACCTTGAAGGCATCCCATTCCGTTGCTCTCGTTGCCGTCGAACCTGCATTTTCTCCAAAATAGTGAACGATACCCTCCTCCAACGCAGCGTGGAAGAGCGGGTCATCCAACGTTTCAGGGCGTAGTCTCCAAGTGGGGACCCACGAGGTCTCCGTCATCCACTACATGGTGACCAACAATGGGTTGTGGTCAGATATCGTTCTGGTTAGATATTCAGTACGCACAATAGCAGGCATTACTGTGGGGGAGCACAACACCGCGTCCAGTCTGACATGAAGTTCATGCATACCGGAGAAGTAGGAGTAGTCTCGGTCACCTGGGTGTTGTGCCCGCCAGGCGTCCACTAACCCCCATCTCGTTTGCCAATCCAGCCTACCTTTAGTCAGGCGATGGATTGGGGAATCAGCCATGGGGGGATGCGATCTATCCAAAAAGACATCCGTAGCTGAATTGAAGTCTCCCCCCATCAGCAAAGGGCTCGCTAGGTATTGGGCCAGAGATCCAGACAGCCGCGTCAGGAAGCTCAACTGATCAACGTTAGGAGCATATACACAGCAGATGGCAACGTCCCTACCTCTCAGCCTCCCGGTGATGGCCACAAATCTGCCCTCAGGATCTACCGTCTGCCCAGTCAGCTGGAAAGGGACCCCCGCTCTAATCCAAATCAGTGCCCCCCTAGCATATGCATATTATGTGGTGTTGTAAACCTGGCCCCACGCCACCTACGCTGCAGTGCAATCCCCTCAGCCTTCTACGCTGCAGTGCAATCCCCTCAGCCTTCGTTAAGTGTGTCTACTCAAGTAGCGCAATGCGCAATGTGTACTCCCCTGCGAACCAGATATGCGTGTATCTTTTGCCGCCTTGCCATGGTATGAAGACCCCTCACATTCCAGGTTATGCATCTCAAGTCAGCTGTATCACCCATTCTCCCATAGTCTCCTGTGCAATCGAAATCCTACTCCCGACACTGCATCAGTGAATATATACCCCAAACTCCCCTTTAAACATCCCAATCCCCTCCGCCCCCCAAGAACAGGACCTAGCAACTCCCATCTAGTTCCCATCCAAACCATGATAGCTAACAAACAACTGCTAAGCCCAGCAGCAGACACTGCGGGCATGCCTTAAGGGCAATGAGGGGGGCCGGAAACCAACAGGTAGCGGCTCTACTCCTCCAGATCTCGCCTTTCGACTGAGCCCTCTAGAAATAGACACATAAGACATCTCCCTCCCCCCGACCCAAACAGAGCCAAAGTACTGTCAACATTGCGCATCGGGGAGTGTGTTTCAGTTCCAAGTTCGCAAACGAGCTACCTCCTCAGGACCATCCGCCCGTTAACTAATCAGTCCCTCAGCGGTCTCCCCCCTCCTCGCCCTACCCACCCCCTCCCCAAACCTGCACCAACGAGTCCAGCAAGTCCGTGTCGGCTCGCCATGATCAGCCCCTCAGGTGCCTCAACCCTCGTCCAGTATTTCGTTCGCTGTTGCCGGCGTGACCTCTGGCAGCCACGAGCCGTCCGTCTCCGACTGTTCCGCGTCCGACCCATCTTTATCATTATCTGAGTCGGTTCTTTCCGGGGACCGCCGCCCCTGTGAGTTCAACAGCGCCATCACCGCTTCCAGTGCATCCCGGCGCTCTGCCTCTGCTTTCCGCGGTAGCGGTCTCTTCAGGCTCCGCTGCCGGCGTCGTGGTCTTCTAAGCTGTCAGTGATGGGGGAGTTCCGTAGGATTCCATGCTCTTCATTCTGTTCCATACTTCCCCGCGCGGTAAAGTTCCAGCCAGGCGCAAGCTTCTCCCGGAGTGTCAAAGAAATTCGTCGAGCCATCCACTATGACTCGCAGTCGGGCCGGAAATAACAGCGTGTATTGGAGGCCTTCTTCCCTCATTTCTCTTTTGACAGCCAGGAAGAAGGTCCGGCGCCGCTGAGTTTCATAGGTATAGTCAGGGAAAAGATTTACTTTACTGTTTCCCACTTGATAGGGACCATCCGCTCGCGCCCTCTGTAGCAGGAGGTCTCTGCCGCGCCACCACCGGCCGGGGGGGACGCCCTTGTTGAGGCAGCCTGGCAGGCACTCTGTGAGCTCTTTCTAGTGTATAAAAGTACGACAGACCCTCCGGAGCCACCACCGACTTCAGCCACGTCTCCAGATATTGAACCATATCGCTCCCCTCCGTTTTCTCCGGCAATCCCACTATGCGGACATGGTAGCCTCGTCCAGTCGTCCAGTGGGCTCTCCTGCGTGCAGTTCCCCATGGGTCAACAGCCGCGTTCCGCTACTGCACCCTCTCCGCCTCCCGGGTCTAGGGAGACAAGCAGTGAGGCCAAGAAAGGGGGGAGCCACAAAAGCCAGCCGGCAACCGCCCAGGAGGGGATCCCCGGCGTATGTGCATCTTCCGACTATTTCCTAGCCCGTGGAAAGGACAGCGTCCAGCCGCCAGCCTTCAGACCCTCAGGACGGAGCGGGGGGGGGGGTCAGAGTCCCATGTCGTCCTTCTCAACCTGCTGATGATCACCAGACCGAAGGCACCAGGGATCGGTCCTCCGCTCACAGCTGTTTTGTTCCGCAGGGTTCCGCCCCACGGCTCTACCCTTCACACTTCTCCATTCTCTTGCAGGCGGCGATGCGCACCGGACGCTGTATGGGCCCTCTATCTGCCGCTGCAGTCTCCCCCTGCCGGTCTTCCACCAGCTGGACACAGGGCTGCCCGGAAACGGCACCGCCACAGCTGCCGCACAGTGGCCCCACCTCAGCTCGCAGCTGGTCTCCACTTTCCCCGCAGCATCTGCCGGCCAGAAGGGCGGGGGCGCCACTCGCTCCCCGCACCACAGGTCCCGCTGGGCCGCCAATCCGCCTTGGTCGCGGCAGCCTCTGACTCGCGGGCCCCTGCTCACCAGTCCTGCAGAGCGGGGCGCCCGTCCCGAAGCCCTCTGCGATCTTCCGGGCTCCTCCGTCGCCGGCTGGCCGCTATCTTGGGTCTCTCGCCTTGTCCCAACCGGCCTAGCTCCCGCCAATCTCACGCCCCAGCCCGACGTGGAAGGGGCACAGTCCCTTTATTTACCCCTTGTGAGGGTCGAGGGGTCCGGTGGTCCGTTGTGGCAGGATAAATGCGGGCTCAGTCGCGGAGCTCGCAGATCAAGCGACCTGCATCCGCGGCTCCAAGCCACCCCCCTGATTCCTTACCTCCATCGAGGTATGATGCAACAGTGGTTGGCCATATGAGGTGCATAACTGACTCCAAACCTGGGCTGGCCTACATTCAAGCCTATTTTAAGACTGCTTTCACACTATTAGGAAGCGTGTTTTGTGAATTGCAATGGTTTTACTTTGTGTGGAGGTGTGTTTTGATTTAGCATGTTCCTCATTAAACCACTCTTTAATTTTCCCTTGACACAATCCATTTTGTAGTAATTATTCCCCATTTTCCCACCACTGTCTCCGGTCTCTTCCACATTTACTACAAAAATGCATGCTTACATGTGCTGAGATCTCCACTGCCATGGTGGAGATCTCCTTGCAGAAATAACAAGAGAGGTGGAGATATTCACCTGTAGGTTTGTGAATTCCATTTTGTAATAAGTAAATCGTTTCTCTGGAGTGCTATATGATGTACTCCAAAATAAATTTTGTTGAACGTGCCCAATATACTTACTTTTCATAATATATCCCACTATATATTTTTAACATGATATTATGGTCAGACTTTTTTGCAGTTGACTGTCAGAAACCATACCCTTTATTGTACTTTATCACGATGTGAACAGAAGCTCTGGCACTGTGGTCATGGTAAGAGGCATGTTCTTCTTCGTTGTGGTAAGGGATCTCTTAGGAATAAGATGGGAATGATGGGGTCCTTGATGAGATTCAAAATGTATTATTTCCTGGTCTATGTATCCCACAAGTGATGTATTTTGCCTGTAGTACCTTTTTCTGTGTTCTCTACTTCTGAGTATCAATGACAGGAGCAGCTGAGCGTGAATGAGATTTTGGTTTTCCTGCTGGAGTCTGCATCACTGTGGTCCAAGTATGGGTCTTTATCCAAGCATTGAAAGTGGAGTGAGGTGTTGTGTTGATGTCAGTCACTTTCCTATTGTGGGGCTTTAGTTGGGTATAACCCTATGTGTATATCATACTATGATTGTCAATCAATCAATCAGGAAATTTGTAGAGCGCGCTACACACCCGCTAGGGTCTCAAGGTGCTGGGGGGGGGGGAGAAGCAGCTAGTGGTCGAAGAGCCAGGTCTTGAGCAGTCTTCTGAATGCCGGGAGGTCAGCAGTCTGGCGTAGGTGGAGGGGGAGGGCGTTCCAGGTCTTGGCGGCGCGGTGGGAGAAGGATCTGCCTCCGGAGGTGGTTCTGTGGATGCGTGGGACGGTGGCCAGGGACAGGTCGGCGGAGCGGAGATTCTTGTTGGGTACGTAGAAGGATAGTCTGCTGTTGAGGAAGGCGGGACCGTTCTTGTGTAGTGCTTTGTGTGAGTGGATCATGAGTTTGAAGGAGTCATTGCGTTATCTTTTTTATTTAGAATACTGGTGACTATTTGAGCTGTTCTCTTCCTAGCTGAAAATGGTAAAGCTTTTGTTTTATGCCTTTGCTTTGATTTGATCCGTTTATTCGTGTGGTTTTAGTTTATGGGGCTTTAGTTGGGTATGACCCTATGTGTATATCATACTATGATTGTCATTGCGTTATGTTTTTATTTTGAATACTGGTGACTATTTCAGCTGTTCTCTTCCTAGCTGGTAATGGCAAAGTTTTTGTGTTATGCTATTGCTTTGATTTGATCCGTTTATGTGTGTTGTTTCAGTTTACCTTTCTTCTGAGTTGTTTTGTAGGAATTTTCGCTAAGTAGCTCTAAATGTGATGTAAGTATCATTGTAGGGGTTTATGTCAATGTATTGTTGAATGCTTTTCTCTCACTTGAAATGAAGATTGTTTTGAGGTACAAATGTATAAGAAGCATTCGTTTTGCTGAAGAAGTGGTAAGCCTTTTGTTTGCTTTCTGTTGCGAACAGAGATTTTAATGTATGTGCTTTAGACTTTGTTAATCTTCTGCCTGTCCTTCTAGTCCGTTTGTGCGCATTAATGTCGTTCCTTTCCACATTCGTTGAGACAGGACAGCTCAACACATGTTCATGATCAGGCGGCATTGGAACTGGTAAGGTCATCCTCGGTGTTGCCACTGATTTCACCTGTTTAACGTGGTTGCCGTCTTCAATTCTATAGCTTCTGTTGCTGAATCTGGCTTTGGAAATTGCATACCCAAAGACATAGACAGTTTACACAATGCAATACTTGATCCAAAGACAAAATTCACCCTGGCAATGTCCCATTACTCAAAGGAATGATTTTATGCATCTATTAGCGTTTGCCAAACCACAAGTCATTTATGGTTTTCGAAAGAGCTGACTATTAAAGTTCTAAAACATGAGGAGTAATTTGAGTGTAACTAAATGGAAAAATCCTCATCCGTTTCAAAGCTTTTGCACTTTTGAAAAACCTACCTTTTCCTTTCCTTATTGTTCATTGATATAAAAAAATACGTAAACTCTGTTGCCCTCTTCATTATATTAGTATTATTTTAAATACTGGAAACAAATTAATTGAGCAGTCTCCTCGCTGCTATGCTTTCCCTAGAATGAGTCCCTGGTTTTGATTCCTACTAGTTTGAGCGTGGTTGGGGGATCCCTTTGAGCGGGTCGAGACGTGCTTCATTGGGGGATTACTCTGTGCTCGACGGCTTTAGTAGGGGTGTGTGCAGTCAGGTGTGAAGTGTCCCGACACTGCGATGGAGGGTCTCTCATGTGATGAGGCAAACGGCATGCTTGGCAACGCTCTGTTGAAGGAAGTCGCCTACATCCGGCGCTGCATTCTTATTCACAAAAGACCTTCGGAAGAACTCAGAAAAATAGAGCCATCACTCCCTAGAGCTGCAAGATTCTGGTAAAGAAAGTAGAGACAACTTCAAGTAATAATTGATAAAGCAGTCGCACAGGCGGTGCAGACCAGATTGATCAGCAATCGTATGAAGCTTTACCCAGTTGGAAATATATTCAAATGACTGTTAGAAATGGGAGTCTCTAGTTGGCAAGGGCTCGCACCTTTGCCCAAATCGGGACCTTTCTTCCTAGTTCCTAGTTACACTCTGAAAATAACCCCTGCTCACCTCCTTGGTAGCTTAGCACGAGCAGTCAGGCTTATTTTAGAAGAGGCAGTGTGTAAAGCATTTGCACATAACCAACGGTAATACAGTGTAAGCACTACAAAAGGACACCACACCCGTTTTGAAAAATAGCCAATATTTTTATATACAAGACTAAAAACGATATGAATCCACAATACAGTACTTAAAAATCTACAGTTATCAAAATATGCTTTAAAAACAGTTCCCTGATGTCGATAGCTCCGTCTGAGGCTATCACGGCGTCATGAGTAAACAAATCAAAACAGTTCAGGCTGGTCGCAGCGTCGCGGACTAGCTACGGTGTCGGGAAGACCCGCAAACAGTACCTGTTAGAGATGCAGGGCGCCGAGGCCCTTCAAGTCACTCGTATTGCAGGTCGAGCTCCTCTCTGTTGGGATCAGCAGTGCTGGCATCGGCAGGTGTCGGGTGCAGCTGTGCGAAGTGCAGCAGTGTGGCGTGCAGTGCCCTCAGGTCGCAGTGCAAGCAGCGGCTCGGTGGCGGCATAAGATGGCATCGACGGTGAGACCAGGGTCTCGGTGCGAGATGAAGGTGGTGCTGTCACGGTGTTGGCAGGTCACGGTGCAAGCAGCGGCATCGTCGTTGCTGAAGCACTGTTGTTGGCTGACGAACGGGAGTCGATGTTGCCGGCGTCAGTAGGCCAAGGCTGCGGTGCGGGATGAGGGCGGTGCGTTGTGAATCTTTACGAGCGGTGCCCTCGAAGCAGGGTGCAAGCAGCGGCGATTTCGGCGTGGAGCAGCGTAGTTGGGGAGGCCAAGGTTTCGCCGTGAAGCGAGGCGGTGCAAAGTGCGGTGCAGAGAGGTCATGGTGCGAGCAGCGGCTCGGTGGCGGCATCAGCAGGCGTTGTCGGTAAGAACAGGATCACGGTGCGGCAGTGTCGTCAGGACAGAGTCAGCAGTGGCATTGTAGATGTCGTCAAGTTACTTTTCCTCTGTTGCAGCACAAAACACACAGTCCCCAGTGCTGCGGGCCAATGAGCTTGAAGCCTTTGCGGTTCCTGACACTTTGTGAACAGGGGGCAAGCTCCACCTCAAGCCCTTGGAGAAACTCACAAATTAGGTTGCAGAAAGTCCAGTCCAGGCCTTTCACTGCCCAAGACAGAAGCAGCCACTGCAGGTCAGTCCAGCAAATCACTCAGCAAAGCGGTTGTTCCTCCTCACAGCTTCTCTGGCTCTTCTTCTTGGCAGTCTTCTTGATCCAGATGAGTACTAAAGTTAAGGGGTCTGGGCCCCAGTATTTGTATCTAAAAATCCTTTGATCCTCTAGGCAGAGGAGGTCTGTGACCAGCCAGAACCAGTTCTGCCTTCTCTGGTGTGATTTCCCGGCAGTGGGTGGAGACGGCATTGTCAGACAGAGACCAGGCCCTTTGAGGTGCAAGGAAATCTCCTCCCTCTTCCCCCATCGTAGCCCAGGTATATTCAGCACTTTCCTGACCTACCTAGACTAAACTCAGACAGGCAATCCACATACCAGCAGAGGCAGACATGATGACTGAACAAGAAAATACCTACTTCCTAAAAGTGGTATTTTCAAACACCGAACGTAAAAATCACCTTTACTAAAAGATGCATTGTTAGATTCTGAGTTCAGGCATACTAAATTTTATTTTCCCACCTAGTTCCCAAGGCCAGTTATGTTTATAAGATGTATTAAACAAACTTCCCATTCTGTCCTATGGGGAACATGTATCCTTGCAATATTGAAAAACGAAATGGGCTGAATTCACTGTCAGGACATGCCACACACACCAGGGCATGTACTACCTTTCACATACACTGCAGCCTGCCCACAGGGGTACTTTGGGCCTACCTTAGGGGTGCCTAGCTTGTAAGAAAAGGGAACGTTAGGGACTGGCCAGTGTGTTCACATGACAGTGACAAACTGTGCGCAGACTCTGCAATGGCAGGTCTGAGGTACCTTTTCCGGGCTACTCATGTGGGTGGCACAATCCGTGCTGCAGGCCCATGCGTAGCATTTGATTCCTGGCCCTGGCACACTCAGTACACTTTACTAGGGGCAGACAAGAAAACCAAACACCCAATCATTGAAACACAATCCATAACATACTTTACCACAGGAGCACTTGCACTTTACCACTGATCAGCAGTGTGACAAATGAGCAGAAACACTACACCAGCAAAAACAGGGTCAAAACTGGGAGGGCAGAAAGCAAAAACTCAGGGGAAATACACCAAAAGATGCCAAGTCTAACAATGACCTAAATGGGGGAGATTTTTAAAGCAAATGCAAATTAATTACGGTTTTTAAAGCCCTGCTCCTTCCCAAGAAGGAGCTTTGCCTGGTCAGTACTAGCCTATTGATTTGACTGTTTTGCCTTTGGATCAATATATTAAAAACGTGCCCAACAATAGATAAATTAAATGTTCCCCACACTTTGATTAATTAAATGTTCTCCACTTTGTGGAGAAGCGTGGCTCAATGGTTAGAGCGGCAGACCCTGATGCAGAGGTCCTGCCCGCCGGGTTCAATTCCCGCCTCGGCGGCTCTTGGACTCAATTTACCTGGACCTGATAATTCTCGCCTCGGTGCCTAGTTTGATCGTGGGTCCCACTCTTTGACTCTGGGCAATAGCTTGCTTAATCCCCACAATGGCCCCAGCAGCGCTTGGATGCCTGGCTTCACCTTGGGGGTGCCCAGGAGCAGACATTTCACAGTAAAGCCAGGATGGGTTCCACAGCGGTATGAATACAACGCTACGAGACCTCTGGGTAGAAGTGCGCTATATAAATACAAACACATTTACATTTGATTAATCAGTATCTGCTAGAATTTTTAGAACGAATTCCCATCTGAGTCTAAAGCTGACTCTCTGCTCACTAATATGATACATCCGTCCTTAGTGGCGCCTGATGGGTCTCAGCCTCCCGATCAAAAATAAGATAATAGAAGGTGCTGTAAAGAGAGCTTATGCAGTAATTAATTTCAATCTATTTTAATTTATGTGGCATATGCCACACAATCTCTTCTCAAAGACGTTCAAGCCATATTATATATATATGTATATATAATATGGTTTTTTCAGTGAATATATATATATATATATATACACTGAAAAAACCATAGCTTTCACACCTGTTATAGTTAGGAATTAGAATTTAAAAAACCTATTAAATTCACTGAAAAAAACATAGGTTTGACACCAGTTATAGTTAGCTGGAAATTTTACTGACATAAAACCATTGAAATTCCCACGTTATAGTTAGTTGGACTCACTATAACTTGCGCGCCTGCAATGCACTGCTGATGACGTCACATATTACATCACTCATGACATGGTCAGTGACATCACTCATGACATCACTGATGACACCATCCTTGTGACAGAGTGACAGACCTCATTTCAGTGTAATGTAACCCTTGAAACACATATTCAAAAATGGAAACTAAAATTTTCAAAAAAATGGAGATACCCATACCAGTTACAACAACCAATTCAGTAATTCCACCCTCTATATACACATCCACTCATTCACCAACAGTTCTATATAGTCACTCATACATATACTCACTCATCATATGTAGTGATACACCTATACATCCTGTTACACACCGACAGTCCTCCAAAAGTTACTCACAGACATACTCACACATGCAAATAAACTATTGAACATCCATTTATTTGCATATACAGCTATACACACACTACCACCTTACTTCTAAGGAAACTTACACATACTTACTCTCTTAAACAACCACTTATAGAAACACATACTTATTTAAACAGGAACTCTTACAATCTCTCACGCTCACATATACTCACTTATATACATCAGTACTCACATATACTAGATTAAAACACATGTAGTTACTGATAAAGACACTAGTGAGACAGTCATTCACTCACTAACACACACATATACACACTCATCCACCCATACAGTCCTGCACATATGCTGTCTTCAAAACACATACAAACAGTGAGTCAGTCATTGATGCATTCCTCATAATTGTACAATCCATGCGTAAAGTCCTTTTGATGCATGAGTTGCAATTACGGGTGTGAAGATATTTAACGCACCCGATAATAATTGGATGCAGTAAATATCTAAACTTTCTATAATTTTTAATCTGCAGAAATTTAACAGGTGAAAACATACTGTATTTAATGCAGCAACAGATTTAGGTGTGTTAAAAACACTAAAATCCTTATGTTATTCTGCAGAAACACATAATAGGTGCTATTTAGAGCATCCGACAAATAGCAAACCGAGTGGTATTGTTATTTATCAGGAGTAATAAATAACACCGTAGCTTATAATCAGAGCCATTCTGAATTGATACATTTCGAGTTTTAGATCTCCGAATGTATTATATTTTGTTAGAATTACCTGCCTCTTCTTTGAGACGACAATTGGCAGCTACTAAAGCCTTTGGAACATCAAGGGCAATCAGAGTCACATTCAACTCAACTGTTGAAGAGTACGGCAAACCTTAAGCCTGTAGTTATTCCATCTGGCAGTAACTTCTGTCTGCTCTTCATAAGGCTGCATTCGAATCATTACAATCAGTTACATTGTCATTTCCTTCTTTCATTGTATCATTCTGGTGGTGATTATAGGATCCCCAAAAATTGAGGAATTAGGTGCACTTTTGTAAACCCTGCATTTTTCCTGATCATGCAAGCTTAAAACCAGATCTATCAATTTTCCAAAGGTAATTTTGCAATTTTATTTGGTAGAGCACATAGTTCTGACAACATTTCTTTTAACCCTCAATACCAAGAGGGAATAAGTTTGCATACCCTAGATTTGAAACAACCTTATCAATTTATTTGCACTATTAATGTCTTTTACGGCCCGATAAATTGCGTTCGCAAACACTGACATTTGCAGAATTTCAGCGTTGTGATCGCAATTTGGCTGTGAGCAATGTAGGTAGGCAAATACCCACACACAAAATAAAGAATCACAAAAATTGTGATTCCTTATTTTGTGCAAGCATTTAGAGAATCGCAATTTGCGATTCCCTAAATGCTATGCTGGTAGGCATCGCAAATTGCTGTTTTGCCTTAAGGAATCGCAACATACTACCAACTTCACGTTGGTGGTTTTTTGCGATTTCATTTCAAAAAGCACTTTTTGGCTTTTTACACAGTGCCATGTGGCACACATGCATGCCCTTAGGGCATGTATGTGTGCTACATGTGCACACATGCACATTTCAGGGGTGCAACAGGGTGTCCTTTTGCAAACCTTACACCCTTGAAATTGCACCCGCAATTTGCAAGTGCCTCTTGGTTATTCGCAAATTGCCCATTGGAATGAATAGGATGGTGTTCCTTGATTGCGAATCTCAATTTGCTATTCGCAATTAAGAAATATTAAGGAATCGCAAATATTTTTGCGATTCCTACCTACATTAAATTTTGTGAGTTCTTAATAGCGATTCGGTACTAATCGCTATTAATGACTCTCTAAATTGAATTCACCAACATCTGGTCCATAGTTTCTTGAGCTAAACAGCAGTTGGCACATGAAGCAGAGGTTTAAGGAAGTACATTTCATAAGCCTTTTTAGTCTCCAAGTGCACATCACTATTCAAGGTACAAGGAATATAAATCAGAGGATTGGCTTTATCCTGGGTGGAAGGCAGCAGGTTTTTATTGAAAGAGATGTGCTTGTCGGCCACATAGCTTCTTCCATAAACATTTTCTGTTACCATTTACAGGCAGGTAATATTTACTCCCAGTTTAATCTTCCTCATGTCAGTCCTGTGTTCCCCCTTCCACCTGTGTTTTTATTATAGCTGGTAAATATTAACCAGGAAATGGAAAGGAAGGTAATTTAAGTTAGAAGGGCATAGGCGGAGTTAAGAACTGTTAAGAAAACGTTCGATCTGTTTGTTGGTGATAGCAGGTAATCTGCCTTTTCGGTGATGACTCCAGATTTTTTCGCCTTTTTCTGGGCTCTATTTTTCCAGGAGATAGAATACTGTGCACTGTTGCCCCTGGTAAATAAGAGTAAAGTGTCTATGGCCCACCCTTTAAACATGTTGATATCGGTTTAAACTTGATTGGGGCATTTAAGGTTCCTATAAGGACACAATATATGGTGCAGAAATACACCTGTGGTGAGGAAAGTTAAGTGCCACTTGTGGGGTTCAGCACCTAGTGTGCCATGCAGTACGTTGGCAGTGAAAACATGACTGAAGGCATAACATATGTATCCTGGCAGCACAGCAGCAGCTTGGAAACTGCTGCATAGACGGGTCAAAATTACTCTTTTGGTAAGAAGGACAACCTGAATTTAAATATTAAAATAGTCACCTGAAGCACAGCTTGCTGAACACAAGGTAGGGTGCATACTATTAAAGAGTGGAGCATGTGTGGCATTAGTAATGGCATGCTCCCCAGTGACTAGGCCCAAAACAACATTGTCACTGGTCAAGCTGTAATTGGCACATAGGAAGCCTCAAAGTATAGATTTTACACTTTATAACTTCTAACCTGTACCTGTTACAGCTTCGATTAAAGGACGTATTTTTATATTTAATAAATTCCAATCTAATGGTGAAGTTGGAGTTTTATTAAATATATTGTGAATGGTTACCTTTACCATATCTGAACCTGCTGAGGGCCAATTTCCAATAGCTTTCCAGCAACTGCAAAGCCTGTACTTGGCCTGACAAACGTTTGAAAAATAAGTGAAAACATTTCTCAGACCGGAGACAATGGGCTTGGAGTGGAAAGGTGTGCTCTTTGCCTGGCAGTAAGACAAGTTGTGGTGGACCAAGGACATTAATTAACTTCAAATAGGCTGTTGTGTGACATGTAAATGTTAGGTGACATCTGGAAGTCACAGCCTTTTCCCCATAATAGAGCTGACATCAAGCCCTGTGGGAGGGAAGCTAACCCAGAACTTGCTTTGAGTGAAACAGAGAAGGGTAGAATTCATTACCCTGGCCACTTCTTTGGGTTTCTCCATTTTGAAAATCCTGCACTTTGAGAGTTAGGTGCACTCTAGGCAGTAGGCCAAAGAGGAAATACTGAAAATGTGGGTAGAGTTGCCCTTGAGAACATTTACACCATATTTTAGGGAGTGCCCAAAATCAACCCTACAGCTAGTGCCATCCATAAATATAGCACCCCAAAGTGCAGTCTTTACAACATTTCCTGGTCCTGCGTAAGATTGGAGGAGGGCTGGGCCTGTTGCTGTGACCTGAGAGGAGCACTGCATGACTGGACCAGCACTTCCTTGTAATTGGAACAAATAAGTGGACTCCAAGGGTCAGTTTACTGACTTCTTGTGTAGCTACAGGGACACAAAAGCTGCAAGAGCTCCTTACACTGATGTTGCAGGCAATCAGTGGCAACTGGTTCTGGACTGGACTTGCTGTTAGCCTCTGCCTGACACCACGGAGTCTCTACCTTGCCAAGGGGTCCTTACAAGTATATTGATGTGGTTGTTTTAAGAAAGGTTTGGAACTTTTGAGCTTTAGAGCTTCAGCTGAATCCACCAGAGAAGGTATTTAACTGGAAGTTCAACAGCATCAAATTGAATTTCAGATTTGATGCTGTTTGTTCCGCTTGAAGGTCCCATCAACTCGGAAAAAACAACTAAATCCAATTCTGAGTTGTGACTTAGTAAGCTTTCAGAGAGAAGTTTCCATAGCTCCAGCAGGACCAACTTGCTTCAGGTATCTGGCCTTCAGTTTCACAGAAGATGTTACAGTTTCAGCTGCAGCCGGCCACTCCTCGTTTCATTTGTAACATTTAAAATGTGAGATCAATATGCAGCAGTTCGAGTAAATTTGCTGCCGCACAATTCAACAAAGGGAAACTTCTCCATTGGCTGCAAAGCCCGGACTGCTCTATAAGAGGTAGTCCCAGAGCTTCCATGAACCAAATAATCCTTACGTTTTTGAAAATTAGGGGGCAACATCTTTGTCTTGTTAATATGTACGAATGGTCACTCCATATAAGGTGTTTAACCTTATCAACTCAACCATTGACATCAAGGCACTACTATTTATAAGTTCGTTATGATAGTTTCAGGTTTGAGAGCTTGTAATGTTTACTGCCAAATACTTCGCCTAGACAGTAGTGAATTTTTCACTTATTGGGAACAAAGTGCTTTTTGCTTAATTTCACAATAAATAAACTTTGTGTCTCAGTCAGTCAGTCAGTGTGTCTATCATTGGTGGTACAATATTTACTCAATAGAGTCAACTGATGTTGCAGCCACACTTTGATTCTTATCAAAGCTACTGGGATTTGTAGAGCGCGGCTAATCACCCTTCAGGGTATCCAGGTGCTAGGTTCTTGCTGCTGAGGGTGGTATCAGTTGAAAAGCCAAATCTTGAGTCCCTTTCTGAATTCCAGAAGGATGTGAGAAAGTAGGAGGTGAAGTGGAAGGTCATTTCAGGACTTGGCCTCGAGGTAGGAGAAGGAGCGTCCTCCACTGTAGCTTAGACGAATGTGGGCTAGGGTGTGGGAGGAGGATCATAGGTGTCAGGAGGGACATTGGAAGTGCAGTCAGTGGTTGATTCATGCTGATTTGATGAAGTCTCTTGATTGGGTGTGCTGGGATACAGCGTTGAGAGGTCAAGGATGATCAGGGCCGCTGTTTCTACCCAATCAAAGATGGTTCTGATGTCATCAGTGGCAGCGATCCAGGCAGTTTTGGTCCTTTTGTTGATATGGAAGCTGAATTGGGAGATGTCCAGCAAACTGTTGTTCTCCAGGTGTGAGTTGTCAGTTGATGACCTTCTCAAGGACTTTGGCGGTAAAGGGGAGCAGAGGGATGGGACAGAAGTTCTTGAGTTCATTGTGGTCGGTGTGGGGTTTGTCGGTTTGACATCTGTTTGTTTACATTCTCTGTAGAAGGTGTCCTTGGTGATGGATGTGTTGAAGATGAAAGTGAGTTTGTTGCTGATTTTCTCACCTCTAAGGTTGAAGAAGTGATGGGTGCTCCAGAGCCAACAGAGTTCATGATGGCCATGGTAGTGTGTGGGGACCAGTTCCCATGTGGTGAGAAGGTTGGAGTTGGCATCAGTGGGAGAGACAAGGCTGTGGGGATCAGTCGGCTGGGGTTTGAAGTTTTGGTAGATGGTGGATATCTTGTCACAGGAGAAGTCTGCCAGGGTATTACAGAGTTCATTGGATGGGGTGATGGTGTTCTCAGTAACTGACAGGCTGAATATCTCTCTGGTGATGTTGAAGAGTTCTTTGCTGTGATTGGAGCTGGCTTTGATGCGGTTGGCCAGAGTGCTTCTCTTTGTGTCTTTCAGGCTTTGGTGGTAATCTTTAAGGGCTGTCTTGAGTGTTGCGTGGTCTGTTTGGTTCTTGATGGTATGCTATCTTCTTTATAGATGCTTGAAGTTGTGTTTCCTTGATCTGAGTTCCAGAGTATACCAGTTGGTCTGTTTGGTGAATCTCCTGGGCTTGAAGAGCTTGCTTGGGGTGACTCTGTCAACACAATTGGAGATCTCAATGGAGAAATTGTTGACAACCTGTTTGAGATTGGTAGGGGGTTCAGGGTGGATGGTGGCGAAGGCATCAGTCCACTGGCTCACTGTTACTTTGTTCCAGGTGTGGTGGAAAGAGCTGAGAGGCTTGGTGGTGATGCCAGTGGATCCTGTGATGGTGAAGTGGATGATGGTGTGGTAAGTCCAGGTGAGCTCGGTGACATGGCTGTACTTGATCCTGTTGTTGACTGTAAAGATGGGGTCAAGCATGTGTCCTGCGCTGTGTTTGGAGTTGATGATCATTTGGGCAAGGGTGATGTTGCTCAGGCTTTCCAGCAGGTTGGCGGTGTTTGTGTCGTCAAGGTCTGTGATGTAGAAATTGAGGTCTCTGAGGAAGATGTAGTGTTTGGAGTTAATAGTGAATGGGGCGATAAAGTCAGAGATGGCATTGCAGACAGCGGATCATGGTGCTGGAGGTATGTAGGTGAGGGTGCCTCTGATGATTGTCCGTCGGTTTGGAGATGGAAGTTGAGTTGTTCCATGATCGGTGTGGAATCATCTTCGGTGGTGGTGCAGCAGATGTTTTCTTTGTGGATGATGTCAATGCTGCCTCCGTGTTTGTTAGTGCCGACTCAGTGAACCATCTTGTAGCCATCGGGACTCACAGTGGTGATGTCCAGAGCAGAAGTTGGGTTGAGCCTGATCTAGCTGATATAGATGACGTCAGGGTCAAGGGAGGTGATGGTGTCCCAGATTCAGGTGGAATCTTTGCATAGTGATCAGATTAGGAGGCAGTTGAAGGGGTTCCGGACTGGTTGTAGCTCTTGAGGTGAGTGTGGTATGGATTTCTGTGTCAGAAGTTGCAGGAGAAGCAACAGTGATGGCACGTAAACGGGCGTACCATTGATCGAGGCAAAGTGATGCAGGTATAGTTGTTGCAGTGTTTTGGGCCATGGGTTCGGAGCTCGGTGGCTGAATATCTGTGGGTGCTAGGGGGGCAGGATTCCTGGTGCTGGGCACTGTCCAGGCATTGACTGTACAAAAAGGTTTGCTTATATCATGCATTGGGCACTGCAGCCTCCTTTAAGTAGGTCCTGGGAGGAGGGAGGGGCGCTTGGTGGTGGGAAGCTAGTGGGGAACGTGGCAAAATGGGCTGGAAAGTGAGTGGCAAGGTGGGCTGACTCACAGTCAACAAACATTACAAAAGCAAGGAAAAGGGGCTAAAAATTGAAACAGAAAACTACAAACAATAGGAATTGGGTGCTAAAAGTCTAAGAATAAATGGCAGAAGAAAGGATGATAACATTACAGTTACAATACAATACAGCTACAATAAAGTTAAATAGCTCAGTTTAGTACAGTAACAAAGGGTGGGAGCTGCAATGCAGAGGCTAAAACAATGTATCAGAGATACGAGCGGCAGCATCAGGAAGACCTGCTGAAGGGCAGTGAGGGAGGAGCTTTCACAGTGACCTACTCAATGGAAATTCCGCTGTGGACTTTATTAAGTTGGTCCTGGGAGGAGGGGGAGGCGCTGGGTGGCGGAAAGTGGGGGCAGAGAAATGGTTAGGAGAGAGAGCGGCGAGGAGCGCTGGCTCGCAGTCAACAAAAATGACAACAGCAAGGAAATGGGGCTGACAAATAGAAACAGAAAACAATAGGAATTGGGCACTAAAAGGCTATACAGTTACAATACAGTTCAGTTACAATATAGTTAAACAATACATTTAAATAGTTCAAGTCAGTGCAGTAACAAAGGGTGGGAGTGGCAATGTGGCAGCACAAGCAGGGTAGCAGAGATACAAGCAACAGTGTCAGGAATACTTGCTGAACGGTAGCGATAGGGGAGCTGGCACAAGTACTTGCTCCTCAATCTATCCTCTATCCTCTATCAAGGATTGCAAGCTGGCCAGCATATAAAAGTGCATTCACTAACATCTCACCAACCCCTAAGAGGTAATGCTATGAGTTTGTCCTGGAAGATCAAGCTTTTATTCTTTGTGCAGTCACAGAAATGATCCACATTGTGCTCTCTCTCACATAATTGAGTGTGGAAACGCCACAAAAGTATTCATGTGTTCATAGAGTGATGTTAAGTGCAACATTGCATCTGCACTGACCTACTTGATATGCCAAATACCTATGGATTGGGACAGAAAAGATTTCCTGAAGGAAATTAGGACCAGATTTAAGTGAGCAGAAGGGAGGAGTCAGTGTCTTCTTCCTTGCCCCCTTTCTTCTCAATACGTCTGCATAAGTGCTGCCCATACCAAGATGAATGGCAGTTAAGTAGGACAGCTACTTTTAAGTGGTTAATTTGGGAAGGTGTGTGTGGCCTGACTCGCAAACTAGAAAAGTCACTGGTCAAAGGCGTTAATCCTGGGAATGTCTATAATCAGTCCAGGAGCCACTACAAGCATCGGACAGAGACGGACTCACCTTTGGACTGGACCGGCAGGCAAATCTTGATGACAAGTTAAAGTCAAGCTGTAACTGACCCATTACTGAGAAGAGGCTCATTCCGGAGTGCGAAAGAGCACTAGACAGTCGATATAGCACTCTACTGATACTTTTGCCTCGATGTTGCTTTAACTATGCCGCATATTGGGAGAGCAACAGCCCAGTTCTGGACCTGAGCACGCAGAACTGTGTACAATATCTCACACTGCGGAGAACTGCGGTTGCTTATCAATGGTGGGAAGACTAGTGGTGGGGCTCAATACGACTGGTAAACTGAATGCTGATGAGCAGTGCCCTCATGATACAGGTACTCTATGTTTGTTTGTAGCAGAGAGGGAATATGGGACCATCCTAATAGGGTGTGACCCAAATTTGCCTACATGACCTGAACAACGGCATGGATTGTCATACACTGGCCATCTCTCTTGGATGGTAATTGTGGGGAAATCCAGGAGCAGTGCCAGGCTTGCCCTGAGGATGGCAAGTGACAATGTGAGACCCACAGCACAGCTTATATGAATAGCGGCAATATATAACAAGCATTGGCAAAGCCAAACGTGTTCGCCTTTGTAACCTACACCATTTGCTAATGCTTTGTGACAATGCGAAACAGCAGCAGTAAAAAGAAAAATGTTTTTTGCCCATGTTGTGCAGCATAGGGGAATAGTGAAACAAACCACATCATGGGAAGATAGGTTTCTATTAATATATTGCTCTCTCACATTTCTTGTTACTTGACCTACATTTCGCCCCTGTTTAGGGAACTGCTGCTACAGATCCTAAAAGTATTGTAAAAGAACACACGCTAACATATCACCCAAGTGATTCTGACTACATAACCTAATCTAAGACGTGCATGCATTCAAATAAACTAAACAAGGAAAGATCTCCATTGTATATAGCAATTGTCAAGGACAGGATTCTCAAGATGTTTGCAGGGGAGTGCTAAGGTTTACTTTCATTAGCAGAGATTTATGAAGATCCTGTTTTTAGCCCTCCGCAAGTTTTCCAATATTCACCACAGAACCGCATTGGTGTTACACATTGATTTTCACACAAATATGGCAAAGCGAAAAAATCGGCACCCTTTACAGAGTTTTGCCATTTTTTACACAGACCTTCACAATGGTTGCAAAACCACCCTATGCAACCTTGCATATCCCTGATATACGTCCTGTATATGTTTCATAGCACAAACTGGACCTGTATGCTTTACTTGAGCACTAAAGAAAGTCACATTCATTTCTTTTTTTTTAGGCACAGAGAGATTTAGTGATTTGCCCAGAATGATAGGATGTTGAGCCGACGTGGAGTCTCAGTTCCAAGTCGACAGCTTTGGCCATAAGATCAGATCCTCTCTCCTTGTGATAAAAGAAAATGACTTACCAGAGAATAATTTTTTTTCTTCTGAAAGTTATGGAAAAATTACATATTTATTTTATTTATTTATTTTAAAGGTTTTATATAACGCTGGCTAGACCCGGAGGTATCAGAGCACTTTACTTAGGCATCAGATCAAAGTTACAGGTTACAACGTTACAAAGGTTACACAGTTATTAGAGCATGGCAACATAGTTACTTGTATGTTCAAGATAAACAGTATGTATAAATACGAAAGGGGAAAAGCAGGCATTGGGAAAGGTTAGGGGAGGGGGAAGGAGCTGGGGAAGTAGTCAGGTAATAAAGGCGGGAAAGAGGAGGGGATGGTGAAGTACACCGCATGGAAAGAGGAGGGGAAGGACAACGGGGAACACAAAACTGGTAGACGAGTCAAAGCAACGTCCAAAGTCCAGTAAGCTGTGATCCCAGGGTAAGTGGTATCACTTCCCTATCTCAGTTGCGGGAGGCTCCCTTTACGCAGTGAACTCTCTCAGAGGGGTCTCTGAGACTCCAAGGCCTGCATTCTGGATTCTTCCCCAAAAAGGGGAGAGGGAGTGCTTTGGCAGGGGTGCCATACAATACCTCAGCTGTGAGTGGCTCCCTTGGCGCAGTGGACTCTCTTAGCGTGTTGGCTGAACTCCAGATTATAAATATTGGATCTTCCCCCAACAAGGGGAGAAGGAGTGCTGAGTCAAAGGGCACAAAGGACAGGGGGCTAGGCAGACTAGCAAGCAAGATGGGAGATTCAGGGGAGAGGGAATAGGAGCTAGGAGCTAGGGAGGTAGACAAAGAGAGAAAGAGTACTAAATGGGAACAAATTTAATTAATGAGTTATTAAATAGCGCTGGCTAGACCCGAGGGAATCAGAGCGCCTTACATGAGGAACAATAATGTTGCAATTTACATCAGTTAAAAGTTACATAAGCATCAAGAAAGGTATTTAAAGAACATAGGGGACAAGGTGAATGGAGCAAGGAAGGGTAAGGGGATAGGGTAAAGGGGTAGGAGGAAGATAGGACGTAGAGACAAGAGGAAAATCTGCCCAAGGTCCGGCTGGGTAGGTGACGGCAGGGGGGGGTCCACAACACATCTCCTCATTAGCTATATGGTAGCTCCACCGGGCATCAGCCAAACCGCTAGGTCTTCACAGTCTGGGGTAAGTTCTGCAGGTTCCAAGTCCTGATGAATAGGCAGGTAAGGGGATAGGTTCAAGGTCTGGTCAATGTCCAATTGTTATCCCGGGGAAGTAAAACAACATGTAGGGGGCCATTATGGAAGCCATCTTGGGGTCAGGCAGGGGACTGTACTGTACACTGGTACACTGGTGGCCATCCTAAGGACAGGCATTTGGCAGTTAAAGTCAATATCCAGGACAGCGGCCGCCCAAGAATAACAAATCCAGCGTGCACACACCATCACAAGCACAGACATGCACAAGCGCACACAAATGTGAGCAAACACTCTCATATCCGCACTGACGCACACACACAAGGACATAGACAGACAACATCCTAGAACACAAGCACACATAAAATCTCATGCTCTAATACAAAAACACCCAAATACCTGCACACGGCAAACATCGTCACATGCACAGACTTGCACCAGCACACACAAATGCGCTCACACTCTCATACACGCAGACACGCACACACACATACAGAAACTATCAAACACACAGGCACACATACAATCACATGCTCCAGAACAGAAATACCCAAGGACGTGCACACAAAATACATGCACACACACCATCACACGCACAGACATGCACAAGCACACACAAATGTGCGCACACACTCTCATACGTGAACAGAGGGCACATACAAGTAAACATACAGAAACATCCACAAGCACACATACAATCCCATGTTCTAATACAAAGACATTCAAATACATACACACACCATCATACGCACAGACATAGGCACAAATACAGAAACATCTGCTCGCACAAACACAAGCACACATAGAATCACATGCTCTAATACAAAAACACACAAATACATGTCCACACCATCAAACGCACAGACAAGCATAACCAAACAGAAATGTGAACATAGTCTTTCATACACGCATAGGTGCACACACACACACACATGACATATCGCTGGTTATTGCTGCAAGTGGATACTAAAAGCAATGATGATTAAAGTTTGGGCGCCATAACCGATGTCAAACATGTGTGATCTATACTTTGTGAGCTACGTGCTGTAATTAGAAATGTGGATTTGTAATTGTAAATCATTCAATTTGTGCACCTAAGTGTATCTACGTTGCACAAGCAGTTTATGAACCAGGTTGACCCCTCCTTGGGGATTTTAGTGTAAAGAGACACTGCACCCCACAAAACGACTATGTTTGATTGACTTGGACGAACGTGCCTTTTCTTTCTTAAACAAAATCCTCGTCTAACCCTGATGCACTGAGATGTTCTCGCTGGCCCTGGTAAGATGTGCTTTGGAGTGCTGCAGCTGGGGCCATGACGTGAAAGATTTGAAATATTCCTGAGAGGGGATCCATGGGTCCAGACAAGGCTCAGCTGCGCATGAGTGTTCCTATATCTGCCAAATATGGGACCCTAG
The DNA here is from genome assembly GCF_964261635.1 of Lissotriton helveticus. Classification (NCBI taxonomy): domain Eukaryota; kingdom Metazoa; phylum Chordata; class Amphibia; order Caudata; family Salamandridae; genus Lissotriton; species Lissotriton helveticus. Next base: position 306,687,033 of record NC_136063.1, on the reverse strand, counting down.
GAAACAGGGATACATTCAGAGATAACGGAAACAACTGACAACAGGGAAACCAGCATCGATCATGAGAAAGGAGAATAAAAACACAGCCGAGATTGGGCTGACAAATGGCATGCTCACACGTTAATAAAAATATTTTTGGGACAAAAGCAGATGAAAGGAGTACTTTGGCCATTGGACACAGATAGGAAAAACACGTGAAGAATAACACGAATCTGTATGCTACAACCAATAGAAACAGAGGAAATGTAAGTGGCAAGCACACAAACAAATGAAAAGAAAAGGTGGGGTGTAAGCCCCATTTAAGATTTCTATTGAGGGAGCAAGGGCAGTTTGACACTCTCAGATGACCTGATGTCCAAGCTTATTTCTAGACTTTGACTTTCATTTTGATAAGGGTGCAACCTAGGATTGGTAGTCTGGGTTCCCTTCAATTGAACTAATATGAGAGTTTTTATTTAAAGGAACAAGAAGCGCTGTGGTTATGTTTTCAACAGCTCTTAACTTGAGCCAGTGTGGGCCACCACAACTTATTTTTGGGGACCAGTACTTATTTTTCTGCCAGAGACAGAAAAACAAAGATTAAAGACTGAAAATACATAATAACTGTAGAAGGCAGGAGCCTCTGAGATTGAGGGGCAGGGAGTGTCTGTTGTGGATTAAAAGTATGAGATGGATTCAAGACTACGCAGCCTTGGTATTCAGTGCGCCAACATTTTATTGCACTGACAGCTGGATTTCTGAACAGAGCTGTGGGCACTAGCAGTCATGCCAATTCAAATGAATCACTGATTATCACTGGCCAGACCTCCCAGGATTTCTCAGCATGGGATGGCAATATTTGGTGGCAACAAAATGCAAAATTTGCGGTCCCAAAGTCCACAATTTGTGGTACAAGCAGAGGCATAAAATCTACTGGTCTTAAAAATACTGCTCAAAATCATCCAGCAGTAAATTGTAATGCAAGATATTTTATGCAAAAATTGGAAGCCCTTTTGGTTAACAATAACAAAATTTCGTTCTCTGCCTCAGTTGGATTGTATTTTATTGCTTCGTGATTTCCACTATACTGTCAAATACATCTGCATGCTCGGTGTGGACACATTTTGCACTATCACCATTTCAAGAAACATGTACCCAACATACCAGTAAACCATGGGCCAGACTGCTCTATTTCCGGAAACTTTAAAAGTGATTTTCCTCTACCTGTTTATTTGTGGGCTTTCTAGTTCAAAATCGTCTGTTTTCACCTGCCTGTGACCGCCTCATTTTCACCTGTTGCATTATGGGCTTTGTAGTTCGAAATCTGCTGTTTTCAACTGTGTGACTGCCCCAATGTCACTTGTATGTGGGCTATCTAGTTCAAAATCTGCTGTCTGTGACCACTTAATTTTCCCTCCCAGTTTCTCCCCTAATCTGGCTTGGCTTGTGTGTAAGCAATCCACCTCCAACTCCCTTTTGTTTTAGCAAGTGAGTAAAACAAGATAAAAAATGACAAATACCTCAAAGGCTAAGCAGAGTATGCCCTTAGACATCAGTAATCTGCTCTTAGTGTTTAAACTGTGTCTCGAAAGTGTATGTAGCACACATTTTTTCACTAGACGGGTGGATTGTTTAAGTGTGGGAAAAGCAGTATTGCTAGAGGCCTAGTTTAGGCCCTTACCAGCAGAACTCCAGAGTGTAGATTGAGCCTGTCTGTATTCAAGGAGATTCTGAATGGAGTAGCAGCTCCCAGCCTCTTGCCCTGCAGCCTGTGCTTGAGGTCACACGCCCCCTTATATAAGCTGCCGTGGGACGTTACATCTGTACTCTGTTTGGCTGCTGTCTCTGGGGTTTCTATTGGGCTTAGGGTTAGTGTTCTTATAGGCTGATAGGTCTAGAGCAGTGGTTCCCAAACTTTTCACTCCTGTGGACCCCCATTGAGTCACCACTGGAAACTGGGGACCCCCAAGCAATTTGTAGAATTTAAATTTCAAACATTAAAACAGTAATTCGAACAAAATAAACACAGGTGTACACAAAAGAAAAATTCGAATTACTTACAATTTTCGGGGCATATTTACAAGCCCCTATCCCCATGGGAACGTCACTTTTTGCGATGTTCCCATGGCGATATGGGCTACGCCTTATGTACAAGGCAGCGTTGAACCACTTACTGTGGCTTAACGCTGCTTTGCAAATAAGACGCCCTTTCATGCAATACTTAACGTGAAAGAGGTGGGCAGTGGGTGTTGCGATGGGCGTTCCACTGCAACGCCCATTGATTTTTTAACGCTGCCTCCTATTTACAAGGGCAGCGTAAATAGGAGGCTGCGCCAAAATTAAAACCAGGAAACACCTGGACTTAACTTGACAAAACGAGGAGAAATGCTTTATTTCTCCTCGATTTTGCTTTTTCCATGTGTGCTGCCTTATGCAGTACACATGGAAAAAGCAAAACGCCTTGGGTTTTTTATGTTCAGGAAGGAGGATCTTCCTGTACATAAAAAATCTTCCCCTGCATGCAGTCACACTTGCACTATGGTGCAAGGGTGCCTCCATTGGCGCTACCCTGCTAAGTGTAGCGCCAGCGCAGGGGGAAACGCAGGGCTGCACCATATTCTTATAAATATGGTGCAGCCCTACGTTTCCGAAGTGTTGGACCTCGTCATTAAGCCAAGGAGGCTAACAACACGCTCCTCCACTTCTGTTGTAAATATCCCTCTTAAAATTTTATATTGAAAGAATTTGCAAAAAACTAAATAATTTAATGGGAAGATTGGTGCTGCATCCGAGTGACAAACTTTTACATGGCTGGTTTTATTTTGCAGTACAAGGCTCTTGCTCCTGCCAGGGCCAGACTGGAAACCAAAAGCAGCCCTAGAAAATGTTTTCAGACCAGTCCCCATATGGTGCATACCAAGTGCAATGAGTGAGCCTGGCCACTACAGAGGGGGCTTTGGAATGCTCTCCCCCAAAAGTTTTTGGGAAACAATGGGGAAGTCTACAACACAGTTATTACATATTGAATTTTCTTAGCTTTTAAAGAATAGTAAATGAAGACCTTATTATGCACCAGGATACGACAATCTGGGAAGAAAAATAAGTGACTGACAAAAGCAGTAAGTAACAGACTGACCTATGCACATAACATTTAAAAAAAATTAAATGCATGGTACATGGTCTTTGCAGTAGGCATATTAACCCTCTGTGCTACATTAGATATGTTAAAGCTGCCCCTGGACAAAACTCTTCTCTCTCTCTCTCCAGCAGGTACATTAATCACTGGTGTTATCTTGACAATTTTATTGTTTATCAATAACTGCTAATTCTGCAAGGAACTTTGAAGTGCTTTTAAAACTGCTGCCTGCGGACCCCCTGGGAATGTGTCAAGGACCCCTGGGGGTCCGCGGACCACAGTTTGGGAAACACTGGTCTAGAGTACTAATCGGTTCCTGGGTTAGTAATTCTGTTGGACATAGGGCTTAGGGTTAGTATTCTGATTGGTGGATAGGTCTAGGTTTTTTGGTAAGTCCCTGGGGAGGTAGGGCTTCTAGTACCTGGGGCTTGGGGTTTCGTTTCTGATTGATTGCTAGGATTAGGGCTGTGATTTGTTGTAAGGTCCTGGTCTCCTGATGTTCGTAGGGCTTAGGGCTAGTGGTGTAATTGGTTAGGGTTCCAGTTGGCTCAAGGGGTCAACTGGCCACTAGGGCTATTTAAGCCTAGGGCTAAAGGCATCTAGGTTAAGGGCAGAGAGGACAAGGGCAACTGACTGTTTGGGCCTGGTCAGGCATAGGGCCAGAGATGCTGCCTCTTTCCCCATTCCTCAGCACCCGCCTACCCCAACCACAACCAGATTAACACACTCACAGCAAATGTACTGTACTCATTTACTACAAACAAGCCCTACCCACATTTCAATGTCCCAGCACCCATTACAAATCCCCACAAACCACACATTTGCACCTTCATTCACACACAAAACTCAACCCTATTCTAGATCACTTACAAATCCACTCATCACCAGCAGAACCCAAATCCTCACCATACTTAACTATATCCCATCCAGGCGCACACGCGCCCTGCTCTAATTACTCCTAACAGACCCCTTTCTGTCACCAACAAACCTATACTCAGCCCTCCATCGTTTCATCCACCTACACCCTCCTCTTCTTTTGTCAACAAACTCAACCACACAATCCTTACACCACGATGCACCACAATATTACCTCTTTAAGCAATCAAATCTAACACAAACACTCAACTCTTACACAGTAACACAATTAATACCCTCCAAACGAGGCTCCTCACAGGGTTATACAGATAAAGCAGGTTTATCTGGCAAATATAAGACCAGAAAACATCAATCATATGTGAACTTTAAAGTTTATAAGGTTTCAAAGTATGCAGATCAGATGTGCAGTTTTCAAGATAGTACTCTTGCCACTGAAGAACACAAGGTCACAATGATAGAAATCACATAAGTATTATTATTATTTAAGGGAGACAACCTTTACGACGCAACTTTTACAACGCAAACCATTACAACGCATTGCGCTGTGGGGCGCTCTAGGATAGGGAATAGAGTTAATTTACTATCCAACACCTTCCCTACTATCCACGGGGACTGGAGTTGGAATAGTAAATTAAACTATTCACTATCCAGCGCCCCAAAGCACTATGCGTTGTAATGGTATGCGTTGTGAAAACCGCGTTGTAAAGGCATGCGTTGTGAAAGCATGCGTTGTGATGTCATACATCCACCTTGATCCAGCTTTTGCCCATGACCAGGATTATGATGCATCAACCGTCTTGTTATTTTGCTTTACCAAGAAGTGGGCTACACTATGGTAACATCACTCTGTGCTTTATGTTATCTTGGATGTCAGAGAAACAACAGCCTTCCCCCTTTTAAACCAGCTGGCTTCATTGCCAAGCTTGTTTCCTTAGTATTGTGACAGCGGAGGTTCCTAAGTATTGAGGACTCCCCAAGGCTTTATGCAGCTCGGTTTCATGTAAGATGAGCGAGTGAGTGAATACTCCCACTCAGACACACACGCACACAACTAGCACAACTAGCGGCAGGCTGAAACACAAAGTAAATAATAAATAAAAAACAACATGTAATCTTTGACAGGGATTACACTGCCACTGACAAAGGTAAACAAAAGTTAGCTCAGGATCTGCAACACTGCATGTTCTTCTCTTCGCTCAAGTTTGACTTGCCGCTGTGGGGAGGGGGCGGTGTATTCGCCAGAGCACTTCCACCTCATAATCTGGAAGCATAAATCACCCCGCCCTCCCTCTCCCCATTGTTCGGCTCCCATTTCCTGTAAAGTTCAATTCCCGTATTCTGTATTTTGTGGTCGCCTTTACATAGTGCATTACACAGTGAGTTACAGTCCTCAGTTCACGACAGGCGACACTGTTTCAAGCTGTGTTCAAGCTTTCAAGCTTTATTACAAATCACAAAAAAGATGTTAATATTTCCCTTCTGTTCTTGGATTTTCGTCACAATAAAAAACACTGAATATAATCTTCACAAAAGTTATTTACAAAAGTTTAAGCTATTGCCATTACAAATTAAATAAATTATTTAACAATTAATTTAACAAAAAAAATAAAAGCCATTGTTATTTGTAATATTAATACATCTAAGTCACGTAAATAAAAAACATGTTGCATTACAAATGTTATAGGTGTCACATTTGCGAAAGTTATAACTATTGGCATTGTAAATGACAGAGCTATTAATTTAGCTATTTTAACAAACACATAAATAAAAAAGAATTTAATTTATAAGACCAATAGCTCAAACTTTCCTAATGCGAGACCTATTGCATTTCCAATGCTTGTTTTTATATGTGTAGGTCATGCTGCAGTTTTCTTCAACAACTGGTAATATTTCTTTGTGCACACAATTCTTATTTTAAGTGAAAATTCACATGCAGAGAACTTTAACCCTGCTGTTAGTAATTGAAGCAATATTGGAATTCATGAGAAAACTGGGAGAGAAGCTTCACAAACGTGCACACGTTTAATGCATTCAGATTATTTGCTCGAGATGCTGTTATGGCAACCATTGCTCGAAGCAGGCCGCATTTCTTTCAGTAGGATAGTGACAGGCCTTATTGACCAATAAAATCTTTTTTTTATATTTGTTTCGATAGGCTTTTTACAAGTAAATTGATTTTCTTGAAACATGGGACCTAAGAACTATACTAGGCAATTTACATCTAGATTCCACTTGAAGTAATATTTCATGTCACACACAAATTGTGATGCTTTTACACGGTGAAAAGCCTTATTTAGAAAATATCTGCCACATTTAAGCAAAATTAGATAATCTCCCCTATTCACTGTGATTCTTTCCTTGTTAACAATGGAAAACAAGGAACAAACACTTGGAGAAAGGAGAAATGGACTAGTAGGAGCCACCAAGACCCAACAATATTAGGACATTTTGAATAGCCCCCTGTCCATTGCAATGAATGCATGTCCTTGGAGGTGGAAGGGTACACTAAAACTGTCAAATGCAATATGTGACGAAGTGTCGCGTCAATGGCTAAACGAAAGGGAGTTGGCCTAACGTCTAGGGCGGTTGACATCAAATCTGGGAAACCGGGTGTGAGTCTCGGCAAGGACGCGTAACATCCTGTGATTGTGAGCAAATCATTTAATCTCCTCGTGCCTGACAAAAATGAATGTGTCCTCATGTAACGCAACTGGTGCTTGTGTAAGGTGCTCTGATACCCGATACCGTTGGGTCAAGTTTGCACTGTATAAAACGACGTTAAAAAAACACACAAAAAACCAATGGTGGAAGAGGGTGTATTCAAAGTCCACTCTAAGTATATTAGAAAAGTCAGTTGCAATGTCAAAACCCAGACCCAGAGGTAGGTTTACTCCAAGGCAACGCTACCCCAAGGCACAAAGGGCCAGATGTAGGTCGCCCAATACCGGTCAGTAACGGCCGAAATAACCGAATTTGGGCCGTTACCGACCGGTATTGGGCTTTTTAGATGTAGGTGGCATTTTTTTAGGATTCAGTATTTTACCGAATCGGTAATTTAAGGATTCGGTAAAATACCGAATTCTTAACATACCGATTCGGTAAATTACCGAATCCAGGATGTAGGGAGCACTCAAGTTGGTGCATTCCTCAGTTAAGGATTCGTTATTTACCACCAACTACAAGTTGGTGGTAAATAATGAAAACCTTTGAAAAGCATTTTGTTTGCTTTTCCAACAGTGCGATGTGGCAGACATACAAGCCCTTCGGGCATGTATGGGTGCCACATGTTCACCCATACACAATTGAGGGGTGCAACAGGGTGTCAAAGTGACACCTTGCCACCCTTCAATGTTTTCCCCCTTTTTCCGAATCGGTATTTACCGATTCAGTAAATGCCATTCATTCCTATGGGCCTCCAGGCCCATAGGAATGAATGGAAATTACCAAATCGGTAAATACCGATTCAGTAATTACCGAAACTTACCGATTCGGTAATTTTTAACGAAAAATTACCTACATCCCATTTACCTATTCTTAAATACCGAATCGGTATGATTCGGTATTTAAGAATAGGTAAATTGAGATTACCTACATCTGGCCCAAAATCTTTAACTTGGCTTGACATGTCTCTTAAGCCAGATCTCCTTGGAAGAGTCCAAAGCACATTGAAGGATCTCTGACAAACGAATCATAAATGAGAAGTGGTGTAATAAATTATATTGTTTGGTTGTGAAATCTGTATACTTGTTGGAAAAATATATCCTTTGAGGATGAGAATATCATGCGGAAATAACTGATCTGTTCCTTGCAAAATCTTCTACGATAGAAGAAATAAGACTGAAGTCTAGAATATTTCCCTGCTTTATCTTTGCCGAAAGGACAGCACTACATTTTGTGTAAAAGTAAGAGTTTGTTAAAATAAAATCGTGGCCTTTGTGTTTCAAAGAGTATAATGGCTAGTAGAGTCGAGAGTGGAACTAAGTTTGTATCAATGTAAAAAATCAAATCGAATCAATATTAGACCGGGCTCCAATTCCAAATGAAGTTACTAGTGAAACATGACATTTTTACTTCAAAAGAGAATTTTGATGGTAAATAGTGAGGCAGATATGGCATTTTATGCTTTGAATGTTTGGGCAAAATTAAACATTTAGATGTGGAGTTTTCTTTAGGGAAATATGTGTGTAAATATCCTCTGCACTAGCCAGTGACTGGAAAATTCCCACCACCCAATCCTGACCATTTCCTTCCACCTGGAGTGACTCTGGCTTTCCCCTAACCACTCCCTTATTTACATGAGGTGTCCTCCCATCTGGGTCCAAATCTATGTGTCCTTTCTTGTGGTGTTGAATTGAACTGGGAGGAAATGGGATCAACTCATGACATCCCCGTTTGCCATCACCAAATCAAAGGAAGGAGGATAAGGACTGTCCTTGGTTCTGCCAACTGAGCTTGTCCCCTATTCTAGATGGCTAATCCCTGTTAAGTAAACTGTTGTCGACAAGACCACTGCCTTCCTGAACCCAGAGGCCAAGTCATTGTCCTCTAGAGCAGGGTTATTTAATCCGGGGGGCGGGCACCCGTAGGGGGCCTCAAGTGATCCCAGGGAGGGCACCAGACTCTGGCCAAAAGAAGCATTATGCTGAAAAGTACTATGATATTAGCATAAAAAAATTAGCAGAAGTAAGCCGCTCTGTAATGGTCCATCACTAACAAATTTTGTCATTTATAGTTTTGGGCTGGTAGTCCAAATATTCTTCATAACCCCCATCCCCATTTCTAATACTCCCACTGTGGATACCTTTACATGTTAGAAAGGCCTGCCTGACCAGAATGGTATGTTTGGCAATCATGTATTTGAATGCGTTTGTAAAACGGTAACAGAACTTAACTGCAATGTTTAAATAAGTCTATGCATATTTAAACATTGCCAGTTTAATGTAATAATTGTGAAACATTGAGGGGGGCAGTGATTTTGTCTTTCTCACTGGGGGTGGGGGGAGGCTGAGGCATTAAAAAGTTTGAAGACTACTGCTCTAGAGGTAGGGTTGTTAGCTCCCTGACAAGAATACTTGGGGGTCCATTAGGATGGCGGGCGGATTGCCCCCGCCAGGCATGCGGTAGCCACCGTCGGCCTGGCGGGGGCAATCCGCCCGCCATCCTGACTCAAAACACCCCCCGCCATATTATGATGGCATGGTTGGCCACGGCGGACGGAAAGACCGTCCGCCACTTTTCCGCCCCGGTCGCCTTGCGGCCGGGCGGAAAAGGGTTTATATGGTGGCGGTGTCTATTAGACACCGCCAGCCATATTAGGATAGGCATTTGTGAATGCCTTTCCGTGGCGGCAATGCCGCCACGGAAAGGCATGCGGAGTCCCCCTGCGGGGGCCCGTTGCGGGCCCCCAGGGACTCCGTGGGGGTGGGGGGTGCACATGGGGGGCACCTCGTGGTGCCTGTCATGTTGTGCATTGAAATGCACAACGTGCATTTTTAGCATTGCGGCTGCCGCCTGCCGCAATGCTACAAATGCGGGAAGCGCCCGCCACTGTGGCGGGCGCATCATAATGTGTAGAACGGGACCCCCGCCCTTATGGCGGGTGGTCACATACACCGGTAGGATGACGGGCGGACAAAGTCCGCCCGTCATGCTAATGGACCCCATAGTGTCAAACTGGTTCTGAAACAAGTTACTCTCGCAAAAAGTACACTTTATCCCCCAGATTCTTCATTGTCCCGTTTTGCGAGTCCTTAATAGCGATTATTAAGGAATCGCTATTAAGGACTTGCAAAACGGGATTCATGTAGAAATCGCAATTTTATTTGCGATTTCTACAGCTTCCTTATTTGCGATTAGCTCATAGGAATGAATGGGGAGTCATTCCTTATTTGCGATTAGCAAATTGCTAATCGCAAATCAGGATACGATTTCAAGGGTGCCAGGGGTGTCCAAAGGACACCCTGTAGCACCCCTGAAATGTAAATGTAGACTGATGTTGCGCACACACATGTCCAAAGGACATGTGTGTGTGTGTAACATACAACTTAAAAAAATGCACTAAAGTGCATTTTTCTAAGTTTTCGCTATTTACCACGAAGTCAGACTTCGTGGTAAATAGCGGCCAAAAATAGCGAATTCGCAATTTAAAAATGGTTAATGAATTGCATTTAAGGAATCTCAAATAGAGATTCCTTACATGCAATTCCTCGCAATTTAGTGATTTCGCTATTAGCGATTTTTGCATTTGGGATGATGAATCCCAAATGCAAAAATTGCGCTCGCAAAGGGCCAGATTCTCAGAATCTGGCCCTTTGCGAGCCCATTTTTCAATGATGAATCTGGCTGTTAATCCGTTACTTGTCCATTAATGTTGACAAAATGTTTCCTTCTCTATTGAATTACATTTTTAAAGTAAGTGTATAGTAACTTTTAATCATTTTTGCTAGAATTTGTCCTGAACAAAGATATATAATACAGATTTAATTTACAGCTAGACCTGTTTGTGGAAAATCTAGCTTTCCCTAAACAGTGAAAACTGTTTTTTAGGTAATGTCACTGTGAGGGCATAGTTTCTAAATATGTAGAAAGGGGGGTAGGAGCACACTGCCTCACATTCCAGTGCCATAACCCTTTGCATCCTGGTTAGTGTAGTTCAGAGTTTCGCACTTGCATCAAAGTTCATCATATTTTTATGAAAGCTGGTGCAGTCATTGTCATATCTCTAGACACGAGTTTCTGTATTATTCCGTCATTAGTAGGGAGTTAATCTGGGGTTGCTGGACATGCTGTCACAAAGTTTCTCACGCCAATACCACTATGGGAACTCAGGAGCTCTGAATCTCTTCAGCATGGGGGAGGGTAGGATCACACTGCCTCACATTCCAGCACCATTGCCCCTTTGTATCCTGGTTTGTGTAGTATAGGGTTTCGTGCTTCCTTCAAAGTTCATCATAATTTTTACAAATCTGGTGCAGTCATTGCCTTATCTCTAGACACATGTTTCAGGATAATTCTATCATCAGTAGATAATTATTCTGGGGTTGCTGGCCATGCTGCCACGAATTTCCTCAGATTAGTACCCCTCCAGGCACGCAGGAGCTCTGAAGCTTGCCAGCTTGTCGGCTCCTGGGAGCCTTTTTAAACAGTAAGGGCAGGTAGGAGCGCACTGCCTCACCTTCCAGCGTCAACACTGATTTGCATACTGGTTAGTGTAGTACAGGGTATTGCTCTTGCATCAAAGTTCATCATAATGAGAGTCAGTGTGCTCCCACCCCCCATACTTTTCTTAATATGCTGTTGCAGGGATTCTATACATGTACAATATAATGCACAGAAAATGGGACCTTAGTGTATAGGGACTGAGTCTTCCCACCACCTTAGTACCCACAAACCCAGGACTGACTAGCTATAGTGTCTCACTTGCCCTCCTACTCATTCCCAGAGAAGCAAATGATTAGACATCCCAGATCAGAACATTCCCAGATCTCTCAGGAATCGTGGTAACAAGACACACCTTTTCACTCACTCTCTTGTACTCCTCCATAATAAGATATGCCGGAGACACAAAACAGTTTAAAATATTTATTTTAACTAACGTGCCCTAACATGCAGTATACGTACCACAACAAGCAGGGAAATGCATAGTACAAATATTGTCAGCATAGCAGTCAGTCAATAAATCAAAAAGGGAGATGCCATCATAAAAAGCAATAAAGAAAGGACTATAATATCTAACCTTACTCCCCTTGCTATTATTATATAATAGAAGATCTTTGGGCTTTGTCAGCAGACCCCATACCTTAGCCTATAGATGGTAGGTCCACTGAATGGGTGCTCTTTTCCCTGGACAGGTTCCTCTCCAAGTGTGTTTTACCTATTCCTGCACCCCACTAAAAACCCAAGTACGCTGCTGCTTCGGTATGTTTTGTCTAAGGGCTATGGACTCACCAGAACCAAATAACTAGGGGCATTGCTGTTCGACCTTGCACATAATGTTCAGTCAAAATCCAAGGAACATGCAGTGGGCAAACACAGCAATGAGTTCTCATGTTAAAGCAGTCTTTGAAAATATTGCAAAAAAATGTGTGTGCACAGCAGCAGGCTAGCTTCAATGAGCTCATGCTAAGTTAGTGAAAAACGACAATGTCCCTAGGGCCATGTGACGGATGTATGACATCACAACGCATGCTTTCACAACGCATGCCTTTACAACGCGGTTTTCACAACGCATACCATTACAACGCATAGTGCTTTGGGGCGCTGGGTAGTGAATAGTTTAATTTACTATTCCAACTCCAGTCCCCGTGGATAGTAGGGAAGGTGTTGGATAGTAAATTAAATCTATTCCCTATCCTAGAGCGCCCCCCAGCGCAATGCGTTGTAATGGTTTGCGTTGTAAAAGTTGCGCCATAATGGCACTGCGTTGTAATAGTTGTGTCGTAAAGGTTGTCTCCCTGTACAAAGCAGGTACAGTTTTTGGTTTTAACACTCACACGATCTACGTTACGGCCAGGTCCATGGCATTCGATATTATCGGTCTTTCAATCTGATCGAAATGTACTGGAAGATGTCGCGTTTGTAAAACTATAGCGTTATCCGCATTATTTCCGGATATTAAGCTATTGCGAAACATCTATAATAACCCACTGCCAGCGGCCTCCCTTCACGGCCTTTAGATGTTTCAAGGTTGTAGAGTGTGGGCCACCGGTGTGCTCGGGGCTGTACATTAACACACGCACTCATAAACCTTGATAGCCCCTGCAAAGCATCCCCGTCAGGATGGCCCGGGGCACAGGCCGCTGCAGCCGGGTGACTTGAAAATGGGGCCCTAGAAATCGGCAACATAAGCCCCTTGTGCTCGCTCTATCGTGAGCGGCAGGCCAGCGGCCCTACATCACCCTGAAAGTAGGACACAGCGAAGTCGCCCTCAGGCGAGGCGGGGACCGGAAATGCTCAGGCCCCCGTGGCCTCTGACGAGGCCGCTCTGAAATTGGCGCCAACGGGACACCGTTGCCACCGAGCTACCAGATTCGGGGTTCAACGCACATGCAAGCGTAATGGCATTGCTAAGGGGGGGTTGGACCAGACTGCTCGAGCAACGCGCTGAATAAATTAATCTACACCCTGGGATTTCCTCGACACGTGGTAGTGTCAGCGAACTCCTTCGGAAAGACTGCTTGGTCTCACCCTACCTAAAGATCATGAGCCCCCAAACTGGCGCCGGCGCGGGACAGCAGTTGCCTCGGTTTGCACCTAGAAATTGGCGTGGCAGGGACTACTAGTTTAAAGTGAAAACAAGACATCGTTTCAATCCGTTAAACACTTTCCACAATACTCGTTAGTATCGACACAAATTCAGATTATAACCGGTTGAAATAAACCGCACAGCTCCTTGTGAGACTGCACCGCTCAAGCGGCACAGCGCCAACAATCGCCTTGCTCACTTGTGCAAATGCTTTTATTTACCTACAGCTATTTAATTGTATTAAAAACGCTCCTCTACCCACAACACAGAGGTTACTAAGCGATAACTGGTTGCTGAAGAACCGACCCCCGGGCCCGGTATCCGAAGGGCCTAGTCCAAAGGACTGGTGATGGCGGCCTAGAATTTGGCGCCAACCCGGGCAGTGGCTACCTCGATGGGCGAACATCGGTAAGTTTCCCGCGCAGGCCTGGAGGGCTAACCCGATCCCTCACGCAATGGTTTCAAAGACTTTTGCCACGGCCCGGGCGGCACTGCTAACTCGCTCCCCCCCCACACCCAGCTACCGTCCGCTCCGCTCATAGCCCCGCCACCACTAACCCCCCCTCCGTGGCCGATACCACTGGGCCCCGTACAACCTGGTCATGCCCAGGGACGAGGCCGGGGGGAGGCAAGACGGCAGCACATACCTCGCGTAGTAACGCCAACCAGACGACGCGAGACGACCGGAACAAAGCAGCGCCGCGGGAGAATCCAGGAAGGAGAGAGGCCGAGCTATGGCTGCTGCGGAATAAGTAGCGAGGCGCCCCTCCTCTCCCTGATGAGCCCTCCCCTTTGGCCAATGGGAGGTAGACGCGGGGAGGGGCACCCGATAGGTAGGCTCGTGCTAGCCGGGTGGGACTAAAGCGCTGCCCCGCCCATGCTCCCCTGCGGGTCGCACGGTCAGCGGCATTCCTAGCCCACCTGAGAGACCCTCTAGTTTTCCAGCCCTACATGGCTACTCACAGTGGTGAAGTTCTCAGCGCCGCAGTCGTCATTGCGGTACTGGCAGCGCAGCAGCATGTCGTCCATGTTGTGGCCCGTGCGCTGGAAGAAGTCCAACATGCTGAAGGCCTTGCTGTAGACTGTCGTCGGCCAGGTCTAGGTCAACAATGTAGCGACCCACTTCCTCGTCCTGCTCCAAGCTCAGGAGCGGGCCAGCACACAGCACGTCATTTTTGGTGAGGACCGACTTGCAGAACCGATTGTAGTTGCAGATGGTGATGGCGGGAAATGTCATCACGGCAGTGGCGGCCATTGAAAAACAAGACAAGGTGCACTTGTACTCACCGGTTTCAGCTTGGTTACGGACACAGTGTTTCTCACATAGGTGTCTCACGGGCCCAGATGCATCTTGTTGAAGGAAGGAGGGAAATAGGAACCCAGCACAGACTGAAGGAAGCAGTGCTGGAAATCCTGCCTCCTATTCTCATAGGCTGACAGTAACAAGGGTCAGCCAGTCACAGGAGAAGGCGGGATCCTAGAAAGATGTTATGGGCTACGTCATAGATCTGGTGGAGCCGAGTATTCGACCAAAGTACTGGCAAAACTGCTGCTCTTAGTAGCGCCTGCTTGCCCTCACCACTGCCTCACAGACACACACTGCACATGCAGGATTTGGGCAGTATTGAAGTTGTCCACCTCGCATGCGCAGCATGTGTATGTACACGGCTGTGCTGCACTGCTACCAGAATGGACAGTGTAAGTGCCGCAGCCTCAGGCCAGTCCAATCTCCTTCTCCGTCCTCTTGAGATTGATGGGGCTCGGCCCCCTACACCCTCAGGCAGGAACCACTACTGACGACTCCATTTAAACCAGTGCACTGCATGTGGGGTTTTTGGGAATGAAAACAGTACATTTTATCAATCTTTGGCCTTGCAGTTGAGGCTGGACCTGGACCTCGTTCCAGTACACATTGTGCCTTTATTTTAAACTGTATATTACTTAGGCTGACTGTACATCCTGCCTGTATTTCTCCCGCACTTCCTCTTTCTTGAGCCGTTCAGGTTTGAAAAACAAACTAAGGGAACCAAGAGAGGCGCCCTAGTTCACAGATGCCCGGGTCCAAAAACTAACTTTACTAACCGTCTGACGGAGATTATTGCCCCACACGTCCTAGCAGCTGACAATTTCTTTCTTATTGGAGATTTTAATTTCCATGCAGAACTCTCTTCTGACACCGATACAAACCTGCTGATTTCTAACCTCAGCACATAGGGACTAGAACAAAGTGTATCAGGTCCAACCCATCAGGCAGACCACACTCTTGCCGTCTTGTTCTCCAATGACCCCAACACTAAGGTCGAGCTTCCCACCCCTCTAATCTGGTCTGACCACAGTCTATTGAAGTTTTCTTTACAAATAGCTACTATACATGAAAATTCTAGTAAAAAACAGAAACTTACCAGACCTTGGAGGAAAGTTAATTTAGAAGCCTTTTTATCCAACTTCAGTTCCCCCAGTATGATAGGCTCCAAAAATATAGACCATGCGGTAGACACCTTTAAGAATGCATTTACACAGACCCTTGACATTATTGCCCCTCTCTCAAAGGTCAAATACTAACATAAAGCATCACCCTGGTTGACTGAATCTTTAAAATCCACTAATCCGTCGCCCTGCCTATCTAACAGTCCATCCACCCAAAACTGGGTAGATACACTATCTACCTTTTTTGAGGAAAAGATTGACAGTATCCATTACACCTTCCTCAATCAGAACATCGAACAGCAAGACCCTAAGCCTGACAACACCCAGACACTCTCCACAGTACTGCTAGAAGAGTTTGATGAACTTACTCAAGAAGAAGTTAACACTGCACTCCTCAAAATTAAATCTGGTTCCCCTGTCGACCCTGTTTCGCCTCAAATTCTGGAAAAGTTACCTCCGTGCTTCTCAAAAGTCTTGTTGATATTTTAATATGTCCTTAACCCAAGCAACGATCCCTATCTAATGGAAAGAAGCCAAAGTCAAGCCAATTATTTAAAAAATGTCAGACAATCCCAATGAGCCCAGCAATCATTGGCCCATCTCCTTACTCCCCTATTTTGGAACGGTACTTGACTCTCTTGTCAAGAAACAGCTAACAACCTATTTAGAAAGCCATGAGTTGTTGGACCCTTCTCGGTGGATGGATGGATGGATGGGTTTTTATATAGCGCAATATCACTGCTAGGTCTCAAAGCGCTTTGCAT
Source organism: Lissotriton helveticus (assembly GCF_964261635.1). Taxonomy (NCBI): domain Eukaryota; kingdom Metazoa; phylum Chordata; class Amphibia; order Caudata; family Salamandridae; genus Lissotriton; species Lissotriton helveticus. The sequence continues at coordinate 306,670,607 of NC_136063.1, read as the reverse complement.
TGGGATCCCGTCCTGGTTTTTCCCTGTGAGATAGCCCCTACTTGGTATCCCCAAGGTGAAAGCCACAGGAAAACAAGGGAACCCTACCCACTGAGGAACCAGGGTGCGTATTTTATATCAAAGAAACAATGGTTCCAGTGGAACAATACGTGTATACTTGATGAAAACACAACAATGTACAATAATAATAAGAAGGCTACCGAGGATGTCAGAAGGAAAAACAAAACTCATGACCAAAATTGAGTAACATCATTTGTTATTTTTGCGAGAGAAAATATTTAAATATTTACATATACCAATTCACATATCATATAACAGTGTGACAACTTTAGAAAGAGTGTCCCAAGCGTAAAGGGTGAACCGAGGAGTGATCTGAACACACATTTAGGTGACAGCAGTGACAATTATGTACACTGTTTCAACAAGGAGGTGGGAAATGACCATATAAACAGTATTCAATAATATATACAATGACTATTTAATTCATAGACATTGATTAAATGGATAGTATTCTATCCATCACTTTTTGTATTCTTCCCTGCCTTTTTCTCAGCATCCTGACAATGTTCAAAAGAACAATCTAAACATGGTTGTTCAACTTAGGAGGCTCAACGAAATGATGGACAGAGCGCTGAAACTTTTCAGACACTCACTCCCAGTCACAGATCTGGGTTGAATCCATCATCGTTCTTTAGCTCACTTTGCCACCCTAGGTCAGACCCCTCTGTAGGAAGCTGGCTCTGTTTATACTATACCAAAGTGAGGTATAGTGTGCACAGAGTCCAGTGGAACCCCAAAGGTAGGCAGAAGTAAAGTTAGATAGAACCTTACTCTCTATTTGTGGTAGTGTTGTCGATCAGTAAGGCAGTGTTAAGCATTTGTTGTACACAGTCAGCAAATGAATTCACAGACTCAAAGACTGAACTTCAGACCAATTGTTTTTTTTATAAAAATATTTTTTTAGGTATTTTATTTTCTAGAACCAAGCAAGCGTGGTACAGGTAAGCAATAAGTACTTTACAGTAGTAATGCAATTGAAATACAGTTTGAATGATATTGAAATATGCACTTTGATTTGATTTACAGTATGGATGCAGAGAAATGCAATGCTAAGTAAATGCAGTACATAGACTTGAATAGGCTTTTCAGTAAAGTAGCAGGTAAGTAACTTTTGAGATTTACTAGGCTCACACAGGGTAGTATACCTAGATACTAATTTGGGACATTTCCTGAAAACAGGTAAGTAAAATCGTTTTTGTTCGATTATGCAATTTTAAAGAATTTCTTTAGTTTCTCAAACTCCACACATAGAAACTTTTCACGGAAAAAGAGTCAATGTTATCCTATGGAGGAAAATAGTGTTATCGGTTTTGAGGTAAGTATTTGGTAGTGGGAGTTGAGGTTCTGGGGGTAAACGTAGGGGTTCCCCAGGGTTAAGGATGCATCTTGTTACACCCTCAGCGGCACTTGGGCGGCCGGGTGCAGAGTGCTGAAGCACAATATTCTCCAATGGGAGATAGGGGGCCTCTGGTTGGTGGCTGCTGGGAAGCAGGCCACTGGTTTGTGGGAGCAAAGCTCCCGGACTTTAGCTCAGGGCAAATGGGGAAACAAATTAGCACCTAGGGCAGCCGGGTGCAGGGCGCTGTTTCGACATCGTACGCCCTGTTGTTTTCAATGGAGAACCTCCGGTTTACAAAGACACTGCAGGCTTGGGGATGAAGGTCTTCAGGGTGCGACCACCCCTTCGAGAGGTAAGTTGGGAAGTTAGGAGTTGGTTAGGCATCGTCTGTTTGGGCACACAAGGCCAAGGGGCGTCTGGTGCAGGGGTGCCTTTTGGGGTTGGATCTTCTTACCAGACCCTGGTCGCGGTTAGGGGGCCTTCTGGATTTAGACTGCAGACATCAGCTGGACGCTTGAGGCAAGTCAGGCGTCACCAGATCTCGGGTCAGGATCGCCAGGATGACCACCTCGTGGTGTCTGCCCACTCGAGCTCGGGCCATGGACGGCGGGTGCAGAGTGGTGCGGATTTGCAATTTCTGGCCAGGGCAAGAGATTGCACATGAACAAATCTGGTGCTCACGGGAGACAAAGTCTTTGTGGATGAAGGCAGGCAGTTCCTCAGGGGTTTTCAAGGTTGCTGGCTGCAGGACACACCAAGATTTTGCAGGAGCAGGTTTGAGGTAGAGACAGGCCGGTAGGGCTGGGGCCAAGTCAGTGGGCGTCTTCCTCTTGTTAGCTGCTGCAGGCTGTTCGGTCCTTCTTCTTCTTGTAGTTTCTCCTTGTCTCAAGAAGCAAGGTTCAGGGGTACCCCTAAATACTAGATTTAGGGGCGCTACAGGTAGGTAAAAGGCAGGGACCTATGAATCCCTTTCCTCATGTGGGTACACCCCTATTCTGCCACCCTCCAGTGGGAGGGAGGCATGAGCCTGTCCCTGGTTGGCTGAGTCCCCCCATCTTCAAGATGGCGTGGACTGAGAGTTGTGCTTTACCTCGCCTCCCCCACCTGAGGGGTGGAGTTGGCAGAGGTGGGCACACCTCTCTTCCTCACTTGTTTTTCCTGCTGGTTCTCCCACCCAAAGTGGGGGTCAGAACCAGTGGGGACCAGTTGCTGAGAGCAGTAAGTTGCCTGGGGAAGCTCACAAAGGCGGCAAGCCTTTGAAGATTCCCCTTCATGAACCCCGCCCATCCTGGGGGAGGAGGCTTAGCACCTTGTCCCAGGATGTGCATTGTTTCAGGCCCCAGAGAGCAGCAATCTCTCGACCCAGGGGTCCAGAAACATGTCTGGTGGTGGCAGCTGAAAGCAGCCACTCTGCCTGGACACTAGTGGTAGGTTCGTTTTTCAGGGGGCATCCCTAAGTTTCCCTCTGTGTGCATTTTTCATTAAATCCCACACTGGCATCAGTGTAGGTTTAATGTGCTGAGAAGTTTGATACCAAACTTCTCAGTTTTCAGTGTAGCCATTATGGTGCTGTGGAGTTCGTAATGACAAACTCACAGCACCATGTACTCTTAATGGCAGCACTGCACTTACAATGTCTAAGAATGGACTTAGACACTATAGGGGCACAGGGCTCATGCACCTGTACCCTCACCACCCTCGCCACTGGTATGGTGCACCCAGCTAGAGGAGTGACTGACCTATGGTGGTGGGTTGTAGACATGGCACACAAAGATGTGTACCATGTCGACTAGTTCTGCACCAAAACATGCAGCCTGCAAAAGCAGTGTGAGGGTGTAAAGGTACAGTGCCTCTAAGGATGGCACAATAGGTGTTGCAGCCTTTAGAGGCCTTCCCTGGTCACAGTGCCCTGAGTACCTGTGGTACCATTTACCAGGGACTGGCCTGTGGCTAGAGATGCCAATTGGGTTAGTTTTGGGGAAAGAACACAGGCACTGGGAACCTGATTGGCAGGTTCCCAGGGCACATCAAGTCAAAATGCATCAGTAGTCTGGCAAAAAGTTGGGGTGGCATTACTGCAACAGAAACCCACTTTCCTACACCAGCCATTTGCAAATCAGTCTTCAGCCTGCTCCTCATGGGAACAGTCCAGCTCGAACTGCCAAGCCAGGTCTTTCATGGACCGGAAACAAGCATTCTGGGACAGTTTTAGTGGTAACACACCTCATCAGCCAGGTAAGCTTGAATCCAGTGGCAAAGTGATCAACTTAGGAATGCTGATTTCCTGCATGAGCCAAAGTGTTGTCATACTCCCAAAAATTACATAATAAAAGCTCACATTTACCATGCAGTCACCATAAGCAGTTATGTGTAAGGGCAGTGTTCTTTTGTTGCCTTTCCAGCACTGCCCCTGGTAATGCGCATGCACTTTCTATCATCAGAAAGTTGGGCCAAGTCTACTGAATATTATTCTGAAAACTTTGCATCAAACACTAACCCTACCCCCATGTATAATGATGCTCCACCCTGTTATGGCATTTTATAGTCCTGAATTTGGTTCCCTTTATACTAAGTTACTATCCAATTATTTCACCACAAATGCTCACAATAAGCATATCTTTTATTTTAAGCATTTATGTAGTCAGAAATCTGTTAGGTTTTTGGAAATTTATGCAGTTGTTATGGTAAGTGTGTCCACTGTTGCGTAAGGCTTTGCTTCAGTTATGAAGGGTTTATAGAGTGCTTGTTTGTGGATTGGAAGCCAGTGGAGCTGTTGGACTTGGCCCTTTTGGCAGGTTCACCCCAAACCTTTTTGCGTTCTCCTTGCCCCTTTCTGTAACCTGGTGTTGGTAATTTTAGGCCTCTGCGCACTTTAGCACTGGGGTCCAGTGTAAAGTACGTGTACTCTCTGTGTACGTGTGGTGAGATGGGCCTGCCCTCCCTTAGGAATACATGGGGGATATGTGTGTCCCTGGTAGTTCCTGATATGACAGGAGTGCAGGGGCGAGTTTAGTATGTGCGAACTCTGGAGAATAAATGTTGCGCAATGGTGTGCGCAGATTTATTGTGACTAGTGGAGAAGTACCACTTTTAGAAGTTCATATTTCTGTGTGCAGTGTGTCTGCCTGCCTGATGTGAATTGCATGTCTGGCTTGTGACTGACAGGGGGTGGCTGGTGTGGTTGGCTCCAAGAGCCAGGATGGGCCTGCTCGGTGGTGAATAAGGAGATCTGCATGTAGATGGGAGGAAGGAGATGCACCTGGGACCTGAATAGGGCTGTGCCTTCCCTCCACAATGCTGGCTCCACCTCCTGTTGTGCGTCTGATGTCCCTGGCCTTACCTGTGAATAGAATAGAAGAGAGGAGCTGAGCAAAACAAAGTGCTCAACAGCTCCCTTGAACTAGTTGTACCTGGTTCCCCCAGACCCTGCACCTTTGAGACAAAGGAAAAAGGTGTATAAAATAAGGGGTTGTGACCCCATGAAATGGTTCTTGCCTTTAGATCCTGATTCCTGCGGGGCGTGCTGCTGCTGGGGCCCAGGAGGACTGGCCAGGAGGGCTGCCTCCCTGGGCCCAGCTTTGCCCTGCAACATTTTTCTCATTTTCTCCCTAAGGACCTTTAATGACTTGTGCTCCTAGCGCCCTGTGAGCGCTATATCTGCTATTCCTGGGGCCCCTTTGTTTCTAAGAAGGACCCTCTGCACATTGCCCTTGCAGGGCTGAACTGCAGCTTGTCCTTAAGGAATTCCGACGTAGGGATCCCCCCATTTTGTCCAGGTAGAGCTGGTGCCCACCTCGCTTTGATGCCGCTTATTTGTATAATTATGGCGGTGCCCACCCCACATGGTCGCTCTTTATTTCAGAATAGTGGGCGCCCTCCCCGCTTCTATATGTTTAATTGGAGGTAGCCTACCCCTCATTGTGCCCGCCTTGTGGGAACTTCCGCAGCAGAGCGGGAGCCCACCCCGCCTTGCCGGTACCACTGTTTATTTTACCTCTGGTGGCGGGTGCCCACCCCGCAAGCTGGCACTGTGAGGGAAGGTGGGTGCCCACCCCGTACTTCCCCAGGAGAGGAATACGCCGCTGCCGTTGCAAGCGGCAAAATCAGGAAGTCAGGCCCGGGCTCCCTGACCCATGCAGCGCCTTGCGGTTGCCCAGTAAGGTCCCGGTCCCAGCGAAGAGGGACCGGCCGCACTGCACTGGTGGCGGGGCTCCCGTGAGGTGAGGAGAGCCCCGCGTGCCATCTCCCAGCTGGCCAGGAGTCCAGATGCTGAAGCCGGGACTACAGAGGAGGCCGACGCCTGAGGAGATCAGAGTCCCCTACAACAAGAGGAGCCGGCCAACAGCAGCCCGGTGAGTGGGACTAAGGAGGGTCTCCCTGGTGTTGTGTCTAGCGCAAATTGCCCGGGCAGTCTTGTGTGGTCTGGGCGGTCCCGAGAGAGACCGGGCCGCCCCACCAATGGACACAGTCATTGAGAGAGGGCCTAGAGGGACCTGTGCCCTCCCTTTCCGGTCATATTTGAACAGTTGCCCCTCGTGACAGTGGGCAACTGAAACGTTGGGTATGATTATTCCTAGAGCCTGCGTGGCTCCAACAGGGGGGGCAAAGTTTATTTAGAAGCCCCGTGAGGGCCAGAGGGTCCCGGGTGCCAAGCCCCTACATGAACTTACAACTGCCCCGCTGGCTAGTGGGCAGTTGCCACGTTTTGCAGGCACATGGGGTTTTGAGCGCCAGTGCGCTCCAAAAATGGGTTATGTGTTTTTAAGAAGCCCCAGTGAGGCCCCGAGGGCACAGCCGTGCCAGGGCCCATTTTGCCTAATTGGTCAGAGGGCACAGTGAGTGCCAGGTCTTCAGGTGTTACCCACAGCTGCACAGCACTTAGTGCCAGCTGCTCCGTTTAGGTCCTTATGTGAGAATCACAGCTGCCTAGCAAGTAGTGGGCAGCTGCAACGTTTAGGTCTGCGCAGATTGCGCACTCTTGACTTTCGCTGCTTTGGCAGCGTGTCCTGACTCTTGGGACACAGAGCATTTAAGCCCCCTTTTCTGAGATGACCTGTTGGCCAGGGAGACTGGGAGGTAAATAGGGCGCCAGGCCCTAATGTGATTCATGTGCTAAAAGTATTTTGGTGCTAGGAAATGTAATTCATGTTGTATGTTTTACGCGCCCTGTGTTATACCTCTAAATGTGGTCTTTTATGATTATGAGGTTGGATGGCATATTATGGTTCATGCTATTGAGATCATGTTCTCCCTGTGTGATTGATGCCCCTAATGTGAGTTATGCTTAGGAGGTCAGGGTCTAATGTGTTTAGACTTGTGAGAGAATTGCATAATGTGTTTATGCTGGTGAGGTTGTCGCAGAATGTAATTCGTGCCTGATGTGCCTGTGCATAATGTAGTTTATGTTACAGGCTGATGCTAAGTACAGTGATTACCAGTGTTTACTGGTTGTACATTTATGATCTGTTTTACTTTTACCTAGTTCGCTTTGTGATGGTTCTGACAGTGGTCCATGTGGCCCTGTCATGTGTACATAATCCCTTGTGAATATTGCCTGTGCCAGTTGGCACAGTGTATGTTATGTGTTTGCTATTCTAATGTGTTATGAGAATACAAAGGCTATTTTTTTTATATAACCTTGTGTGGAGTTCCTTTTGTAGTGTGCCTGGGATGTTGTTGCTGTGTGCGTGCGCAAATGCTCTCCACATGGCCTCCAGGATAAGCCTGACTGCTCATGCCAAGCTACCAAGGGGGTGAGCAGGGGTTATCTTTGGCGTGTAACTCCCTTGCCCTGACTATAGTGGTGGTCTCTGTCTGGCTTTGGCGCAAGTCTCAGCCAACCAGAGATCCCCATTTCTAACAGGAGCTCTTTGTGGTGTGATGTGAGTGCAGGGTAGGAGGTTCACAGTGAGCCTGGCGCTGACTTTTGTATGGTCTGCAGTCTTCTGGTCAGTTGAGCGTTGATTTTGGCATACAGTGTGTTACTGCAGTTCCGACTGTTGGTGAGGAGCCACTTGAAGATCTTCTATAGCATCTTGAGTGTGTGGAAGCAGGAGCTGAAGCCCGAGTTCATTTGCCGGTCGCAGTGAGTTGGTTGTCACTTACGTTTCCATAAATATTCTGTAAATGTGCCAACAGGACGAGGCATTTTCTGCAAAAACATAGAGACAAGCATATCTATGAAATGGTGTTGGCTTATGTCCCATAACGGAATCATCTGGACTGCTGCATGGATATCTGGCTCTCTGCTAAGATCTCATTATGCTGTTGTCCATACTGTATAAGGACAGAATGGTGAGTTGCACACCTGTGTAATCCCATTTCTCCGAGTAAACCTACTGTAATGTACTCTCTTAATTAATCCTGCTTGGCGTGCAAGCTTGCTCTGCGCTCTGTCCAATTGCGCTGCAATAATGATTAGAACACAAGGGAACCGACTTTCAATTCCCATCAAGCTGCACAGCCATTATTTCCAAACGAATCCAATGAATTAAATCCATATACCACTTATTCCACAATTTTATCCTTTATATTTATCCTTTGTACTCCTTTGTTTCCTTCAATTCATTTTACTCATTTACGTCGCATTTCATATTTCTCCAAAAAAGCACAAGAATGCAGCAGCTTCCACATGTCACGTTTTATTTAAGAACACCCAATGCATTTCGGGCATAAAACCCTTCTTCGGGGGTATCTACAAAAAATAAAAATATACATCACCAATAATGACAGTTATATTGCTTATGCTACAATCTGCTTTCTACATGCACTCAACATCAGTACACCTTACTGTGGACCTGCTACATGCGCCCGTGTATATTTTCTAAATATATTTAATTATACTCCCAAACAACGTCCTCTATTTAGCCACAACCCCATTATCTAAAAAAAAATCTGCAAACATACTCTTTCATCCTGCAGGTCCATGGTTCCAACAGGACAGGCTAAGACTCCTAACAGTAGGATGTATCTAAACGGAGTATTGTTCAGCACCTGTTTCCTAACCCCATATTATGTGAGCATGGCCCAACAAGCCACTCATTTTGATTTGCATTCTGGTACTTGCAGCGTTATTCTTAACAATACAACAAAAATGTAACAAGTGTCATTGTCTTTTCTAGTTGGTCCTTCTAGCATTGCTGTTGGCAAGGTAATTAAAGTACTACAAGTACCAGAATGCAAAGGGAAAACAGAGGCAGGATGGTATATTTGTTCCTGCATGCAAGGGTAAACCTTGAGATATCTGCATTAGGATCAGTAATTGCTGCAATTGTCATGGCAGAACTCACATCAAAGAAAACACAAAGTGAGCAAGGTCAATCGTCTTTGCCACCGCTGACTCTGTCTTCCGTGAATAGGTGTCTTATGCAGGCCTGTGTGACACACTTTCATGTCTCATCACACAGGCACGTGGTGAAGAGTCACAATCACATGGTGAGCTGGAAACCCTTGCATAGAAGAGGTTTCCAGCTGGTGTGAACGCTATAGACACCTGAGTGCGAGTTAAGAACTACCTAGGACATGGGAGGTGTAGCCACATAAGTTTCGTATTGCTGTGAGACAGGGTATCCTTAAAGGCATGAATATAGGGCCCTATAGGGACCAGTTACAATGTCCGTTTTGAATTACTACCGGGTCTGAGACCCGGACAGCGGCCAGCCCACATAAAGGCCTGCAGTGAAACATGGCCACGCACATGCTACTTTTGTTCCATCCTATAGAAATTGCTGAATGCCAATACGCTTTGTTCAACTATGAGATACAGTTTGGTCACAAAGACACATTTTCAGGGAATAACTGCATTTTATTGATTGTATACATTAATGGGAGCTTTGTATCACAGCAAGGAGGCTTTGAGCATTCTTGAATGAAATTCTCTCGACAAGAGATTCAATGACATACTGTATTTTATTTCTGTGATATCGAAAACAAAACATACAATTCATTTGTAGAATACGGGGAATTGAAACGCTACGAAACTTCCGGGGAAGAGATAATGTGTTGACAGCTCACAATACAATGATTGTCCACTTAAAAAAGCAAAGCAAACGTATATTCATAAATACGCGTGACTTTCGCACTTCTGTAATTTTAGTGAAGAGTAGTCTTCAAAAGGATCCCAGGAACAATAATAAATGAATTATGATTATGGACACGATGCACAGTTCCTTCCCATACAATTATTTATCACTCTCTGAAACGACACATTTGCAAATGGGACATTCAGAAATCCAAATGTAAATGTAATCATGTCGCCAACAGAAAGTATTTACATATAATATACTTGTCAGGATATTCTTCTTGTCACACTTGAAATAATTACATTAACTCAATATAATTTGAAAAGGTTCAAGAAAATAAACAAAACATCTAACCTTTAATATTTTATTAAGATTCATGCAGAAAGGGGTACATGGGATCAGGTTATAACGCGAAGGTATAGCGGTGAGAAGGGACATGACAACACATAAATACAACATAGGATGAGTTTTCTGTAATTATGGTCAGGAAACTGTATCACTTGGTTTATTAGGTTTCTTCTTTACACCCCAGCCTCTTTGCTCTAACGTCCATGTTTTTTTTTTTTAAAATGCTTTATTAAGAGAGTAAGACAATGTACAACATCAGTACATATTCCATGTTAGCATGAAACCCTAACAACTAAGAATGTAATGAGAAACAGTGATAAAAAAGTAACCCTATGAAATAAAACTATACTTAATACAAATGCATTTTAAAGAATATTTTTGATAAGGAAGAGGAGCAAGAAAAGAAGAGAAGAGAGAAAAGGAAAAGAAAAGAAAAGAAAAGGAAGAAAGAAAAAGGAGGAAAATAATAACAAATGAAGTAACAATCTATCACTCTAAATAACAGAGTATATAATCAAGGTAATTTCCTAGATAAAAAGTTTGTCAATGGTAACCACAATAAGTCTCTTTTAATCAACAAGGGAGTAGAGGTAGCATAAGCTCTGTCCATTCTATGGTGATGACAAAGTAAGTTCCACCACGCTAGAAAGGAAACATTTGATGAATCTTTCCAATTAGAAGTAATAATCTGAAAAGTAATAGCAATAATAGGTTGACAAAGTTACCACAGTCTTTATAATTATAAAAAAAGGGGACAAATGACCTAAGAAAACCTGTTCAATGTGAAAAGGAATATCTGACATAAGGATATCATTTAGCTTAGACCATACTTTGGACAAAAAGGTCAACAATAGGGGCACATTGAAAGAACATGTGAAAGAGATCAGCAGGTATATGGGAGCATGACCAACACTTAGGGGAAGCTAACAATTTGAATCTATGAAGGATACTAGGAGTGAAAAATAGTCGAATATAAAAGAAATATAGGGATTGTGTCGTGCTGGCCGAGCGAGAGGTAGTGTGAATCCGGGACCATAGAATGTCCCACATGCACAAGGGGAGATCAATGCAGAGGTCTTTTTCCCAGAGGAGTTCTAAAGGGGATTTGTTTCCAAGTGTGGGAGTATGAGCAATCAATTTATATATAGTAGCTGCTTTAAATTGGGTAGAGAAATCGGTAGGGGGAGAAGAAGGGGAGTCAGAGGAGGGAGTAGGTGAAAGGGTAGTAGGGAAATAATAATTGGTGAGGAGATCTTGGAGTGTAGTATAATGGGCGGAATAACGTGATGAGATATTATATAGAGATTGAATATCAGAGAAAGATAAGAAAGTATCCCCCTTTAAACAATGGATGAGGAGTGATGATTACTTTACCTATCCACTCCTTCCAGAAAAGGGTGCGATTATTGATCTTAAGGTTTTTATTGTACCAAAGAGGGATGTCCAAAGAACAAGAGGTGAGAGAAAAATGAGCTGAAAACGAAGTAAGAACTAACGCCTTAGAGTGCAAAAGGGTAGGGAAAAACAGACGTTTTGGGGGCAGAGTAACCCGGATAGCAGAAAGAAGAGAAAGAGGAGAACATTGCGCCAATTCTAAGGCACTCCATGCCGTGTAGGAGGAAGTACTGGAATCGGAGAGGAAGGTCCAAATTTGCTTCAAAGAAAAAGCAGAGTGATAACGTTTAAGATGAGGAAAATTAACTTCTCCAGAATCTTTAGAGAGTTGAAGGCGAGCTAGCGAAGTTCTCTGTTTGCGATTGTTCCACAGGGATTTAATAAGTAAACTGTTAATAGAATGAAAGAAGGTGGTAGGAACGGAAATAGGGAGCATAGAAAGGTAGAAATTGATGATAGGGAGAAGCATCATCTTAATTGGGGCAAGTCTACCCCACCATGAGAGAAAAAGGGGTGACCAACTATCAATGAGTGCCGTGAGTGATTAAGTTTGATGAGAACCCTGAGATTATTACAATATAAAACACCGAAACATCTGACGTGAGAAGAGGCCCATGCAAAGCCAGAGCCAGTAAACATAGAGGGGAGACAGAATTTATTAAAAGGGAGAATTTCAGACTTAATTTCAGACTTATCAACATTCAGTTTGTAACCCGAGACACCGGAATAGTCTTTTAATAAGGAGAAAAATGTCGGGAGAGAGGTGGACGGATTGGAAATAAAGAGAAGAATCTCATCAGCATTTGCAGTAAATTTTATGTGCACATTATGATAGGTAAATCTCGTTTAAGTCATAGAACATTTAATTGTTTCTAAGAAAGGTTCTACAGCAAGGATAAAAAGGAGAGGGGAGAGAGGACAACCCTGTCTCGTGCCTCTAAGGAGAGGGAAATATCGAGAATGAGAACCATTGACCCAAACTGAAGTGGAAGGCGAGGAATATAAAAGTTTTATGAAATTAATAATAGTGGGACTAAAACCATGCCACCGAAGGGACCCAAAAATGAAATCCCAACTCACCCTATCGAAGGCCTTTTCGGCATCTAGTGTAATGGCCGCAATGGGGGAGTCAATCAATCAATCAATCAATCAAGCATTTATATAGCGCACTACTCACCCGGAGGGTCTCAAGGCGCTAGGGGAGGGGGGTCCGCTACTGCTCGAACAGCCAGGTCTTGAGCTGCTTCCTGAAGGCAAGCTGGTCCTGGGTCAGGCGGAGGTGGGTCGGGAGGGAGTTCCAAGTCTTGGCGGCCAGGTAGGAGAAGGACCTTCCTCCTGTGTTGGCTCTTCGGATGCGGGGGACGGCGGCGAGGGCGTGGGCGGTCGAACGTAGCTGGCGTGTGGGAGCGTAGAAGTTGAGGCGGCTGTTGAGGTATCCTGGGCCTTGGTTGTGTAGGGCTTTGTGTGCGTGGGTGAGGAGACGGAAGGTGATTCTCTTGTTGACCGGGAGCCAGTGCAGATCTCTCAGGTGTCTGGAGATGTGGCTGCGACGGGGGATGTCCAGGATGAGTCGTGCTGAGGCGTTCTGAATCCGCTGGAGTCTCTTCTGGAGTTTGGCGGTGGTTCCGGCGTAGAGGGAGTTGCCGTAGTCCAGACGGCTGGTGACGAGGGCCTGGGTGACCGTCTTCCTGGTCTCGGTGGGGATCCACCGGAAGATCATACGTAGCATGCGCAGAATGTTGAAGCACGACGAGGAGACGGTGTTGACTTGTCTGGTCATGGAGAGGGAGGAGTCCAGGATGAAGCCCAGGTTGCGTGCGTGGTCTGTTGGTTTGGGTGCGCTGCCCAGGGCGGGGGGCCACCAGGAGTCGTCCCAGGCAGAGGGTGAAGGTCCCAGGATGAGGACTTCTGTCTTGTCCGAGTTCAGATTCAGGCGGCTGTTCATCATCCACTTGGCTACGTCTGTCATCCCTTCGTGTAGGTTGGCTCTGGCGGTGGCGGAGTCATTGGTGAGGGAGAGGATCAGCTGGGTGTCGTCGGCGTAGGAGATGATGTTGAGGTTGTGTTGGCGTGCGATGGCTGCGAGGGGGCTCATGTAGACGTTGAAGAGGGTTGGGCTGAGCGAGGAGCCTTGAGGAACGCCGCAGATGACTTCGGTGGCTTCTGACTTGAACGGGGGGAGGCGGACTCTCTGTGTCCTTCCGGCGAGGAACGAGGTGATCCATTCCAGTGCCTTCTCCTGGAGTCCAACGTTGCTGAGGCGCTGCACTAGGGTACGGTGGCAGACAGTGTCGAAGGCCGTGGAGAGGTCTAGGAGGATGAGGGCCGCTGTTTCTCCGTTGTCGAGCAGGGCTCGGATGTCATCGGTGGCAGCAATCAGGGCGGTCTCGGTGCTGTGGTTGGCCCGGAAGCCAGACTGCGAGAGGTCGAGGGATCCGTTCGTCTCGAGGAAGGCGGCCAGCTGCTTGTTGACGGTCTTCTCGATGACTTTAGTAGGAAACGGGAGCAGCGAGATGGGGCGGTAGTTCTTGAGGTCGGTGGGGTCGGCAGAAGGCTTCTTTAGTAGAGCGCTGAGTTCGGCGTGCTTCCAGCTCTCCGGGAAGGTAGCGGTGTCGAAGGAGGTGTTGATGATGTCCCTCAGGTGGGGTGCGATGACCGCGTCGGCCTTGTTGAAGACGTGGTGAGGGCAGGGGTTGGTCGGAGATCCGGAGTGGATGGAGTTCATCGTGCGGATGGTGTCTTCGGTGCTGATCGGGGTCCAGGCGCGGAGGGTGGTGGTGGGGGGCGGTGGTTCAGTTGCTAAAAAACTTCCATCTTTCTAAATGTTTCCTTCACTCTAGTGGCCGTTCCACGAACGGAACGCTCATGGAGAATGTTGGCACACCATTCCATACAAAGGAGGATACCACACATCTCCCTTCAAGAAATATAGACTCTATAAAGATTACCGACCCAAGAACTTCTTTTTTTAAATAACACAGGGTTGGAACATTGACTGTACAAAACCTTTGAAATCGCAACCGAAGTGTACCATCTGGTTACAACTGCACATAACCATCCAAATGTTTGCGTCTGCAAGCACTTCTAACACTTATTTCCGCCAGAGGTGCTACATTCTCATCAGCTTTAGTCAAATCCATACAATTTTCTTCCCCATGTGCCACTTTAGCAACACAACTCAAATTCCACACTCTATAGTCCTGTTAGAATTGGGGTCTCTGGTTGGCACAGGTAAGTACTTGTGACAGGCAGGGACCCTCTCCTCTAGTCAGGGCAAGGGACTTACTCTTTAAAATAAGCCCTGCTCACCCTCTAGGTTGTGTGACGCGAGCAGACAAGGCTAAACTTCAGAGTGTTATGCGTTAAGCATTTATTACCACATACAGCAATTAGATGACACACCACAAATGGACACCAGTCTAGTTTTGTATCAAAAATAGTTATTCTTTATATATGTATTAAATAGACTTAATACAAGACTCAGGTAACGTTTAGCAATAGGCCACAATACTTTGTAGTAAATCAGAGTTCTTAAAAATGCTTAATCTTGAGTCCTGTGCGCTTCGCACCCCTCGGGGTGACTCTAGGTGATGAAAAATGAACAAAAAGAGTCTAACAATTGAAGCGGACACTCTGGTCCGAGGCGCACACCTTGCGGTGCGATTCGTGCACAGTACCTTTAGGATCGTAGAGTTCGACATGAACTGATGCGGGTGCAGGCGAAGGCGTACCAGGGAAGTTGTCGGCGGCTTTCCACAGGGAGTCCGGCTCGTAGTTAGGCGGCGAGGTGCGAGGCGGAGGAGCGGGACTTCAGGGACCAATGCGGACAGTCCAGGTCTTCAGGCATTCGCTGTGCGAGGCGTTTGTTCGTGGCGTACCTTCACAGGATGATGCGGCGTTCGAGGCGTACTTTCGCAGTACGAGGCAGTGTTCGAGGCGTACTTTTGCAAGCAAGGATGCTGGTTCGTACAGGGCGGTGCACGGGGGCCGGTACGCGGCGGCTTGCGGGCCGTACTCCACTTTACAGTGCAATGCGATCTGTAGTGGCAGGAGGCAGCGAGAAGGGCGGCCAAAGGTGGGAGGTGAAGCGAGGTGCGGTGCGGCCCGGTACAGGTACGGTGCGTGCTACGGCTCGTAGGAGAGTGGAGAAGCACGGTGCGGGGCGGCAATGGCAAAGGTGTCCGGCTCTAGGAGGCGCACTCTGTTTACTGCTTCAGCGGCACCAGAAAACAGCAATTCCACGGCTTTCTGTGAAGGCAGGGTGGAGTCCAATAGTCCTGGAACTCCGTTCAGGGGGCAAGCTCGCTCACAAGCCCTTTGAGATCTTTGAAACACAAGTCTTTGCAAGTAACAGTCTTTGTAGGTTCTTCCGCTCCTTCAGCAGCAAGGCAACCACTGCAGGCCAATCCCCCAGGACAGGGACAGTACTCCTCCTTCAGCTTTCCCGGTTCCTTCTCCTCAGGCAGAGGTTTCTTCTTGGTTCAAGCAGGATCTGATTTCTTAGGAGCTGGGCTCCTACATTTATACTGTAAATCCTTTGTTCTCTCAGGCCAGGGGGCCTGTGCCTAGTTTAGTCCAGTCTCTGAGCACTTTGCTGACAGGATGCAGGCTTCTGCTTTCAGTGAGCAGGAGAGAGACATCAGACGCTCCGCAGGAGATGGAGCCAGCATTGTGGTGACAAGTACAGTCCAGGGTACTCTGTTGACAGTCTTCCCTCTCTCTTTACAAGGTGCAGGGCAGAGACATCAGACGCTCCACAGGGGGTGGAGCCAGCATTGTGGGGGCAGAGCACAGCCCTATTCAGAACCTAGGTGCACTCCTCCCACCCATCTGGCTGCAATCTTCCTATTCACCACCTAGCAGCCCCAGCCTGTCTCCTGGAATTCCCCAGCCCTATAACTCACAGAAACCAGACAGCAGATACACATCAGAACAGAGGCGGGCAAAAATGGTTAGGCAAGCAAATACCAACTTTCTAAAAGTGGTATTTGCAAACACAGAACATTAAAATAAGCTTTATTATTCTGAGTTCAGGCATACCAAACTCGAATTTCTACCATGTCCCCGGAGTCTGTCAGGATTATAGAAAGTAATAATTCCAACAGCCCATTATGGCCTATGAGAACAGGTAGCCTTACAATAGTGAAAACCGAAAATGGCTGTAATTCACTATTAGGACATGCCACACACATCAGGGCTTGTCCTACCTTATACTTACAATGCACCCTGCCCTTGGGCCTACCATAGGGGTGACTAATATGAAGTTAAGGGAAGGTTTAGGTACTGGCAAGGGGGTTCCCTTGCCCAGTCGACATGACAGTACCAGACTGCACGCAGGTTCTGCAATGGCAGACCTTAGACACAGTTTACCAGCCCGCTTCTGTGGGTGGCACAACCAGTGCTGCAAGCCCACCAGCAGCATTTGTATTTACAAGCCCTGGCGCTCCTGGTGCACTTTACTGGGGTCTGACAGTAAACCAAATAAGCCAATCATGGAATCCAATCAATGTGTACAGGGAGCACTTGCACTGTGGCACTGATTGGCAGTGGCACAGTGCTCTGAGCAGCTAATACCAGCAAAACACATGAGCCACAGTAACCAAAAAGTGGAAGGGAGACCCACGCCAGGTGCCAGGTCTAACAGGTCCTCTGTTCTGATGGCATTTTTGAAGACCTTAATCACTTTCATGGGTTGTAAAAATGTGGACCTGTGTGAAGAAACCCCTCTCCGAAGAGATGTTATCCTTACCACTTTACCAATTTTAACTACGGTACTCTTGACCACCTTATGTACATCAAATCACTTCTTCTTTCTCATCATCTTCTCCATTTCTATCTTATTCTTAGTTTTATCATCCCTCTCACACTTCAAATTGTCGGTCTTCTCCAACACTCATAACAAAAGGAGTACCTAGGGGTCAAAGCATAGCTGTCACTCGACTATGAGTCCAGACACCAGCACCTTACATGTGACAGTATAGTGGGAACAAACAATACAGTATAGCTAGGTGAGAAGAAAGCCCAAGAGCAGAGGGAATTAATCCCATCAGAGGCCACACTGTACCGCCCTCTCTTGCATCATTTGAGTATCCCTTTGCTCGGGAGGCAGAATAAACGGTCTAGTAGTATTATTATGACCGTATATAAATGTGCACCGAATGTGATCAAAGAGGGAGGGTATCATAAAGAGATTGGTGTGCCTACTGAAAAAAGCAGTGTGAAAATAGGTGAAATGTAAAATTGGATAGGCTGAGTAGATCTCGATAGTTTATTATTATCCCTCAGTCTCCCAAGTCTAAAACCAAACGTGATAACACAGATTTAACAAAATATCCGTGACTAGTAGTGGTCAACATGTTTCAGCATAAATGAAATACTTTTCAATGCATTCTTCAGGACCAGATTTTAATTAACTACTGCTTTCATAAATAAAAATAGAAAAATATCACCTGCGACGTTCAGGTTGTTCAACCACATACCATTAGTTGTGGCTGTAGCGCCTCACCCCACCTGGCTGCAGCTCAGGTTAAGAGGAGCACCGCTCTGTCCGTCGGTGTCTCCCGGCAGTCATCCAAACTGTCTGGGGGGTCTTCTCCAACACCAAATAGGGACAAACTAAACCGCTTTCCTTTTCTTGAATAACTAAAAGTTTTTTGCCCGTCATGGAGTGAGGCGTGAATCTATAATTTTTTACTCTAATTGAAACCTCAGTCATCCAACACTTCTGATTGGCTAATGCTCTCTGAATGGTTTCCTTGAAAACACAGTTGAACCTTTCAACCATTCCATTGCCCTCTGGATGATAAAGAGCTGTCTTCCTATGTGTGATGCCTCTCTCACTCAAGTACCTTTCTATCTCCCGAACCACCCTCTGCAACTGGACCCCGGTCAGCACCAAAGACACCACCCGAACACCATCCACTCCGGATCACCAACCGACCCCTGCCCCCACCACGTCTTCAACAAGGCTGACTCCGTCATCGCACCCCAACTCCGGGACATCATCAACATCTCCTTCAACACCGCCACCTTCCCGGAGAGCTGGACGCATGCTGAGCTCAGCGCCCTCCTAAAGAAACCAACAGCGGACCCCACCGACCTCAAGATCTTCCGCCCCATCTCGCTCCTCCCCTTTCCTGCCAAAGTCATTGAGAAGACCGCCAACAGACAGCTCGTCGCCTTCCTCGAGACTAACGGATCCCTCGACCCTTCGCAGTCCGGCTTCCGAGCCAACCACAGCACCGAGACCGCCCTCATCGCAGTCACCGACGACATCAGATCCCTGCTCGACAACGGTGAAACAGCGGCCCTCATCCTCCTGGACCTATCTGCGGCGTTCGACACTGTCTGCCACCGCACTCTAGTACAGCGCCTCAGCAACATCGGTATCCAAGGGAAGGCTCTGCAGTGGATCATCTCGTTCCTCGCCGGAAGAACCCAGAGAGTCCGCCTCCCCCCGTTCAGTTCCATGGCTACCGAAGTCATCTGCGGCATACCACAAGGATCCTCACTCAGCCCCACCCTCTTCAACGTCTACATGAGCCCCCTCGCAGCCATCGCACACCAACACAACCTCAACATCATCTCCTATGACGACGACACCCAGCTGATCCTCTCCTCACCAACGACCCCGCCACCGCCAGAGCCAGCCTACACGAAGCGATGAAAGACGTCGCCGAGTGGATGAAGAACAGCCACCTGAAACTGAACTCAGACAAGACGGATGTCCTCATCCTGGGATCACCGCCCTCCGCCTGGGACGACTCCTGGTGGCCCCCTGCCCTGGGCACCACCCCCAAACCAACGGACCACGCACGAAACCTGGGCTTCATCCTGGCTCCTCCCTCTCGATGACCAGACAAGTCAACGCCGTGTCGTCATCGTGCTTCAACACCCTGCGCATGCTCCGTAAGATCTTCCGATGGATCCCCACCAAAACCAGGAAGACAGTCACCCAGGTACTCGTCACCAGCCGACTGGACTACGGGAACACCCTCTACGCAGGAACCACTGCCAAACTACAGAAAAGACTCCAGCGCATACAGAACGCCTCCGCACGACTCATCCTGGACATCCCTCGCCACAGCCACATCTCGACCCACCTGAGAGACCTGCACTGGCTCCCTGTTAACAAGAGGATCACGTTCAGACTTCTCACCCACGCACACAAGGCTCTCCACGAAATGGGTCCGAAGTCCCTCAACAGCCGCCTCACTTTCTACACACCCACCCGCCAGCTATGATCGGCCAGCCTCGCCCTCGCCGCCGTACCACGCATCCGCAGAGCCACCGCCGGAGGAAGCTCCTTCTCCTAGCTGGAGGCCAAGACATGGAACTCCCTCCCCATCCACCTACGGCTGACCCAGGACCACCTCTCCTTCAGGAAACAACTCAAGACCTGGCTTTTCGAGCAGTAACGAACCCCCCCCCCAGCGCCTTGAGACCCTACTGGGTGAGTAGCGCGCTATACAAATTGCTGATTGATTGATTGATTGATCTCCCTTGATACAAATTGCACACTGTTGTCAGAGAGTATATTCAATAGTAAACCTTCCCGCTCAAAAATCTTCTCCAAAAATGTTATAACATGTTTAGTTTCAATAGGCCACCTTGAGTACATGTCCAGGAGAATGATGACATACCTTTCCACGCGTGATGTTCTAATTGGACCCACAATATCAATGTCCACTTCCTCCCAGGCTTCTTTGGGCAACGTCCTCAAATTCATGAGTTACACCCTGGAATTGTAATGTTTTCTCATACCTACTGCATTCCACACACTTTCTGATGCTTTGTTCAATACCAATATCCATGCCAGGCCACCAGTAGGCGTGTCTTACAATTTTTTTAGTCTTTGAAATCCCTGAATGCCCATCATGGGCAAACTCAATCAAACAATCTCTCAGACTGCTAGGAGGAACCCATCTCGTACCACGAAGAAGCAGTCTGTCGCGAACTGCAAGCTCAGACCCAATTTTAGGGAACGGTTTTATTGCTTCATTATGTTTGACACTTGTACGCTACCCAAATCGCACTCCTTTTATCACAGTCTGAAATGGGTCATCACTCACCATCTCCTGAATCCATTCATCCTCATTGATCACTCTATCATTGATCAGACATACTAGAAACTCATCCTCATCCAAATAATTATAGTCCTCTACAGCTTGTTCAATCTCCTCACTTTTACTCACTAAGCTTGGACAACAATCAGCTACATTGTTACTCTCACCGGGAACATGCTCCACATGAAAGTCAAATTCTTGAAGAACAACAATCTATTTCCTTATCCTAGCAGAGATATTATCTAACCCTTTCTTTTCCAGAATTTCCTTAAGAGGCTTGTGATCTGTTTTAACCAAGAGATTTCCTCCCCACACAAACATTCTTAACTTCCAGATGACCCAAAATACAGCCAGCGCCTCATTTCCTACCACATAATAATTAAGTTCAGTCCCGCTAAGACACCTTGATAGAAAAAGAATGGTTCTCTCCACCCCTTCTTACCTTTATAAGAACACCACACCCAGCCCTGCAGAACTAGTGTCTGCCATTATAATGGTATCCTGATCGGTTCAAAGCTTTTCAAAGATGCTGCATGTGACTAGTGATACTTCAACTCTTCAAACTCCTTCCCACACTCCTCACTCCATTCGAAATTTACACCTTTTTTAACAATTGTCTTAGATTACAAGTTTTGTCTGCAAACTTGTGAATGAATTTGCAGTAAAATTCAGACATTCCCAGAAGTTTCAATACGTTATCCTTGTTTTTGGTGTAGGCATCCTGATGATGGTTTTAACAAGTTCTTTCCTAGGTTCTATGCCAGCGGATGTGATCGTCTGTCCCAAAAAATCAATCTCTGTAAGATTGAACTTGCACTTTTTGCCTTCAACGTGAGGCCAAATTCCTTCAATTTTAAGAGTACCTTCCTCACATGTTCATGGTGTTCCTCTAGGCTTACACCAAAGACTAAAATGTCATCTCGGTAGATTCTCACACCATACATTCTTCCAAACATATTCTCCATCATCCTTTGAAAGACCGCCGCCGAAGAAATGAGACCAAAAGGCATCCTCAAAAATGTGAAGGTGCCATATGGTGTAATAAATGCTGTCCCTTCAGGCTGCAATAGGAGATTGCAGCAGAGCAGCCACATGAAGTTTCTTATCAATGGATTTGCAGGGAAAACCTCTTGCCAGTGGTAAAGGTGGGTATGTCGTAGTTCACACAGAAATGCCACTGTTAGAAAGTGATTCAGAAAAGGGGGTGGTGATGAACAGAGTGCCTGAATTAGGCAGACCACTCTTACCCAGTCCAAAGATCAGGGCTTGATCCATCACCGTTTTTTAGCTCACTGCACCATCCCAGCTCAGAACTTGGCTATTAGCAAATTAGTCTGTTCCTGTCCCAGTGCATGATGGGAACAGGGCAAACCAAACTACCAAGCCAATTCTTATACTGGGAAGGAAACAAGCTACCGGGGACCGGTTTCTGGCATTTCAGCCTCGTCGGCCCGGCTTGCTTGAATCCTGATGGTGCAATGAGCAAGGGACTCACATCTGAGTATACCCTTCCACGCTTATGGTGGACAAAATTATTCAGAAAAGGGGGTGGTGATGAACAGAGTGCCTGAATTAAGCAGACCACTCTTACCCAGTCCAAAGATCAGGGCTTGATCCATCACCGTTTTTTAGCTCACTGCACCATCCCAGCTCAGAACTTGGCTATATGCAAATTAGTCTGTTCCTGTCCCAGTGCATGATGGGAACAGGGCAAACCAAACTACCAAGCCAATTCTTATACTGGGAAGGAAACAAGCTACCGGGGACCGGTTTCTGGCATTTCAGCCTCGTCGGCCCGGCTTGCTTGAATCCTGATGGTGCAATGAGCAAGGGACTCACATCTGAGTATACCCTTCCACGCTTATGGTGGACAAAATGATTCAGAAAAGGGGGTGGTGATGAACAGAGTGCCTGAATTAAGCACACCACTCTTACTCAGTCCAAAGATCAGGGCTTGATCCATCACCGTTTTTTAGCTCACTGCACCATCCCAGCTCAGAACTTGGCTATATGCAAATTAGTCTGTTCCTGTCCCAGTGCATGATGGGAACAGGGCAAACCAAACTACCAAGCCAATTCTTATACTGGGAAGGAAACAAGCTACCGGGGACCGGTTTCTGGCATTTCAGCCTCGTCGGCCCGGCTTGCTTGAATCCTGATGGTGCAATGAGCAAGGGACTCACATCTGAGTATACCCTTCCACGCTTATGGTGGACAAAATGATTCAGAAAAGGGGGTGGTGATGAACAGAGTGCCTGAATTAAGCAGACCACTCTTACCCAGTCCAAAGATCAGGGCTTGATCCATCACCGTTTTTTAGCTCACTGCACCATCCCAGTTCAGAACTTGGCTATATGCAAATTAGTCTGTTCCTGTCCCAGTGCATGATGGGAACAGGGCAAACCAAACTACCAAGCCAATTCTTATACTGGGAAGGAAACAAGCTACCGGGGACCGGTTTCTGGCATTTCAGCCTCGTCGGCCCGGCTTGCTTGAATCCTGATGGTGCAATGAGCAAGGGACTCACATCTGAGTATACCCTTCCACGCTTATGGTGGACAAAATTATTCAGAAAAGGGGGTGGTGATGAACAGAGTGCCTGAATTAAGCAGACCACTCTTACCCAGTCCAAAGATCAGGGCTTGATCCATCACCGTTTTTTTGCTCACTGCACCATCCCAGCTCAGAACTTGGCTATATGCAAATTAGTCTGTTCCTGTCCCAGTGCATGATGGGAACAGGGCAAACAAAACTACCAAGCCAATTCCTATACTGGGAAGGAAACAAGCTACCGGGGACCGGTTTCTGGCATTTCAGCCTCGTCGGCCCGGCTTGCTTGAATCCTGATGGTGCAATGAGCAAGGGACTCACATCTGAGTATACCCTTCCACGCTTATGGTGGACAAAATGATTCAGAAAAGGGGGTGGTGATGATCAGAGTGCCTGAATTAAGCAAACCACTCTTACCCAGTCCAAAGATCAGGGCTTGACCCATCACCGTTTTTTAGCTCACTGCACCATCCCAGCTCAGAACTTGGCTATATGCAAATTAGTCTGTTCCTGTCCCAGTGCATGATGGGAACAGGGCAAACCAAACTACCAAGCCAATTCTTATACTGGGAAGGAAACAAGCTACCCGGGACCGGTTTCTTGCATTTCAGCCTCGTCGGCCCGGCTTGTTTGAATCCTGATGGTGCAATGAGCAAGGGACTCACATCTGAGTATACCCTTCCACATTTATGGTGGACAAAATGATTCAGAAAAGGGGGTGGTGATGAACAGAGTGCCTGAATTAAGCAGACCACTCTTACCCAGTCCAAAGATCAGGGCTTGGTCCATCACCGTTTTTTAGCTCACTGCACCATCCCAGCTCAGAACTTGGCTATATGCAAATTAGTCTGTTCCTGTCCCAGTGCATGATGGGAACAGGGCAAACCAAACTACCAAGCCAATTCTTATACTGGGAAGGAAACAAGCTACCGGGGACCGGTTTCTGGCATTTCAGCCTCGTCGGCCCGGCTTGCTTGAATCCTGATGGTGCAATGAGCAAGGGACTCACATCTGAGTATACCCTTCCACGCTTATGGTGGACAAAATGATTCAGAAAAGGGGGTGGTGATGAACAGAGTGCCTGAATTAAGCAGACCACTCTTACCCAGTCCAAAGATCAGGGCTTGATCCATCACCGTTTTTTAGCTCACTGCACCATCCCAGCTCAGAACTTGGCTATATGCAAATTAATCTGTTCCTGTCCCAGTGCATGATGGGAACAGGGCAAACCAAACTACCAAGCCAATTCTTATACTGGGAAGGAAACAAGCTACCGGGGACCGGTTTCCGGCATTTCAGCCTTGTCGGCCCGGCTTGCTTGAATCCTGATGGTGCAATGAGCAAGGGACTCACATCTGAGTATACCCTTCCACGCTTATGGTGGACAAAATGATTCAGAAAAGGGGGTGGTGATGAACAGAGTGCCTGAATTAAGCAGACCACTCTTACCCAGTAAAAAGATCAGGGCTTGATCCATCACCGTTTTTTAGCTCACTGCACCATCCCAGCTCAGAATTTGGCTATATGCAAATTAGTCTGTTCCTGTCCCAGTGCATGATGGGAACAGGGCAAACCAAACTACCAAGCCAATTCTTATACTGGGAAGGAAACAAGCTACCGGGGACCGGGTTCCGGCATTTCAGCCTTGTCGGCCCGGCTTGCTTGAATCCTGATGGTGCAATGAGCAAGGGACTCACATCTGAGTATACCCTTCCACGCTTATGGTGGACAAAATGATTCAGAAAAGGGGGTGGTGATGAACAGAGTGCCTGAATTAAGCAGACCACTCTTACCCAGTCCAAAGATCAGGGCTTGATCCATCACCGTTTTTTAGCTCACTGCACCATCCCAGCTCAGAACTTGGCTATATGCAAATTAGTCTGTTCCTGTCCCAGAGCATGATGGGAACAGGGCAAACCAAACTACCAAGCCAATTCTTATACTGGGAAGGAAACAAGCTACCGGGGACCGGGTTCCGGCATTTCAGCCTTGTCGGCCCGGCTTGCTTGAATCCTGATGGTGCAATGAGCAAGGGACTCACATCTGAGTATACCCTTCCACGCTTATGGTGGACAAAATGATTCAGAAAAGGGGGTGGTGATGAACAGACTAATTTGCATATAGCCAGGTTCTGAGCTGGGATGGGGCAGTGAGCTAAATAACGGTGATGACTCAAGCCCTGATCTTTGGACTGGGTAAGAGTGGTCTGCTTAATTCAGACACTCTGTTCATCACCACCCCCTTTTCTGAATCATTTTGTCCACCATAAGCGTGGAAGGGTATACTCAGACATGAGTCCCTTGCTCACTACTCCATCAGGATTCAAGCAAGCCGGGCCGACGAGGCTGAAATGCCAGAAACCGGTCCCCGGTAGCTTGTCTCCTTTCTGGTGAAGAATTGGCTTGGTAGTTTGGTCTGCCCTGTTCCCATGATGCACTGGGCCAGGGACAGACTAATTTGCATATAGCCAGGTTCTGAGCTGGGATGGGGCAGTGAGCTAAATAACGGTGATGACTCAAGCCCTGATCTTTGGACTGGGTAAGAGTGGTCTGCTTAATTCAGACACTCTGTTCATCACCACCCCCTTTTCTGAATCATTTTGTCCACCATATGCGTGGAAGGGTATACTCAGACATGAGTCCCTTGCTCACTGCTCCATCAGGATTCAAGCAAGCCGGGCCGACGAGGCTGAAATGCCAGAAACCGGTCCCGGGTAGCTTGTCTCCTTTCTGGTGAAGAATTGGCTTGGTAGTTTGGTCTGCCCTGTTCCCATGATGCACTGGGCCAGGGACAGACTAATTTGCATATAGCCAGGTTCTGAGCTGGGATGGGGCAGTGAGCTAAATAACAGTGATGACTCAAGCCCTGATTTTTGGACTGGGTAAGAGTGGTCTGCTTAATTCAGACACTCTGTTCATCACCACCCCCTTTTCTGAATCATTTTGTCCACCATAAGCGTGGAAGGGTATACTCAGACATGAGTCCCTTGCTCACTGCTCCATCAGGATTCAAGCAAGCCGGGCCGACGAGGCTGAAATGCCAGAAACCGGTCCCCGGTAGCTTGTCTCCTTTCTGGTGAAGAATTGGCTTGGTAGTTTGGTCTGCCCTGTTCCCATAATGCACTGGGCCAGGGACAGACTAATTTGCATATAGCCAGGTTCTGAGCTGGGATGGGGCAGTGAGCTAAATAACGGTGATGACTCAAGCCCTGATCTTTGGACTGGGTAAGAGTGGTCTGCTTAATTCAGACACTCTGTTCATCACCACCCCCTTTTCTGAATCATTTTGTCCACCATAAGCGTGGAAGGGTATACTCAGACATGAGTCCCTTGCTCACTGCTCCATCAGGATTCAAGCAAGCCGGGCCGACGAGGCTGAAATGCCAGAAACCGGTCCCCGGTAGCTTGTCTCCTTTCTGGTGAAGAATTGGCTTGGTAGTTTGGTCTGCCCTGGTCCCTTGATGCATTGGGCCAGGGACAGACTAATTTGCATATAGCCAGGTTCTGAGCTGGGATGGGGCAGTGAGCTAAATAACGGTGATGACTCAAGCCCTGATCTTTGGACTGGGTAAGAGTGGTCTGCTTAATTCAGACACTCTGTTCATCACCACCCCCTTTTCTGAATCATTTTGTCCACCATAAGCGTGGAAGGGTATACTCAGACATGAGTCCCTTGCTCACTGCTCCATCAGGATTCAAGCAAGCCGGGCCGACGAGGCTGAAATGCCAGAAACCGGTCCCCGGTAGCTTGTCTCCTTTCTGGTGAAGAATTGGCTTGGTAGTTTGGTCTGCCCTGTTCCCATGATGCACTGGGCCAGGGACAGACTAATTTGCATATAGCCAGGTTCTGAGCTGGGATGGGGCAGTGAGCTAAATAACGGTGATGACTCAAGCCCTGATCTTTGGACTGGGTAAGAGTGGTCTGCTTAATTCAGACACTCTGTTCATCACCACCCCCTTTTCTGAATCATTTTGTCCACCATAAGCGTGGAAGGGTATACTCAGACATGAGTCCCTTGCTCACTGCTCCATCAGGATTCAAGCAAGCCGGGCCGACGAGGCTGAAATGCCAGAAACCGGTCCCCGGTAGCTTGTCTCCTTTCTGGTGAAGAATTGGCTTGGTAGTTTGGTCTGCCCTGTTCCCATGATGCACTGGGCCAGGGACAGACTAATTTGCATATAGCCAGGTTCTGAGCTGGGATGGGGCAGTGAGCTAAATAACGGTGATGACTCAAGCCCTGATCTTTGGACTGGGTAAGAGTGGTCTGCTTAATTCAGACACTCTGTTCATCACCACCCCCTTTTCTGAATCATTTTGTCCACCATAAGCGTGGAAGGGTATACTCAGACATGAGTCCCTTGCTCACTGCTCCATCAGGATTCAAGCAAGCCGGGCCGACGAGGCTGAAATGCCAGAAACCGGTCCCCGGTAGCTTGTCTCCTTTCTGGTGAAGAATTGGCTTGGTAGTTTGGTCTGCCCTGTTCCCATGATGCACTGGGCCAGGGACAGACTAATTTGCATATAGCCAGGTTCTGAGCTGGGATGGGGCAGTGAGCTAAATAACAGTGATGACTCAAGCCCTGATCTTTGGACTGGGTAAGAGTGGTCTGCTTAATTCAGACACTCTGTTCATCACCACCCCCTTTTCTGAATCATTTTGTCCACCATAAGCGTGGAAGGGTATACTCAGACATGAGTCCCTTGCTCACTGCTCCATCAGGATTCAAGCAAGCCGGGCCGACGAGGCTGAAATGCCAGAAACCGGTCCCCGGTAGCTTGTCTCCTTTCTGGTGAAGAATTGGCTTGGTAGTTTGGTCTGCCCTGTTCCCATAATGCACTGGGCCAGGGACAGACTAATTTGCATATAGCCAGGTTCTGAGCTGGGATGGGGCAGTGAGCTAAATAACGGTGATGACTCAAGCCCTGATCTTTGGACTGGGTAAGAGTGGTCTGCTTAATTCAGACACTCTGTTCATCACCACCCCCTTTTCTGAATCATTTTGTCCACCATAAGCGTGGAAGGGTATACTCAGACATGAGTCCCTTGCTCACTGCTCCATCAGGATTCAAGCAAGCCGGGCCGACGAGGCTGAAATGCCAGAAACCGGTACCCGGTAGCTTGTCTCCTTTCTGGTGAAGAATTGGCTTGGTAGTTTGGTCTGCCCTGGTCCCATGATGCACTGGGCCAGGGACAGACTAATTTGCATATAGCCAGGTTCTGAGCTGGGATGGGGCAGTGAGCTAAATAACGGTGATGACTCAAGCCCTGATCTTTGGACTGGGTAAGAGTGGTCTGCTTAATTCAGACACTCTGTTCATCACCACCCCCTTTTCTGAATCATTTTGTCCACCATAAGCGTGGAAGGGTATACTCAGACATGAGT
This sequence comes from Lissotriton helveticus, assembly GCF_964261635.1. Lineage (NCBI taxonomy): Eukaryota > Metazoa > Chordata > Amphibia > Caudata > Salamandridae > Lissotriton > Lissotriton helveticus. The sequence continues at coordinate 306,642,445 of NC_136063.1, read as the reverse complement.
CCCTTGCTCACTGCTCCATCAGGATTCAAGCAAGCCGGGCCGACGAGGCTGAAATGCCAGAAACCGGTCCCCGGTAGCTTGTCTCCTTTCTGGTGAAGAATTGGCTTGGTAGTTTGGTCTGCCCTGTTCCCATGATGCACTGGGCCAGGGACAGACTAATTTGCATATAGCCAGGTTCTGAGCTGGGATGGGGCAGTGAGCTAAATAACGGTGATGACTCAAGCCCTGATCTTTGGACTGGGTAAGAGTGGTCTGCTTAATTCAGACACTCTGTTCATCACCACCCCCTTTTCTGAATCATTTTGTCCACCATAAGCGTGGAAGGGTATACTCAGACATGAGTCCCTTGCTCACTGCTCCATCAGGATTCAAGCAAGCCGGGCCGACGAGGCTGAAATGCCAGAAACCGGTCCCCGGTAGCTTGTCTCCTTTCTGGTGAAGAATTGGCTTGGTAGTTTGGTCTGCCCTGTTCCCATGATGCACTGGGCCAGGGACAGACTAATTTGCATATAGCCAGGTTCTGAGCTGGGATGGGGCAGTGAGCTAAATAACGGTGATGACTCAAGCCCTGATCTTTGGACTGGGTAAGAGTGGTCTGCTTAATTCAGACACTCTGTTCATCACCACCCCCTTTTCTGAATCATTTTGTCCACCATAAGCGTGGAAGGGTATACTCAGACATGAGTCCCTCGCTCACTGCTCCATCAGGATTCAAGCAAGCCGGGCCGACGAGGCTGAAATGCCAGAAACCGGTCCCCGGTAGCTTGTCTCCTTTCTGGTGAAGAATTGGCTTGGTAGTTTGGTCTGCCCTGTTCCCATGATGCACTGGGCCAGGGACAGACTAATTTGCATATAGCCAGGTTCTGAGCTGGGATGGGGCAGTGAGCTAAATAACGGTGATGACTCAAGCCCTGATCTTTGGACTGGGTAAGAGTGGTCTGCTTAATTCAGACACTCTGTTCATCACCACCCCCTTTTCTGAATCATTCTGTCCACCATAAGCGTGGAAGGGTATACTCAGACATGAGTCCCTTGCTCACTGCTCCATCAGGATTCAAGCAAGCCGGGCGGACGAGGCTGAAATGCCAGAAACCGGTCCCCGGTAGCTTGTCTTCTTTCTGGTGAAGAATTGGCTTGGTAGTTTGGTCTGCCCTGTTCCCATAATGCACTGGGCCAGGGACAGACTAATTTGCATATAGCCAGGTTCTGAGCTGGGATGGGGCAGTGAGCTAAATAACGGTGATGACTCAAGCCCTGATCTTTGGACTGGGTAAGAGTGGTCTGCTTAATTCAGACACTCTGTTCATCACCACCCCCTTTTCTGAATCATTTTGTCCACCATAAGCGTGGAAGGGTATACTCAGACATGAGTCCCTTGCTCACTGCTCCATCAGGATTCAAGCAAGCTGGGCCGACGAGGCTGAAATACCAGAAACCGGTCCCCGGTAGCTTGTCTCCTTTCTGGTGAAGAATTGGCTTGGTAGTTTGGTCTGCCCTGTTCCCATGATGCACTGGGCCAGGGACAGACTAATTTGCATATAGCCAGGTTCTGAGCTGGGATGGGGCAGTGAGCTAAATAACGGTGATGACTCAAGCCCTGATCTTTGGACTGGGTAAGAGTTGTCTGCTTAATTCAGACACTCTGTTCATCACCACCCCCTTTTCTGAATCATTTTGTCCACCATAAGCGTGGAAGGGTATACTCAGACATGAGTCCCTTGCTCACTGCTCCATCAGGATTCAAGCAAGCCGGGCCGACGAGGCTGAAATGCCAGAAACCGATCCCCGGTAGCTTGTCTCCTTTCTGGTGAAGAATTGGCTTGGTAGTTTGGTCTGCCCTGTTCCCATGATGCACTGGGCCAGGGACAGACTAATTTGCATATAGCCAGGTTCTGAGCTGGGATGGGGCAGTGAGCTAAATAACAGTGATGACTCAAGCCCTGATCTTTGGACTGGGTAAGAGTGGTCTGCTTAATTCAGACACTCTGTTCATCACCACCCCCTTTTCTGAATCATTTTGTCCACCATAAGCGTGGAAGGGTATACTCAGACATGAGTCCCTTGCTCACTGCTCCATCAGGATTCAAGCAAGCCGGGCCGACGAGGCTGAAATGCCAGAAACCGGTCCCCGGTAGCTTGTCTCCTTTCTGGTGAAGAATTGGCTTGGTAGTTTGGTCTGCCCTGTTCCCATAATGCACTGGGCCAGGGACAGACTAATTTGCATATAGCCAGGTTCTGAGCTGGGATGGGGCAGTGAGCTAAATAACGGTGATGACTCAAGCCCTGATCTTTGGACTGGGTAAGAGTGGTCTGCTTAATTCAGACACTCTGTTCATCACCACTACCCCTTTTCTGAATCATTTTGTCCACCATAAGCGTGGAAGGGTATACTCAGACATGAGTCCCTTGCTCACTGCTCCATCAGGATTCAAGCAAGCCGGGCCGACGAGGCTGAAATGCCAGAAACCGGTCCCCGGTAGCTTGTCTCCTTTCTGGTGAAGAATTGGCTTGGTAGTTTGGTCTGCCCTGGTCCCATGATGCACTGGGCCAGGGACAGACTAATTTGCATATAGCCAGGTTCTGAGCTGGGATGGGGCAGTGAGCTAAATAACGGTGATGACTCAAGCCCTGATCTTTGGACTGGGTAAGAGTGGTCTGCTTAATTCAGACACTCTGTTCATCATCACCCCCTTTTCTGAATCATTTTGTCCACCATAAGCGTGGAAGGGTATACTCAGACATGATTCCCTTGCTCACTGCTCCATCAGGATTCAAGCAAGCCGGGCCGACGAGGCTGAAATGCCAGAAACCGGTCCCCGGTAGCTTGTCTCCTTTCTGGTGAAGAATTGGCTTGGTAGTTTGGTCTGCCCTGTTCCCATGATGCACTGGGCCAGGGACAGACTAATTTGCATATAGCCAGGTTCTGAGCTGGGATGGGGCAGTGAGCTAAATAACGGTGATGACTCAAGCCCTGATCTTTGGACTGGGTAAGAGTGGTCTGCTTAATTCAGACACTCTGTTCATCACCACCCCCTTTTCTGAATCATTTTGTCCACCATAAGCGTGGAAGGGTATACTCAGACATGAGTCCCTTGCTCACTGCTCCATCAGGATTCAAGCAAGCCGGGCCGACGAGGCTGAAATGCCAGAAACCGGTCCCCGGTAGCTTGTCTCCTTTCTGGTGAAGAATTGGCTTGGTAGTTTGGTCTGCCCTGTTCCCATGATGCACTGGGCCAGGGACAGACTAATTTGCATATAGCCAGGTTCTGAGCTGGGATGGGGCAGTGAGCTAAATAACGGTGATGACTCAAGCCCTGATCTTTGGACTGGGTAAGAGTGGTCTGCTTAATTCAGACACTCTGTTCATCACCACCCCCTTTTCTGAATCATTTTGTCCACCATAAGCGTGGAAGGGTATACTCAGACATGAGTCCCTTGCTCACTGCTCCATCAGGATTCAAGCAAGCCGGGCCGACGAGGCTGAAATGCCAGAAACCGGTCCCCGGTAGCTTGTCTCCTTTCTGGTGAAGAATTGGCTTGGTAGTTTGGTCTGCCCTGTTCCCATGATGCACTGGGCCAGGGACAGACTAATTTGCATATAGCCAGGTTCTGAGCTGGGATGGGGCAGTGAGCTAAATAACGGTGATGACTCAAGCCCTGATCTTTGGACTGGGTAAGAGTGGTCTGCTTAATTCAGACACTCTGTTCATCACCACCCCCTTTTCTGAATCATTCTGTCCACCATAAGCGTGGAAGGGTATACTCAGACATGAGTCCCTTGCTCACTGCTCCATCAGGATTCAAGCAAGCCGGGCGGACGAGGCTGAAATGCCAGAAACCGGTCCCCGGTAGCTTGTCTCCTTTCTGGTGAAGAATTGGCTTGGTAGTTTGGTCTGCCCTGTTCCCATGATGCACTGGGCCAGGGACAGACTAATTTGCATATAGCCAGGTTCTGAGCTGGGATGGGGCAGTGAGCTAAATAACGGTGATGACTCAAGCCCTGATCTTTGGACTGGGTAAGAGTGGTCTGCTTAATTCAGACACTCTGTTCATCACCACCCCCTTTTCTGAATCATTTTGTCCACCATAAGCGTGGAAGGGTATACTCAGACATGAGTCCCTTGCTCACTGCTCCATCAGGATTCAAGCAAGCTGGGCCGACGAGGCTGAAATACCAGAAACCGGTCCCCGGTAGCTTGTCTCCTTTCTGGTGAAGAATTGGCTTGGTAGTTTGGTCTGCCCTGTTCCCATGATGCACTGGGCCAGGGACAGACTAATTTGCATATAGCCAGGTTCTGAGCTGGGATGGGGCAGTGAGCTAAATAACGGTGATGACTCAAGCCCTGATCTTTGGACTGGGTAAGAGTTGTCTGCTTAATTCAGACACTCTGTTCATCACCACCCCCTTTTCTGAATCATTTTGTCCACCATAAGCGTGGAAGGGTATACTCAGACATGAGTCCCTTGCTCACTGCTCCATCAGGATTCAAGCAAGCCGGGCCGACGAGGCTGAAATGCCAGAAACCGGTCCCCGGTAGCTTGTCTCCTTTCTGGTGAAGAATTGGCTTGGTAGTTTGGTCTGCCCTGTTCCCATGATGCACTGGGCCAGGGACAGACTAATTTGCATATAGCCAGGTTCTGAGCTGGGATGGGGCAGTGAGCTAAATAACAGTGATGACTCAAGCCCTGATCTTTGGACTGGGTAAGAGTGGTCTGCTTAATTCAGACACTCTGTTCATCACCACCCCCTTTTCTGAATCATTTTGTCCACCATAAGCGTGGAAGGGTATACTCAGACATGAGTCCCTTGCTCACTGCTCCATCAGGATTCAAGCAAGCCGGGCCGACGAGGCTGAAATGCCAGAAACCGGTCCCCGGTAGCTTGTCTCCTTTCTGGTGAAGAATTGGCTTGGTAGTTTGGTCTGCCCTGTTCCCATAATGCACTGGGCCAGGGACAGACTAATTTGCATATAGCCAGGTTCTGAGCTGGGATGGGGCAGTGAGCTAAATAACGGTGATGACTCAAGCCCTGATCTTTGGACTGGGTAAGAGTGGTCTGCTTAATTCAGACACTCTGTTCATCACCACCCCCTTTTCTGAATCATTTTGTCCACCATAAGCGTGGAAGGGTATACTCAGACATGAGTCCCTTGCTCACTGCTCCATCAGGATTCAAGCAAGCCGGGCCGACGAGGCTGAAATGCCAGAAACCGGTCCCCGGTAGCTTGTCTCCTTTCTGGTGAAGAATTGGCTTGGTAGTTTGGTCTGCCCTGGTCCCATGATGCACTGGGCCAGGGACAGACTAATTTGCATATAGCCAGGTTCTGAGCTGGGATGGGGCAGTGAGCTAAATAACGGTGATGACTCAAGCCCTGATCTTTGGACTGGGTAAGAGTGGTCTGCTTAATTCAGACACTCTGTTCATCACCACCCCCTTTTCTGAATCATTTTGTCCACCATAAGCGTGGAAGGGTATACTCAGACATGAGTCCCTTGCTCACTGCTCCATCAGGATTCAAGCAAGCCGGGCCGACGAGGCTGAAATGCCAGAAACCGGTCCCCGGTAGCTTGTCTCCTTTCTGGTGAAGAATTGGCTTGGTAGTTTGGTCTGCCCTGTTCCCATGATGCACTGGGCCAGGGACAGACTAATTTGCATATAGCCAGGTTCTGAGCTGGGATGGGGCAGTGAGCTAAATAACGGTGATGACTCAAGCCCTGATCTTTGGACTGGGTAAGAGTGGTCTGCTTAATTCAGACACTCTGTTCATCACCACCCCCTTTTCTGAATCATTTTGTCCACCATAATCGTGGAAGGGTATACTCAGACATGAGTCCCTTGCTCACTGCTCCATCAGGATTCAAGCAAGCCGGGCCGACGAGGCTGAAATGCCAGAAACCGGTCCCCGGTAGCTTGTCTCCTTTCTGGTGAAGAATTGGCTTGGTAGTTTGGTCTGCCCTGTTCCCATGATGCACTGGGCCAGGGACAGACTAATTTGCATATAGCCAGGTTCTGAGCTGGGATGGGGCAGTGAGCTAAATAACGGTGATGACTCAAGCCCTGATCTTTGGACTGGGTAAGAGTGGTCTGCTTAATTCAGACACTCTGTTCATCACCACCCCCTTTTCTGAATCATTCTGTCCACCATAAGCGTGGAAGGGTATACTCAGACATGAGTCCCTTGCTCACTGCTCCATCAGGATTCAAGCAAGCCGGGCGGACGAGGCTGAAATGCCAGAAACCGGTCCCCGGTAGCTTGTCTCCTTTCTGGTGAAGAATTGGCTTGGTAGTTTGGTCTGCCCTGTTCCCATAATGCACTGGGCCAGGGACAGACTAATTTGCATATAGCCAGGTTCTGAGCTGGGATGGGGCAGTGAGCTAAATAACGGTGATGACTCAAGCCCTGATCTTTGGATTGGGTAAGAGTGGTCTGCTTAATTCAGACACTCTGTTCATCACCACCCCCTTTTCTGAATCATTTTGTCCACCATAAGCGTGGAAGGGTATACTCAGACATGAGTCCCTTGCTCACTGCTCCATCAGGATTCAAGCAAGCTGGGCCGACGAGGCTGAAATACCAGAAACCGGTCCCCGGTAGCTTGTCTCCTTTCTGGTGAAGAATTGGCTTGGTAGTTTGGTCTGCCCTGTTCCCATGATGCACTGGGCCAGGGACAGACTAATTTGCATATAGCCAGGTTCTGAGCTGGGATGGGGCAGTGAGCTAAATAACGGTGATGACTCAAGCCCTGATCTTTGGACTGGGTAAGAGTTGTCTGCTTAATTCAGACACTCTGTTCATCACCACCCCCTTTTCTGAATCATTTTGTCCACCATAAGCGTGGAAGGGTATACTCAGACATGAGTCCCTTGCTCACTGCTCCATCAGGATTCAAGCAAGCCGGGCCGACGAGGCTGAAATGCCAGAAACCGGTCCCCGGTAGCTTGTCTCCTTTCCGGTGAAGAATTGGCTTGGTAGTTTGGTCTGCCCTGTTCCCATGATGCACTGGGCCAGGGACAGACTAATTTGCAGATAGCCAGGTTCTGAGCTGGGATGGGGCAGTGAGCTAAATAACAGTGATGACTCAAGCCCTGATCTTTGGACTGGGTAAGAGTGGTCTGCTTAATTCAGACACTCTGTTCATCACCACCCCCTTTTCTGAATCATTTTGTCCACCATAAGCGTGGAAGGGTATACTCAGACATGAGTCCCTTGCTCACTGCTCCATCAGGATTCAAGCAAGCCGGGCCGACGAGGCTGAAATGCCAGAAACCGGTCCCCGGTAGCTTGTCTCCTTTCTGGTGAAGAATTGGCTTGGTAGTTTGGTCTGCCCTGTTCCCATAATGCACTGGGCCAGGGACAGACTAATTTGCATATAGCCAGGTTCTGAGCTGGGATGGGGCAGTGAGCTAAATAACGGTGATGACTCAAGCCCTGATCTTTGGACTGGGTAAGAGTGGTCTGCTTAATTCAGACACTCTGTTCATCACCACCCCCTTTTCTGAATCATTTTGTCCACCATAAGCGTGGAAGGGTATACTCAGACATGAGTCCCTTGCTCACTGCTCCATCAGGATTCAAGCAAGCCGGGCCGACGAGGCTGAAATGCCAGATACCGGTCCCCGGTAGCTTGTCTCCTTTCTGGTGAAGAATTGGCTTGGTAGTTTGGTCTGCCCTGGTCCCATGATGCACTGGGCCAGGGACAGACTAATTTGCATATAGCCAGGTTCTGAGCTGGGATGGGGCAGTGAGCTAAATAACGGTGATGACTCAAGCCCTGATCTTTGGACTGGGTAAGAGTGGTCTGCTTAATTCAGACACTCTGTTCATCACCACCCCCTTTTCTGAATCATTTTGTCCACCATAAGCGTGGAAGGGTATACTCAGACATGAGTCCCTTGCTCACTGCTCCATCAGGATTCAAGCAAGCCGGGCCGACGAGGCTGAAATGCCAGAAACCGGTCCCCGGTAGCTTGTCTCCTTTCTGGTGAAGAATTGGCTTGGTAGTTTGGTCTGCCCTGTTCCCATGATGCACTGGGCCAGGGACAGACTAATTTGCATATAGCCAGGTTCTGAGCTGGGATGGGGCAGTGAGCTAAATAACGGTGATGACTCAAGCCCTGATCTTTGGACTGGGTAAGAGTGGTCTGCTTAATTCAGACACTCTGTTCATCACCACCCCCTTTTCTGAATCATTCTGTCCACCATAAGCGTGGAAGGGTATACTCAGACATGAGTCCCTTGCTCACTGCTCCATCAGGATTCAAGCAAGCCGGGCGGACGAGGCTGAAATGCCAGAAACCGGTCCCCGGTAGCTTGTCTCCTTTCTGGTGAAGAATTGGCTTGGTAGTTTGGTCTGCCCTGTTCCCATAATGCACTGGGCCAGGGACAGACTAATTTGCATATAGCCAGGTTCTGAGCTGGGATGGGGCAGTGAGCTAAATAACGGTGATGACTCAAGCCCTGATCTTTGGACTGGGTAAGAGTGGTCTGCTTAATTCAGACACTCTGTTCATCACCACCCCCTTTTCTGAATCATTTTGTCCACCATAAGCGTGGAAGGGTATACTCAGACATGAGTCCCTTGCTCACTGCTCCATCAGGATTCAAGCAAGCTGGGCCGACGAGGCTGAAATGCCAGAAACCGGTCCCCGGTAGCTTGTCTCCTTTCTGGTGAAGAATTGGCTTGGTAGTTTGGTCTGCCCTGTTCCCATGATGCACTGGGCCAGGGACAGACTAATTTGCATATAGCCAGGTTCTGAGCTGGGATGGGGCAGTGAGCTAAATAACGGTGATGACTCAAGCCCTGATCTTTGGACTGGGTAAGAGTTGTCTGCTTAATTCAGACACTCTGTTCATCACCACCCCCTTTTCTGAATCATTTTGTCCACCATAAGCGTGGAAGGGTATACTCAGACATGAGTCCCTTGCTCACTGCTCCATCAGGATTCAAGCAAGCCGGGCCGACGAGGCTGAAATGCCAGAAACCGGTCCCCGGTAGCTTGTCCCCTTTCTGGTGAAGAATTGGCTTGGTAGTTTGGTCTGCCCTGTTCCCATGATGCACTGGGCCAGGGACAGACTAATTTGCATATAGCCAGGTTCTGAGCTGGGATGGGGCAGTGAGCTAAATAACAGTGATGACTCAAGCCCTGATCTTTGGACTGGGTAAGAGTGGTCTGCTTAATTCAGACACTCTGTTCATCACCACCCCCTTTTCTGAATCATTTTGTCCACCATAAGCGTGGAAGGGTATACTCAGACATGAGTCCCTTGCTCACTGCTCCATCAGGATTCAAGCAAGCCGGGCCGACGAGGCTGAAATGCCAGAAACCGGTCCCCGGTAGCTTGTCTCCTTTCTGGTGAAGAATTGGCTTGGTAGTTTGGTCTGCCCTGTTCCCATAATGCACTGGGCCAGGGACAGACTAATTTGCATATAGCCAGGTTCTGAGCTGGGATGGGGCAGTGAGCTAAATAACGGTGATGACTCAAGCCCTGATCTTTGGACTGGGTAAGAGTGGTCTGCTTAATTCAGACACTCTGTTCATCACCACCCCCTTTTCTGAATCATTTTGTCCACCATAAGCGTGGAAGGGTATACTCAGACATGAGTCCCTTGCTCACTGCTCCATCAGGATTCAAGCAAGCCGGGCCGACGAGGCTGAAATGCCAGAAACCGGTCCCCGGTAGCTTGTCTCCTTTCTGGTGAAGAATTGGCTTGGTAGTTTGGTCTGCCCTGGTCCCATGATGCACTGGGCCAGGGACAGACTAATTTGCATATAGCCAGGTTCTGAGCTGGGATGGGGCAGTGAGCTAAATAACGGTGATGACTCAAGCCCTGATCTTTGGACTGGGTAAGAGTGGTCTGCTTAATTCAGACACTCTGTTCATCACCACCCCCTTTTCTGAATCATTTTGTCCACCATAAGCGTGGAAGGGTATACTCAGACATGAGTCCCTTGCTCACTGCTCCATCAGGATTCAAGCAAGCCGGGCCGACGAGGCTGAAATGCCAGAAACCGGTCCCCGGTAGCTTGTCTCCTTTCTGGTGAAGAATTGGCTTGGTAGTTTGGTCTGCCCTGTTCCCATGATGCACTGGGCCAGGGACAGACTAATTTGCATATAGCCAGGTTCTGAGCTGGGATGGGGCAGTGAGCTAAATAACGGTGATGACTCAAGCCCTGATCTTTGGACTGGGTAAGAGTGGTCTGCTTAATTCAGACACTCTGTTCATCACCACCCCCTTTTCTGAATCATTTTGTCCACCATAAGTGTGGAAGGGTATACTCAGACATGAGTCCCTTGCTCACTGCTCCATCAGGATTCAAGCAAGCCGGGCCGACGAGGCTGAAATGCCAGAAACCGGTCCCCGGTAGCTTGTCTCCTTTCTGGTGAAGAATTGGCTTGGTAGTTTGGTCTGCCCTGTTCCCATGATGCACTGGGCCAGGGACAGACTAATTTGCATATAGCCAGGTTCTGAGCTGGGATGGGGCAGTGAGCTAAATAACGGTGATGACTCAAGCCCTGATCTTTGGACTGGGTAAGAGTGGTCTGTTTAATTCAGACACTCTGTTCATCACCACCCCCTTTTCTGAATCATTTTGTCCACCATAAGCGTGGAAGGGTATACTCAGACATGAGTCCCTTGCTCACTGCTCCATCAGGATTCAAGCAAGCCGGGCCGACGAGGCTGAAATGCCAGAAACCGGTCCCCGGTAGCTTGTCTCCTTTCTGGTGAAGAATTGGCTTGGTAGTTTGGTCTGCCCTGTTCCCATGATGCACTGGGCCAGGGACAGACTAATTTGCATATAGCCAGGTTCTGAGCTGGGATGGGGCAGTGAGCTAAATAACGGTGATGACTCAAGCCCTGATCTTTGGACTGGGTAAGAGTGGTCTGCTTAATTCAGACACTCTGTTCATCACCACCCCCTTTTCTGAATCATTCTGTCCACCATAAGCGTGGAAGGGTATACTCAGACATGAGTCCCTTGCTCACTGCTCCATCAGGATTCAAGCAAGCCGGGCGGACGAGGCTGAAATGCCAGAAACCGGTCCCCGGTAGCTTGTCTCCTTTCTGGTGAAGAATTGGCTTGGTAGTTTGGTCTGCCCTGTTCCCATAATGCACTGGGCCAGGGACAGACTAATTTGCATATAGCCAGGTTCTGAGCTGGGATGGGGCAGTGAGCTAAATAACGGTGATGACTCAAGCCCTGATCTTTGGACTGGGTAAGAGTGGTCTGCTTAATTCAGACACTCTGTTCATCACCACCCCCTTTTCTGAATCATTTTGTCCACCATAAGCGTGGAAGGGTATACTCAGACATGAGTCCCTTGCTCACTGCTCCATCAGGATTCAAGCAAGCTGGGCCGACGAGGCTGAAATACCAGAAACCGGTCCCCGGTAGCTTGTCTCCTTTCTGGTGAAGAATTGGCTTGGTAGTTTGGTCTGCCCTGTTCCCATGATGCACTGGGCCAGGGACAGACTAATTTGCATATAGCCAGGTTCTGAGCTGGGATGGGGCAGTGAGCTAAATAACGGTGATGACTCAAGCCCTGATCTTTGGACTGGGTAAGAGTTGTCTGCTTAATTCAGACACTCTGTTCATCACCACCCCCTTTTCTGAATCATTTTGTCCACCATAAGCGTGGAAGGGTATACTCAGACATGAGTCCCTTGCTCACTGCTCCATCAGGATTCAAGCAAGCCGGGCCGACGAGGCTGAAATGCCAGAAACCGGTCCCCGGTAGCTTGTCTCCTTTCTGGTGAAGAATTGGCTTGGTAGTTTGGTCTGCCCTGTTCCCATGATGCACTGGGCCAGGGACAGACTAATTTGCATATAGCCAGGTTCTGAGCTGGGATGGGGCAGTGAGCTAAATAACAGTGATGACTCAAGCCCTGATCTTTGGACTGGGTAAGAGTGGTATGCTTAATTCAGACACTCTGTTCATCACCACCCCCTTTTCTGAATCATTTTGTCCACCATAAGCGTGGAAGGGTATACTCAGACATGAGTCCCTTGCTCACTGCTCCATCAGGATTCAAGCAAGCCGGGCCGACGAGGCTGAAATGCCAGAAACCGGTCCCCGGTAGCTTGTCTCCTTTCTGGTGAAGAATTGGCTTGGTAGTTTGGTCTGCCCTGTTCCCATAATGCACTGGGCCAGGGACAGACTAATTTGCATATAGCCAGGTTCTGACCTGGGATGGGGCAGTGAGCTAAATAACGGTGATGACTCAAGCCCTGATCTTTGGACTGGGTAAGAGTGGTCTGCTTAATTCAGACACTCTGTTCATCACCACCCCCTTTTCTGAATCATTTTGTCCACCATAAGCGTGGAAGGGTATACTCAGACATGAGTCCCTTGCTCACTGCTCCATCAGGATTCAAGCAAGCCGGGCCGACGAGGCTGAAATGCCAGAAACCGGTCCCCGGTAGCTTGTCTCCTTTCTGGTGAAGAATTGGCTTGGTAGTTTGGTCTGCCCTGGTCCCATGATGCACTGGGCCAGGGACAGACTAATTTGCATATAGCCAGGTTCTGAGCTGGGATGGGGCAGTGAGCTAAATAACGGTGATGACTCAAGCCCTGATCTTTGGACTGGGTAAGAGTGGTCTGCTTAATTCAGACACTCTGTTCATCACCACCCCCTTTTCTGAATCATTTTGTCCACCATAAGCTTGGAAGGGTATACTCAGACATGAGTCCCTTGCTCACTGCTCCATCAGGATTCAAGCAAGCCGGGCCGACGAGGCTGAAATGCCAGAAACCGGTCCCCGGTAGCTTGTCTCCTTTCTGGTGAAGAATTGGCTTGGTAGTTTGGTCTGCCCTGTTCCCATGATGCACTGGGCCAGGGACAGACTAATTTGCATATAGCCAGGTTCTGAGCTGGGATGGGGCAGTGAGCTAAATAACGGTGATGACTCAAGCCCTGATCTTTGGACTGGGTAAGAGTGGTCTGCTTAATTCAGACACTCTGTTCATCACCACCCCCTTTTCTGAATCATTTTGTCCACCATAAGCGTGGAAGGGTATACTCAGACATGAGTCCCTTGCTCACTGCTCCATCAGGATTCAAGCAAGCCGGGCCGACGAGGCTGAAATGCCAGAAACCGGTCCCCGGTAGCTTGTCTCCTTTCTGGTGAAGAATTGGCTTGGTAGTTTGGTCTGCCCTGTTCCCATGATGCACTGGGCCAGGGACAGACTAATTTGCATATAGCCAGGTTCTGAGCTGGGATGGGGCAGTGAGCTAAATAACGGTGATGACTCAAGCCCTGATCTTTGGACTGGGTAAGAGTGGTCTGCTTAATTCAGACACTCTGTTCATCACCACCCCCTTTTCTGAATCATTTTGTCCACCATAAGCGTGGAAGGGTATACTCAGACATGAGTCCCTTGCTCACTGCTCCATCAGGATTCAAGCAAGCCGGGCCGACGAGGCTGAAATGCCAGAAACCGGTCCCCGGTAGCTTGTCTCCTTTCTGGTGAAGAATTGGCTTGGTAGTTTGGTCTGCCCTGTTCCCATGATGCACTGGGCCAGGGACAGACTAATTTGCATATAGCCAGGTTCTGAGCTGGGATGGGGCAGTGAGCTAAATAACGGTGATGACTCAAGCCCTGATCTTTGGACTGGGTAAGAGTGGTCTGCTTAATTCAGACACTCTGTTCATCACCACCCCCTTTTCTGAATCATTCTGTCCACCATAAGCGTGGAAGGGTATACTCAGACATGAGTCCCTTGCTCACTGCTCCATCAGGATTCAAGCAAGCTGGGCGGACGAGGCTGAAATGCCAGAAACCGGTCCCCGGTAGCTTGTCTCCTTTCTGGTGAAGAATTGGCTTGGTAGTTTGGTCTGCCCTGTTCCCATAATGCACTGGGCCAGGGACAGACTAATTTGCATATAGCCAGGTTCTGAGCTGGGATGGGGCAGTGAGCTAAATAACGGTGATGACTCAAGCCCTGATCTTTGGACTGGGTAAGAGTGGTCTGCTTAATTCAGACACTCTGTTCATCACCACCCCCTTTTCTGAATCATTTTGTCCACCATAAGCGTGGAAGGGTATACTCAGACATGAGTCCCTTGCTCACTGCTCCATCAGGATTCAAGCAAGCTGGGCCGACGAGGCTGAAATGCCAGAAACCGGTCCCCGGTAGCTTGTCTCCTTTCTGGTGAAGAATTGGCTTGGTAGTTTGGTCTGCCCTGTTCCCATGATGCACTGGGCCAGGGACAGACTAATTTGCATATAGCCAGGTTCTGAGCTGGGATGGGGCAGTGAGCTAAATAACGGTGATGACTCAAGCCCTGATCTTTGGACTGGGTAAGAGTGGTCTGCTTAATTCAGACACTCTGTTCATCACCACCCCCTTTTCTGAATCATTTTGTCCACCATAAGCGTGGAAGGGTATACTCAGACATGAGTCCCTTGCTCACTGCTCCATCAGGATTCAAGCAAGCTGGGCCGACGAGGCTGAAATACCAGAAACCGGTCCCCGGTAGCTTGTCTCCTTTCTGGTGAAGAATTGGCTTGGTAGTTTGGTCTGCCCTGTTCCCATGATGCACTGGGCCAGGGACAGACTAATTTGCATATAGCCAGGTTCTGAGCTGGGATGGGGCAGTGAGCTAAATAACGGTGATGACTCAAGCCCTGATCTTTGGACTGGGTAAGAGTTGTCTGCTTAATTCAGACACTCTGTTCATCACCACCCCCTTTTCTGAATCATTTTGTCCACCATAAGCGTGGAAGGGTATACTCAGACATGAGTCCCTTGCTCACTGCTCCATCAGGATTCAAGCAAGCCGGGCCGACGAGGCTGAAATGCCGGAAACCGGTCCCCGGTAGCTTGTCTCCTTTCTGGTGAAGAATTGGCTTGGTAGTTTGGTCTGCCCTGTTCCCATGATGCACTGGGCCAGGGACAGACTAATTTGCATATAGCCAGGTTCTGAGCTGGGATGGGGCAGTGAGCTAAATAACAGTGATGACTCAAGCCCTGATCTTTGGACTGGGTAAGAGTGGTCTGCTTAATTCAGACACTCTGTTCATCACCACCCCCTTTTCTGAATCATTTTTTCCACCATAAGCGTGGAAGGGTATACTCAGACATGAGTCCCTTGCTCACTGCTCCATCAGGATTCAAGCAAGCCGGGCCGACGAGGCTGAAATGCCAGAAACCGGTCCCCGGTAGCTTGTCTCCTTTCTGGTGAAGAATTGGCTTGGTAGTTTGGTCTGCCCTGTTCCCATAATGCACTGGGCCAGGGACAGACTAATTTGCATATAGCCAGGTTCTGAGCTGGGATGGGGCAGTGAGCTAAATAACGGTGATGACTCAAGCCCTGATCTTTGGACTGGGTAAGAGTGGTCTGCTTAATTCAGACACTCTGTTCATCACCACCCCCTTTTCTGAATCATTTTAACCACCATAAGCGTGGAAGGGTATACTCAGACATGAGTCCCTTGCTCACTGCTCCATCAGGATTCAAGCAAGCCGGGCCGACGAGGCTGAAATGCCAGAAACCGGTCCCCGGTAGCTTGTCTCCTTTCTGGTGAAGAATTGGCTTGGTAGTTTGGTCTGCCCTGGTCCCATGATGCACTGGGCCAGGGACAGACTAATTTGCATATAGCCAGGTTCTGAGCTGGGATGGGGCAGTGAGCTAAATAACGGTGATGACTCAAGCCCTGATCTTTGGACTGGGTAAGAGTGGTCTGCTTAATTCAGACACTCTGTTCATCACCACCCCCTTTTCTGAATCATTTTGTCCACCATAAGCGTGGAAGGGTATACTCAGACATGAGTCCCTTGCTCACTGCTCCATCAGGATTCAAGCAAGCCGGGCCGACGAGGCTGAAATGCCAGAAACCGGTCCCCGGTAGCTTGTCTCCTTTCTGGTGAAGAATTGGCTTGGTAGTTTAGTCTGCCCTGTTCCCATGATGCACTGGGCCAGGGACAGACTAATTTGCATATAGCCAGGTTCTGAGCTGGGATGGGGCAGTGAGCTAAATAACGGTGATGACTCAAGCCCTGATCTTTGGACTGGGTAAGAGTGGTCTGCTTAATTCAGACACTCTGTTCATCACCACCCCCTTTTCTGAATCATTTTGTCCACCATAAGCGAGGAAGGGTATACTCAGACATGAGTCCCTTGCTCACTGCTCCATCAGGATTCAAGCAAGCCGGGCCGACGAGGCTGAAATGCCAGAAACCGGTCCCCGGTAGCTTGTCTCCTTTCTGGTGAAGAATTGGCTTGGTAGTTTGGTCTGCCCTGTTCCCATGATGCACTGGGCCAGGGACAGACTAATTTGCATATAGCCAGGTTCTGAGCTGGGATGGGGCAGTGAGCTAAATAACGGTGATGACTCAAGCCCTTATCTTTGGACTGGGTAAGAGTGGTCTGCTTAATTCAGACACTCTGTTCATCACCACCCCCTTTTCTGAATCATTTTGTCCACCATAAGCGTGGAAGGGTATACTCAGACATGAGTCCCTTGCTCACTGCTCCATCAGGATTCAAGCAAGCCGGGCCGACGAGGCTGAAATGCCAGAAACCGGTCCCCGGTAGCTTGTCTCCTTTCTGGTGAAGAATTGGCTTGGTAGTTTGGTCTGCCCTGTTCCCATGATGCACTGGGCCAGGGACAGACTAATTTGCATATAGCCAGGTTCTGAGCTGGGATGGGGCAGTGAGCTAAATAACGGTGATGACTCAAGCCCTGATCTTTGGACTGGGTAAGAGTGGTCTGCTTAATTCAGACACTCTGTTCATCACCACCCCCTTTTCTGAATCATTCTGTCCACCATAAGCGTGGAAGGGTATACTCAGACATGAGTCCCTTGCTCACTGCTCCATCAGGATTCAAGCAAGCCGGGCGGACGAGGCTGAAATGCCAGAAACCGGTCCCCGGTAGCTTGTCTCCTTTCTGGTGAAGAATTGGCTTGGTAGTTTGGTCTGCCCTGTTCCCATAATGCACTGGGCCAGGGACAGACTAATTTGCATATAGCCAGGTTCTGAGCTGGGATGGGGCAGTGAGCTAAATAACGGTGATGACTCAAGCCCTGATCTTTGGACTGGGTAAGAGTGGTCTGCTTAATTCAGACACTCTGTTCATCACCACCCCCTTTTCTGAATCATTTTGTCCACCATAAGCGTGGAAGGGTATACTCAGACATGAGTCCCTTGCTCACTGCTCCATCAGGATTCAAGCAAGCTGGGCCGACGAGGCTGAAATGCCAGAAACCGGTCCCCGGTAGCTTGTCTCCTTTCTGGTGAAGAATTGGCTTGGTAGTTTGGTCTGCCCTGTTCCCATGATGCACTGGGCCAGGGACAGACTAATTTGCATATAGCCAGGTTCTGAGCTGGGATGGGGCAGCGAGCTAAATAACGGTGATGACTCAAGCCCTGATCTTTGGACTGGGTAAGAGTGGTCTGCTTAATTCAGACACTCTGTTCATCACCACCCCCTTTTCTGAATCATTTTGTCCACCATAAGCGTGGAAGGGTATACTCAGACATGAGTCCCTTGCTCACTGCTCCATCAGGATTCAAGCAAGCCGGGCCGACGAGGCTGAAATGCCAGAAACCGGTCCCCGGTAGCTTGTCTCCTTTCTGGTGAAGAATTGGCTTGGTAGTTTGGTCTGCCCTGTTCCCATGATGCACTGGGCCAGGGACAGACTAATTTGCATATAGCCAGGTTCTGAGCTGGGATGGGGCAGTGAGCTAAATAACGGTGATGACTCAAGCCCTGATCTTTGGACTGGGTAAGAATGGTCTGCTTAATTCAGACACTTTGTTCATCACCACCCCCTTTTCTGAATCATTTTGTCCACCATAAGCGTGGAAGGGTATACTCAGACAGGAGTCCCTTGCTCACTGCTCCATCAGGATTCAAGCAAGCCGGGCCGACGAGGCTGAAATGCCAGAAACCGGTCCCCGGTAGCTTGTCTCCTTTCTGGTGAAGAATTGGCTTGGTAGTTTGGTCTGCCCTGTTCCCATGATGCACTGGGCCAGGGACAGACTAATTTGCATATAGGCAGGTTCTGAGCTGGGATGGGGCAGTGAGCTAAATAACGGTGATGACTCAAGCCCTGATCTTTGGACTGGGTAAGAGTGGTCTGCTTAATTCAGACACTCTGTTCATCACCACCCCCTTTTCTGAATCATTTTGTCCACCATAAGCGTGGAAGGGTATACTCAGACATGAGTCCCTTGCTCACTGCTCCATCAGGATTCAAGCAAGCCGGGCCGACGAGGCTGAAATGCCAGAAACCGGTCCCCGGTAGCTTGTCTCCTTTCTGGTGAAGAATTGGCTTGGTAGTTTGGTCTGCCCTGTTCCCATGATGCACTGGGCCAGGGACAGACTAATTTGCATATAGCCAGGTTCTGAGCTGGGATGGGGCAGTGAGCTAAATAACAGTGATGACTCAAGCCCTGATCTTTGGACTGGGTAAGAGTGGTCTGCTTAATTCAGACACTCTGTTCATCACCACCCCCTTTTCTGAATCATTTTGTCCACCATAAGCGTGGAAGGGTATACTCAGACATGAGTCCCTTGCTCACTGCTCCATCAGGATTCAAGCAAGCCGGGCCGACGAGGCTGAAATGCCAGAAACCGGTCCCCGGTAGCTTGTCTCCTTTCTGGTGAAGAATTGGCTTGGTAGTTTGGTCTGCCCTGTTCCCATAATGCACTGCGCCATGGACAGATTAATTTGCATATAGCCAGGTTCTGAGCTGGGATGGGGCAGTGAGCTAAATAACGGTGATGACTCAAGCCCTGATCTTTGGACTGGGTAAGAGTGGTCTGCTTAATTCAGACACTCTGTTCATCACCACCCCCTTTTCTGAATCATTTTGTCCACCATAAGCGTGGAAGGGTATACTCAGACATGAGTCCCTTGCTCACTGCTCCATCAGGATTCAAGCAAGCCGGGCCGACGAGGCTGAAATGCCAGAAACCGGTCCCCGGTAGCTTGTCTCCTTTCTGGTGAAGAATTGGCTTGGTAGTTTGGTCTGCCCTGTTCCCATGATGCACTGGGCCAGGGACAGACTAATTTGCATATAGCCAGGTTCTGAGCTGGGATGGGGCAGTGAGCTAAATAACGGTGATGACTCAAGCCCTGATCTTTGGACTGGGTAAGAGTGGTCTGCTTAATTCAGACACTCTGTTCATCACCACCCCCTTTTCTGAATCACTGTTAGAAAGTGGGCATTTATGTGCTCTAAACTCTTTGTGTGCCTTGGTGCTTGGCACCAATCCACACTTGAAGTTGGGGAGTATATCTGGGCATTCCCAAGTGGCAGCTATTAAACACTGGGCAAGCAACTGGAACAACAGACCTCTGCCATTCCTGGGATGGCTAAAGAGATTGGAGGAAGAGGTTTCGACAATTGGCCTCTGGAGCCAGATAATGGCCCCACTAAAGATAAAGATCTGCATTCCAGCGCCCCATGGCAGACAGGATTGAAATTTAGGGGAAACATCTGTGGGTCAAAGGCAGACCCTTTGAACCACACGCAACTTCAAAGATACACTCCAGAATAACAACTTGTAACATACTTCAGGAAGGGAGACATACGCTTGTGGGGACGTGGGACCAGCGAACATGGAACTACATGGTGCACACGGAGGACTCTGTTGTGCACAAGGAGAATTACTGCTATTGAAAGGGACCACGCACCCTGTCCTGAATAGTGGCTGGCCTGCACCGACTACCTGCTGCTGTGTGGCACCCTGAAGTGTGCACTGCAAGGGCCTGTACTTCAGGAGGTCTCAGGGACATCAAAGATTGTCTGAAAGGGACCCACACCATCTACCTGTGACACCTGAATTGTGATGCCCTCTCAAGTGGCCACATCGTGTTTTGGATTCCAATTGATAGAGCAGCATAGGTGTGGAACTAAGAATTGTTCCTGTAGATCAGATTACTCTGGCAAAGATCTAAGGCATATGGTTCTCCATCGTGGGGACCTTGGCACGCATAAGCATCTTGTTGGTGGTGAGCGGATTTACTAGTTGCGGGACGCAGTAAGGCCCTGTTCGTCGATCGTGCCAGATGTCTCTTGTCCGACATGCCACCTGCATACTCATTGCGTGCAGTGTCCAATTCAAAGGTTGCGACCCTCGGAGGTGAGGGTGTAACCAAAGTGGTGCTCCATTCTACCAAGAGAGGCATTGCTGAACTTGCGCCAGTATGTGTGTGACCGGAGCTGTCTGGTAAAACCAATATCGACGTGCACTGGACATTGTGCCTCATTTCCAGTGAGGTATGGAATTTGCAACTGTTCGATGTGTGTGACTGGAATGGTCTGCTGCTACCCGTATCATCACACACCTAACATTTTGCCCTTATTGTCTGGGTGCAACTCTGATCAATGTGCACCTGACAGAGTGCCTCCTCCTTCCGAGAACTCCTCCCATTTCATTCTTCATTTATCTACTGCTCCCTTACTTGGTACTCAGCCCAGCTGACCAACTACTCTCTCCTCAGCCGGCCTTCCCCGATGACACCATGTTGCCAGGGAGTATTGCCTGACTCTGGGCTGGGCCTGGGCGATGAGTGACTGAATGGGCTGGAGGAACACATCTTTGAATGATCAGAAGTGGGTCAAGTGATTGCATGACCCCTCTGTGCTTCCCAGAACTGCGCTGGTGCCGGAAGGCCTTTGGTGACCCCTTTGGTGTAATCGTCTGTTGCCCTCAGCCTTTGTCTGCTCCACATCCTGTGGGGGAACTGCTCGAGTGACTGCTAAGCCTGGGTTGTCCTTGCTGCTCCATCGCCTTTCCTTTGACTAAGAGTGAAATTAGCCGCCTGCGCTCCAGTGCCCGGGGATGGGTGGGGCATTGGGTGTCTCCAATCTGTGGGTGTAGGATAGTCTGGGTAGGGTGGAGGGAAGCTTGGGGTCAGCAGAGTGTAACCAGTTGACCTTCTGGGTTTCAGTGCACCGCATTAGGGTGCTGACTGTGAATGTATGCGAACGCTTCCATACAGACTTGTCTGATATCCATTGCACCACGTAACGGTGCGGAGTGAGTGTTTGTGGGAGTGACAGTGGGGAACCGCCTGTGATTCATGATGCTGGGCGGCGATTAGCCTGATACGTTTATTTCTTGCCAGAATAGCAGTACGTTTGACTTTGGGTTTACCCGCACAGACTGCGTTGCTGCTAAAAAGTATTATAAATTGTTGTATGTAAATATTTCTAGTATCGTTTTGAACCAGGGTGCACCCTATAGCTGTGTGATAATAAATTAGAAGAATTTCTAGGGTGAGCCTGGGGTGGACAAAGTGCTGCATCACATAAAGGTGCTTGGAGGGTTGTTGATTAGGAACTTTCCCAAGTGTGCACATTACTGATGCCATTTGAACACAGCTGGGCATAGTATTGCTTGTAATAATTCCAAAGGTGATTTATGCCTTTGTGGTAGGCCTGACTGCTCAGTGCTGTTGTATAGCTCCTATATATCCTTATATCGTGTTAAGTTAGCATAGGTACATTTGAGATTTAAACGCCATTTTTCCTTTCTTGCAACTTCTGCACACGACCCTTAATTGTTGACTTAGCTTTCAACCTAGTGGTTTGCTGTGGTGTATGTGAGAATAATATGTTATTGCTCTGATATCAGTTTTGTTTAATAAACCATGTCTGCACGGAGAGTGCTGAAGTTTCAGGAGCAACACGATATGGTATTGTTATGAGGTCTGATCTCCACGCCTTCATAGTCATAACACAAGTGCAGCCTTTGCCAACTTGGGCTTGAGGCGGGATTGATATTGCTTGGCACGAGAATTGTTAACACACTTGATGCGGTGCACATGCAGAGAGAGCTGGTGTATGCTGATGTGATTCCTTCATGCTAGGACACTAAGGTATGGGCCCGCCCTAAAACAACCCAAAGAGACCTTCTTAGCTAATAATATAATATATGTGTTAGGGAGGGTGAGATATAAGTGTTGTTAACTCTTATTCATTACAGCATGTTAACATGCTGTCACCATTCGCTTTTTATGTCTTAGTAACTATGCTGATAATTTTGCTACTGATAATAAGTATACTTGTATTATCTAAGATACTGCGCCTGAGAAGACGGCATTAGTAAATAAACATTTCAAATGCACATGTGTCTTCTTTACTCCATGTTCTGGTTTGAAATGATAATATAACGAAAGAGTGTTCATGAGTCCCACGTACCCTGAGGTACTGTAAGTTCATGTTCTGGTTTGTCTAAACATTGGGTGTTTGATATGTCCAATGAGACACTGTAGCTAGCTCGGTAAGGGGTGAGTTGGTTGCTAAGGTAAGTTTTAGGACACCCTAATTTGCCGAGGTTCCACTCCTCTGTGCACAGTTCTGTGTGAGTACAGAAACCCTGCAACATGGCGCCCAACGGTTTCGGTGGTCTTATATCATGACACTCGAGTAGTTTATCGTTCATGCCTTAACCCCTTCACGTCCGTTTCCGGAAAACGGGGTGTTGGTGAAACCTACCTATTTTTTGAAATAGGTCTTTATTCAAGCTTGATTCTTACTTAAACGGTTTCTTTGAATTACTACCCAGTTGTGCTACAAAGTATTCTTTGTGTTTTCTTGTTTCCAATTCTGTGATGGCGGCAGCGGTGGCTATTGCACAGCATAGTCGCGTAGCGGTACGCAAGCATCTTCAGACGTACCAGGTCCCAGTAGATGGGATGGCTGTGATTTTCGTGGTAAGTGCAGATCCGGCGTTTCCTTACGAGTTGTTTTACTCTTGGGTTACGTTTCCGGCTGTGGACGCTAATTCTGGTTTGTTCCACTCCTACACCGCCTCGGATGTCCCGGCTGAATATACGCCATACAGGGCATTGGAAATACCTATTGATCATTGGCAGCATCGAGTTTGGTTTGATGGCGCCCTCCCCCACTCTTTGTCCCGTGCGAGGTTAGGTCCACTCTCAATTCCAGGTACTAATTGGCCTGCGTTGGGTGGCTTTACCCCGCACCCGAATCACGGGGCTTGTACCCTGGCAGAAATTCGCAGGCTACATGTAGTTTCCATTTCCGTGATTCGTGCTTTAGTGCAATACATCGGTCGACATCTTCCTGGTGGTTCCCAGGGGGGTGCGGCCGCTCCCATGGAACGAGGCGGAATGCGTCTCAATCCAGTGATGGTAAATTCGGTTTTTGGTGCGCGTCCTGTTGACAACGATGATTTCCCATTCTGGCTAGCAGAGAAGTTTGATCAACTGGAGGCGGTTTTTCCGAATTCTACTCCTGCTGATAAACATAGAATTTTGATGATTACTCTACCGAAGGATATTACTCCTGAACTTGCTGACTGTGACAGCTGGGGAAAAACATTTGCGGCAGTTTATACAAGGTGCTTCGGCACCCCGTCTATGACTGCCCTGCCTGAAATCGTTAGACGTGTTCAGAATGATCACGGTCCAGAGGCAGCGGTTGAATTGGGTATGCGCCTGTGTGGTTCTTTTGAGATTGTAAGTGATCTCATTCTCTCCAATGTTAAAGGAGATGCAGTTAACTTTCAGGTGTCGAATGCTTTGGCTGCTCTGCCCGATGCCGACAAACCCCGCCAGTTAGCAAAGATTGTAGTGGCCGCTTATAAAACGATTGGCCGCACAAGTAGAGGTCTGAAATATTTTCCAGTGAAGGAGAAAAAACAACCACAGGGACAATCTGCAGTGACAGATGCCCAGCCCAAGTCCAAGAAACAAAATTGGCCTAAAAAACAGACACAGGGGAAGCAGACAACGCAGACTCAGGGTACTTTTCCTGCAATACAAGCTCCTGCGCCACCCGAAAAAGTTTATGATTTGCGCGACCGCGCGATGATTAAATCGCCTGATCGTTTTCAGGGTTCTGATCAACGCTCTCCTCGTTCCTTTCAGGACACATCGGCCCAGAAGACCGGTGGAGGAGGAGGGGGTGGACGTGGACGTGGTGGCCAACAAGGACGTGGTCAGTCCCGCCAGACGGACGGCGCAGTGAAGCAGGAGGATTCTACGCCTAGGCGTCCGCAGTTTGCGAAAAAGAAAGTCGCCGCCTTAACAGCGCATCGATATGCCACAGATAGTGAGAACGCGGCTTCGGAATCTGACGTGGGCTCTGACCTTGCTGGACAGCGCGGCGGAGATAACCATAGTCAGAGAGGCGCTGCGTCCACTACTGAGGGTGACAGCGACTGATGTCTACGTTGTGATAGAAACAGCGGATACGAGACTTGCTCCCCCTGAAAGACTATATGAAATTGTCCTGTTAATTGAAGGTGACATACAGCGTACCGTTAAAGGTGTATTTTGGGAAAATCTGTCTTCTACATATGATATTTTACTTTCGGAGGCTGACTGGCCCCCACCTTTTGTGCTCGCGGCGCCGCGAGGGGAGGTGGTAATCCTACCCAGTTTCGCGAACACTGTCTCGAAAGAGCATGCGCAGCATTTTGCAGAAGAGTGGGCTCGGGCTCTCGCGCCGGCTCTGTACCGTAACCAATGTGGTTGGGATAGATTGTCGCCTTGCCACGAAATTCCGTTGCGGTCTCAGCCGCAGCCTCAACCTCAATATCCCATTCGGCGTGAAGCAAAATCTTCCGTCGCGGAAATCCTTGAACAATTGGAATATCAGGGAGTTATTGAAACGTGTGTGTCACCGATGAATAATCCCCTTTTTACTGTGAACAAACCTGACGGATCATATCGTTTGGTTTTGGATTACCGGCATTTAAACTCGCATTGCCGTAACTGTGCTGTACAGAATACCCACGGCTCTGCCCTAGTGGATAGTCTCGTGCGTAAGCGTTTCAAGACAACGCTTGACATATCCAATGGTTTTTATGCCCACAGATTGGACAGCTTTAGCTCCCAATGGACCAGTTTTACAAGCGCTGGAGTCCAAAAGCAATTCCGGCGTCTTCCAATGGGCTACAAGAATAGTCCTGGTATATTTACCGCTCGAATTGTCTCTATTCTGGAGGCACTCGACCCTGATGCTTTTTCGTATGTGGATGACATATATCTCACAGACGATGATATTTGGGAGCATCTGTGTCGTGTAAATTCTGTTGTTTGCAACTTCGCAGACATGGGTTACAAATTTAACTTTGCAAAATCGCACATTGCTGAACACACAGTGTTGTTTTTGGGCTATGAGCTCAACAATGAAGGTAGAGGTTTGGCTCCTCACTTCTTAGAGAAGTGCGCACAATTGCGCGCTCCAACAACACTGAAAAAATTACAATCTTTACTGGGCTTTTTGAATTTCGGCAGAACTTACATTCCGGAATATGCCCAGCGTATCAAGCCTTTGTATGCTTTGATACAACCAACTTTCTCTAAATCATGCTGGCTGCCTGAGCATTCAGCCATTTTGCAATCCTTGCAGGCTGATCTGCTCGCTTCTAAATATTTACTGACTCGTGATAACCACACCAACCTGGTCATAAGAATAATTCCTGGGACGGTGGGTTTCACGTACCTCACTTTTAATGAAGGTGACACGGTACCTATTGCTTACAAGTCACACTTGTACACTTCGGCTGAGATGCGGTTTCCCACAGTGGAAAAGGTTTTAACTGCTGTACAGATGGCAATTCTAAAAGAACGAGCACTGTCTCAGGGGAAACGCATGCTAGTGGTAACACCCTGTCCTCACTTGGAGGCAGTCACGAAAGCCAGTGTACCAAATTCAAAGGCTTTGCACCCTCGGTGGATTCAGTGGGCAGCGTCATTGTCATCCACGGATGTCATGTTTATTTTTGACGCTTCCTTACGGTCGCAGGAGTACTTGCAGTATGAATTCGTTCATCCTGCTCCTCTGGCGATGCGACCTTTGGAGGACTTCCATTGCATCATTTACACTGATGGGTCGGCGCAGGTTGCGCATGGCTCTAAACATGCCTACGTTTCCGCATGCGCCATTGTGGTCGGTGCTATGTTGAATGATGAGTTCATTTCCAGGGAGGTACACACGTTGCCCCTGGGCGATTGCACCGCACAATTGGCAGAGCTTCGTGCTCTCTTACTAGCTTTGGAGTACGCAGATCCAAGTGTTACTACTCTAATTGTAAGTGATTCTTACTACTGTGTCCAGTCTTACAATGAAAACTTGTTCTTTTGGATTCAAAATGATTTTCATGATTCCAAGGGTAGCACAATAAAACATAAAATGATCTGGGTTCGAGTGGCAGAGCTTAAGGCTATGTTGCCACTCGTTTATGTGATTCATACTCTCGGTCATCAGCGCGTGGGAGTACACGCTGTTGGCAACTCGCTTGCTGATGAAGTGGCGAAATCAGCAGTATCTACATACTTAGTTGCAGCAGTTACTAGGTCTAAAACCAAGATTGATAGCGACATCTTGGCAGCTATTGCTGCCTCTGAGAAGGGAAGTAAACATCCTGCTGGATTCCCTTCGACGTATAAATACCACTTAAGTCCCGAAAAGGTTCCTTTTGTGACAATTCCTGATGTTGGGGAACGGCTGATTCCCAACTCGGATCGCAGAGCAGACTTGATTACAGCGGCTCATGAAGGTGTGGCGTCTGCGCATGCGGGCGTCTCAGCCACTGTAACTCAATTACAATTACGTTTCTGGTGGCGGGGACTGTACAAACAGACGCGTGATTATGTCCTTCTTTGTGACATATGCCAGCAGATTAAACCTTCGACTGCTACGCGTCCGCCTCAGACTCAGTTGTACATTTCTAATAAACCGCTAGGCTGTGTTTATTTAGATCACTGCGGTCCATTTTCATCTGATACTGCGTATAAATACATCTTAGTAGCAGTTGACTCATGCACACACTTTGTGTGGGTATGGCCACATCGCAGCGCTGATTCACGGACTGTCATTAGAGATTTGCGTATCTTTATAGGGATTTTTGCCTGTGGTACCTTCCATTCGGATCAGGGTCCGGCTTTCGCCTCTAAGGCGTATAAGGATGCCATGACTTCGTTGGGGGTCCAAGTCAAGTTTTCGTCACCCTACAGACCTGAGGGTAATAGTGTAGTTGAACGAATGAACCGTGATTTAAAGCAATCTTTGACAGCCCGAGTTATAGGCACTGGCAGAAACTGGCTGGCTCACCTCTATGGCGTGCAGCGTGCTCTTAATAATCTCCCTAGAAGGTCTCTGGGTGGGCGGACCCCATACGAAATGCTCTTTGGCATCAAGATGTACGTCCCTGACCTTGACGGTCTAGACTCTGTGGTTCGCGCCACTTCCTTTGACGCAGATGAACATTGCAATGTTTTACAGAATCTACAAAAGACCAGAGACAGTCTTGCAAAGGAACATTTGCCCTCCACGTCGGATGATGCGTTGCAGATCCCGGTAGTTGGCTGGCTACCCCAAGTTGGAGAACTGATTCGAGAGAAGATCGACAACAAGAAAGAGTTTGGTCCCTCCTATCGAGCTCCAGTCCCAGTGCTTGGAGTGAAGGGCACAAGAACAGTCATTTTACCACCACTTCCAGGTCGTAAGGAAAACAGGTTTATTTCTATTGACAATGTCAAGATACACAGAGTGGCCGATTCTTCTTAGCATGACACCAGCTGTTTCCTGTCCTTCCATTGTGAGAAATTCAATTATGCCCACTGCTTCTAATAATGAACCTGAGGTGGCCATCGATTTACCTGCTGTTTCCAGTCCATTATTGAATAATTTACCAGGAACTAACCTTGATGAGACAGACTATAGATACCCCACTGATTTGTCCATGCCTGACCTGCAAGCTCGTTTAGCCACGGAATCCAGATTTTCTTTTGACTCTGCCTCCCTTGCCTCGAAAAAACCCTCTCAAATTGCGGTATATGCTAGCCTGTTTAAAAAACATTTTTTGATTCCTCCTTGGATATACATTTGGCTGGTCCTTTTTTCGGTTTACCTTTTTATGTCAATCGGTTTTGTGTTTTATTTTTTTCGGATTATGAATGGACACTATGTCGAGGAGAGAACTTGCATAACTCATTTAAATGGAACATTGGCCCCACTTTCCTCTTCACATTCTACACACAGATTAAAAAGAGACTTGACTTTGGTTAACATCACAGCATGGCCCGTTCTGGATGGAATCGCGTGGGATGCAGTTCGTTTTCAGATTCATGGCCCAACGGAAGTCGTTAATGTTCCTAATGTGCTAAGAGTGAATATGGGGGATGTGGTGAAACAAAACATTCGTTCTGATGATTGGGATGTTAATGCTGTGGAAAGTTTGTTTTCTGATTTGAAATACTATGCTGCTTTTGATGCTGAGGATTTATATTTAGAATCTGCTAATTATGGTGAATTGTTCTGTTACCAACATTATGGCAATCACTTCTTACACAAAACATCTTCCCGAAGGGAGTCTGTTAATTTTACTCAGTGGGAACATTGCCCAGCTCCTGCACAAGGGAGTTCAGAAACGTTTCTTAGAAAGTATACTTATTTCACTGACTTTAACCAGTCCAATCCCGAGTCCTTTTATTTTAAATTTCACAAACAGCCACTGTCCAAGGTTAGACTTACCGATACAAAATTGTTGTACTCGAAGGCCTTCCTAGATCAATTAGTTACTGGGGGCTATGAGTTATGGAAGGAAACCATTGACCTTAAATCAGTTTGGGGTTCAAGGGCCTGGCAGGTACGAGGCACTGAGGCTTTGCACCGTGCATGTCTCATCCCGAATCATATGTTGTTTTTAAATGAAACCATTTCCCAGACCACATGCTTTGGATTGGCTACATCTAAAAGGTTAAACACCCCGTCTTTCCCGGAGTTGGAGGAATATGAGGATTGGAGTAATTTTACTCAATTGTCCATTAAAGATATACAGGCTCTGCTTCTTAATTCCTCCTTTAACATTTCCAGTATGAATGCTAAGGGTTGGCTGCTTTGGCACCGTAGTGCTGATTCTTGCCAAAAAAGATTTTTGAATATAACTGACGGTTTTAAGACTGTTAGATCTGATCCCCGGTTTGATTTGAGTCATACTGTCACCTCTTACTCTGTGGGCAAGTTGTGTCAAGCTTGGCTGAAACATTCAACTTTACCTGCGGTTAAGTATCACCTTTCCAAACTGAATGCAGACGTGGATTTGAATGATTTCATTAAAGGCCCAGCTAGTGGCAGATCGAAAAGGTGGTTATATGGGGTTTATAATGAAATTTGGAAACTGTCACAGATTGAGGCTGCTTCACGCCTTAGGGCTATTGATCAGGCGAATCTTGAGAAAGTGCTTGCAGTTGTTGACAATAGCATTAACGTGCTTTCCTCTAGAATTTACACATTAGATAATATTGTGTCGTCTGTTGTTGATATTGTGCATGATGAAGTGTCAGTATTATACCACAGTCAAAATCAATTACGGTCAATCATGCAGTTTGCATGGACACTTCAGACTCTGAAAATGGGTAAAGTTCCCTGGGGATACATGAACGTTTCCTCTTTATTTGCACCGTTTAATTTGACAGACAAACAACGCTTGCTTTCAATGCGTGATGCTTCCTTTTCTATGCTCCATATTGAAAGGTTGGAATCTTTACCTTTTTCTGTGGCAGAGGCCACTACTGCTACGTGGCTTATCCACGGTTTAATAACACTGCCTTTTGCTTTATATAAGTTTTCAAATTGTATGAAATATGTGCCAATAGGTCGTTTTGAACCCTTAGGTAGCGGTTTTCTTCGTGAGGTCTGGTCACTCCCATACACATACAGATGTTTCAAGGATGCACAAGAAGTTTATCTAACAGGGGATGAGTGTACTGAGACGCCAGATCATTCTTTAATGTGCAGACACATACAGTTACACGGTTCATGTAACAAGGACCGACCGAATATGGCTTGCGTTTTACAGGGCTCGCCAGTTCCTGCTATCATCCCCACGTTTAAATTGTTAGAGAATGGTAGTTATTTAATGCTCAATAATGAAAACTGTTGTGGTTTAATTAAAGGTATAGCTTTCATAGTAACAGTTAGTGAGCGAGTTATTTGCTGCAGAAATGTTCTTTATCCTCCCACACGTGAACATAGGGAGTCTTCCATTTGGCCACAGATACCGACCTTGGGAGCAGAATTCAGCGGCATGGCTAGAATAAGAGCTCTATTGTCCCAGAAAGAGGTGGCCTTGAGCTCGGCCCGTGAAACTTTCGTGCTTCACATTGCTAACACCCGTACGGAGGTTCAGGCTCTTTTAAATACTGATTTGCCTTTGCATTTCGGAGCCATGGTTCGTTCTATCTTTAACGCATCCTCCACAACGGGCCTAGCACATTTTTTTAAAGTTGTTAGCGGTGGTCTCGTGACTTCCTTTGAGAAGATTTTTGGAGTCATCCCTGCCTTCTTCCATTCTATTTTTTCATCCTTATTTGGAGGGTTCCCGTTTTTACTTGCATTCGCGGCTGGCGCTTTGGTGGTTTTCTGCCTTTTTAAATATGGATGCCCTTCCTGTGCAAGACCACGCGCAAGTGCTACTGACGCGGTTTCGCAACCGCATGCTTGATTATTATGGCACACTGCCGTTGGCGACTCTAAGCACGGCGTTTGGATTATCTTTTCGGTTCTCCTATTTCACCTGTGTCCAGCCTGTATTTCGCTGCCTTACCTGTGATTTCCTTTGGGCCATTGATTTGTGTCTCTGCGGACCGATTTCTTCTGACGTCGATTTTGATCAACTGATGAGTCCTATCATTGCTCACGAGTTGGTTTGTTCTGACGAAAGGATTATGGCCTTGGCAGTGGCACATGGACTAATGGGTCCCTGGGATGTGTTGTCGGCAGCGCAAAATTTCTTGGAACGAAGTTTTCTTGAAAACCCACCAAGCTGTCCTCTGATGGTTATAGAGGATCCGGTGCTGGGAGATCACGTATGTTCCTTTCATCTTTTAAATTGGATGGCTGAACTGTTTTCGGATGAGGACAGTGACTTCCTCCTGGAGGCTGTTGCAGCTTACTTTTCATATACAGTCTTATCATAAACACTGCCTCAAATTGACATGCTGATTGATAGCATTTCCTTGATTTTATTGACTTTTGGTCAAGACATTTTATTTTTGCTTGCCTATTGGCTTGAGCCACATTATACTTGTGGGCTATTTTTTAGCATCAGTTTTTATAATTGAATTTTTATTCATGCTCGTTTATTGTTGGATTCTGCTCTCATGTGATGGCACTTCTGTTATCTTATTTAGTCCGTTCTCGGATCATGGGGGGGTGTTGTATAGCTCCTATATATCCTTATATCGTGTTAAGTTAGCATAGGTACATTTGAGATTTAAACGCCATTTTTCCTTTCTTGCAACTTCTGCACACGACCCTTAATTGTTGACTTAGCTTTCAACCTAGTGGTTTGCCGTGGTGTATGTGAGAATAATATGTTATTGCTCTGATATCAGTTTTGTTTAATAAACCATGTCTGCACGGAGAGTGCTGAAGTTTCAGGAGCAACACGATATGGTATTGTTATGAGGTCTGATCTCCACGCCTTCATAGTCATAACACAAGTGCAGCCTTTGCCAACTTGGGCTTGAGGCGGGATTGATATTGCTTTGCACGAGAATTGTTAACACACTTGATGCGGTGCACATGCAGAGAGAGCTGGTGTATGCTGATGTGATTCCTTCATGCTAGGACACTAAGGTATGGGCCCGCCCTAAAACAACCCAAAGAGACCTTCTTAGCTAATAATATAATATATGTGTTAGGGAGGGTGAGATATAAGTGTTGTTAACTCTTATTCATTACAGCATGTTAACATGCTGTCACCATTCGCTTTTTATGTCTTAGTAACTATGCTGATAATTTTGCTACTGATAATAAGTATACTTGTATTATCTAAGATACTGCGCCTGAGAAGACGGCATTAGTAAATAAACATTTCAAATGCACATGTGTCTTCTTTACTCCATGTTCTGGTTTGAAATGATAATATAACGAAAGAGTGTTCATGAGTCCCACGTACCCTGAGGTACTGTAAGTTCATGTTCTGGTTTGTCTAAACATTGGGTGTTTGATATGTCCAATGAGACACTGTAGCTAGCTCGGTAAGGGGTGAGTTGGTTGCTAAGGTAAGTTTTGGGACACCCTAATTTGCCGAGGTTCCACTCCTCTGTGCACAGTTCTGTGTGAGTACAGAAACCCTGCAACAGTGCCAAGCTACCTATGGGTGAACGCTAGTTATCCAGTGTGTGTAATCACCCTTAAGTGCGCTAGGCTTACCGATAGAGCAGTCGACATAGGAGCTGGGGAACCAGGTTCAAGTCTCGGCAACGACGTTCAACATCCTGTGATTCTGTGCAAATCACTTAATCTCCCCGTACCTAACAAAAATGGATGTGTCCTCATGTAAAGAAACTGGTGCTCTCGTAAAGCGCTCTTATACCCGATGTCTCGGGTCTAGTTCGCACTATATAAAACTCTAAATAAAATTTAAAAAACCCTGATGGGAGTGGTAGGTTCTGCCTGGCTGGGTTGCTGACTCAGTCAACTTTAACATTCATTACCCAAACTATTTCTTTAAGGTACAAACCGATGCACTTGCCTCAAAGTTGGTGCTTTACATCTACAAAAACCTTCCTAAATCACACACTTTCGCTTCAAAAGACTTATGTGCATCAAGACTTATAGCTCTTCTGGAAAACGTATTACAACAGCTTCTTAAAGCATCATGAAGCTATCGGAACTTCTTAGTTTTTTCATGACAGAAAACATAAGAGAGGATCCACGTTTGAGTGAATGTTATTTTTACTGTCAAACCCGTCAGTTTTTCACTTATCTAGTACCATTGGCTGAAATGTTTCAACCAGATTTGTGAAGTTACAATCTCTCATTTCTTACACTCCTGTAACATTTTCTACCAATCACTCAAAAGAGAAATATAGTGGCTTTCAGGTCAAGAAATATTTACATACTTTAAAATAGCAAATGTATATGATTCCTGTAAAAAGTGTTTGGCCAGTGTGAGAGGATGCAAAATTTGTGATTTGACAATATATGCCTTGGCATGTATATAACTAAAGAATTAACAATCTAGTTTCAATTAATTTCGGTAAGACCTTCAGAACCTTCATTCAAATGGCTGACAAGCCATATTACGTACACAGCATCTTACCTCATTGTGTGTTTCCAGTGTTGTGGATTAAAATAGGACAACTGGAGACTAGTCATGCTGATAATTCCAGTCCACCAGGAGAGGGGAAGTTAATCAATGGATTGCTATAATCTTTAGCATAAATGTTTACTATTTTCAATGCTTCAAAAGGAAACTATTTCGTTTGTTCTACATATCCCTGAAAAAGTGGAACCATTTATGGAAATGTAAAGAGCAGTCACATATATGAAAAGGTATGATTCAAAGGAAAACATTTGAAAAACCGTTTATTTGCGCAAAATATTGGGGAGAAAGTACTGGACACCATCAAATAATAGAGTGTTGAAAGTAATGGACAGCATCACATAGGAGTGGGTGCTTGGTGGTTATCCTATTCCATGACCTTCAAGATTAACAAAGAACATGTGTTGTAAACTTTTATTTTTAAGTCCAATTACATCCTGATTGGTTCATTGGTTGGGGGGGTGGGGGGTGGTCAGAGCTCTTTTCAAGCAACATCCACAATCCTTGTCAGGATAAACCACAAAAGTCACTAAATGAACATGTACGTGGACCTCTGTTAGCTTGGCACAAAAGGAGTCATTCAATCAATCAATCACGACGGATTTGTTAAGTACAACATATCACCCATGAGGATCTCCAGGCGCTTGGCAGGGGGGGATTCTTCACTGCTCTTGTTGAAGAGCTAGGTTTTCATTCTTTTCCTGAACTCCAGTAGTGTTGGTGCAGATCGCAGGGGCAAGGGGAGATAATTTCAGAGGGTGAGGTGGGAGAAGAAACAGCTGCCACTTCTGCGGATCAGTTATGCTGAACTTAGAGGTAATGTGTAAAGTATTTATGCATCACATGAACAGTAATTTAGTGAAAACAAAATACAAGACTTTTCAGTCTTCCTTCTCAGACTGCAGGGCAGTCGTCTGCAGCAGGGAAGCCCTTCTGCTGTGTCCAGAGCTCCGGGAGGATACTGAAGAGTGGGTCTAAGGGTCCCAATTGTTTACCTGGTGCCATCTTTAAAGTGTGAGAAGCGTCTAGAGTTTTCTCCTACAGATGGTGTTGGAATTTCAGTCTTCCCTGTCCAGGATGTCTGGGGCACAAGAGGCTAGTGTGAAGTTAATTGTGGGTGGGCTGAAGCAGGGTCTTTGAAGTGCAAGTAGGGCTGTGAACAGCTCCGCCCCTCCCATCCTGCCAACACCCAGTCCTCCTTTTGTGGGAATGTCTCAAAGAATTACACAAAGGCCAACTATACTTAGTCATGTGACCGAGGAACAGGCTGCAGGCACCAAGGACAAGAAAATGCCAACTTTCTAAAAGTTTAAAAAATACGAAGGAACCAATTACGGTTTCACCAAGCTGCACAGCCAAGACTGCTTGAATCCAATGAATCAAATTCATGTATTTTATCTTTTGAGTTTATCATATTATTTCATCTTTACTTTTCAGCTTCATACTAGTCTGCTTATTCAATCCATTTTATCCGAGCAATGCTTAACATCCACATTTACAAAAGCACAGCAGCGAAAGTGGGTTCCACATGCCAGGATTTATTGTCACAACCCAATGCATTTCAGGAAAAAAGGTTCCCTTCGTCAGGGGCATCTGGAAATACAAGCACAATAACATATATTTTATATTTTACAAACCCATGTTAGTTAAAAAAAGTCTCTGTGGACGTTATGAAACACTTCACTCTAAACTAAAAAAAGACATTTTAAAAAAGCATCTGTTCTTCCCAGAGGTCATATTCAGTACAATAACTTTCTAATAGTTTACTAGGTCTGTGTCCATAAAATAACCACCAACATGTTACATCATTTCCATGCTCTAAGCACCCTTAATATTTCTATGACTTCAACACAGTGCATTCGCCCAGAGGTTACCCCCTTACTTAAAGAAAGCAATCTAGCTAGTTTAAAGCCCAGTATCTTGTAGCCACTTCTGGACGCTTACCATGGCATGCTGATCTCTCTAATATCTTAACATTGTGTTTCGAAAAGTACTGGTCTGAGTTGACACAATTCGACGCATTTCATTCCAGCCATATTCTTTTTCAAAGTGCCAAAGCACACATGTCCCAGTTGCAAGCAAACTCAAACTATCGTAACTAGCGTTTTTATCTTCCTGCCCTCGTTAACTACTTCCAGGTGATTTATGTTTAAACATAGATCTCAACCTGTGCTCAACAACGGAATAAATGACTAAACTATTACACTTCCGCTCTGATATGCATCATGCTAGACTACACTATTACACTTCCGCTCTGATATGCATCATGCTACTACATCTCCCAGAATACAATGTGCCACTTTCTTTCTTCACGTAATGTCAATGTACGAACCCCCGTTATTTCACCAGTGTTCTCATAATAATGAATGAATAAATGAATGCTTGAAACCTCATTCTTTGGAGCAGGTGTGGACCAGTAACACTATAATAATGTTAGAAGAAATACATATTTGGAAAATTTAAGTATAGTGTCTTGTTGCGGGAAGCAGAAAGATGGCTCAGATGATCCCTATCTGATGTCAGTATCTCTGTAGGTATCGGCAAGAACATTATGTGCTCTTAATGGCATCTGTAAAAAATTGTCTTGAGTAATCTCAACCCTCAGCAACAAACCTACACCAGGTATCATTGCCAGAAAAGGAAATAAAAAAATAAGTGAAGTGGCTTAATAGGATGGTGGGAAGACCAGAAGTCTAGCTATCTTACTGTCTCTGGTCATCACCAGGGCTTCTGCAACCTGAGTTTACCATCACGAGGAAATCTCTTTGGGGAATAGCTGATTAACTGTGTGTTTATACGCTTAAAGGGAAACGTATTGCTGTTCTATAAGTCTGGGTTGATGTAGTCGCGCTTCCTTTGATTACATGAGTGGTGTCATGGAAGGAGGGATTTAGAGAAGAGTGTGTGGAATCAGTGATACTAGTGAAAATGTGTTAACACTGTCGATGTGCAAGAATTGTACAACTTAGATGGAGAATTGCGATTCTCCTATTAACATGACCAGAGAATCTGGATTTCATTAAAGACACAGAGGCTAACATTATGCATACAACTTTGAATGCAGTCCAAGCATAGCCGCATATGTCACAAAGCAAAAGTTTCAACTTAGAATACATATGAACCAACAATAGCATGAATCACTAGGCAATCAGCCTCTTTTAAATGTGGTGACAGTGAGAAAGGAAATGTCCAAACAACTCCAATGAAACATCAAACTTGAAGAAGGATGACGGAAGAATACACCATCCACGATTGATCCACCAGAAGTGGAATCAAGAAGACAAAATCAAGAGACGTTATCTGCAAAGTAAAGAAAGGTTGTTAATAAAACCCAAGGATTTGAATATTACAAAATCAGCTAAATAACAGTCCTGAAAAGGAAAAGAATGTAAGCAGTCCTGCAAAGGAAAAGAATGTAAGCAGTCCTGCAAAGGAAAAGAATGTTAGCTTGTAATAAAATATTCAAATAAGCATAACATATCATAAAAAATCAACCTGTACCGTATTCTATCATATAATCAACCACCCAGGGAAAGGGTGGGATGGATAATGTTAGCCTCCGTGTCTTTAATGAAATCCAGATTTTCTGGTCATGTTAATAGGAGAATCGCAATTTCATTACAAGACCGGAGGCTACCATTATGCATGTTGGTAGCCATGTAAAACAACATCAGACATGTGAGATACAGGTTTGCAATAATGATGAGCAAAGGTTCTAGAATTAGACCAATCAGCAGCCTTAAGAATATCATTTAACTTACCACCTGACCAGAATGACTTACTGGCCATTGCGCCTCTAATAGAATGTGCTTTAAAAATATTCAGATTGATTCCAGCAAGCTTCATGACTGTCTTAACCCATCTAGCAATAGAGGAAGAAGAAATTCCTTTGTGGGGTTTAACAAAAGAGATGAGTAATGGAGATACATTCAAAGGACGAAGAGAGTTCATTCTAACATCATATTCTTTCATACATTGAACAACACAGAGTTTAGTGCAACTATCAAAACGAGGATAGAAAATAGAATCTGACATAGTTTTTGTTCTTCTATGTATTTCAAAATTAACCCCAAACATATCATAAGATCTATAAGAAATATCAAAAGCTTTAACATCAGAAACTCTTCTGCATGAAATTAAGCAAAGAAGAGTAGCTAATTTGATAGAAAGATTCTTCCTGCTGAGAAGAGAATTATTTGGCCAAGAACAGAAAAGGTCGAGAATTAAATTAACATCCCATAGAGATTGATATCTAGGTTGAAGAGGTCTTCTAAGTCTAATACCCTTAAGTATTCTACAAATAATAGGATTTTTACCTACCGTTTTATTGTTAATTAGAGAATGTCCAGCAGAAATAGAAGACCTAAAACAATTGAGAGATCTGTAACTTAAACCTCTGTCGAATTGTTCTCCAAGAAAATTAATTATATCAACAATAGGTGCCTCCACGGGATCCAAGTCCCTTTCCAAGCACCAACGTGATCAGACTTTCCAAATGTTGTTGTACCGGTAATGTGTCCCGGGGGCCCACGACTCTCCAAGGAGAGTCGAAGCTTTTGACGAAAGTCTTGCGAGATCGTTAGATCTCCTGACACCTTCCAAGCAAGAAGGTTCAAATTCCCTGTCTGAACAAGGGGGTGAATTTGACCGTCTGCGTCTGTGAGAAGGTCTTTTAGAGGAGGAATTAGGAAGGGAAAATCGTAGGTTAGTTCCAGAACTGTTGGGAACCATGCTTGGGATGGCCAAAACGGAGTTACTAGGACAATTGAGGAGTGTTCTTGTCTCACTTTCTGAAGGAGTCTCTGGATCATTGCAAATGGAGGGAAGGCATAAGCATTGATTCCTTCCCAAGATTGGAGAACGGCATTCACTGCTAGAGCACCGGGATCGGGCATCCAGCTGAAATATGATACCAATTGGGTAGTCAATCTGCTCGCAAATAGGTCTATTTGGAATGGGCCCCAGAAATGATTCAGGGAGTTGAAAACAGAAGAGTTGAGTTTCCAATCGCTGTAATCCAAGAGGAATCTTGAATTCCAATCTGCGCAAAGATTGGATTTCCCGGGAAGGTATTCTGCTCTCAGAGAGATTTTGTGTTCTAGGCAGAAAAACCAAATTTTCTTTGCTAGATTGGAGAGGTCTTCTGACTTGGTCCCTCCTAGACGGTTTATGTAAGCGACGGCAGACATATTGTCCATTTTCAATATGACTGATCTTCCTTGAAGAAGGTGTTTGAAGCTCATTAGAGCATAAAGCCCTGCAGTTAATTCTAGATAATTGATATGGTGCAGGGACTCTTGCTGCGACCAAATTCCTCCAGTGTTCTGGTTCTGTAGACAAGCACCCCATCCATGAAGGCTGGCATCCGATTCTAGAATAAAATCTGGTGCTGAACCAAAGCTCGCTCTCCCATTCCATGCATCTAGATTGTCTAACCACCATGTTAGTTCTAAGATTGCATCTGGGTTTAAGGAAATTCGATCTCCGTACCAAAGACCTGACCTGAGAGCTCTTGCTTTTATTCTCTGAAGGGCTCGATAATTCAGTGGTCCCGGAAAAATGGCCTGAATGGAAGAAGATAGAAGGCCTAAAAGTCTGGCTAGTTCTCTTAGGGTGAGAATTTTTTGTTTCAATACATGTCTTATCTCCTTTCTGATTTTGGCAATCTTCTTGGGAGGGAGAAGGAGAAGACATTCTGTTGTGTCTACTGTGAAACCCAGGAAATCCATCTTTTTTGAGGGAATTAGAATGGATTTTTCCCTGTTTATGATAAAAACCCAGACTTTCCAAGAGGTCTATAACTGTCTTGAGATCTTTGATGATTTGAGCATAGTCTTGAGAACCGGCCCTTCCAAAAAGGTTGCTGTTGTAGTTAAAAACTTTTTTCATGTTCTGGTGTGCTTTATCTAAAGCGGTAAAGGTCGATACATATTTGCCCAAACTTTTATTTAAATCTTCTACAAAAAGTAAACCTTTTGGATTAATGGAGGTTTCCTTTTCAGCCATATCGATTAGTTTAGGGCTAATTTTACTGAGAACCACTCTTCTTCTTTCACAATTAAGTCCCGCATTTGCGTTGCCTAAGAGGACTAGTGCCCTTTGGCTCCACCCCCGAATGGAGTGTGTATCAAGAGGGCAACCATTAAGGTAACTCTCCTCTGCTGCATCGATTATTTTTGTTAGGGGGCCTAGAATGTCGAGAACTTTATCTTGGCAGATCTTAAGCGATCTTTCCAGGCCTTTACGCGGGTCTCTCCCTAATTTAAATAGGTAGGTAATTAATTCTGGGTCAAGGTTTGGAGTTTGACAAACTTTACCTTCGATTGAAGGTCTGGTACACTCTGCTCTTAAGAGATTGCGAGTCTCTCTTTCTAAAGGATTTCTAATCCATTTAGATATGAATTTAGATACGTGCTCATGTGGGGTCCACTCAGAGCTTCTAGGGTGTTTAATGTTAAAAGGGGAGAACATCTCCTCACCCAAAGGGTCCAAAATACTATCCTTAGAAGATGAAGGACCATTAATATCATTTAAGAGAAAGGAATCAATATCTTGATCATCGTCATCGAGATCAAGAATATATTCGTCAGGAAATTCTGAGCCATCATCAATATCAATAGGATCATTGTCTAGAGCACTTTGATGAATTGTGCCGCGAGGGACACCCATTAAATTTGTGCCGCTAAGGACACCTTTCAAATTTGTGCCGCAAGGGACACCTGAGGCAAATGAGGTGCGAGGACCTCCTCTAAAACCTGAGGTGCTAGGACCTCCCGTGCTCTCTGGGGTATAATCAATATTTTTACTTTTTTTATGCCTCTTACCCCTTTCTTCAGTGAAATCATCAACCTCCGTTATGTCCAGATCTCATAAATTATCATTTTCATGGATCAAGGATCTCTTAGATGATATAACTTGAGAGAGAGTAGAAAACATACATGATCTCATCTCCTTATGGATAAGTTTTTTGATGGCATCACTATTTAAATCAGATTCAATAGTATTACTATGGATTGAATCCGAGTCTGAGTCAGACATAATGTTAAATAAATAAATATAAGTAAATGTCTGAATCTTAACCCCTTGACCGCAGTGAAAATTTCGCCGCGGTGCGGGTGATTTATGGCGTGGGCGTGGTTCGGACGGCCCCCGGCCATCCTCCGCACACGCCCACCATGACGTCGGACGGCCGCCGGCCGTCCGACGCATGGAAGGGGTTAATTATAACCTTTCTCTTTTCTTTTTTTTCTTTTTTATTTTTATATATACATAAATGTTTGAGCTCTAAATTGTAAATGTTCACCCCTTTTTATTTTTTTATATTATAACCGAAGTGGGGGAGGGGGTGGTGCGTGGGTTAGTCCAAAAAGCAAGTTATTTATATAAAGCGATGTCTAGGTAATCAAAGTGCACAAAGCTAATCAAAGCGCACTGAGAAACGGCTGTCTGGATGCTTGAGCGGAGAAGAAATCCGTTGTTCGGCTCAATCAGCTGTCTCTCACTGCGGCAGTGCGAGAAAGGACCATGGAAGGAGGGATTTAGAGAAGAGTGCGTGGAATCAGTGATACTAGTGAAAAAGTGTTGACACTGTCGATGTGCAAGAATTGTACAACTTAGATGGAGAATCAAGTTGGTCATTGATTGGCATGGCTTTCATTTTCATACAAACAGAGCTTCTCTTATTTGGCAAGAACACTACCCTCTGGGGCCCCCAACATTGGCCCTCACAAATGGGTACACCCCCAGTGCCATCTAAAACAGCGCGTAATCTGGGCATCATTTTCGATGATCAACTTTCCATGAAACATCATGTGGTAAAAACTTCCTCCACCTGTATTACCATCATCAAGTGGCTTCGAAAAATCATCGGGATGCTCCCTCAGGAGACCCAGAAAACCGTAGTCCAAGCCTTAATCACCTCTAGACTGGACTACGGCAATATTCTTCTCCTGGGAGCGTGCAAAGAGGTAACCCGTAAATTACAAACAGTCCAAAGTATGGCGGCCCGGCTGCTTTGTAAACTACCTAATACATCTCCCACCTCCAATTCACTTCGTAAACTGCACTGGCTACGTATTGAAAACCGCACGAAATTTAAGGCTCTTTGCTACATGCACAAGATAAACACAGG
Source organism: Lissotriton helveticus (assembly GCF_964261635.1). NCBI lineage: Eukaryota > Metazoa > Chordata > Amphibia > Caudata > Salamandridae > Lissotriton > Lissotriton helveticus. The sequence goes on along the minus strand of NC_136063.1, from coordinate 306,601,258 downwards.
AAATGCCCCACCATACCTGAATACCCTAGTGCATCGATATAGTCCTGTCCGTACCCTTCGATCTTCTAATCAGCATAGGTTCCAAGTTCCCAGAGTCAAGAGAGCCAGGATGGGCGGTCGCTCCTTCTCCATCCTGGCCCCATCCCTCTGGAACTCTCTTCCTTTATCTCTTCGCACGGAACCTTGCTATCTTAAATTTCGCAAAGAAGCCAAGACATGGCTTTTCAACCAATAATGTCACTTGAGCTATCTATCTGCTTTCCCCACACCACTGGTCTCTAGCGCCGGGAAACCTCCGGGTAGCTGCACGCTTTATAAGCTTAAATATAATAATAATAATAGGACAGTCAGCTGGCACCAGGCAGGTCGCAACCACTTTGTCACCTGGTCGTTGTAAGAAAGACTAGCCTCAACAAAGAACCCAACTACCCTTGCACAAAGAGGAGTCATGTTTGTCCTTGTCTGCAAGCAATGGTTAAATCTGGTTTTGGCATGTGCTGCCATTTATGAAAATAAACTCATCCTAGGCTTGGACATAACCCTAGACCGTGACTTAATGCACACACCCCATGTTATATTTTGTGACTGGTAGGGCAAGAAAGGATATGTGAAGGACATTTGCTATGATGAATGTAGATGAGAGGAAAGTATATTTCAGAAACATTTGATGTGACAATGCCATCATCATTAAGAAGGATACGTCAACCAGGACCCCACACATTTACTGAGAAGGAAAATTGATGAATGAGGAAAATTGATGAATCAGATTAAATGGGTGTCTGGCATCTGCTGGAATCTCTTGCCATTTAAGAACACCTGATAGGTCAGATCCTTTTATTGGCTAGTTTAATGGACAATAATCTGCCACCCCTTTGACAGTCTTAGCTACTACCAAAGCAAAAAGTACTTTTCCGCTGCATCAAAATCTTAAATATTGCATGCTGGATATAAGAGGATAAAACTGAACCGAATAACTCCTTTGAGGATTTAGTACCTGAAAATTGACCAGTGTAAGGCAAAAGGAGAACTTGATTTTAGATATCAAAACCTAATCCAAAGCCAGTGTTATGATTGTGGAGGTGTTATTGTGGGAAAGAAGAGGTAAAAACTGGACCAATAATAGTACATTTGCTCAAAATAGTTCTCAATCCGTGAAGATTGCTAGAAACCGTCATGCGTACCACCATCTTGCTTATTTTCCGGTATTGATGAGAACTATTGTTTGAAATTCGTATCAGGCCAGCTTAACCTAATAAATATGTTTTCTATGTCTTTCAGATGGCCATATTTGTCAGTGTTGGATTCCTGAGCGCATGGACTCCGTATGCAGTGGTCAGTTTGTGGTCGATATTTCAATCCAGCGAGTACATCCCCCATGTTGTTGCGCTGCTGCCATGCCTGTTCGCCAAGTCGTCAACGGCGTATAACCCATTTATTTACTACATGTTCAGCAAGGCTTTCAGGCAAGAAATTAAACAGCTCCAATGTTGTTGTGGGTGGCGAATTCATTTTTCCCACTCTGAGAACATGACAGGGAATCCTCCTGCCTCCGTGATATGGGCCGGAAGGGACATCGTACAGATTTCGTCAGCTGAAAAATCGAACATTCGGAATGCCACAGCGACATCTCCGCAATGAGTGAGGGACCCATTAAATTAAATGAACGAAATTAACCGCCAATGAATGTGTGATATGTATTTACTTGTGTACTCACTAGGGCAAGTGTAACATCACATGCACACTCACAGATGCGTGAGGAGAGAAATCTTTCTTTACTACTCATACTGCCTGCTGGTCTATACAATAGACAGAATGATGGATAAATGAAGAAGATCAAACGCGAAAGGGCATACAGGTATATAGACAGCTAAATATCCATATGACATGCCCATATTGTAATGATAAAATCTTTTTAATAGCCATGAAAAAGTAATTTTGTCATTACTCACCAGTCTGAGCCGTCTATTAGAATTACATTCTCCTAATGCATACATTAGGCAAGCATTGGCAAAAACAATAGGCCTGTCCAACATCCCTTTGACTTGTTTTTTTTTTCTCAAGGTTTTTGCAAAACTTAATTTTATAGGAGCTGCCAGGTCCTCGCAAATATAAAAATAAATATTGGCTAAAAGCAAAAATATTTTTTGTCCTCAGGAAACTTTGCCATAGCAGCCCTGATAGTGAGGGGAACGACTTTGTATGGATATGCTGTTTGGAAGCAGCAGAATGCCATCACTCACAGTAAAGTTAGCCAATGACTGAAGGGGGCTGACCAGCTGCTCTATGCTGTATTGGGCACAACAAAAACTATAAATGACACAACAGCCCTATGGACGAGGAGGGCTGGTTGACAGCTCCTTAAATAAATGGTTGTATGTCAATACAACGCGGTGTTTACACCGCACTACCATTACAACGCTGGTTTTACAACGCAAGTCATTACCACGACTTGCGCTGTAGGGTGCTGGACCTAGGAATAGTAAGATTTACTATTCCAACACCAGCCTACGTACAGTAGGGAAGGTGTTGGAATAGTAAATCTACTATTCCTTAGCCTAGCGTGCCCTCCAGCGCAAGTCGTGGTAACGACTTGCGTTGTAAAACCAGCATTGTAATGGTAGTGCGGTGTAAACACCGCGTCGTAATGGATGTTCTCCTAAATAAATATATTACATACAATTTTGACAGAAAAAATAAAAAGTCTTGGCTAAGGCGAGATCAGAGAAAACAGCCAATTCTGCATATTTTGTGAACCCAGGGCCAGCTTTTGGGACGGGCGCGCTGGGCCCAGGTGCCAATCTTCAGAGGGGCGCAAGAAGTTGCGTGCATACAGCAGCGTCCCTCTCGCTTTGCTTCAGCCATGTCCCTGCGTGCTCCTTTCTCCATCAGATTTGCATGTTTACATTTTTTTCCCTTTAACGTCCTGCAGTAGAGGACGTTTGTGACACCGCATTAGCCCTTTCTCCCCTCCATCTCACTCCTGCTGACACAGATCAATAACACCCATCAGTTTGACATAGGTAAGCTGTGAGTGATTTAGGTAAGCTGTGGGTGATTTAGGTAAGCTGTGGGTGATTTAGGTAAGTTGTGGTTGATTTAGGTGAGCCGTGTGTGATTTAGGTAAGCTGTGTGTGATTTAGGTAAGCTGCAAGTTATTTAGGTAAGCTGTGTGTGATTTAGGTAAGCTGTGTGTGATTTAGGTAAGCTGCGAGTTATTTAGGTAAGCTGTGTGTGATTTAGTTAAGCTGTGGGTGATTTAGGTGAGCTGTGTGTGATATAGGTGAGCTGTGTGTGATTTAGGTACGCTGTGGGTGATTTAGGTAAACTTTGAGAGAACCTGAGAATTTGAGTTCAGAAGTCATTCACCGCTCAGCCATGGACTGACCGGCGAACACAAAAGGGGGCCCCTGCGGCCTCAATTTATTCACTAGCATCAGCAAGGATGCCAAATTTCTCTCCGACCGGGCACTATCCTAGCAAAGGCTGGCTCTGTGTGAACCTTAGCATATCCACAAGGAACTCAGGGGCATATTTACAAAAGAAGTGACAGAGTGTGGCACTTCTGAAACGCAGGGCTGCACTGTATTTACAAGAATACAGTGCAGCCCTGCGTTTCTCCCAGCGCTTTTGCTAAATTTAGCAGTCTAGGCCCAACGCAGGCCCCCTTGCACCATAGTGCAAGGGTGCCTATGTTGAGGTGAAGGATTGTTTATGAGCAGGAAGGTGTCCCTTCCTCAACATAAACAATCTGGAATGGTGATTTGTAACTTCTATGTGAATCTTTGCACAGCACACATAGAAGTTGCAAATCGTAATTTTTTTTTTATGATTGTTTCTGTGCAGGAAGGGACACCTTCCTGCACGAACAATCAATGGCGTAATACTGTTTCCATGTGTGCTGCATAATGCAGCACACATAGAAACAGCAAAAATGCCCCATATTTACGGCACCCTTGTAAATATGGAGCAGCATCAGCATCAAGATCAATGGGTGTTGCGTTGGAAGGCCCACAACAACACCCATTTGCTCGCCCCTTCCACGCTAAGTATAGCATGAAAGGGACCCTTATTTACAATGTCTTGTAAATGAGGCGAAGCCCATATCGGCACAGGAACGTCTCTAAAAGTGACGTCCCTGTGGCGACAGGGGCTTGTGAATATGCCCCTCATTTTCTTAGGCGATTTTTGTAAAGTTTTCCATGTGACACACTAAATAAACAAAAAATAATTGTACAGCTTTCTGCAGTGCATTATTTATTTAGTTACATTTTGCGTTCTATGACACACACCTTCCCCGCCTCACACCCCCTACCAACTATATGGGGGTTCGGGTTCCTTACAACAAATGAGCTGTGGGAACATCAGAGTAAAATTTAAAAATATTCACAGCCAGTAGAAAAACAGGAAAACAGTCAACTATTATACATTTTATGTATTAATGTTTGATTACATGCTTTAAAAAAAAAAATCAAAGATTACTCACATGTATTTATTATGTTGAAATTTGCTATATGCTCACCACAAACGATGCGTTTTTTCCTAGAGGGCAATCAAAAGGTAGCGGCCACATAAGGCAGGCAAAGCTGACCCAGCAGGAGCGAAAAAACTGAGAAATGACTACTAGCTCCAGTGCCTGTAATAGGAACTTACTATCTCAGAGTTTCGGTTTATTACGGAAAAGTGTCAGTATTCACCCATTAAAAGCATTACACCTCTGCTGAGAAGAGGTGGCCCACTCCTTTTCAAAGTGAAGCAGTGCAGGTCATAGTACCTGCACATGTAAAGGGGACTCAGTGCAGCTCAGAAGAGAGCTGTTGAGCTTTGTGGTCCTGGAATTGAAGAATAGTGAACTGAATGATCATTAATGTCACTAATGGCCGAGAGACTGAGGTCGACAAAATAGTTTTCGGTTTGCAATGGCTTCAAATATTGCTTTTAACTACGGGCGTCTGGTAACCTTTGAAAGTACTGAGGCGAGCATAGTGCACCAGTGCTACCCAAAAACTAAATAAAGCAGCACTCCCTCCAAAACCCCATAACAAAACACCTCCTCCATCCAAAAGACCATAAAAAACAACCCCTCTCTCTGAAATCCCCCCCAAAAACTGTTAACATTTAAAATAAATGGCACCTAGACATTGCTGCATATTGTTAGAAAGGCGATCCCGGGGGAGGCAGAAGATGTCTGACTGACCACCCCTAGGTTCACCCCTCCGTCTAGAAGTAGCCGAGCGTTATCGATAGGCCTCCTGGGTGAGGGTCCTCTCCTAGGATCGTACAGCAGAGTAACCACACCACTACAAATGGACACCACACAAGAGGATAAGTTCTTAGGGTTTATCAAGAATAAAGGTTGCTTGTTCTCAGTGATATGTACAGGCAGATCGAGGGATCTGAAAAGTCTCGTAAATAAGGGACAGGGTAGCGGGACAGTCTCAGTACTGGTGAAGGAAGGGATACCCTGCGCGCAGCTCTCAATCCTCGAGCCGGGGGGTTCCGAGAGGTCGAGCCGCGGCAGCGCCAGCAGGCCTCGAGGTGGTTTCGGCGAGGATGGGCCGCGGCAGCGCCAGCAGGCTCCAAAGATGGTTCAGCGAAGATGGACCGCGGCAGCGCCAGCAGGCTCCAAAGATGGTTCAGCGAAGATGGACCGCGGCAGCGCCAGCAGGCCCCAAAGATAGTTTCAGGTTTCAGGGTAATGCGTTCTTCTCGGGGTCAGCCGCGACAGCGTCAGCAGGGCTCTTGACTCCAGGATACAACTCCCGTCCTACTCCAGGGCTGGCCCAGATATAGGACTGGAGTCCTTTGATGACAGGACCCTCGCGCCTGGGGGTCAGAGGGGCCGGGATGGTGGTGTCCAGACACCCAGCAGGGGGGTGGAGCCAGCGCCCAGGGAGGCCGGGGGGCGATCGATACCAGGCGTCCGGGGACGGCTGGAGGGCCATCGAAACTCCCCTCCTCTTGGATCCGTTGAGTGGCCACTCTACCACCCGGGGGGATCTTGGTGCCTCGATGTCGGGGCTTCGCTGGGGCCTTGGCCGGGGCCGAGGCCACGTGCTCGGGACGTGATGGGCCCAAGATGGAGTCGGGCGAGGCCTCGTGCTCGTAACGTGATGGGCCCAAGATGGAGCCGGGCCTGTAGGGGTGGCCCGGAGTGGTAGCCGGACCGGCAGGGTTGGGGCGTGCAGGGTTCGCCGTGTTCCAGGGGGGAGAGCCGTGGTTTGCCAGGGTGGTTGCTCTCGTCGGTAGTTCGTGTAGGGTCGTGCCAAGGGGGCGACCGTGGCTCGATGGAGGGCCGATGTCGTCCTGGGCCCGCCATGCGGGAGGGGTAGGACCACGCCATGAGGCCGGGTCCAAAACATATCCTCCTCAGTGTTCTTAAACTGCAGTCTGCTTTTAAGGTCCCCTTACCAATCCAGCCACTGCTCTCATGCTATTAACCAGCATGGGAGAAGCACCAGAATTGGATGGAGCGGGTTGGCCGGAAGCTCCTAAAAGTCCTGGAGGCCAGTGCTTGATCTCCACCCCGCTGTCTGAGACAGGTTGGAATGGACAGTGTGCATGTCAGGCTGGCCATCACAAGAAAGCTGGCCAAACTGACATGCACACTTTAGAGCGTCTGGCTAGCCACTTGCTTCAGTCCTCCATGGTGCCAAACAGTAGCAGAGGAAATGCCACGCATGTCTCTTGGCTCGGGGGCACTGCAGCGTGCACATTGATAAAAAATGAAATGGTAATGAAATAATTGGCATTTTATGTTTTCACACGCAGCTCACAGGGGGTGGCACGGGTGTGACACTCCCCCACAAACTGAAGCTGCTATTAACAGAGGCAAAGGAGAACTAGACTGGAAGCAACATCTGCCATTTGAACACACCCCATGTTTTTTACCTGGAAAGGAGCGGACTGAAATGGTATGCTTGGCGGGAGCCAGCAATGGGACTGTAAGAAATAACATGTTTATTGCAGAAAAATGCACCCAACGTTTGCATTTATAAAATATTTAAATTTTCATTATGTTTGCTAAGGCTCTCAATTTTACCAGACTCACTGTCTGAACTTTTTAAGAGAGACCGTGAAGAAGGATATCACAGTCATGATGTGACAAGTCTCTTAGTCTACTCCAGAGGCTCTTAATCGGTGGAGCGAGGGGTCCGCAACACCTACTCAGAGGTCCCCGACAGTTTTACTAATTTAAGTAATATTAAAATGAATTAATTAAAATTAATAAAGTATATACAAATAGAGAAGCTACACTGAACATTTGAAAACCTCTTTATTTGATTGTGAATTAACCAAAATATTCAAATATTTGAGCATTTCTTTGGTGTATACCTTTTTTGTATTTTTCTGCATTGTTCTGAGGTCCAAATAATAGAAAATGCTTGGGTTGAGGGTTACTGGCTTCCTATAATGACTCAGTGGTCGTCCTCGGATTACAGAAATGTTCCAGTGGGGATCCACAGATGTCAATAGGATAAGAACTGCTGCTCGACACAAAATGCTGACAATGTATTGGTATATCGCACGGAAACACTTTAAAAAGAGATTTAACAATAATTGTTAGATCCACCTATAATAATTCATATGGGTCATATATGGACAGTGAACTATATTATTAGCTTTCTGTATTCCTTACCATTGTAGAAACCTTTTGATTTATGGTCATTGGAAAGGCACTGTCAGGCCTGCTAAGGGTAAAGTTTTGTTCAAATAGATTTTTCAAGTATTCACAGTAATGACATATGATAAATTGTTTAACATAATGTGTTTTTATTTTATTTGTTTGTTTATTCAGAAAAGTGAATATTACTCTAGAGAATTTATCTTACAGAAGTAGATACGAGTTTGAGCACCATTGGGAGATTGGTTTAGCTTCTGCTCCTGGAACTACTTTTACCACCTCTGAGACCGGGGATTACAAAGGCAGTACCAGGGGTGCAAGGGAAAAGCAAGGGTCACAGCTGGGACCCTTGTAGACCCATAACTTACGCACATAGATACAGTAGGTTTCCAAGTCAGAGCTCACCTAAAGTGGTAAATGGCTGTTTCCACTATAGGAACTAAGCTTTGTGTCATTTAATGCCCGATCACATCACAGACCATCCTCCATGAAGACTCTACCTAGCCCATTCCTTACATACAGTAAAGAAATTCCCGGGTCGAATCCTTATATACAGTAAAGAAATTCCCGGACTCGAAGGTTACCAGATGGCTACATTTATGTTAAAAGCTAACTGGTATTTGAGATACAGATCACAGGAAACTGTTTTTGCCCTTTACTGCAAGACGTTTTTGATACAAAATGATATGATGGGTCTTTATAGACTGATGGACTACATAAAACAAAAAGCACATGTGAATCAGATGGATGCAAGACCTTCATATCGATACAAGACAGGGTAAAATGTCAATAAAACCATTGTAAAAATGCTTCTTTTCTTTTAGTGTGTGAATTCAGTAATTCAATGTCAATATTTGCTGATTTGTTTAATATTGATTTTACTTTTTCATTCATTTTCTGCTTATCCACATGCCGCCGTGGTCCTAACGGCAGATTTCCAGACACAGTTATTTGTTCCAGATAAAACCTGTTGCTGATTTGTACCCTGTGGTAACATGAATGCAACACCTGTGTGTTTCACATTAGCTCTCCTGCTGGAAGTGGAGTACCCCCAACAAATTTTACTCTTAAATCAACAAAGCAATGTAAACATGTTAGGTCACTATCTTGCCTCAGTTTTAGCGTTTTTCATTTAAACTCCGTTTTGCTGAGATTCTTTTAATCGTTTTAACTCATTTTAAATTTGCACTCATTTGAGTTGTTGAAGGTGTTTTGTGATGTGGCTGCGGCAGGGGATGTCGAGGACCAGCCTGGCTGCGGCCTTTGAACGTTCCATAGATTCCTGAGCTGTTTCTGGGTGATGCTGGCATAGAGTGCGATGCCGCAGTCGAGTCTGCTGGTAATAAGTGTATGGGTGACTGTTTTTCTGGATTCTGTGGGGCTCCATCTGCATGTCTTTCGAAGGAGGTGGAGAGTGTGGAAGCAGGATAAGGATATGGAGTTCATCTGGCAGTTTATTGTGAGGGAGTAGGCCAGTATGATGCAGAGGTTATGTGTGTGTGGTCCGTAGGGGTGGGAAGGGTTCCCAGTGCTGCGGGCCACCAAGAGTCGTACAAGGCTGATGGGTCGGGGTCCAGGATGAGTGGTTCAGTGCTGTCCAAGTTGAGCTTGAGGCAGCTGTCTTTGATCCAGGTGGCAATGGCCTTTATCCCGTCGTAAAAGTTAATTCTGTGGGTTTGTTGGTGAGGGAGAGGATCAGGTCGGTGTCATCGGCGTAAGAGATGATGTTGAATTTGTGGTTTCAGACGAGGGGGTGCATGCACACATTGAAGAGGGTGCGGCTAAGGGAGGAGCCCTCGGCAGATGATATCTGTACGTTCTGAGAGAAACGGAGGTAGTCTGACTCGCTGTGCTCGGTTGGTAACAAAGGAGTGGTTCCATTCCAAGGCCTTGTTGCAGATGCCAGCAACGTGGAGTCTTATGATTAGGGTGTGGTGGGAGACGGCATCGAACGCGGCCGAGAGGTCCTGTAGGATGAGGAACTGCGGTTTCGCCATGGTCGAGGAGGGAGTGGATATTGTCGGTGGCAGCGAGGAGTGTGGTCTCGGTCCTGTAGTTACCTCGGACGCCGGATTGAGAGAAGTCCAGGATGTGGTTCTCTCCGATGAGCTTGGAGAGTTGGACGTTGACGGCCTTCTCGATGATCTTGGCTGGGAAGCGGAGGAGGGAGATGGGTCTGAAGTTATTGAGGTGTGTCGGGTCGGCAGATGGCCTCTTCAGCAGGGGGTTGATCTCAGCGTGTTTCCAGTTGTCAAGGAAGGTTGCAGTTTCGATGGAGCAGTTGATGGTGGGGTGAAGCTCTGGGACGATGGAGGTGGCTGCTCTATGGAAGGACAGGGATCCGATGGGGCTGCGTAGTGGATGCTCTTCATGGACATGAGTGTGTCGTCTGTGGTGAACGGAGTTCAGTTGAGCTGGATCTGTTGGGATGCGGCGTGATTGCATGCCATGGTGACGGGTGTTGTGGCCGGTTCTTCGGTGCCGAAGCTGCCATAGATTTGCCTAATTTTGTGGTGAAAGAAGGTGCCAGGTTTATTGCAGAGGTCTAGGAAGGATGGAACATCTGTGGTCTCACTGTTGGGCCTGGCAAACTCACCGACAATTGCGAATAGTTCTTTGCTGATGTGTGTGTTGGCATTGATTCGTTCTTGGAGGGCCATTTTCTTTGTGATTTTGAGGAGAAGATAGTGTGCGTTGATGGCAGTTTTGAAGGTTGAGTGGGTTTCCCTGGTTTTGTTGCTCCTCATTCTATTCTCAAGTCGTCTGCAGGTGTGTCTAGACTCGTAGACAGCAGGAGTGAACCAGCGGGCTTTTTTGCAGTGTTGCTTGCTCAGTGCCTTATTGAGGGGTTCCAGAGTGTCAGCGCAGTTGGAGAACCATCTGTGAAGGTTGCATGCTGAGGTGTTGGCATCTGTTGATGTTAGTGGTGTGGTAGTGCTGAGAAAGGCAATGAGATATTTTCAGAGGGTCTTGTTCTAGCTACGACGGGAGCAGTTATGGCGATGGTGTATGGTGGGAGTGGTGAAGATAAAGTGCACGCAGCGGTGGTTGGTCCAGAGGAACTCAGCAGTGTGGCTGTAGGTGATGTTCTCGCTGGCAGAGAGCGTGTGTCAGGCTGCGTGGGTCGGAGCTGTGACTAGTTGATTGATTGAATTTTATTAACTGATCGATTCATTAAAATCATTACAGTAAAAACAGACACCGTTAAAAAAATATTTAAAAAATCGTATTAGTATTTGGGAAAATGCTACCTTCCTTTCCCTTGCACCCTTCCATACAAACCAAAACCTGGCTTTTTAATAGGCCATGTGCCCATAAACACATTATGTAGTTCTCAATGTTGTTTGAAACTCATTTTGACTAAAAACACCTCATTAGACATTTTGAAAAAGCACGGTCTTGAAAGAATGATAAAAAAGGTGGCATTACTCCTCAGTGCCTGTCAGGGACCAGTCTTCTTGCTTCCGTAGGGTTTGGGGTACCAGTCACCAAAATTGGATTGCGTTCATTCGAAGCCTTTAGGGCAACCCTGATCAGAAGCGTGAATTTCCCTCATGTAGAAGCACAGCCTACATTCTGTGTTTTCACCCTTACGGGCCCATGCTGGATTAAAATCAGCGATACATGAAGTGATAAGTCTCATAAAAAATATTTTGCTTCGGCCTTGTGGTATTAGGGCCTTACTTAGGTAGAGTTTGGCTTTTCCTGACGTGTACAATTTATTCAATGGATCGAGGTTAGAACTTGAACGGAGGGGCTTAGTGTCTTGATCAAAAGATATTTCATACACTTGTCTGTTTATCGCTTTTTTCCAAGCATTAAGTGGAATTTCTAGTAAGTGAAAACTTGCTTCCTCTATCTTCAGTATGTTAATGGCTCTGCCCAGGCCGATTTGCCAGACTGAACCTGTCTCCTCGATAATGGATCTCAGTTGGTGTCTTAAGGAGTCGGCTGGAGCCCTCAAGGCCCTTAGGTGTAACTTTATAAGCTCCCTCTGGCACAACAGATCTGGCCTCGCGAGACCTAGCTCCAATCTTAGCCTTAATTTCCTAGCTGACCTCGGGATAAGGCACACTGATTTGTATGCTTTGGCTTGGGCTGAGTTTAAAAAGGTGTTTAACGACCCTGGGAAGGCCCGGTGGCCGTAGCTGGTAGCAGTTTCGCTTTTAGGACAGTAAATGTTGGTCCAGTGGAATGATTTATCAGATGTTGGCTGTTGTTTAGCAAATGCGTAACAATGTTGGCCTTGATGGTCAGATGTTTCTGATGGATGTTCGCCTTGGCCCGTTCTGAGAGCCAAACCTCCAGATAGTTGTATGAAGCCACTGTGCCAATTTACAGATCTTGCAATAGCCACTGTGCTTTCTGAGATGGTAGCTCCCAAAGATGATTACCTTTGTCTTCCCCTGGTTGACTGTCAGGAAGGTATTCTTGCTGAAGGAATTCAGGGCATTTAGGGCTCTTTGTAGGCCCATTTAGTGTGGTCCATTATTATTGTGTCATCAGCATATTGTATTACCGGCAGCACTCACACTTCCTAGCAAAGGCACTTCTAAATTGGCAGCTTTCAAATCGTTCCCCAGGTCCGTAGTGTACAAATTAAAAAGGATGGGGCCAGAACACAGCACTGTTTGAGCCTGTTGGTCGTAGCTTCTTTAGAAGACACTGTACAGGTGTTTGATTTAACCCGCACCCAGGTATCTTCATATAGGGATCTGATTGCCTTCAGGAGTTTAAATGGAACTCCTCAGTTGTCTAACTTCCACCGTAGCCGTCTGCTAGTAACCTTATCGAAAGCTGTGCTGTAATCAATGTAACGATTCAGAAAAGGGGGTGGTGATGGACAGAGTATCTGAATTAAGCAAGACACTCCTACCCAGTCAACAGATCAGGGCTTGATCCATCACCGTTTTTTATCTCACTGCACCATCCCAGTTCAGAACCTGGCTATATGCAAATTAGTCTGTCCCTGGCCCAGTGCATCATGGGAACAGGGCAGAACAAACTACCAAGCCAATTCTTTACTGGAAAGGAAACAAGCTTTCGGGGACCGGTTTCTGGCATTTCAGCCGTCTTCGGCCCGGCTTGCTTGAATCCTGATGGTGCAGTGAGCAAGGGACTCATGTCTGAGCATACCCTGCCACACCTGTAGTGGCCAAAAACGATTCAGAAAAGGGGGTGGTGATGGACAGAGTATCTGAATTAAGCAAGACACTCCTACCCAGTCAACAGATCAGGGCTTGATCCATCACCGTTTTTTAGCTCACTGCACCATCCCAGTTCAGAACCTGGCTATATGCAAATTAGTCTGTCCCTGGCCCAGTGCATCATGGGAACAGGGCAGACCAAACTACCAAGCCAATTCTTTACTGGAAAGGAAACAAGCTTCCGGGGACCGGTTTCTGGCATTTCAGCCGTCTTCGGCCCGGCTTGCTTGAATCCTGATGGTGCAGTGAGCAAGGGACTCATGTCTGAGCATACCCTGCCACACCTGTAGTAGCCAAAAACGATTCAGAAAAGGGGGTGGTGATGGACAGAGTATCTGAATTAAGCAAGACACTCCTACCCAGTCAACAGATCAGGGCTTGATCCATCACTGTTTTTTAGCTCACTGCACCATCCCAGTTCAGAACCTGGCTATATGCAAATTAGTCTGTCCCTGGCCCAGTGCATCATGGGAACAGGGCAGACCAAACTACCAAGCCAATTCTTTACTGGAAAGGAAACAAGCTTCCGGGGACCGGTTTCTGGCATTTCAGCCGTCTTCGGCCCGGCTTGCTTGAATCCTGATGGTGCAGTGAGCAAGGGACTTATGTCTGAGCATACCCTGCCACACCTGTAATGGCCAAAAACGATTCAGAAAAGGGGGTGGTGATAGACAGAGAATCTGAATTAAGCAAGACACTCCTACCCAGTCAACAGATCAGGGCTTGATCCATCACCGTTTTTTAGTTCACTGCACCATCCCAGTTCAGAACCTGGCTATATGCAAATTAGTCTGTCCCTGGCCCAGTGCATCATGGGAACAGGGCAGACCAAACTACCAAGCCAATTCTTTACTGGAAAGGAAACAAGCTTCCGGGGACCGGTTTCTGGCATTTCAGCCGTCTTCGGCCCGGCTTGCTTGAATCCTGATGGTGCAGTGAGCAAGGGACTCATGTCTGAGCATACCCTGCCACACCTGTAGTGGCCAAAAACGATTCAGAAAAGGGGGTGGTGATGGACAGAGTATCTGAGTTAAGCAAGACACTCCTACCCAGTCAACAGATCAGGGCTGGATCCATCACCGTTTTTTAGCTCACTGCACCATCCCAGTTCAGAACCTGGCTATATGCAAATTAGTCTGTCCCTGGCCCAGTGCATCATGGGAACAGGGCAGACCAAACTACCAAGCCAATTCTTTACTGGAAAGGAAACAAGCTTCCGGGGACCGGTTTCTGGCATTTCAGCCGTCTTCGGCCCGGCTTGCTTGAATCCTGATGGTGCAGTGAGCAAGGGACTCATGTCTGAGCATACCCTGCCACACCTGTAGTGGCCAAAAACGATTCAGAAAAGGGGGTGGTGATCGACAGAGTATCTGAATTAAGCAAGACACTCCTACCCAGTCAACAGATCAGGGCTTGATCCATCACCGTTTTTTAGCTCACTGCACCATCCCAGTTCAGAACCTGGCTATATGCAAATTAGTCTGTCCCTGGCCAAGTGCATCATGGGAACAGGGCAGACCAAACTACCAAGCCAATTCTTTACTGGAAAGGAAACAAGCTTCCGGGGACCGGTTTCTGGCATTTCAGCCGTCTTCGGCCCGGCTTGCTTGAATCCTGATGGTGCAGTGAGCAAGGGACTCATGTCTGAGCATACCCTGCCACACCTGTAGTGGCCAAAAACGATTCAGAAAAGGGGGTGGTGATGGACAGAGTATCTGAATTAAGCAAGACACTCCTACTCAGTCAACAGAACAGGGCTTGATCCATCACCATTTTTTAGCTCACTGCACCATCCCAGTATAGAACCTGGCTATATGCAAATTAGTCTGTCCTTGGCCCAGTGCATCATGGGAACAGGGCAGACCAAACTACCAACCCAATTCTTTACTGGAAAGGAAACAAGCTTCCGGGGACCGGTTTCTGGCATTTCAGCCGTCTTCGCCCCTGCTTGCTTGAATCCTGATGGTGCAGTGAGCAAGGGACTCATGTCTGAGCATACCCTGCCACACCTGTAGTGGCCAAAAACGATTCAGAAAAGGGGGTGGTGATGGACAGAGTATCTGAATTAAGCAAGACACTCCTACCCAGTCAACAGATCAGGGCTTGATCCATCACCGTTTTGTAGCTCACTGCACCATCCCAGTTCAGAACCTGGCTATATGCAAATTAGTCTGTCCCTGGCCCAGTGCATCATGGGAACAGGGCAGACCAAACTACCAAGCCAATTCTTTACTGGAAAGGAAACAAGCTTCCGGGGACCGGTTTCTGGCATTTCAGCCGTCTTCGGCCCGGCTTGCTTGAATCCTGATGGTGCAGTGAGCAAGGGACTCATGTCTGAGCATACCCTGCCACACCTGTAGTGGCCAGAAACAATTCAGAAAAGGGGGTGGTGATGGACAGAGTATCTGAATTAAGCAAGACACTCCTACCCAGTCAACAGATCAGGGCTTGATCCATCACCGTTTTTTAGCTCACTGCACCATCCCAGTTCAGAACCTGGCTATATGCAAATTAGTCTGTCCCTGGCCCAGTGCATCATGGGAACAGGGCAGACCAAACTACCAAGCCAATTCTTTACTGGAAAGGAAACAAGCTTCCGGGGACCGGTTTCTGGCATTTCAGCCGTCTTCGGCCCGGCTTGCTTGAATCCTGATGGTGCAGTGAGCAAAGGACTCATGTCTGAGCATACCCTGCCACACCTGTAGTTGCCAAAAACGATTCAGAAAAGGGGGTGGTTATGGACAGAGTATCTGAATTAAGCAAGACGCTCCTACCCAGTCAACAGATCAGGGCTTGATCCATCACCGTTTTTTAGCTCACTGCACCATCCCAGTTCAGAACCTGGCTATATGCAAATTAGTCTGTCCCTGCCCCAGTGCATCATGGGAACAGGGCAGACAAAGCTACCAAGCCAATTCTTTACTGGAAAGGAAACAAGCTTCCGGGGACCGCTTTCTGGCATTTCAGCCGTCTTCGGCCCGGCTTGCTTGAATCCTGATGGTGCAGTGAGCAAGGGACTCATGTCTGAGCATACCCTGCCACACCTGTAGTGGCCAAAAACGTAATCAATGTAACAGCAGAACAGTGGGGGTTTGTTCTTCTTTACTGACTGGGATGATAGATAAGCTAGAGCCAAAATGTTGTCCAGGGTCGACAATTGTGACCTGAAGCCTGACTGATAAAAGGGAATGATGCCTTATTCTTGTGCCCAAAACTCCCGATCCTTCAAGAGGAGGCGAGCATAGGCCTTAGCTTCGAGAAGGTCAATGAGCCTGTAGATTGATGGCTTCATCGATTGTTTTTTTTAAAGAGCCTACCAAGAATCGGGTGTCTTGGCTGTTGAGAGGATATGGTTGTAAAGAGGGGTTAGGATTGCTGCCCAAAAGTCTGGGGCAATTTTAAAAGCGGGTGCAGGTATTTCATTAGGCCCTGGAGCTCTATCATTCCTCATAATCCTGAGGGTCTTGATGACCATATCAAAGTTTTTCAGGCCTGGTGACCTGTGATGCTCCTCTACCCGGGTGCTCTGTTCGATAAGGGTGATGTCAGTGGTGGGGTTCACTTCTTGAGAATTTAAATTGTCTGACAGGCTCTGCCCCTCCTCACAGGTAATTTCTTCGGAGCAACCTTTATTTGAAGGAACATGCAAATATAGTTGCCTCACGTGGTTGAGCCAGTCATGCTCTGCTACTCAATTTTTTCGTTACCCCTCGACTACTCAGCTGATTGATGTGCCTCGAGCGGCAGACCCTGATGCAGAGGTCTAGCCCGGGACCAGGGTTCAATTCCCCGCCTCGGCGAGTCTTGGGCTCAAAATTCCACGGACCTGATAATTCTCGCCTCGGTGCCTATTCCAATCAGGGAGTCCCACTCTGCAACTCTGGGCAATAGTTTGCTTAATCTCCACAACGGCCCCCACAACGCTAAGGATGCCTGGCTTCCACTTTGGGGGTGCCCAGGAGCAGACACCTCACAGGGAAAGCCAGGATGGGTTCCACAGCGGTATTCGTACAAGCGCCTTGAGACCCTTGCGGGTGAGTAGTGCGCTATACAAGTATCAATTTACATTTACCTCCATAGCCCAGCGAGGTTCTTTTCCTTGAGCAGAGAGAAAACTTTAAGCCATTCCCTCTCTATGTGTTCTTTTTTTGTGTTCCAACAATTTCTTTCTTAGGGCAGCCCTCAGTGTTGTGACCGATGGTCCCTCCCTTAATCTACTCCCTCTTTTTTTGCTTCTAAGGCCTTGCAGAGGGCTCGTTTGCCTTCGACTATGTCTTTCATTAGGCGTTTGCTTCCTACTATTAATGACGCTTTGATGCTAGAGTGTTGGAGCGGAGAGTTTCCCAGCTTTGGTTGGAGGTCCTCTATGATATTCTCCCAATCCTTTATAGATGATAGGTGCGTTGTTGGAGTACCTTCCTGCTTCTGATCCAACCAGACTTGCATCTTCTTGCCTATGTTTTCTGACCATTTTGTCCTCCGCAGGACTTTATGCTTTTCTTCCCCTCTTGACTCTCCGATGGCTTGAAAGATGATGGCTGTCAGCACTTCCAACTGAATCACCGCTCTCAATGGCCTATGGTCACTTTCCGACCTATCTTCGACTTCAAAGTCTTTCAGTCTGGCTGCAATTGCTTCACTGACTATAATATAGTAAATTCTTGAGATATCCCGGAAGGTTGGTTCCGGCTGCCAGGATGTCGTTCGTACTTCTTTCAGTGCGTGAGTTGTAGATAGTTTATGATTTTTGAAGAGATTGTAGAGGGGTTCTGCCCGGCCCTCCCCCGGGGAGGAGATTTAGCTTAGTCGAGGTCCCTCAGATTGAAGTTCCCCACTAAAATTACCTGATAAAATAAATGTATGTTTGTTTAAGAGATCGTCTAGTCTCCATGACAGCGCATCTATAAAGTCTTTCATTGTGGTCTGTGCTGGATTAATATAACAGTTTATTAGCAGAAGGCGGAGGGAATGAGAGTTAAGATTCAGGCCTCTAATCTGTAAATCTTGTATCCCGGGTGTGGTCAGTTTGATATCTGTGGCCACAAGGCTACTGACATGTTTTAAAAAAATTGATAGACTGCCAGGTGGTCGACCAAAGAGATTCCTTTTTACTGCTGGTACATGGTGTTTTTAATACCCTGCAAATGGAGTACTGGTCAGGGCCCATGTCTCTTGGAAGCACAGTATATCTCCATTTTCTAGAAACTGCTTCATATTTTCTTTTTCTGTTTTTTACTGATCTCTGCAATGTCCCATGAAATTATGGTTAGCTGCTGCTTGGAAGGATTTGCTTTTCTGGCCTCTGTTCTGCCTGGCCTGGCCTGGTGCAACAGCTGTTAGGAAAAGTCCTTGGAGCTTGGATAAATGGCCCGATGGTTGTTTCGACAGGAAATCCCTTGCCCCTGCTGTTTAATGCTGGGACGTGTGGGCTAGATAATTGAGTACGATATTGGCGAGGTTCTCCAGAAGAGATGCAGTGTTAGTGGTATGGTCACTGGGGTTGTGCAGGTGGAAGTTCAGGTCGCCGAGTAGAATGTAATCGGTGGATGCGAGAGCCTGGGATGCGATGAAGTCTTCAATGGTATCGTTGAAGGGCTGGTGGGGCAGAGAGGCTTGGAGCCGAGGGTGCCGCAGAGGGTGGCATTGATGTTGGTCTAGATCTGGAAATGGAGGTGTTCCATGGTTGTCATTGGGTCGTTCAAGTGAGTGGTCAGGCGGAGGGTGTTCTTGTGGACAATGGCAATGCCTCCTCCTGGTCGGTTGGCTCGGTTCTTGCGGGTGATTTTGTAGCCATCGTTGATGACTGTGGCAATGTCCAGACAAGGGGTTGATCCAGATTTCTGTGAAGAAGGCAATGTCTGGAGAGCCGGCGTAGAAGAAGTCCCTGATTTCCGTGGCATGTTTCTGGAGGTAGCGCGTGTTGAGGAGGATGCAGTTGTGCCGGTCGGGTGCGCTGTGGGTCGAATGGGGGAGGGGCGAGAGGTGCTGGTGTGTTGGTGTGGGTGAGGGTGTAGCTCCAGTTCCGACAGGAGAAGTGTCCTTGGGAGTTCTTCCGTGAAGCGGCAAGCAATGTGGCATCCTGTGTTGAGGGTGAGGAAGTTGCTGGTGTCGTATCAGTGGAGGGTCTGAAAACTAGGGTCTGTGGCGCTGGCTGCAGTCCAGGCACATCAGCCACCATTGAGTAGTGTGTGGGGGGGGACTTTGGATGGCTCGGAGGCGAGAAACGGAGGGAGCGGGAAAGGGTCACTGGAGGTGGGTGGGGCCACGGGGATCCCAGTAGCAAGGACGGCGAAGCACGAAGAAAAGTGCAGAAAGGGACAAGGAAAAAAGCTAATGGCAGATAACAAAAAAGGAAGCAGCCGAAATAGGCAAAAGGGCAGCAAAAAGCACCAAAACAAAGAGAGACAGAATGGCTGTCCAGAATCAGAGCAGTACGCTCTACCACTAGACCACCAGGGTTGTGGCGCAGGTGGGAGCCTGCGGGTGAAGGAGGGCCTTGAACGTCTGACCAGGGGGTCAACAGCAACAACGGGGGCAGCAGCAGCTACCAGGTGGAGCTGTGCAGTGAAGGGAGCATTCCACTAGAAACATTAGTGGACTGCACCTTCACCCCGCAGCAGCCCTCATCACGTAGTGTGTAGGGGGGCTAGACAGCGGGGAGGAGGGAAATGTGGGGATCAGGAAAGGAACACTGGAGGGGGAGAGCCGCGGGGGACACAGTGGCAAGGGTGGCGAAGCATGTGAAAAAGTGCAGAAATAGACAAAGAAAAAGGCTAAAGGCTGACGGAAAAAAATAGCAGAAGAAAGGCAAAAGGGCAGAAAAGCAGAAAAAAAGAGAGACAGAAGGGCTGTCCAGCAGCAGAGCAGTGACGCTCTACCACTAGACCGTCAGGAATGAGGCTCAGGCAGGAGCCTGTGGGTGGAGGAGGACCTTGAACTCCTGACCAGGAGTCATTTTGTCACGGTTGGCAATCTAGTCTCTCAAGCCCCGTACTCCGGCATATCATGGGCAGTCAAGCCAGACCATAAAAACCAGGTCAGCTTTGGAAAGGAAAGTAATCACCAAACAGAAAATATGAGGCAGAGTAACTGCAAAGCGTAGTTTGTTAAGGGGTTCTCTTGCAATTAGAGACTGGTTTAGCCTTTTAAAAATCCTTGCCTAGATACTCTTTGAGGTCATTCTTTGGGTGCTACAAAAGAAAGGTGACTTTTCTAATGCTGCTGCAAACACTCCTATTGCCAGGTAGAGGACGTGGAGCTACGTGTGTTTCTAGCCATCTCTCGAAGAACTGGTTCTGGAACACTACTCTAGGACTAAGGGATACAGCCTCTTGCAGACCCTCAAAGACATGGAGGTTGCATGAAGTGACTCTTGCTTGCCCAAGAGAAGTTTCTCTCCTGAGAAATGGAAGCTGACTTACTGGGGGGGGGGGGGGGGACGGGGGGGGGGGGGGAGAGAATAAAAACAAGATCAGTTTGAACTGGACATTTGTGCTGCCTGCTCTCTGAAGAACATTTCTCTTGTGCCTGGGGAAAGTAGCAGGCCCCCGGAACACAAATAAGTTGGAACATTGTAGTGAAATTCAGAGGAACAGATGGACCGGGACATTTTTACTGTGCGCCTAATGTGCAGTAGTAGGGAGTCTTAAGTAGTGTCTGAGACCAGATCTGGATATGTAGTCCTAACTGTGGGTACCCTGAAACAAAAACATGTTTCGTAGAACAAATTCCTTTGGGGCGTTGCTTTCTTTCGGTGCCAAAAACAAATTCACTGCTGCCACTTGTGCCCATTTTGTGAGATCTACTTCTGGTACATTTCTTAAATTTTGTTTTTCAAAAACAATTTGTTGTCCCTTTAACTATGATCATGTGCTTCATTAATTTCGTGACATTTCATTTAATAAGCGCTTATCAACTAACATGTGTTTATCTAAGTAAAGCCTTACTGATTGAGATAGGCGCTCGTCACAGAAACGATTTTCATCTTTGTTGGAGTTCGGTCGCAGCTCACATCCAGGTAGGACTTCACTAAACACAGCATAGTAAAACAATCACCTACATGATCAAAGAGATGACATTGAAGAGACATTTGAGGGCAGATTTATTGGATTCGAGAAGAAAGACTGGATTCCAAAATGTTCAAGAACCAAAACGTCTACAGGAACATTAAAAATCCATTCCAAAATGTTTCAGAACCAAAACATCCACAGGAACATTAACAATCCAGTCAATTAAACAAGATGGATGAAAGCAGAACAATAGTTTTGTCTTTTATTTATTTATTTATTTGGAGTTTTATATAGCGCATAGTTACCCTAGGGCATCCCAGCGCTTGTCCAGGCGCCAACGATTAACAAGAGGCCGGTTCAGCAACGTCAAGCAGGAAACAGATGAGTTTTGAGGAGGAGGAGTTTACGAAACCGAAGAGTACAAGTCTCTGAGCGCAACCTCAGAGGAAGCGCGTTCCATAGGGTGGCTGTATTGACCGAAAATCTTCTCCCGCCGGTACGGGCCCTATTCACTCTGGGAATTTGGAGCAGATGTTTCTGGTCAGAGCGCAACGCTCTATTAGCCTTGTAGGGCACAGCTAAATTCCTCCGGATAGGAGGTCCCTTCCCCTGAAGAATTTGACCCTTTCCCGCACCGGAAGCCAGTGCAGTGACTTCAAAGCAGGTTTAGCAGACTGCATCCTTGGCACATTCATAAGCAGCCTTGCAGCAGCATTTTGGAACTGCTGAAGTTTATTAAACGTTGCTTCAGGGGCACCTAGAAAAATAGCATTGCTATAGTCTAGTCTTGATACAATAAGCCCCTGAATAAGCAACTTCCTGGATATCGGAGGGAGAAGAGGCAGGACTTTGCGAGCTGAACGGAGAAGACCAAAACAGACTCCTGCCGTTTTTTTCGCCTGGGTCCTGAAAGAGAGGTCTTGCTCTAACCAGACCCCCAAGCTCTTAATCTCCTCTTTAGGACTCGGGAGCTCTCCCAAACAGCTAGGCCAGATAGTCAGAGGGAGTGAGGGAATCTTATGCCCTAGCAACATTATTTCAGTCTTAGAACCGTTCAACTTTAGAGCTGATTCACACATCCAGGTGTGAACTTTGGACATACAGGAGTGCAGCGAATCAGGATTATCCACTTTGAGGTGTGTGTGGGAGAAGGGAAGAGATAAATGGAGGCACAACTGCTTATGGTTTGTATTTGGAGTTGTACTTGGAGACAGCACTAGTCATGAGATTACTTAATTAACAAACATGTTAGAAAAAACAAAGTCAAATGAAGTCTCAACACTATGCCAATTATTCATCAATTTATGTATTTCAACATATATCCAAGGAAAGCGAACAGTGTGGGACGTTAAGTTGAAGTCAATCACTGATTATAAGACTGTAATAAATAATTCCAAACTTTTGCTTGCTCCCCTATAAAGTGCTGGCAGGTCCTGGGCGCCCAGGGGCCAAACCTTGAATCACTCTTTTTCGACCAAACAATGTATTTATTTGTGGTTTTAAATTGTGTGGACAAAACACAATGTAGATTGAACTGCTTTATAGTGGATCCTGTTACATAAGAAACGAGAAAAAAGAATAAAATATAAAAATGAAAAAGAAAATATAATTTCAATGTGTGAATTGCAGTTAGGCCTGACAAAGAGCTTTAAGTTAAACATCAATGTAAAACCCATTTGTATGACATAACGTGCTAAGTACAATGCAGTCAGTTAAGAGAAACTGTGGTCCAGAGGTGCATCACAGGTATAAGTGATGATGAAGCAAGTCACGACTGATGGGACAGTTACATCCAGAGAGGGACTACTTTAGTACTCTTTTTTAGGTCTCGCGTGGCGTACTGCGCAGTCGAGCTCGCGAGATTTCATGTTTTAAGGAGAACCTAACTAGCGAGGTTTAAGCCCCGCCTCTCTTCTCCATTGGCTGCCCTCCTAAACGGTGGCCAGCCATTGGAGAAGAGGTCCTAGTGACGTTCTCGTTTCTCTTTTAGCCCCGTCCTTTTCAGATTGGGTTCCTTGGCTTACTGCTGAAGTAAAAGGTTTATTATCTTCTTTATGGGTCCAGATAGCCCCATAAAGAAGATAAAGAACCTTTTATGCCAGCAAGAAGTCGGGGCATCCAGTTTGAAAGGGACGGGGCTAAAAGATTAAAGGCAGCGCTTTCCCTCTCTCAGCCGTCCTTTTCCCTCTCCCGTCTTCTCGCCTGCCCCCCCTACCCTTCCCTCGGTGCACAGTTTCTGCAGTCCAGTTTCCCCTTTCCTGTGGGTGCTGGCTCTACTCACACACAGCGTTGCCTCTCGTCTTTCCGCACCTAGATGTGTCCTTGTCTCTGCCCCTTCTCATCAAACACACCCGGTCTCTTTCCTTTGGGCCTGTTTCCGCGCGGTTTTACATCTGTACACTGTGTTTGAAGCACTGTGTTCCGAACTGGGTCAGTTTCACTGTCAAATGTTAAGAGAAACGCACGAGGCCTCCCTTGGGACAAGGCACGCCTCATTCATTCCAAAACTGTGATCCAGGGCAGGCGCATTGACCACCTGAACCCCGTTACTATATCCTTATTTTATTTTGGAAAATCTAAACACAAAAATGTTAATACAGTGTTTCAAACCGATTATGTAACTGACGAAACACCCGCGGCCTCCCCAAGGGAACCGTGAAGCATGTGGACATCACGGGACGCAGGCGGGAGCTCAGTGCACACAAGCCCTACAACCCTACGCTCCTTTACCTTTGAAAAATCGGAATTAACAATTAATTTAAAACCACTGGATTCCCCCAGTGCGGACTTCACTGTAAACTGCAGAAAGAAACACGAGGCCTCCCCAAGGGACCCTCACCATCACACCCCCTCACTCACCCACACACACTCACCCTCACACCCCCTCACCCTCTCCCTCACACCCCCTCACCCTCACACACCCTCACCCTCACACCCCCTAACCCTCAACCTCACACATCCTCACCCCACACCCTCACACACCCTCACTCACCCTCACCCCCTCACACCCCCTCACCCTCACAACCCTCTCACACACCCTCACTCACCCTCTCACCCACACCCTCACACACCCTCACTCACCCTCTCACACCCTCACACACCCTCACTCACCCACACAGCAAAGACTTCACTGCAAACTGCGGAAAGAAACACGAGGCCTCCCCAAGGGACCCTCACACATCCTCACTCCCCCTTCCCCTCACACCCCCTCACACTCCCCCTCACACCCCCTCACCCTCACACACCCTCCCTCACCCTCCCCCACACACACCCTCATAAACCCTCTCACCCACATCCTCGCACACCCTCACTCACCCTCTCACACACCCTCACTCACCCACACACCCGCTCACCCTCACACACTCTCACCTTCACACCCACTCACCCTCACACCCCCTCACTCTCACACCCCCCTCAACCTCACCAACCTCATACCCCCTCACCCTCACCCCCTCTCACGCCCCCTCACCCTCACACACCTCCTCACCTTCACACATCTCCTCACCCACACCCCATCACCCTCACACCCTCACCCTCACACCCACACACACCCTCTCACCCTCACACCCTCTCACCCTCAAACCCACTCACCCTCACACACCCTCACCCCCACCCTCCCTCACCTGCCCTCACCCTCACACACCCTCACCCTCCCTCACCCTCACACCCCCTCACCCTCACCCAGCCTCACACACCCTCACTCACCCTCACCCTCTCACCCGCACACATCCTCACTCACCCTCACACACCCTTTCACCCTCTCTCACCCTCACACACCCTCACACCTTCACCCTCACACCCCCTCACCCTCACAACCCCTCACCCTCAACCTCACCCTTCCTCACCCTCACACCCCCTCACCGTCACACACTCTCACCCTCACACCCCCTCTCACCATCACCAACCCGCTCATCCTCATTCACCCTCACCCACCCTCACACACCCTCTCACACTCACCCTCACGGACATGGCTTGCCTGGGGTGACGACTTCCCTTGTAAACTCCTGGCTTGTGAGGGGCGAGTTTTACCGCTCTCTGAAAATGCTGCATATTTCACTTGGAGAGCGCAGGGTGTGTTTAGTTCCCACGGTCTCTGAAGTCGCATCTAGGTGCTGCGGCTGGTCCATTCTGCAGGTCTGCAGGGGCGCTGTATAGCGTGCCTTCACTGTTCGCTGTCCCACCTTCTCGAGGATTATCTCTCTCAACATATGACCCGGTTAGCACCCCCTCCCTTTGTCAGACGCTGATTGATCCCAAGTCTGATGGTCCTAATTTACACCTTTGCCTTCACATGTACTGACTAATTTGTGCCCCCCTCTCACTGCTAAAAGGGAGTACAGCCCCCTCTTGTGAGAAGTTGGCCTGGTATATGATGTTCACTATTCTAGTGAGCACCTTGCACCAGTCCAATCAACCCTTATGGCGATGGTTGTAAAGTCAACCTTATAGACCAGCTATCCTAGTGGTAGCATGGACAAAAGCAGTCTTAGGCTAAACTCAAGAGGGCATGTGAAGCCAGCTGTTTTACCATATGCAAATCTTTTAATACCAAATGAAAGGACACCACACAGGTTATATATTCAAAATATATATGTATTTATTTCTAAATAGATCCCATTAACTCTTTATGAGCACAGGAGCACAAGCGTATAACAAGTAACTTAATATAACATACAAAAGTTGCACAAATATGGATAGGCCCTGGTGGCCCGTAAAACCATATACTAAAATATTGGTATAAGTACCTCGTCACGAACAATGGTAAGGCCTAGGGCCTTGGAAATCGCTGGGGCTACACTGGATTAACAGCAGTTAGGACGTGGGAGGCCCACAGGATGCGGGTGCAGTGTCTAAATGCACACGCGTGCACCAATAGAAGTCAATGGGTGCGTAAAGTTAGAAAGTTGCAGATTTGGAAGTCTTTCGACTGGACTAGAACTTAACCACTTAAAACTAGGACACTAGGGATGTAAATCTCTACAGGAGCACCGCAGTACTTGCGTTACCTCACCCACTGGAAGCGGGTGCATAGGTGTCAAAGTGTGTCGGATTTCGTCGTGGAGTTCTATGGAGCCTTGGAGAAAAGATGCTGCAGGCGACCAGGAGAGAAGAGTCCGGTTGGATCCAAGAGTGGATCGAAGATGTAGAGTACCTGAAAGCAGAGGGGACAGAGTCTGGGTCACTAGCCAGTGACCAGGAAGGAACCAGGCGATGTCGGGTTGCAATCAGGTGATGTCGTGAAGCTTGTCTCCGCTGCCACGTGGACCAGGAGGTGTCAACGATGACCAGGAGCTGGGCACGGGCTGTCCCACAAGGTTCTCGCTGATGGCGGTGTCGGTGCTCGATTCGGAATCAACAGGCCTTGGCAAATGCAACCCACGCAGGAATCGAAGATGGCTTCTGGATCAGACCAGCAAGGTCTGATGGGCTGCTCCTTTTCAGGGGTGCAAGGGCCAGTCTGGAGCAACCAGACCAGCATTGAAAATTCAAAGGTTCATCGTCACAGAGGCCACTAGCCAACGGGCAAGTGACCGGACAGACGCGACGAGCAGGAAAATGCAAAAGGGCCCCACGCAGAACTCAGTGAGTGTGGAGGGGTGATCTTCGGTGCAAAGGATGCTCAGGGCTGGGGCTTCTCAATCCCCAATGCACAGCTTCAAGGGTGCCTCAGGAGCTGCACAGAAAGCACTTTGCTGGCTTTCCAAGATGGCCGGTCCCACATCTCTCGTCGCCTCCACAGGTCTCAACTTTGCTGTGGCTGTGGATCGGGCTGTTGGATGTCTGGAAGTCTGGGTCTTGTCAGGCTTTGTCCTTCGAGCTCTGGCGGGAGCAACGATAAAGCAAACTGTTGAGCGCTTGATGGTGCCTGTTTGCACAGGGTGGTCACTCCTTGACCACAAGGGAGATTCTTCAGTCTTCTACGTCGAGTAGGATGTCGAAGGGTCCAGAGTTTCATATCAGCGTTTCAGTCAGGATTATCTAAAGTCTAGGGACACAGCTCCTACCTTTATTCCAAATCAAGGGGCTGGATTACCTGGATTATGGGTGGGACCCAGGAAGGGGGTGGTTACACCCCTTTCCCTTTATCCAGTTTCGTGCCAGAGCTGGGGCTGGAGTGCCCCAGCACCGGTTTGAACTGGACTATGCATGGGACACCTTGTGTGCCCCAGGCAGTGTCTCGTTTCATTCAGCCCTCCCTGCCCCAATCCACTATCTCCTGTCTGGGGTGGTGCTAGCACCTCCCTGTAACAGGAAACCTATTGTCCAAGCCTCCCTCGCTGGAAGGGCTCCCAGCAGCAGGAGGTCAGACTTGTGTCTGTGGCAGCAGCATCCATTTTGTGATGCTGAGGCTCTGGTTAACTTTAACCGGGATTAATGGAAGTAACATGTCTTCTCCCTCTAGAAGGGTGGAATGCTACCCCCGTCGCCAGAACTGGTGAGGGGGTAGTATTCCAAAGCGTATGACACCTTACACGACATGTTTTGATAAAGCCAAACCAAAGTTAGCAATAACCGCGAGGATTATAATGCACTTAAGAGTATATGGTATGGCAATATCCTGGAACAGCTGTAAGGACATGGTTCCGAAAGCTGCAGACAGGCTCAGCTCATGCTAGAGCACCATCTCACATAAAACCAAGCACTCTGCCTTCAGGATTGTTAAGGCCTGCCTTAGGAGTGACTTATAGGTGCATATGTGTCCAGATTCAAGGTTAGACATAGGAATAATATATCTAAGCAAGGGGTGATTACACGACCTTGCCCCAGCTGAGTGATCAGCCAGTTGTGTCAGTTTGGATGGCCAGCCAGGGGTGGCAAAAGATATGCTGCTGCCCCTGGTAGGCCTTGGGTGCACCTATGCCCTGGGTACCTATAGTACACTGTACAGGGACTCATAAGAGTGACCCAAATCCCAATTGGTGATGAACCTAAAGTACACGTTGTGAAATTTAGAGAGAGAACAGCAGGGCTGTGGGTCTGATTAGCAGGCCCACAGCTACATTAAGTCGAAAACCAGTGAAGCAAAAAGAAAAAAATGGGGTGACCATAGGATAGCAGACCCTACTCTCCTACATAACCCCCCCCCACCTCCACAAACGCAGGGACATTAAAATTAACCTTGACCAGATAAGTCTTCATGTTCTAAGTGGAAATACCTGGAGAGACCATCTGCATTGCCATGGTCAGTCCCTGGTCTGTGCTCCCCTGTAAAGTCCATCCCCTGTAGGGAAATGGACCCCCTGAGCAGTTTGGGATTTTCACCCTTCATCTGATTTAGCCACAAGAGGGGCTTATGGTCAGTCTGAATCTTGAAGTGAGTGCCAAACAAGTATGGTCTCAACTTCTTCAGGGCCCAAACCACAGCAAAGTCAAGTCAAAGGATCTTTATTCGGATATAAAAACATCCATAAAAGTACAAGTTTATCACAACAATACATCATATATAAAAACATCTAGGAACACATTTAAAAATCATCTAATGGTCTTTTAAGGGAGACAATAAGGGGGTAAGATTTGCAATAAATACAACAAACTATAAAAACAGATCGGGCGTGATGTACAGGTATACAATATGTAACATGTAGGCTATATGCAAAAGCACAAAAAGTCCGTTAATCAAGCACACAGGAGACAATAATCTAACAGTAGCGTCCTATGGCAAATATGAACAGTTTATACTGTGAATACAATCACACAATAAAAAATTGGCAATATAAAATTGTGCAAAACCGCAAATAATGTGCAAATAGTTCGCTAAGGC
Source organism: Lissotriton helveticus (assembly GCF_964261635.1). Classification (NCBI taxonomy): domain Eukaryota; kingdom Metazoa; phylum Chordata; class Amphibia; order Caudata; family Salamandridae; genus Lissotriton; species Lissotriton helveticus. The sequence goes on along the minus strand of NC_136063.1, from coordinate 306,572,659 downwards.
ATGTTCATAGATGTTCGTGGTCTTATTGCAGATTGGAGAAAACCGCTGACACTCAGCTGTGTTTCCTTAAAAGCTCAGTTAAAGTCCACGACAGCATGTGCTCTAATATGGGGGATTAAATACAGTTTAGTATATCTGTTATAAAAACTGCAGAAAAATAAAAAAATGCGATAGTGTTTGTCTGCCTCCTGTATTACAGGGACAATGCAGGGTCTCCAAATCCTTGTTAAAGCCCAGTGGGAAGCAGAGTGAGTATTTAATGCTCCCATCCCTAAAGCGGAAGAGCAGGCTCCTATTCCATCTCCCCAAATTTTTCATCAAGTATCCCTGTGGCATGTTGTTAGGCCTGCCGCTCGGTACAAGAAGGGGGATGTATCTACTAATGGTTACTTTTTGGAGCTCCAACTTTTCTCTTTCTCTTTGGTATAAGTCATACAAGGCACCTCTTACTATCTTAAGTTGTATGCGTTCAATGGCTTGGGGGGGAGGTAAACATAAACTCCCGTTCTACACTTACTAAGCTTTTCCTTACTGCCCCCAACCAGTGTATGTGATTAGCCCTGTCGCACTTTAGGCAGTCTATAATTATCTCTTGGGTCAGGGTTCCACCATATTTTTAACCAAAATAATGTAGGCCGAGACCTAATAAAATCCTCCACATAGGGGAGGTTCAGCTCTTTATGACATATATAAGTTGGTGCTGTGATAGACGCCCCCAATACCTTTCTACAGAATCTATTTTCTTCAGGTTGTATGCTAGCGCTGTTCGTGTGCCCCCATACCTCAGCGCCATAAGTTGCCACTGGTCGGCATTGGGTTCTATACATCTGTAAAAGCGGAAAAACTACCTCTGCGCGTTTGGGCTGTTGGAGACTAATTATGGAATTTTTGGCCTTACCCATCTTATTTTTCCCGTGTGCTACATGGGGCTGCCATGATCCTGTATGCGAGAACAACAAGCCCAAGTATGGAAAAGTGCTGGTGCATTTTAAAAAATCTTTCCCTGATACAATGTGCTGGATGCTACGTTTCTTAGGCCCACACGACATTATATATGATTTATTTAAATTGGTGCACAGATCAAGATCAGCCATATACGAAACCAAACCAGTTATTAAAATGCGGAGTGCTTTCGGCGTGCGGCCCATAAGAACCGCATCGTCCGCATATCAAAGTGCGGGGAGTAATTTGTCGTTAATTCTGGGGACATCACTAGTTAATTTTGACAGTGAATTACTTAAATCAATTATATACAAAATAAAAAGCAGAGGGGCTAGGACACAACCTTCTCTCACCCTTCTACCGATTAAAATGTCCCCCGAAACCTCTCTTTCATTATTTATCCTAACACGGGCTTTTAAATCTCTGTGCAAATGAGCTAAAAAATATACAAGTGTTTTATCTAGCCCATAATCTAAGAGAACCACTCATAATCGTGAACGATTAACAAAATCAAAAGCAGAACTCAAATCCATAAACCCCAGATACAATGGAACCTTTTTTGCAATAGTATATTTGCCGAAAATTAAATTTAAATTCAAGCATTGTTCCACGGTACCCACGTTGCTTCTGAAGCCCAGTTGACAAGGATGTAAAATCTTATTGACCTCAGCCCAAACCCGGATCTTATTAAAAATGACTCTTCCTAGGATCTTCAAATTGTTATCTATTAACGATATGGGACGATAACAACAAGGACTCAGTCTGTCACCTTTCATGAAGATAGGGACTATTATACTATTTGCCCAGGTTTTCGGGACAAGAGTATGGGACAAGTTATTAAAGACATTACATAATAATGGTGACCAAAATCCGGGCTCAGATTTAATTTGGTCGATGGATAAGCCGTCGGGGCCGGGCGCTTTGTTACCTGCACTCTGGTTTATGGCGTCTTCCATCTCCGTTAATGAGATGTTCGGCGCCATAGCTGGATATATGATATCAACAGCTGTGTATGAAATGGCATATATACTTGAGAAATGGTCTTCCCACATTTTAGCCGTGATATTACAATTAATAGGGGTGATGTTTGAGCCTATGGACCTCAGGGATTTAACCTCCCCCCAGAACACAGCCACGTCCATAAGAGTAGCAGAACATGCGAGGGATTCTCACTGGTCTTTTAATAACTCCTCTGCCCGAGTTTTTGTAGCATGCTTATAGCGGGTTCTCAATATCCTTACAAGGGGCTGGTCCCGAGGTACTGCTGTAATGGCCTCCTGTAATTCCCGGTTTGCTCTAGAGCAGGTGCTGTCTAACCACCTGGGATTTTTATTTGGATGTTCGATTGGTTTAGAAATCTCTTTTTTAATACCGTCACATAGCCCTGTAAAGGCCTCAATAATTCTAGGGCCTGGGGCTTCACTGGACAAACAGGTAGACACCAATAAAGGATACCTAATAATGGTGCATGCTAAAAGCGCTTTGTTATCAATACCTTTCCAGATTAATCTTAATTTGTCAGTTGATGACACCAGATTTTTAGCCCCTATTTCATTTCGCTTTTCCAATTTTTTTACAGATTTAAGAATGGTCAAAATTGGGCTATGGTCGCTATATGCAGTACTGAAAACATCAGCCTTAGTCAAACAATCCACAAGGGAAGAAGATAAAAAGACGTAATCAATTGTGGAGAGGCAGCCACGTCCTATGTAGGTTGCCAAGGGACTTTTACCCTTCAAGCCGCTGACTTTCTCCAGGACATTAACTAGATCCCGAGTGGCAAGGTGGTTAAGTAATTCCTCCCCTCTTTTACAGGATGGCACCCGGATGTATTTGCAAACCTCTTATTTATATGGGCATTGAAATCGCCTCCCAAGCAGATTCTGTCTAATTTTCCATAAGTTTCTCCTTCCACAATTTTATCAATAAAATTAAACAATCTTATAAAATTACTAGCAGCCCGTCCCGACCTTGTCCGGGAGCAATCAGGCTTCCCCGACCCCCGCCCGCCCCAACATTGTCCAGCAGCCCGGGACCCCGCCCGCCCCGACCCCCGCCCTCCCGGACATTGTCCAGCAGCCCGGGCCCCCGCCCGCCCCGTCCCCCGCCCGCCCCGACCCCCGCCTGCCCCGACATTGTCCGTGGGTCCCCCGGAGACTTACCTCAGCCGCCGCTCCTCCCCCGCGCTCCTCAGTTCACCGCTCCTCGCCGCTCCTCCCGCCTGTCCTCACCGCCTGTCCGCCGCTCGTCACCGCTCCTCCCCGGCACCATGTTCGCCGCTCCTGGACGCCGCTCCTCCACGCGCTCCTGACATCAGCACGCAGGTCGCGGCCGGCGCTACTTCGAAGGGACTACTTTTTCTTTTAAGGTACTTTTTTTAAATAACGCATATTTTTATAGTTTATATAGCCTATGTCCATCTGCACACCCTGACGATTACAATGATGTATCGGGTGTGTGGATTGGCGCTGTGGTTCCCGAGTTTACCCGCCTCAAAGGTTCAAAGTTCTTGCTTTATAATAGGAGTATAGATTGTTTGGAAGTGAAGTAAAATCATTATTATAAAAATTAATAAAACATATCTTCAACCTATTTGAGTAGATTATGGCCTGAAAATTCCCATCATTAGTTTCCAGATTTTTAATTTTGCCATCTGCAGTAATCTTTACCCATGTCGAAAGACCCCCGCTAGGTCGTCCCATAGCCGGGCTAGGTACAATCTATTATGGCAGGTAAATCCCTCAAAGGGCAGACTGCTCGTGCGCCATGTTTCCTGAAACATTATAACATCATAATTACTAATCCAGGTAGACCAATCTACTGATTTCACCTTTGCTTTTAGGCCAGCAATGTTCCAACTTAGTATCTTTAAACTATCAGCAGAGGTAACTGAATTATTTACATCTAAATCAAGATGCGATACAGCCTCAGGGCCAGCTGAGGGGACACTCCTATATCTGACTACAGCGTCATTGGTGCCTAATGGTGGTCAGCCCTGGCTCTCTAGGTCAGATAAGGCACTAAACCTGTTAAATAATGGGTATGTTGGTGTAATGGGGTTGAATGGCCTCAGTGGGGGCCTATTGAAATATCCCAATGGTAACGGAGTCACGGCAGTTGATGGGTTGAAATATGTGTTGTTACTGTTTATTATATAATTAACTAGGGAGGGATGTCTGAGGTTCATGACAATGCAGTCTCCAGTGATGTTTTTAACTGAGTGGCCAACCCATCCCACCCGTCGTACTGTCAGAATTTCATTAGACATCTCCATCCCTACCCCTTTATGTTTAAACAGCCAGTCAATACACTTGTTTTTTAATTGGTACCATGTCTCACTTTGCTCTTCTTTCAAGTGGGGGACTCCTGCTAAAATTAGAACATACAGGCTGACTTCGGGGGGAAGGTCAAGAACTGCACCCGGCTGGAATTTCGGCCGTGTAGCAACAATTGGTCTGTTGCCTAGGACAACATTATCAGGTTTCTTAGGTTTCAAGGGTGCCCCCAGAGGTGCTCCCACCACCGTATTGGGGGTACCTGACTGATTGTCAGCCACAGGCAACGCAATCTGTAACGATTTACCCACCACTTCAGTGCCCTGAGGAACGCAGGCCCGGGACTGAACATTCCCTTGGGCGCTATCCCCGTTAGCATTAATTCTGGCTGGTATGCAATTAACGGACTTTCCCCCTGCAGTACAACTATTTACAACCTCCAAATCTTTCAAAAACCGTTCACCCCTTATCTGATCAATAGTGATGGCACCTTTCCTTTTAACATCTTCCTTTTTCACCAGGCTTTCTAATCTATCAAGTCTTTTAAAAATCATGTTAAACTGTTTATCCATTTGACTTTGGAGTTGTTTAAAAATTGAATCGACTATAGTTTCAATAAGGTTCCCACTCTTGTATGGTACTTCCCATATTTTGCTCAGTCTGTGTGCAAATTGAAATATGTTCCTCTTCTCTTATAGTAATTGTGACAGCATTGCTATCGTCTCAATGTACAGACTCACTGTTGGGTCCCCCACTGGGATCAGAGTTTCCTCGGGACCACATGCTCTGTGGAGTTGGATGCCCTTTGTTACGAGGTGGTTGTTTCCACTTATTGATTGTTGGTTTAGAGGGGCCTCTTTTCCTTTTCTCCCCGATAGTCTTATTAGAGGAGGACAGGGCTGAGGTGACAGTAGGGCCTGTTGGGTCTTGCTGAGAGTCAAGAATAGTAATTGAATTGCTGTCCACTGGGGAGGCATTAGAAGAATTAACTGTTTGAGCAGTTTTTGAAACTGTGACCACCCCGGGGAAAGTGGTACAATAATAATAATAATAATAATAATAATAATAATAAAAGCATCTTATATAGCGCCTGGTTACACTAGGAACAGTGTGTCCCCGCGCTGTATGAACAAAGGACTGGGCAGCTACCGGGAGAAGAAAAGGAATAGAAAATTTGGAGGACCAAGAGGGGAACTCATATCTTCGGGAACAGGTAGGTTTTTAGTTTTTGCCGGAAGCTCTTCTCTGATGGCTCCATCCAGAGTTCAATGGGTAGGGAGTTCCATTGTTTACTGGCCAGGTATTTGAAGGACCGACCGCCCATACACGCCTGGTAAATTCTGGGCACTTGAAAAAGCATACAGCCTTGGGATCTCAAATGGCGTTTGGGTTGATACCTGGTCAGTAATTTTTGGAGATATATTGGTCCTTTCCCTTGGGCAATGCGGTGAGTCAAGCACATTGTTTTGAATATAATGCGCTCCCGTATGGCCAGCCAGTGGAGGGTGGCTAAGGCATGTTTCCCGGAGGACTTTCTAGACAGGTTAAGTGCCAATCTAGCAGCTGCGTTCTGCACGCATTGCAGACGCTGAAGACCTTTTTTACTCAGGCCGATGTACAGTGAGTTACTGTAGTCAAGATGGGGGGTTACAAGGGCATGGATTAGAATTTTCCTACTAGTTGCAGGGAGAGAGTCCAGGGTCTTACGTAGAGTCTTAAGAATGCCGTAGCATTTGCCTGCAATCCCTCTAGTGTGGTGTTCGAAGGACAGAGTCGAGTCTAATCTAACCCCTACATTTTTCTCCTGCTCTGAGGGCTTTGGAATGGCGCAGAGTTCTAATGGCCACCATGCAGACGACCAGATGGATGGAGTCTTCCCCAACACGAGAAGCTCTGTTTTATTCGCATTGAGGCACAGACAGTTGGTATTCATCCATCCAGCTAGTTCACTAAGACATGGTGAAAAGCTAGCCGAGGCTTCCTCGGGCGGCTGAGAGAGTGTCACTACCAGCTGAGTGTCATCAGCGTATGACACTATCTCGACCCCATAAGCCTCGACTATCTTGGCCAGGGGTGCCATATAAAGATTGAATAGCGTAGGGCTCAAAATTGAGCCCTGCGGTACCCCGTGCCTGAGTGATCGTATTTCCGATTTAAAAGGTGGGCAATGGACTTGGAATTGCCTATTTGCCAGGAACGCGCGCATCCATTCATGAGCCAGGCCCTCAATTCCAACCTCGCTAAGACGCGAGAGTAGTAGGGGGTGTGAGACAGTATCAAATGCCACGCTCAGATCTAATAGGAGGAGCGCAGCTGTCATCCCCTCATCTACTCTACATCTTAATAGCTCGGTGGAAAAAAGAAGAGCTGATTCGGTAGAATGGTACGCTCTGAACTCTGACTGAGAGGGGTGGAGATAATGACCCTCTCCCAAGTGTTTTATCAGCTGGGCATTAACTATCTTTTCCACCACCTTGGCACAGAAGGGCAGAAGCGATATAGGACGATAGTTGTCCAGCTGGGTTACACTGAGATTGGCCTTTTTCTTGACAGGGATAACCTGCGTTATTTTCCAGTCTTGTGGTACGTGGCTCATCTGAAAAGATAATTTAGCCATATGGCCGATATGATTTACAAAAAGTTCAGCCTGATTTCCGAAGATCTTGGGGCGAGCTACGTCTTTAGGGGAGCCCGATTGAATACTTTGAATGATTCTCAGCAACTCAGTGTTATCTGGTACTGTAAAGTGGTTGAGGTGACAAGTATTTGTCAGCTCAACAATAGTGGCGTGGTCTGTGAATGTACCATCCGTAACCTCCGGAAAGGTTTTGTAAATGTTCTCAACTTTTTGTAGAAAGAAGTCTGCAATCGCTTCGCAAGTTGCTATGGAGTGCATATCTGGGGCTATGGTCCTCTCAGATGAGGTGAGTTCCTTGTAGATAACAAAGAGTTCCTTAGCAGAATCATCAGCTGATTCAATTCTTTTATTCAGAAAGTTTCTTTTGGCTATTCTAATCCTCCTATGATCATTTTTTATGCTATTTTTATATTCGAGTTTGGCTGTTTCTTCATATTTACTGCACCAGATGCGATCTAGCTTTTTGCACTTTGATTTAATAGCTTTTAAGTCAGCGTCAAACCATTGTGCCGAGTTGTCCATGGTGCAGCTGCGTCCAGCGCTCTTGTTAGCCAATTCTCATAATCCGTCCAGGCTTCCTCTATACTTTCTTTCAATGGGGGTATACCTGCCTTAAGGGCGAGCTCTAAATCAGCTTGCTTAAGTTTCCCCCATTGTCTACACTTAGATGCCATCGGCTTAGTTCGAAGGGGTTGTTTAGGCCCTCCTGGGATAGTAAACTTGACCAAAAAGTGGTCTGACCATAGTACCTGGAAAGGAGGTTGGACCACCACTCCCTCCCAGTTAGCAAAGATCGGATCAAGGAGGTGTCCCGCCTTATGGGTAGATCTCTGGGATTGTAATTTACGATTAAACATTTCTAAGGATGCCAATAATCCTCGGGCATCCCTATTATTTTCATCTTCAAGATGGAGGTTTAAGTCCCCTAAGATAAGGAGCTTATTGTAACGCAGTGCTGATTGGGCAATTACCTCTGTCAGGCTGTCTATAAAGTTTGTAGACCCTCCAGGCGGACGATAAATTAGATAGCCATTGAAGGTTATATTAGGCCTGTATTTAATCGCAAAGAAAGCAGCTTCACTATCCTTAATCGTAACAGCTTCCAGGGTGCATGTCAGTTCAAGTTTATGAATAATAGCAATACCCCCTCCACTTTGTTTGTCTCGGTCCAATTTTAGTATGCCATAATCTTGGGGTAGAGCCTCCAGAATATCTGGGGTGGACTCCTCATCTAGCCACGTCTCAGTCAGGAAAAGAACTTCTGGTTGTTGTTCTGTTGTACAATGCCATTAACGCAAGTAGTCTGTGGTTGGCGATCTTCATATGGGATCATAGTGCCCATTGACATCCTTCTTTCTGTGTTAGCAATTTCTGTTGCAACTACTTTGAATGCGTTCTCCAACATACTTTCAAATGTAGGGGGAATAACAGAGGGGGACTTGACAGCCTGGTTGGTGGTATTAATGTTGTGTTTCCTCATTTCTGGCACTTTGCTCACCTTGATAACACCTTAGAGAGATGGCCCACCCGACCACGGTCGGCCCCGGACGGCCACAGCCCTGCGCTCACCCGCGCGCGTCCCGCGACGCGGACGAAGCCTGCTCCCTTTCAAGCGCCTCCGGGCGCGCTGGCAGGCGGAAGTGCTCGGCAAGCACTCTGGGAGCTGTAGCCTCCCCGCGGCGTCCTCCTGCTGGACTGGACAACTGCGGCGGGAGAGAACTGCAGCGTAGGGACCCCAGAGGTGGCGAGTGGCTGGAGAAGGAGTCCGCTGCCCCCAAGGTTTGTGGTTCGCTCCTGCGACGTTTCCCCACAGCAAAGGCCTCCCTCTCAATAGCTGATTTGGTTGCCGATGCACTCAATATGGTACACATTGTTCAGTAACAATATACAACAAAAAACGTAACAGATGACAGAAGTATTTAAACAAAAACTCTCATGAAGGGTAAGTCTTGGAGTCTTTAATACAGTATACAGCCAGCCGACACGTGTTTCATCGCTCTCGCGATTCCTCAGGGCGGAAATGAACAGAAAGTCGACAATGGAACATGTATCTCGTAAGAGTATAATTACAAAAAGACCTGGTTCTTTGGTCTTACATACTTGGTTTGTGCCTCCACTTTAGTGAGTGTACAACGATACATCTATATTTCCTGAGTGCCACCCCAACACATCCGTGTCGCAAGTGTGAGAATTATCATTCTTATCACTAATCGTGCTGGTGAATAGTGAAAATTGTGTTGACACACCGATAGAACTCGGATAATTCTCAACAGAGACAGAGTCTCTGACTACAAAGTGGTCTATCTGTGTGCGGCCCAATCATACAACATGCTTAGTGAGGTTTGTGGTTGATGTGAAACTCTGACTCTCGGCGTAGAAACCTAACATACCTAGATGACTGTGTCCAGGTCAAATGAGGTCTAATTAATCAACAAGGAGAAAGAACAAAACGAAAACAGGAAAAATCTCATCACTAATAGTCAAACTTCATGTTAAACGGCAGAAGAATTCACTGTAATTGGGCTGTGATAAAAAAGAGATTATAGCTCACCGCTCAGCTGGTGATAATTCCGACCCAGCCGGGCCCTTGACCGTGAAGATACTCGGTATGAGTATGTGTATAGATAGGTACGAATCTGTAACCAGATTAAGCGACCTGAATCATTACGGGCAAGTTGGTCAGCGTGCAGGCTTGGTGAGGGCGAAGGGCTATGTCGGGGGCCAGTGGCATGCAAAAAGGGCTGTTCTGATCGAGGCACCTAAAATGGCGGGCGCGCACAACAAAAAGTATGGCATCAGGGGGAAAGGCAAGATGGAGCAGATAATGTTTACCAAACTGTACTAATTTTCAACAGTCCCCCCTTTAACATATTTAAGACATCTTGCTGGTTTATTTCCTATTCGGGTCTATTATGGTGGGCATAAGAAACAGTAACCCAGGTGAAGGAGTCGTAAACATTACATTTAAGATCTCTGGTTTTAGGAGGCGGGCCTATTGATAAACTTTGATAAACTTGTTTAGCAGGAAAGTCATAGTAATGCAATACAAAAACGATTCTGTAGCGAGAGCAGTGGGTACATTTCATAATGTGAACAGATAGGTTATTACATATATCAGATTTGGATTGGGGCATAATCAATACAATGGTAGCTGGGAGAGAAATGAGGCGTAGCAGAAACGATGATTGAGGGTGTCAGATGTTCGAAGTTAATGAGTTCTCAGTATCCTTTGTTGTCTTTTGTTGGCGCTGTGGAGCACCGGCGGTGGAGCTACGGGTTCAGCTCTATTCTAGGTCCCGCGTTGCAGGGCACGACCTTTCCCTCGCATTCCTGGTCAGAAAGGTCCTTTTCGCCCTGTGTCCTTTGAGGTGATTGTCAAAAAGTTCAGATGGAGGAAGGGTGCGTGTGAGCAGTCCTTTAGGGTAGGTCGGAGAAAAAGGGGGATGGAGCAGGGCCAGATCGGGTACAGACTAGGGGGACGGAGAATTTCAGATAGGCAGGCTCATGACCGAGTTCAGAGAGCGGGGACTTGTCGGAAAACACTGGACATCGAGCAGGGGCATCAGGTCGGCCCTTTCTTCTCATTTTGTCGAAAACAGTGCCTCGTCCTGCAGCTCTTTTTTTTTGTTGTCGCGGTCTCGCCTTGGCCAATGTCGCAGGTGTTCCATGGTCTGCAGTCAGGCCTCGTGCTCCCACATCCGGTCCTTCTTTCTCCCGACAGCCATACCCTTAAACGAGTTTGAAAAGACAGTCTTTAGAGAATTTGCAGAGGAAGGTAATCACATAAGTCTATTTCTCTCCCAGCACCAGGCAAAAATGAAAACGTCCGTTATATTAGGGTTCACGACTAACATATAAATGACCGATGATGGGCCTGTTGGCTTTACTATGGCTTTCCTTCACAATTATTTATTACAGTTACGACAGTTCATCTGATGGAGACCCACCTTCGTAAGACGAGCCTGACAAAGATATGCCGTTCTCTAGGGTTTTATATTTACGAAGGGTACTGTGAGCTATCAACCTGGTACTAAACAGGTATTTTGCTGAGGGACGAACATAGGCTAAACATTTCTTTTCTATCAATGCGTCCTGCTTTTCAACTAAACATTTTTGCTTTCAACAGGGTTCATTGCAATGATTTCTTCACTTTGGTCTAGTCTTTTAACCTTGTAAAACATCATTCTGGTTCCTACGTAGCCTCCTACGGCCTGATTACTTAATTAGGAAAGACAGGGGTTTTATGGGAAACAACTAGGGACATCGAAAACTCGTGGTAAGGGCGTAAGTGGACCCATCTCTTATGACCGGGGGTGAGGGACAGTTTTATAACTCTTGTCTGGGGCAGCTGATACGAAACAGGGGGCGTTCCTGGAATATGAGGGTGTTTCGATCATTTTTACTGTTTGGGTATTGCGACAATTCGGGACGGGGAAGGTCGCGTTTATCTGAGGCATCTTTTTATAACATAGGAGCCGCTGACATGTAGTTCCCTTATTTCGGGTCGGATTTAGGGGAACCTCAGTCGTCTTACCTGTCCTTTCCCTTACGGCCCAATCTCGGTTTCATCAACTTTTAGCAGAAAGGAGAGGTAGTGACACGGCGTCAGGGTGATTTTATTAAAGACAATTTCCGTGCAAATACTGGCGGTATTTGGAGCCAATTGGGTGGTACGCTAGGGGTGGCGGTTTGCCAATTTCGGTGCTAATCCTTTAGGAGAGTGAGAGTGTGGAGGGGAGAGAGAGAGAGAGAGAGAGAGAGAGAGAGAGAGAGAGAGAGAGAGAGAGAGAGAGAGAGAGAGAGAGAGAGGGAGAGGGAGAGAGAGAGAGAGAGAGAGAGAGGGAGAGAGAGAGAGAGAGAGAGAGAGAGAGAGAGAGAGAGAGAGAGAGAGAGCAACAATAGGCTAGACAGTACACGTACAACATAGGGAGCGGCCGTGTATCAAGATAGGCTATTCAGCGTATTACTCGACACAAGACATTGCGGGTCGGTGTTAGTATTTTGAATACATGCGGTTCAGGACGGACGAGCATTAGGTCGGGTACGGGGGACATGCATTGAAAAAAAGGAAGAGGGCACTATTTTGTCGTACTCCTTGCATTCTTGGTCCTTTGACCAGTTGAGTCGACGCTTCAGTCACGCACAAGCATTCTTTCATAGTTTCAGACATACGTGGCATGTGTCCGCTCGCGCAACCTGGATTAAGAGTGATCACTTCTTATCAAGCCATACTATTTAGTGGCTCGTTTGTTACATGAGCAGTTGGTGGGTGTGCTTAGGTGCCACCTTGCGGCGCTAGTCTGCTTCGCGTATCAGACATGGCAAGGCTTCAGATCTTCGCCACACCTCGGTTGTGATTCCTGATGTAACCTGCAGAGGGAGGAAAAAAGAGGGGACGGGAGGGGGACAACATTCGCGCATATCAAATACATGGATTCGAGAGTCCTTTACTTACCTCATACCCGTCTTATCTCCTCGGGATGGAATCCCGGGGGTATGGTTTCTGGAGTCGGGGGGGGGGGGGGGCAGTGTGCCCTTATAGGTCGGGTGTAGGAAAACGTCAAAAAGAAAACCAAAGGTACCTAGTGCGAGGTATCTAGTTGGTAGGTGTATCTAGCTATCGGGGTCCTTAAATCTCTTTCAACGCTGTGATGTTCTAAGGTTCATTAGCTCTTCCATCAACTCTGTTCCCTAGTACCTTTGAGCGTTGTACTTCATAACATTTACATCGTTCCATTTTACCCATCTTTTACATTCCATCATTTATACCGTTTCGTTTACCCATCCTCAGAAGCCGAGGTCTTTCTCCATGCGCGAGTTCGTGGGTCAGTCGCGTATCTGAAGGCAGAGTATTGTGTCGTCGATCCGATCCTCCATCCGGGGCTGGGTAACCATCTTCTAATAACCTTAAAGAGAGAGCAAAGTAGGGTGCACAAAAAACTCTCCCGCCAATCCCACATTTTAAATAAAGCATGCAATACCCGTTCATAGTTTCGAAAACCTTTATTCTGCAAAATCATTCAGTACGCAGGATGTGAGGGTGCAGTCGTACTTGGCCGGGCGCGGCAATGGCTAAAGTGCGTACAGTGGGGGTGTTGTTTTGCAGCAATAAAAACATTTAGAAAAGTTTATTCATTCATTCGTAGGTCCATCAATTGGTTGGGGGAATCGGGGGCATTTATTTCATAATTTAGAAGCATAGTCAGACTAGCTGTAATCAGATTTCCTATATGCATACCGTGTGCGTGCGTCATAAGCGAAGTTATACATCAGTTATAAATAAAAAATATAATACATCATACAGTTTGTAATCAATATTTTTAACGCGGTCCTTTTACATGTTCATCGAGTGAGCTCTCCTTTTTGTTTCTTGTCACGTGTACAAAGGATCATATATATGTCTTGGAACATTCAAGTTTGTATTAGTGCGAAGGAACACCACGAGGTGTTCGTAAGTTCCTATTGATACCGGCGCCATTTTGGGCGGGGCCGGTTCAGTCCGGAAGTAGCATCAGGGGGGAAATGTTTCCTACAACTGGCAGTTGGACCAGAGTCCTTTTCGGCAGTTCTTGAATTCATGCTAACAGAAGGAGTGGCAATGTCATGCTTGTTTCGTTAGTGATCAAGGCAGTCGTCCCTTACCGGAAGCCTGCAGGGGCCGAGGGCTCCGCCAGGGACCTTTGTAGACTCTTCAAGGCTGTGGAGATGCTGTCGGAGGTGGGGGCTCGTGCTCCGGTGGGCGAGCGACCGAGTTACATTGTTGTTCAAAGTTACTCTAGCGGCCGAGACCCGCCTTCCAGCGGGCCCAGACGCCATTTTGAGGCCCTGCAGCAGTCCCCTCTCGTCGAGTCTGCAAGAGTGGAAGAGGCCCTTCGGAGTGAACGAAAAGGAACTCTGTGTTGTGGGAGCGGGACGTTCGGCTGGGGTGCAGCTGTGATGCCCTCACCTGGGGGGGCGAGGGAGACTCGTTCGCGCCGTCTCCTTCTCCCGGTGCACTCCATGCTGCTCTTTTTCATCGGCCTGCACGAAGGTCTCTCCACATCCGGTGCTCCACAAGTCTCGTGCTCAGTGCTGTGGGAGTGTGGCCACCTGCGGCGCACATTCGTCGCTGCACAAGTATCGGTGCAGCCATTGCATATTCGGTGCTCCGAAAATATGGGCACCGTTGCATGTTCGGTGCTGCGCAAGTACTTGGGCGCCACCATGGTATGTTCGGTGCTACGCAGGTATTGGCACCACCGCCTGGCTGGAGGAGTTCGGCGCTGGGCCGGGGGCTGGGAAGCCTCCTATCTGTGGAGGTGGGAGAGGCTCGTCCGCATCGCCTCTCCCTCCCAGCCCGACCGGGACTAATTTTTGTGGGGGTATGAACAGGACATCCCGTCGCCCAGAGTTGTCGCGGCCATTGTTCATGAAAGAAGTGGCGCCTGGCGTGCTGCTGCGGCCATCACGGAAGGGAAAAGAAAGAAGTGTCCCGTTCTTCTCTGGGCCGGGCCTCCTTAGGTTATCGGCTGCAGCCGGACTCAGTTGGCCCTGGTCCCTGGCCATTGGTGGCCGGACCGGGAGGACATGTGGCGGGACTGCCTGCAACTATCCAGGGCCGCTGCGGCCGGACTCTGCTGGCCCCTGCCTCTCCTCCGGCTCCCCCATATGTTAAGATTTTCTGACCGAGAGTTGGCAGCAGGGCCCGCCTTATATGGGTTGCCGCTGGTTGGGCGTAGCCGTAACCCTGCCCTACCTTGGAAGGTTCCAGAATGTGGGGGGGGCGAATGTTCCGTTGACTTTCATTTTCTAGGTTTTACCGTTCTTGTTTCTAACGTTATTGTTCTTACCTGTTATGTTAAATAAAAGTTTGTGTTCATCAGTGGCTTACTGATTTCGTTTCCCATTCCTTTCTTTCCAGGTTGTTTCATGCTAAAAATTTCTGTTAACAGAGTTTATGTAACACGGAAGCACATGCAGAGGGATGACGCAGATTCATACATTACGTACACACAAACTCAGACGGGGAGACAGTAAAAGTACGACATACAAAGACCCAAGACAAATATAAAACAGTTATTGGCCATAATTATCTTTTTCCGTCTGTGAATTTAGAGCTAGGCTGGGTTCCCGTCTTTACATTGTCCGACCTAGGAAAACTCGAACATGTCACTGAAATCGGCTTGGCGAAATCTGTGCCATCGGGCATAATCGAACGTGGTGGTTCTATCTGGCTTGTCCAAGTCAGTCCGATTCATCTTTGCCTCGCGCCTTTTCCCTTTCTGCCGGTCTGTCATTCCTGTCGGCCCTCTGCCCCTACTCACGCTCAGTAGAGTCGGGCATTGTGCTTTCCAGTGTCCGACATATCTACAAAAAGCACATTGGTCTGGCCCTAAGTCTGGCCGTCCTGTGCGTAGTGTCGGGGGATAACCTTCGGGTCGTGGTGTCCAGGGGTTGTCCTGTTGATATATTCCTCTACCTGCTCTGTCCTCGTCTTTTTTCTGTCGTTGCCTTGCCTCTTTTCGCCACATACCGAGACTGTCGAGCATAATAGGCGTTGTCTTATTATTACGAAGGGCTATTTCTAACGTTTCTATTTTATCAAGGTCGAAGGATCCTACCAGTGGCCACTGTTTGTCTTGACTTTCTTTGGTATACCTGTGCCACAATTTATTATAGGCTATGGTAACTAATCCATAGTTTATGAACATGTCCTTATTAGGGGTGCCTTCCAGCGGAGCTAGATGATCCACCTCTAACAAACGGTCCGGGCTGAACCAATTATCAATCAGTGGGGAGAAGACAGACATGACGGCTCGCAACGAGGGACAAAAGTCAGCACTGCCTATCTTATCACTGTGCGCAAAGACTAGACAGAATATTTCTATTCTACGTTGTTTGCAGGCAGTGAATACCTCATGAACCAATAAATAAAGAATAACAAATAACAAGGAACAACCAATAATAAATAAAAATAAAATAAAAATAAGATCAGTGGGGAGAGTAAGTAGGGCGCAAAAGTCTGCGTCCTCTACCCTTTCACTATCCGTAAAGAGGAATCTGTTATTTCCTGTTTGCAGACAGAGAATCTCCAGAAGACGATCCGTGAACAGTAGTTCGGGGTCAAAGAACCCAGTTAATCAGTGTGGGAGAGGGAATCTCCTGAAAACCGTTAATAAATAATAGAGTCAGTGGGGGAGAAAAATAGGCACGACGGCTGCGTTACCTATCCTTCACTGTTTGCAGAAGGGAAAGAGCCTACTGTTTCTCCGTGTGCAGACAGTGAATCTCCAAATAGGTCAAATAAAGAGTAATACTAGTATTTTCTAAACAATTCAAATAATTATTTCGCTATTCGTCGTGTTTACACGACCTTACCCGGACCATATCATATCTTGTCTTCCGAATCCAGCGCCCGATCGTCCTCTTTTTCTCGTATTCCTCGCAGCACTCCTAATGGTTCCCAGTCAGGACCGTAGATCACTCGAGAGAGGTCTGTTCGGAACTAGTGAAGTTCGGATGATCGGCTGCCAGACGAGGGTCTATTGGGCAAGAGCTCTCCCGATCGTTGCAGTCGTTCACTCTGTCGTCGGGACCTCTCCCACTGGATCCACGAGTCGCTGATGGGCCCCACGCTTGGGACGCCAATTGTTGAAACTAAGGTCGGGGACAATCGATATTTGCCCGGCGGTATCGCCTCTTTAACCCATGAACCATTAATCAATGAAGAGGCAGGCGCTGGAGACGGGAAGGTAGGAAACAAGGTTTATTCTCTCCGGAGGAGAACACGACAAATCAGACAGCAGGTATCGTCATGAGGTGCTCTAACTACATTTCTGAGGCCTGGCCTCTTATACACTGGTTTATTGCTTTATTACAGATTACATATTCATGGCAATGCTTTGATGTACGGAAAGACATCCTCGGAATCTCCCCTTTGGGCTCGTTCCCACACACATTTACAGTAGAAGTCCCCACCCCGGTCACAACAGGGGATGGTTATCGCGCAGCTGGACATTCCGCCGATTCACGGAATGTGGGGGTTTGATCGGATCTCATAGGGTGGGGGCGTTGATCAGCTCGGGGGTCCTTTGATGAGGGAAGCCTTCTACTGTACGGGGAGGAGCAATAGACAGTATCGGCAGAGCTAGGTGTCGGCCTGGGAACGAGGAAGGCAAACGGGCACAGGAAAAAAGGGGGTTTGCATCAAAGGGCCTGGGACCACGAAAAGGAAGGAAGGGAGGTGTCGCGCTGGGAACAGGATGGGGTTCTGAGGCAGAGCTGCGCTGAAGAGGGGTTTATGACTCAAGGCAGGTACGAGCGGGGGGGGGGGTTGGTCAGCGTGCAGGCTTGGTGAGGGCGAAGGGCTATGTCGGGGGCCAGTGGCATGCAAAAAGGGCTGTTCTGATCGAGGCACCTAAAATGGCGGGCGCGCACAACAAAAAGTATGGCATCAGGGGGAAAGGCAAGATGGCGCAGATAATGTTTACCAAACCGTACTAATTTTCAACAGTGCTGCTGGGGCCACTGGCTCCAACACCCACACCTTCTGTCCTGGCTGGTACTCAGTCAGCACAGCCTTTTGGTCATGCCAAGCTTTTTGAAGTTCTTGGCCAGCCTCAAGGTTTTTAGAAGCCTTCTCCATATACTCAGCCATCCTGGAGCAGAGACCAAGTACATAGTCCACTATATCTTGTTTAGGCTTTTTGAGAGGTAACTCCCATCCTTCCCTCACAAGACATCGGGGTCCCCTTACAGGATGCCCAAACAAAAGCTCAAAAGGGCTGTAGCCAACCCCCTTTTGTGGGACCTCTCTGTAAGCAAACAGAAGGCAGGGTAAAAGGATGTCCCATCTTCACCTAAGCTTTTCAGGTAACCCTTTTATCATCCCTTTTAGGGTCTTGTTGAATCTTTCAACAAGCCCATTGCACTGTGGATGGTATGGTGTAGTGAATTTGTAATTAACGCCACACTCCTTCCACATAGCAGTGAAATATCCTGACATGAAGTTTGCACCTCTGTCAGAGACAACCTCCTTTGGAAACCCCACTCTGGAGAAAACTCCAAGCAGGGCCCTTGCCACAACAGGTGCTGTTGTGGTCCTCAGGGGAATAGCTTCTGGATACCTGGTGGCATGATCCACTACCACCCGTATAAATCTGTGCCCAGATGCTGTTTGGGGGTCCATTGGGCCAACAATGTCTATCCCCACTCTTTCAAAAGGTACCCCCACCACTGGTAGTGGTATGAGGGGGGCCTTTGTTGTGCCACCTGATTTGCCACTGGCTTGGCAGGTAACACAGGAGCGACAAAACTCCTTGGCATCTTCTGACATATGGGGCCAGTGACAGTGAGGGACAAGCCTGTCCCAAGTCTTGTTCTGGCCTAGATGTCCTGCTAAGGGAATATCATGGGCCAAGTTAAGAAGGAAGCCCCTAAATTGCAGAGGTATAAACAACCTCCTGGAAGCACCAGGCTTGGGGTCTCTAGCCTCTGAATAAAGGAGCCCATCATCCCAAAACACTTTATGGGTACCTTGAGCATTCCCAGCAGCCTCAGCAACAGCCCGCTGTCTGAGGGGTTCAAGAGAGGGGCAGTCTAACTGAGCCTGCCACAAGTCTGCTCTTGAAGGTCCCCCTGTCCCCAGAAACTCAACCTGTTCAGGTTCAAGCTCCTCCAGGACAGTTCCTTCAGGAGTTTCAGAATCAGCTTCCTGGGAAGGCTGATCCTCACTTGAGGTCAAGGGGGAAGGCACTGCCTTAACCCTACTGCTCTTTCTCTTGGGTTGTGTCTGGTCTATAGTTTCAAGATCCAGCACTGGTTCAGGTAAGCACTTTTTGGCCTGTGACCTGGTCACAGCAAGAACATGTGCTGATACAGCTAGCATCTCTGCATGAGTCCTTTTTTTTGTTTAAGAGATTTTTATTAGCATTTTAAAAATAGATACAATACATATGTCATAAGAAATCTGAAATAAGAGAATAACAAAAAGAAGAACTAAAACATATGCAATGAATAATAAAAATAAAGAAGGAAATGATCCGAGAAAGAAGACAGAAAGAAGAAAAGGGAGAAACAAGAAGAAAGAAAAAGAGGCTAAAGGAAAGAACAAAAGGAAAGAAAAGGGCAAGAGAAGGGAAGGGAAGAGAGAAGGAGGAGAAGGGAAAGGGAAGTGGGAAAACTAAGAATCAGTCAAGAAGGGATTTGGAGGAAAGATAAGTGGTAAAGGGGAGCCAAAGGAGATCAGATTTAATTTTCAAGGAGACAGAAAAGGACGAAGCGATAGCAATCCTATGTTCATCACAAACAAAGTTCCACCAGGTGTGAGTAGAAAGTTTGGAATTATCTTTCCAACATGACAAGATAACTTTAAATGCAAGAGAAATAAACAGGTCCAACAATCTCGCAGACGAGGAGATAATCTCTATATCAGATGACAATGATCCTAGGAAAATAGTCTGTAAAGATAACTGGGTATGACACTTAAATACCAGCATACATGTCTTCCAAATTTTCTGCCAAAATGACAGAACATGAGAACATTCAAACAGTAAATGTTTAAGCGACCCAGTTTCCTTAGCACAGGACCAACACAGTAAAGAGGAAGCAGGGGAGAATTTATGAACAGTTACAGGAGTAATAAGGACTCTATGATAAATAAACAACAACGATTGGGTAATGCGAGCAGCAGGAGAAACTTTAAACAATTTGGACCATACACGATCCCACATCAAAATAGAGAGGGACATATTAAGGTCCGTTTCCCATGCAATCTCAACAGCTGATTTAGAACGTTCTGAACTAGGTGACAGTAATAGAGTATAAACGAGGGCTGCCTTAGGTTGTTGGGAGGAAAACAAGGGATAAAGGGCAGAGGGAGGAACTAAAGATGGGAAGACATCAGGAATTGTAAGAGAGGCTAAGTGCAACTGAATAGCAGACGTAATAATGGTATAATCAGAGAGATATGATGAGGGTAAATCAAACAAACTTTGTAGTTTCGAAAAAGGAATGAGAGAATTATTATCAAAAAACTGATGAACAAACACAACATTCTTCTCTTTCCAATGCTTAAAATAAAATGATTTCCCTTTATAACGAAGAAATTTGTTATACCATACAGCAGATAATAGAAAACTTTGAAACGGAGAAATATTAGAGACGAAGATACTGTGTAATACTGTTTGGGAAAATTTTAAGATAGGGTATTTAGTCAAAAAAGAACAGTTCGACATAAATACAACATGTTGAAATGAAAGGTCCTTCAACAGAGAGCGTTCTAGAAGGACCCAGGTAGGTACAGGAGTGTCATCAAAATCATAGGCTAAAGAAAAGGATTGTTTAATCAGGAAAGCAGAGTGGTACATTTTAAAATTAGGAAATCGAAATCCACCTTCAGATTTAGGACGAATCAGTTTCTGTAGCGCTATTCGGGGATGCTTATCATTCCACAAAAATTTAATACAAATAGAGTTTATACGGGAAAAATAGGACATAGGAATTTTAAATGGAAGCATAGACACCATATATAGAACATGAGGAGTAATCATCATTTTAATTGTATCTAGTCTACCCCACCAGGAAAGAAATAATGGGGATCAGAGTTGAAGAAGGGAGGAGATTTTCTTTGTAAGGGAATCAAACGTAAATTTGAGGGTATCCTTCAAGGAAGGAGCGAACCAAATGCCAAGGTATTTTAAGTTTAGAGGGACACCAAGCAAAGTCAGTATTATTAAACATGCATTGGTAGCAAAGTGAATTAAGTGGGAGGACTTCAGTTTTGGATAGATTCAATTTATATCCCGAAACAGCGGAATATAAACGGACCTCATCCAGAAAAGGCGGAAGGGAGGTTTCAGGATTAGACATGTATACCAGCACATCATCTGCATAAGCGGACAATTTAGTTTCAGTAGAAGCCAATTTACAACCAGTGATGTTAGGATTAGAGCGAATTCTCTCTAAGAAGGGCTCAAGACAAAGAATAAATAACAAGGGAGAAAGGGGACATCCCTGACGAGTACCTCTAGAAAAGGAGAAGGATTTGGAAAATTGGTTATTGACAAAAATACTGGCACGAGGAGAGGAATAAAGGAGTTTAACCATGGAAATAAAAAGAGGACCAAAACCAAACCAAAGTAGGGTGCGTATGAGATATTGCCAATTGATGCGGTCAAAAGCCTTCTCGGCATCTAAAGACAGTGCAGCTAAAGGAACCTTGAGATGTTTGCTGTGTGCAATGACATTAGCGAACAAACGAGCATTGTCCGCAGCAAGCCTCCCCTTCACAAAACCCACCTGATCCGTCTTTATAAGGCGGGGGATAAGGGAATCAAGGCGAGAAGCAAGTAGTTTAGCAAACATTTTGCAATCATAATTTATTAGGGAGATAGGGCGATAGTTTTTGCATTGGGTGTGATCTTTATCAGGTTTGGGAATGATGATAATGAGGGCATCCAAAAACGACCCCGAAGCCTTTGCACTACTAATAAAGGAGTTGAAGAGTTGGAGAAGTTTAGGGGCAAAAAAGGTATGAAAGTGTCATGTATTCCTATAGGTTCTGAATCGATCCCCCTATTCCTGACCCTATTCTGGTTAAACTAACTATCAAGTTAACTAACAGTCAGCCCATGAGGCAAGACAAGCCCCCATGATGCAGATACCGTTATCCGACGCAGTCACACTACGGCACAGGAACGTGTTATCTGATTAGGTCATAACGCTTGAGATCTAATTAGACAAGCGACATTCCTCCAGCCCCTGATAAGGCATACGACGTTCTCATAACAAATCAAACCTATGACAACCTGGAAAATCCGTGCGGCCATTGTTTTGATTTCACAGAGAACTTTAGTAAAAGAATGTGCTAACGAGCAAGTCGTATGACATCTTTATTGACGTATCTATGTCCATCCTTACGTCAATCTCGGCACCTTTAAGGTATAAATATTACCGATCTTGCCCTATGCAAACACACGCGTGGTGACGAGACGGAGCAGCCACACTTGCCGAAGCCGAGAGCAGAGCAGACCCCGCTGGCAGCAGCCCCGCCTTCCTGACGCGCTGAGAGACGCGCTGCTATCTCCTGCCGAGAGACCCAGCACCGGCGCTTTCGGGCAGCCCTCGCAGGCGGCCTGGAATATCGAGAGCAGAGAAAGAGATACCATTCCTCATTCATCCTAAATTCCAGGTACAGAACTGAATAACCTCTCACAGAGAATTCTTTAGTTATTCACTTGGCAAAAACAAACTTAACTTAAACTGTAACTTTCTATTCCCGCCCACGCATTAGACTTAGGTCAGGTACACGGGGTAGGCGTATTTAGAAACACCAGTTGAGTACGTTTAGTCAAATGTATATGTGTATGTAAATATATTTTAATCATTTTAAACACCATATGGCTCAGAAACCATATCAATGTTTTTACAGTATTATTTTATACTATTGCTTTTAATGTATGCACTTTACTTAACTATAAGTATTGCAATAATATCGATCCATTTCTCTTGTACGAGAAAAGAGACTGATCAATAAATAACACCTTTTTATTGAACACGCCCGTCTCTTCCTTTTCTCTACATTCTGATGAGACTAAGAATGCACGTACTGACTGAGTAACATAATTGCCTTGTGCTCACACGACTCTGGAGATACACTCTTAATTAGGGGAGAGCAAAGTTGTCATGTTCTATGGTTGTCAGAAACTAAATCCCTTCTTGTCTAATCAGGGAAGTTTATTCCTCCTTGAACATTCGAGAACGTTTCTAGCGAACTCTGAGCTACGCTGGCAAACCCAAAACTTAAGTCTAGTATCGACAGTAGTAGACCTAGTTAACGTCTGGTCTAGGCCTTTACTGCTGTAGGTATTATTCCAATGCGCAGAGCCTATTGGGAAGATAGGAACTACACTACATGGCGCCCAACGTGTTTGGAAAGGGCGATAAAACTAACGTAAGACACTTAGAGTAACTCAGTCGTGCTTTCTCACTCAGACCCCTTTTCCCACATACTCCAAAGACGTCTGGAGTGGGTAAAAGGTTATATCCTCCAAAACCTCGCAGGAGGGAACTCCTATGTATGGTTCTTGGTATAGTCAACGTTGAAGGATAAACAGTTCCAAAATATTGTGCATCTAATCTCTGTTTCCATAAAGAAACCTGATCTGCAAACAAATATAATACCATCCGGTCAGTAAAATGACAGACAGTGATGAAGAAAGAGAGGCAGTTAGATTAGCAACTGACCTCGCAGCAGCGGATGCTACTATGCAAGACGCAGACCCGGAGATAAAACTCATTCCGGTCATTAAAAGGAGATCTATAACCCTAAAGCTTATAGAAAATGGACTGACACCTAGAGGTGGCACAGTCATATTCGTAATTGAGGCACACGAATATCGGCAGACAGAGGTATACTATTCATGGATACATTTTCCAGCAGCTAATGCTGTAACAAAGTACTTCTACTATTACAAAATAGAGGAACCTCCTGAAATGTACACTCCTTTCGAGGAGGTGGAAGTACCACTCAAATTCCAAGAGCATTTGCTCTTATTTGATGGCGCCCTAAAACATAATAATCACATTACAAGGCTCGGTCCTTTAGGTAGACCAGGAGCAACGTGGCCGGTCTTAGCCGGATACATACCACATCCAGACTTCGAAAGAATGCCTGCAGCAGATCTTTTAGTACAACTAAAACAATTAATAAAAATACATAGACAATTAGTTCAGTATGTGATGCCGACTTCAACAATTCAGCCAGCTATTAAACTTCCACAGCTGACCCCTCACCAGGGGAACACAAATAAAATTACACCACAGAACATCCAATCCTGCCTAGGTAAAGTACCGGCTAAACGGGAACAAATACCATTCTGGTTGGCACAGAAAATTACCCAAATAGAGGCGGTGTTTCCTGACACCACCCCGCTGGAAAAACACAGGATACTGACTATCTGTCTTTCAATGGGAATCGCTCCACACATTGAGGACTGTGACACTTGGGGTACAGTCTTTGCTTCCATCTACACAAAAACGCACGGTGTTCCATCCATTTCGGTGATACCAGATGTGCTAAAACAAATTCAAGACGAATATGGTCCAGAACCTGCTTTAACTCTTGGTATGAAATTACTGAAAGACTTCAAGCAGGTCTCGGCTATATTATTACCCAACATAAAAGGTGAAGCAGCAAACGTGGCGATCCGCCAGAGGTTAAAAGAGACAGATATAGCAGACCAATCAGCTGAAATAGCCAGAATCATAGAAAAATCCTATGAGGAACTAGGTAGAGACAGTTTAGGTGGAATACCAGTAAAACCGCAACTGACTGAAAGTCCTGAAAAAATATTTTTGAATAATAATACACCAAAAAATAACTGGGATGGAAACAAACAATCCAATCCTAAAGAAAAGAAATTCCAGTCCCGAGGAAGGTCTCCTAGGCGAAGAGAGAAATCTCCGAACCAGAGACACAGGTCACCCCAGAGTGACCCCTCTGGGAAAAGATATAACCTTAGAAATAGGGATAATATTTAAAAACCTGATAGATATCAAGACATTGATACGCGTCCCTCTCAATCTTTTCAGAATTCCTCGCAGAAATCGGAAAGAAGAGGACGATCAGAACAAAGAGAAGAGCACGCCAAGTCCAAAGACAAGGAACCTGCTCAGCTAAAAAAGAAATTACAATTTCCAAAAAAGAAGGTAGCCAGTATCAAGGTAGTTAACAATGCCGAGAATACTGAGGACACAACTGAAAAACGGAGAATGGGCTCAGACAATGCTAGACAGCGCAGCAGAAGTGAGCATAGCTCGCAAAGTCCTTATGAATCATCTGGAGACAGTGGACACGAATGAATATCTTCAAGTGGAAACTGCAGACACCAGAGTTAGCAAACCCCACAAGATATACGAGATAACATTACGTATAGAGGGAGATAAGACTAGGAAGATAAGGGGACTATTTTGGGATAATCTCTCCAAGGGCTACGATATCCTTCTAGCTGAAAAAGACTGGCCACCAGAGTTTGTCAGGGAGTGCCCTCATGGCGAAGAAGTAATTATGCCTGCCTTCTCGAATCAAATCCCGATTCATAAAAAATATACACTTGCCAGAAAGTGGGCAGTGGCTCTAGCACCTGCTTTATATAAAAATCATGTAGGATGGGATGAGGATTCTCCTCCTCACAAAATCCAGTTAAAATCACAACCAACTGCACAAAGGCAGTACCCAATTAAGCAAGAAGCTAAAAAACAGGTAAATGAAATACTAGATCAGCTAGAATACCAGGGGGTGATTGAAACTTGCACCTCACAAATGAACAATCCTTTGTTTCCGGTCTCCAAACCAGACAACTCATATCGTCTAGTTTTGGATTACCGACACCTTAACACATGTTGCAAAACTTTTGCAGTGCAAAACTCACACAGTGCTGCACTAATGAATAACATAGTGCGCAAAAAATACAAAACAACCTTGGACATCTCCAATGGATTCTTTTGTCAAAATATAGCACCAGAGAGCAGATATTTAACTGCATTCTCAGTAAATGGCACTCAAAAACAATTCTGTCGGTTAGCCCAGGGGTACAAGAACAGCCCGGGGGTATTCTCAGCGAGAGTAACAGAATTACTACAACTATATGATGATGAAGCATTATCTTATGTCGATGACATTTACTTAACAGATGATGACTTGGAGACTCACTTGAAAAGAGTGAACACCATAATACTTGGGTTCGCTGCAGAGGGTTACAAATTCAACTTTAAAAAATCCAGAATTGCCCATCTGATGGTCCTATTCTTAGGATATGAGTTATCAAGTGAAGGCAAAAGCCTGGCTGACAATTTCTTAGAGAAATGTGCCGTACTCCAAGCACCTAGAACACTAAAAAACTTACAGTCGATTCTAGGCTTCCTAAATTTCGGAAGAACATACATTGCAAATTACGCAGAAAGGGTCAAACCCCTTTATGATCTAATTAAACCAGACTTTAAAAGATCCAGTTGGACTCAAACACACACAGAAATTTTGAGATCCTTACAAACAGACATGCTAATTAAAACAAAATTAGAAACACGTGATAACACACGCAATCTTGTGATTCTAGTCATCCCAGGGAGATGCGGATTCACATACCTAACCTCTAATGAGGGAGAAAAGGTACCAATTGCATTCAAATCACACTTGTACACGGAAGGTGAACAGAAATTCAGCAACAAAGAACAATTTGTTCATGCAGTTCAAACCGCAATAGCTAGAGAAAAAGACATAGCTGACGGTAGACATATCACAGTCAGAACAGCTGAATCAGCCTTTGAGGCATTAACAACACCGTGTAATTTACCAACAACAACATTGGATCCAGAATGGTTACAATGGGTAAATTCAATCACAACGGACAAAGTATACTACTTCTTTGATCCAGAACTAGAAGAAATGGAAAATCTAGAATATGAAAAAACATACCCTCTGCCAATCGACATTCTGCCTGTACGACATTACGCCTGTGTAATCTATACAGACGGACATGCTCAACCCTCCGTTTGGGGAGAACAAGCATACAACCCCACATGTGAGATTACAAAAGAAGTGTGGCGCGGAGGTAAACTAAGACCTCTATTAACAAAATCACACTCGGTAGAAACTAATTCAGAAAAACAAACTGAAATAATAGCATTGAAAATGGCGCTAGATAATGCGGATCGCGAATTCCCGACACTTATAGTGTCAGATTCATATTACTGCGTCAAATCATACAACAAGGATTTGCAGACATGGATTCAAAACGGTTACAAAGATGACACAGATGCACCAATAAAGCAGAAACTGCTCTGGGAACAAATAGCTCTTTTACAAAAAGAACTACCAAAGACTCACGTGACTCACTCACTGAGTCATCAGCGTGATGGCGTTCACGTTGTAGGGAATTCATTGGCTGAAACAGCCGCAGCGGCAGCCACTAAATCGGCTCCCGTAGTTCGAAAAAAGCGTACATTAAAATACATTGACGGTGAAACAGTGCTGGCGGTGATAACGTCATCAAAAGGCGACTGCTCAGCACTACCGATCAACTATCCGCTCAATTACACATACATAATAGATGCAAACTCTGTCCTTTTTGCTCGAATCCCTGGAGTGGGGGATAGAGTGATTCCAAACATGGACAGGAGACACTTGTTAATCGCAGACGCACACATGGGCGAGGGTCTCAGACACCATAAATTAAAAGATTCTCTGGAAGAATTACAATCACGGTACTGGTGGCCAGGCATGAGCCTGCGTCACACCATGTTTGTAAAACGCTGCCCAAACTGCAATAGAGATCGCAGTGGGGAGAGAAAGAGTTTGATACCTCGTCGTATTACGGCAGATAATATGACCAGTAAAAAGAATGGCTTGCGATTAACATATACGGGCTAGTTTCCACTTATAATGTAGATCACCAGCACTCGGCTGACGTCCGGACTGTTATACAAAGATTTGCAAGTCTAAATGGCATATACGCTAAGAGCATGTTACGTTTGACCATTGTTTTCACTCAACCCCACCAGCCTGGGGGGAAACAGGGCCGAATGAGCACAGTCCAGCGGGAATCTTCTCACTTCCTTCCTGAGGGTACGGGATGGTGTAAAGAAAAAACCAAGGCAGAAAGCAATCTATAATAGAAAGGATATTAGGTTCGGGACCTGGGTGGGTCTAACATCTAATAAGTGTCCAACGTAGTCTAAATAACTTGCCAAGAAATTCTCTGAAGGGATTCAGTCCGTACGAATTATTATTTGGAACTAGAATGATTATCTCTGACCTCGACAGTCAGACTTCAGTGGTTAAAGAAAAAAGCTTTGATGTCAAAGACCGTTTGGCTATTTTGCAGGACTTAAACAAAACAAGAAAAGACCTGAGCAACATACAGTTGAAACAACAGCCAACAACCACTGAAGAATCACCACCTGTCCCAGCAAGACCTGTCTGGATTCCAAAAGTCGGGGATCTAGTCAGGGAGAAGATCGCGGTAAAGAAGGAATTTGGGCCTTCTTACAGAAAAGCAGTTCCTGTCTTGTCTGTCAACGGAACAAGATCAGTTGTACTACCGCCACTTGCTGGTAAAAAGGAGAACCGAGTTGTATCCATCGACCTGGTAAAACCACAACATGTGGCCGATAACAAACAGTAGGCCGAGTGGACTCCCAATAAGTAGCAGAACACCAAGGTTTGCTACCAATACAGAGGTCCTAACGAAGAGGCTCATCACATTCGAAACGCCTACAGAACAACAACAAGGACTATGCAACAATGCAATAGAACTCAGACCTCTGAAAACCCAAATAAAAACATTTAGCAGAGACACACCAATCTACAATGAAGTACCAAGTGAAAATGCAAGAAACAAAAATCCTGAACCAATTGGAACAATTGACAGAACTGCATCCGGCTACTTCATAAACTTCGATGATTCCTCTGAAAGCCTCAGTGAATCAAAGACACAGCCATCATCAAAAACCTTTAAAGACAAAGCTAAAGAACTTTTTAACCAACTGAAAGAAACATATCTGATTTCTCCATGGATTGAATTTTGGGTGGGTTTTGGTGCATTTATCCTCATACTTTGGCTCATCATGGTATTAACTTTGGGACGCTTCATTGAGGGAAAATATGCTAAAATGG
Organism: Lissotriton helveticus; assembly: GCF_964261635.1. Taxonomy (NCBI): domain Eukaryota; kingdom Metazoa; phylum Chordata; class Amphibia; order Caudata; family Salamandridae; genus Lissotriton; species Lissotriton helveticus. The sequence continues at coordinate 306,544,152 of NC_136063.1, read as the reverse complement.
ACACAGCAAGTCAGAACATCAACTTGGTCCTCAAACCACACACATCTTCACACGTCGAGAAAAGAGAACTTTCTTCAGCCAACTTCACAGCCAATCCTATACCTGGTGGGGTAGCCTGGGACAACACTGACTATGAAATTTATGGTCCGGTCGAGATCCTGAAATATCCACACCAAATTAAGATCTCCTTGAGTGACTTTGCAAAACCAAACTCATTTGCTGATGATTGGGACTTCGAAAGCATTAGTAATATGATGTCTGACTTAGTAATGTCTGCTAAATTTACCAAACATGATTATTTGCAAGGTTCTACAAATTATGACAGTATGTATTGCTATAACCACTATGGTAATCACTTTTTACATAGATTTGCACAACCTAGAAATGTTTTAAATTATAATCAATGGGAACATTGTGCAACACCTCCAAAAGGGAGCTCCAGAACCGTTTATGACAAATATTCATACTTTCAAGGTTTTAACACAAGTAATGCTGAAACATTTTATTTTAAATTGTCAAACAAGACAGGGACCAAGACCATGATAACCAACACAAAATTGTTATATTCAGACTCATTTTTTGAAAAAATGAATACTTTTGGATTTAATTATTGGGACAAAAATGTTGATTTGAAAAGTGTTTGGGGTACAAAAGAATGGCAAGTACAGGGTATAGAAGCTTTGTTTAGAGCCTGCATGATCCCAGAACAAATGTTCAACAAACCACCTGTCTTGGCTTAGCCAAAATCAAAGATTTAAATAAACCGTCTATTCCAAAGCCAACAATGTTTAGCAATATCTCTGATACAGATGAAGAGATAGACGTAAACCATATATTAAACCAAAACAGAACACATCCTGATTGGAAACAGTGGTTGATCTGGCCCACAGATACAAATAACTGTCAAGACAGATTCCTGAATAAAACACAGGGGTTCAAAATGACCAGGCCAGACCCTAGATATCCCCAAAGACATCACCCAGGGATAATAACAACCTACAGTGTGGGCAAATTATGCCTTCAATGGCTTCAAACTTCCACACTGCCAGAAATTAAGCAACACCTAACTTTACTTACTGATGGTGCTGACTTGCGTGATTTCACTTTGGGACCACGCAAACAGCGTCAAAAGCGTTTCATAGCAGCCTCTGTATATGCAGCATACAATGAGGCCTGGAAGGTTACTCAAATTGAAACAGCAGAGAGAATACGGGAAATTGACCGTATTAATTTGGAAAAATCACTTTCTGTAGTGGACAATGGGTTAATGACTCTGTCCTCCAGAATTTTTTCATTGGACAGCATTGTGTCTTCAGCAATCGATATATTATCGCAAGACTTACTGTTATTACAACATGGTCAGTCACAATTGCGTTCTATTGTACAGCTTGGCTGGACGTTACAAAATCTGCGTTCGGGCTATGTGCCTTGGCGTTTAATCAACACAACGTCACTATTCCAAATCTTTAACCTTACTGATAGACAAATCGGTATGGCGCAAAAGGGTGCTGATTATACAATCTTGAGCATTGAAAAACTAGAAAGATTACCAATGACAATGTCAGAACGACCTGTCAGTGAATGGATAATACACGGAATCATAAATATTCCAATCTCAACCTTCAGGTTTCAATACTGCCAAAAATATATACAGGCTGGCATGTACGAGAAATTGGGAAAGGGGTACCTTAAAACAACATGGAACCTGCCCTATTCACATGCATGTGTCAGTAATAAAGGACAGAAAGTGTTTCTTAGTGGCAACAATTGTGCGATGTCACTAAGCGGCACGCTTCTGTGTAACGGAATTAGTTTGCATGGAGCCTGCGAAGGGAATTCATACAACCTTTCATGTCACCAGCAAGGCGCACCTGCAACTGAAATAGAACCATTCTTTCAAAGACTCTATAATGGGAGTTACATTCTTATTGTAGACCGCAGATGTTGTAGTCTTATGCCCGGGACTCCTTATCTAGTAACTACGACTGCGAAGGTCAAGTGCTGTGGACGTTCTTTGTTCCCCAGCTCCTTTCCAGACAGGGAGGCAAGGGCATGGCCCAATTTGAAAATTACTTCTATTCGAATAGATACTTTAAGCAGAATGAAAACAGTGCTTCTTCAGACGCCTACCAGGCTCTCGTCATCTAAAGAAACGCATGATCTACAAGTCGCAAGGACGACTGCAGAGATACATACATTATTATCTACTAATTCCCCCGTACATTTCGCGGAAATCCTGAGCGAAATCTTAAATATTTCTGATACCACAGGGGTCTCAAAGGTATTTAAGACAGTATTTTCGATGGCATTAACACCATTCAAAGCCATACTGGGTATTTTTCCAGATTTCGTCCATTCGATTTTTGGCGGACTTCCCCTGATCCTGGGACTAATTGCAGGAATCCTATTCTTAGTCCTTATTTTTCGTTATGGCAACCCATGTCACAGAACAAACTCTCGCGACAATGGAAGATACAATCCTAGCCATTGGATACCGGGACCGGATATCAAAAATCCTGGGACTCTCCCGGCTTAGAGACCTGAACATGACTTGGTTTCTATCATTTCGACCAATGTGGCAAAGGTGTGTTTTACCTGTACTAAGGTGTCTGCTATGCGGAGAAGAATGCGTGTTAGACACCTGTCTGACGCTACAATCGGATGCGCCAGTGGATGCAGATACATTGTTGGTTCCTACCAAGGTTCACGCTTTGTGCTGCCCTCAAAGGCTGCCAATCCTGATGACGGCATTCGTGGAATCTTCACCACTACGATTGAAGAGTAGTGAAGTTCAAGATGAAAGCAGCATCGAACAGGTACGACCTTCTGTCAGCAATGCGAATCAGAATGTCAATGGAGACAATCATGCGCACGAATGCATGGTTACACCTATTTCCGACTTAGTGGAACTTTCCCATGAAGCTGTTGACAGTTTTTTCGAAAGCCTTAATGATATGATGTTCTCTCCAGAACAGAAATAGAGACTTTTGAGCAAGCTCGCACTCGGCGTTCCCTGAATTCGGCCTTCAACTTTAAAAATAAAGTCACATGAACAATTTTTCTCACCAGTTCACGGACAGCAATTTTTTAGCAGCCCCAAATTATTTTTTACAAAATTTCGGGACACTTATCTTCTGCTTAAAGTAAGAAACTATTCCTAGAGAACTAAGATTTCTATTTTTAGATACTTTATGAACTTTAGTTGCCCAGTGGTATGTTCACAAACATTTTATTATGTGATGAAATGGTCTCGAACTTTCTTTCTGTATAGCCATATTAAGAGCCATTTCATGTGTATTTCTCATATAGCAAATAAGCAATAATGTATACAAATGCGTATTTACTTTAGCGTTTAATTCATAGCTTAAGTGCATACAAAATATATGACTGCAATTTTTCAGTATATTTGAAAATTTCAAAATGCATTTATGTATTTTGGGGTGGTAAGGTATACACTATACTCTATAGTATGTTGTACTATGTTATACTATGCATAGATTAGTAAATATGACCATAGTTAGCGTGGAGTGGGTGTCATGTATTCCTATAGGTTCTGAATCGATCCCCCTATTCCTGACCCTATTCTGGTTAAACTAACTATCAAGTTAACTAACAGTCAGCCCATGAGGCAAGACAAGCCCCCATGATGCAGATACCGTTATCTGACGCAGTCACACTACGGCACAGGAACGTGTTATCTGATTAGGTCATAACGCTTGAGATCTAATTAGACAAGCGACATTCCTCCAGCCCCTGATAAGGCATACGACGTTCTCATAACAAATCAAACCTATGACAACCTGGAAAATCCGTGCGGCCATTGTTTTGATTTCACAGAGAACTTTAGTAAAAGAATGTGCTAACGAGCAAGTCGTATGACATCTTTATTGACGTATCTATGTCCATCCTTACGTCAATCTCGGCAACTTTAAGGTATAAATATTACCGATCTTGCCCTATGCAAACACACGCGTGGTGACGAGACGGAGCAGCCACACTTGCCGAAGCCGAGAGCAGAGCAGACCCCGCTGGCAGCAGCCCCGCCTTCCTGACGCGCTGAGAGACGCGCTGCTATCTCCTGCCGAGAGACCCAGCACCGGCGCTTTCGGGCAGCCCTCGCAGGCGGCCTGGAATATCGAGAGCAGAGAAAGAGATACCATTCCTCATTCATCCTAAATTCCAGGTACAGAACTGAATGACCCCGCACAGAGAATTCTTTAGTTATTCACTTGGCAAAAACAAACTTAACTTAAACTGTAACTTTCTATTCCCGCCCACGCATTAGACTTAGGTCAGGTACATGGGGTAGGCGTATTTAGAAACACCAGTTGAGTACGTTTAGTCAAATGTATATGTGTATGTAAATATATTTTAATCATTTTAAACATCATATGGCTCAGAAACCATATCAATGTTTTTACAGTATTATTTTATACTATTGCTTTTAATGTATGCACTTTACTTAACTATAAGTATTGCAATAATATCGATCCATTTCTCTTGTACGAGAAAAGAGACTGATCAATAAATAACACCTTTTTATTGAACACGCCCGTCTCTTCCTTTTCTCTACATTCTGATGAGACTAAGAATGCACGTACTGACTGAGTAACATAATTGCCTTGTGCTCACACGACTCTGGAGATACACTCTTGATTAGGGGAGAGCAAAGTTGTCATGTTCTATGGTTGTCAGAAACTAAATCCCTTCTTGTCTAATCAGGGAAGTTTATTCCTCCTTGAACATTCGAGAAAGTTTCTAGCGAACTCTGAGCTACGCTGGCAAACCCAAAACTTAAGTCTAGTATCGACAGTAGTAGACCTAGTTAACGTCTGGTCTAGGCCTTTACTGCTGTAGGTATTATTCCAATGCTCAGAGCCTATTGGGAAGATAGGAACTACACTACAAAAGGAAGAATAAAATTCTACAGGCAGGCCATCTGGACCAGGAGCTTTTGAACGTTTGAGGGAGTGAATGGCTCTAGTTACCTCCTGTAGTGAAATTTCCTTCTCCAGGAGTGCAAAATCCTCGGGGAGGGATGGGGGAGGGGGCAGGCTCTCAAAAAAGGAAGAAACATTTACATCAGAGGGATGGGTGTCATCAGTATATAAGGAGTGATAATAGGAATAGAATACATCAGCAATATCCTCATCAGCTGAAACCAATTTGTTGAGAGAATCATTGAAGATGGGGCCAATATTCTTACGTTCCGATTTAATTTTCAAATAGTTTGCCAGCATTTTCCCCGCTTTATTTTGACCACCATGAAATTTGGATTTTATTTTGAGAAGGGTGTTACAAGCCTCATTGGTAACAATCTTATTGATGTCTGTTTTAGCTAGAATCAAATCATGAAGGGAGGAGGGGGACCTAGAGGAGAAATATAAATGCTCCAAGTGTTTAATCTTACAAAGTTGGGCATCATACTTTTCCCTATTCAATTTCTTTTTTTTAGAAACATAGGATATGGTAAATGCTCGGAACGCAGCTTTAAAAGCATCCCAGTTATTAGGGACGGAGGTATCAGATGGATCGTTAAGGGTTAAAAATTCAGTGAAAAATTCAACACTTTCCTTCATAAAAACAGCATCAGATAGAAGAAAGGCATTAAATTTCCAGCGACTAAATTTAGATGATATAAGGGACAAATCAAGAGAGGTAGATACAGGAGCATGGTCAGAGATAAAAATGGAGCCTATGTTAGACTTTTGAATAGAGGGTAATAAGGATTTACTAACCAAAATGTAATCAATTCTAGAGCGGGTGTGATGCACAGGGGAGAAAAAAGTATATTCCAAAACATCTGGGTTACATAACTTCCATGAATCATATAAAGGACGTGCAGCAATGGCAGATTGGAAACTTTTATGGGTTTTGTCGGGCTGAAATTTACTGGTGGATAGTCTGTCAGAGAACGGGTCCAACCATTGGTTCAAAGCACCTGCAATAATAAAATCAGGGCAGTCTATAGAAGAAATCAGGTATTTAATAGCATTCCAAATCCTAGGGTCAGGACGAACCGGGCCATAAATATTAAGCAAAACCATTGTCTTATTATGGATAACAACCTTAGCCATTGCCCAACGTACTTCATCATCATGTTGAGAAGATAAAATCTGTACATTCAAAGCCTTATGAAATAAAATAGCAACCCCTCCTTTTTTGAGACACGCTGGAGAGAATACAACCTGACCCACCCACTGTCTCTTCAATTTGATAGATTCAACATCAGAACAATGCGCTTCTTGAAGAAAAACTAGAGAGCCAATTTTTGACAAATGAGACAATACCTGTTGACGCTTGACAGGGTGACCAAGACCTCGCACATTCCATGAGACAAAATTACACACCATTGAGGAGGGGAGGTGATGGGCGACACGTGAAGATAACACATGGTAAGGGATGCACTACAAAAAAGGAAATAACAGTGACATAAACATAAAGAACAAATAAGGGAAGTTCTCAGCAAACAGAGAACACAAACATAAAATCCGGTCGGAAGAACAAAATACAACACAAAGTAAAAAAAACGGAAAAGAGATTGCAAGGGCAACGAAACACATGAATCAGTGTAGAAGAGGAAAAGGAAGGAAGAAAGTAGAGAAGAGAAAAAAGAGATAAGAGGAAAGGTAGAAAAGAGAACAGAGAAAAGATAGGAGAAAGTAAACAGATCAAGGCACGTATCCCTGATCGGAGAGAAAGCAAATAACAAAAGCATCAGGGGTGAGGGTACACCGGCAGAGGAGACAACCCCATGAGCAACCGAGAAAAAGGACACAAGAAAATGGTGAAAAGAAAATTGTAAGAGCGAATGGTAGGATAATAGAAAAGAACACTAGATATGAAAAATAAAAAAGATATAGGCAGAAACATTGAAGAGAAGTACACATTAATAGAAATAGAGAAACAGGAAGCAACTTGTCAGAGCACCTATAAAGGAAAAGAAGCACAGATGATTAAGGCACAGTGTCCATCGTAGAAGAAGAAGCACTTTGGAGATAGGCATGAAGCTTTTGAGGATCATCGAAGGAATGGGTTCGGCCATTATGCGTGGTCTTGCAGAAACATGGGTGAAGAATGCCATATTGAATGTTAAGTTGTCGCATCAGAGGCCGGAGATTTAAGAACTCCTTACGTCTGGCATTAGTCGCAGTCGAGAGGTCTTGGGAAATGAAAATAATATGGCCGGACCACTGTAGACGACGTTTCAGCCTGGCAGCTTTTAAAACAGTCATCAGCTCCGTGAATTCTAGAAAAAGCATGATGATACCACGAGGTTTGTTTGAAGCAGAGTTCAGACGACCCAGATGATGCGCTCTTTGAATGTTCAGAGGGAGAGATGCCGGTTGGAGATCTAGAAGTTCTTGTAGAAATTTTTGTAAAAAAGATACCATATCAGAGCCTTCCAAATTTTCCGGAACACCATAAACGCGTAGGTTATTTCTACGATTGCGATTTTCCAAATCCTCCGTGTGCAGCTTAAGTTTATGAATTTCTTGCTCTAGGAGAGGGATTTTAGTGGAAGCATCTTGAATATCACTAACCCTTTGCTCCAAATTTAATACTTTGCCCTCCATAAGCACCCAACGGTCTTCAATCTGCTTGAGCCTGTCATTAGTAGCACTCATAAAAGGTTGTAGGCCTCGAACCTCTTCGAGAATTGAGTCCAGGACAGGATTAGAGGAAGACTTAATAGGAGAGGGCGGATCATTTTTAAGCCTTTTCGGTTTGGTACCAGACTGAGACATCTTAGAGTCATTGGCCATGGTGAAAATGTGCGCAGGAGACAAAAGATGCAGTCAAAAATGAATAGCGAGAGATACACTGCACTGTAGATATTGCCGATGAGGAGGAGCAAAGACACGAAGACATATAAATGAAAATCGCAGGACGCTGAAAAAATGGTGGCACTGAGGTAAGAGGAAATATGAGCGCCAAGTACAGCACTAAAGTTCAAAAACACAGATATCCAGCCTCATAAGTAGCGTTAAAAATGCGCAGACCATGAGAAGAGTAATGCAAGATGGTCAAAAAGCCAGTAAACATGCCATAGCAAAAAGGTGAAAGAGAGTCACGTTAAATATTGCATATGAAAAATGGTGGCATCTTTTCCAGACAAAGCACAGAGTGAGTCAGAGGTATAAAAATGAGGCAACCAAAACGGCCAGGAACATCAAAAAAGACGTCATGATAAGGCAGAGTATGGGCAAAGCTGAATAATAATGCCCAGTATAATGAAGGGAGAAGAAGCAGGCAGCAAAAACGGCGACACGGGCTCAGCGCACAAAATAGCGGCCGCCCGCGTCGCGTCTGAAGTAAAAATTACCGCTGTGCAAACGAAGTCCTCCCTGCATGAAACTCGCCTCCGCTGGCAGTATTCAGGTCGCGTCGCCTTCTGCTGTCGATGGAGCCGCTTCCGACGAGAAAATATCAGGAAACAACGCTCTCACGGCATTATTGTGGAAAGTCCGTCGCGGAGCTAACGGGAAGCGCGTCCTCTCCGTCCGGCGCGCAAGCCACGCCCCCCTCTGCATGAGTCCTATACGCCACTTCTGACCATACTGAGTTTTCCAGATCATTGCCCAAAAGACATTCAACTGGGAGGTCGGTCTGCACTTACCACAACTCTTTTGAGGCCAGTTACCCTCCCCAGGAGAAATTAACAACTGCCACACTATGTGTAGTAGTGACATTGCTAGCATTGGTCACCAGGTAATTATCACCCAGTACAATCTGTCCAGGGTCCACAAAGTTAGGTGTCACCATAGTGACACTGGCACAAGTGTCCCTGTAGGCCTGAGCCACTTTATCATTGATCAAATGTGTCTGCCTGTACTTGCCCAAAGTATTGGGACTCACAGTAGTGGACATAGCCATGTCCACATCACAGATCAAGACAGCCTGAGCAGGAATCCTGACTAGGCCAGGATCCACCTCAGTACCCTTGGGTTGGAAACTACCACTGCTAACTGTACTAGGGGGTGCAGGTGCCTTAGGGGCTGCAGTGGTAGGGGCTGTACCTTTCGTGGTGCACTCACTAAACCAGTGAGAGGCAGTTTTACAGTAGTTACACCAAGGTTTCTTTGGACCTTCTTTCTTTTTCTTAGAGTTTTGGGACCCCCCCCCTCCTTAGAAGTATTTTGGGGGCCTGAAGAAGACTTCTGGTCTTTTTGCTTTTGATCTCCACCCTTTCTGTCTGCCTTTTTCTGGTCACCGCCTTGGTTCTGGGGTCTCTGCTTAACCCTGGTTCTGACCCATTTGTCTGCCTTCTTTCCCAATTCTTGGGGAGAGGTCAGATCAAAGTCAATCAGGTGTTGGTACAACAACTGGTTCTGACAATTATTAAGGATTTGTTCTCTCATTATCAAAATATACAATCCTGTATAGTCCCTAACTTTACTTCCCAGTAACCAACCTTCCAGAGCCTTAGTGGCACAATCAACAAAGTCAGTCCAGTCCTGAGTCTGTCTCTTCTGGGTATCTCTGAACATTAACCTGTACTGTCCAGTGGTTAAGCCAAACCCATCAATTAGAGCACTCTTCAGTACAGTGTAGTTTTTAGCATCTTCATGGCTAACAGTGAGGAGTTTGTCTCTTCCTTTTTCTGAAAAGCAGAGCCATAAGATTGCTGCCCACTGATTTTGGGGAACCTGCTGTACCATGCAGGCCCTCTACAAAGCAGTTATCCACTTGTGGATGTCATCCCCATCTTTGTAGGGGGCACAATCTTGCTCAGGTTACTATGATCATAGGACCTGTCTTTATCCTTAGGGATATTGCTGCCACCAATGGAATCTAATCCACTTAACTTTTGCTCCCTTGCTAAAGCAAGTTTAGCTTGGGCCAGGGCGGTTTCCTCTTTCTCTATCTGAAGTTGGACAGCTCTCATCCTAGCCTCATGTTCTCTTCTCTGGGGGGGAAGTCATTCCCCTTTGAGAACCCCTTGAGGCATTAGAGAGGAGAGACTCCCTGGAAGGAGATCTTTCCCTTCTATTGCCTGGGAGAAGTCTACTATTGAGTCTGGAAAGGTGAAACTCTTCTCCATTTCCATGTAAACTTAGGTTAGCCTGGCTAAGCCTCCTGACTTGGACCTGGCTATCATCTCCATCTGAATCTTCCTCCACTTCCTCACCATCTTCTGGGGTTATGGAGTCATCTTCTGTGGAGGGGACACCTTCACCTGCGTTATCTAAGGGACCTGGTTTAGAGGCCTTCTCAAGATCACCTGCCTCTGGGACTTCTATCACGTGTTGGATGGTAGGGTTGAAACCCTGTTTCAACTTCCTGGAGGTACACAATGACCTCATCTCTCGGAAGTTGAGCGTCTCATATCTGGAGGGTGCCTTGGGAAGGTCACTAATACCAAATGAAAGGACATCACACAGGTTATATATTCAAAATATTTATGTATTTATTTCTAAATAGATCCCCTTAACAGCACAGGAGCACAAGTGTATACCAAGTAACTTAATATAAAACATACAAAAGTTGCACAAATATGGATATGCCCTGGTGGCCCGTAAAACCACATACTAAAATAGTGGTATAAGTACCACGTCACGAACAGAGGGTAAGGCCTAGGGCCTTGGAAATCGCTGGGGCTACACTGGACTAACAGCAGTTAGGACGTGGGAGGCCGACAGGATGCGGGTGCAGTGTCTAAATGCACACTTGTGCACCAATAGAAGTCAATGGGTGCGTAAAGTTAGAAAGTCTTCCGACTGGACTAGAACTTAACCACTTAAAACTAGGACACTAGGGATGTAAATCTCTACAGTACCACAAAAGTACTCGCGTTACCTCACCCACAGGAAGCCGGTGCATAGGTGTCAAAGTGTGTCGGGTTTCGTCGTGGAGTTCTATGGTGCCTTGGAGAAAAGATGCTGCAGGCGACCAGGAGAGAAGAGTACGGTTGGATCCAAGGGTGGATCGAAGATGTAGAGTACCTGAAAGCAGAGGGGACAGAGTCTGGGTCACTAGCCAGTGGCCAGGATGGAACCAGGCGATGTCGGGTTGCAATCAGGTGATGTCGTGAAGCTTGTCTCCGCTGCCACGTGGACCAGGAGGTGTCAACGATGACCAGGAGCTGGGCACGGGCTGTCCCACGAAGGTTCTCGCTGATGGCGGTGTCGGATCTCGATTCGGAATCAACAGGCCTTGGCAAATGCAACCCACGCAGGAATCGAAGATGGCTTCTGGATCAGACCAGCAAGGAGCTCCTTTTCAGGGGAGCAAGGGCCAATCTGGAGCAACCATACCAGCGTTGAAAATTCAAAGGTTCGTCGTCACAGAGGCCACTAGCCAACGGGCAAGTGACCGGACAGACGCTACGAGCAGGAAAATGCAAAATGGCCCCACGCAGCACTCGGTGAGTGTGGAGGGGTGATCTTCGGTGAAAAGGATGCTCGGGGCTGGGGCTTCTCAATCCCCGATGCACAGCTTCGAAGGTGCCTCAGGAGCTGCACAGAAAGCACTTTGCTGGCTTTCCAAGATGGCCGGTCCCACGTCTCTCGTCGCCCCCACGGGTCTCAGCTTTGCTGTGGCTGTGGACCGGGCTGTTGGATGTCTGGAAGTCCGGGTCTTGTCAGGCTCTGTCATTCGAGCTCTGGCGGGAGCAACGATAAAGCAAACCGTTGAGCGCTTGATGGTGCCTGTTTGCACAGGGTGGTCACTCCTTGACCACAAGGGAGATTCTTCAGTCTTCTACGTCGGGTAGGATGTCGAAGGGTCCAGAGTTTCGTATCAGCGTTTCAGTCAGGATTATCTAAAGTCTAGGGACACAGCTCCTACCTTTATTCCAAATCAAGGGGCTGGATTACCTGCTAGGTCCCTCCTATGGGTGGGACCCATGAAGGGGGTGGTTACACCCCTTTCCCTTTGTCCAGTTTCGCGCCAGAGCTGCGGTTTGAACTGGACTATGCGTGGGACACCTTGTGTGCCCCAGGCAGTGTCTCGTTTCATTCAGCCCTCCCTGCCCCAATCCACTATCTCCTGTCTAGGGTGGTGCTAGCACCTCCCTGTGACAGGAAACTTATTGTCCAAGCCTCCCTCGCTGGAAGGGCTCCCAGCAGCAGGAGGTCAGACTTGTGTCTGTGGCAACAGCATCCATTTTGTGATGCTGAGGCTCTGGTTAACTTTAACCGTGATTAATGGAAGTAACATGTCTTCTCCCTCTAGAAGGGTGGAATGCTACCCCCGTCGCCAGAACTGGGAAGGGGTAGTATTCCAAAGCGTATGACACCTTACACGACATGTTTTGATAAAGCCAAACCAAAGTTAGCAATAACCGCGAGGATTATAATGCACTTAAGAGTATATGGTATGGCAATATCCTGGAACAGCTATAAGGACATGGTTCCGAAAGCTGCAGACAGGCTCAGCTCATGCTAGAGCACCATCTCACATAAAACCAAGCACTCTGCCTTCAGGATTGTTAAGGTCTGCCTTAGGAGTGACTTATAGGTGCATATGTGTCCAGATGTAAGGTTAGACATAGGAATACTATATCTAAGCAAGGGGTGATTACACGACCTTGCCCCAGCTGAGTGATCAGCCAGTTGTGTCAGTTTGGATGGCCAGCCAGGGGTGGCAAAAGATATGCTGAGCACCTGGTAGGCCTTGGGTGCACCTATGCCCTGGGGTACCTATAGTACACTGTACAGGGACTCATAAGAGTGACCCAAATCCCAATTGGTGATGTACCTAAAGTACATGGTGTGAAATTTAGAGAGAGAGCAGCAGGGCTGTGGGTCTGATTAGCAGGCACACCGCCACATTAAGTCGAAAACCAGTGAAGCAAAAAGCAAAAAATGGGGTGACCATAGGATACCAGACCCTACTCTCCTTCACCTCTTACCCTGCAGTGGACGTCTCTCGCCAGTGACCCTGTCAGGCCCACTTCCTAATCTGCCACAAGGCTTTCTCCCACTGAAGCGTGTGCTCTTCCTTGGACACCCCACCCCAACTCTCATATGTTCCAAGTATTCACCCCTCACCCAAAATAGCAACGGGATCGCTATTCACAGAGTCACAAATATGCAGAAGGTGGTCGACACCTTGTCCCCTCCAATGTGACCCTGTGGGGTCTCAGCCCCAGACTTATAAAGGGGCGACCACAATACCCCAGGAGGGTAGCGGAGGATGCCGGGATACCCAGAGAATGTAACCAGTGATGCTCCCTACCAAGGGGGTGTAACCTTAGACGTCTGTCCTCACGGGGGACAGTGCCAAGAGGCCTGTCTGTGAAGGGAATGTAACTAGCGCCTGCCTAAAAAGGGAATGTAAGCCTAGATGGCTGCCTGCCAAAGCATTGTTGCTGTAGACGCCTGGATGCCCTGAAAGTACCATCCCAGATGTCTTAATGCAAGAGAATGACTGTGGAATGTAACCATACATGTGAACACACTGGAATTACTAGATGATGTAACCTCCACAGCCAGGAAACGTAGGTCCCTGTAGTATGTGTGTGTGTGTGTGTATATATACATATATATATATATATATGTTAGAACTGGCTATTTCTGGTAGGCTAAGGCTGACGCCAAAGCCAGGCAGAAACCACCATTCTAGTCAGGGCAAGGGAGTCACACGCCAAGATAACCCATGCTCACCCCCTTGGTAGCTTGGCACAAGCAGTAAGGCTAAACTCGGAGGCAATGTGTAAAGCATTTGCGCCAGCACACAACAGCAACAACATCCTAGGCACACCACAAAGGAACTCCACACAAGGTTATATTAAAATAACTTCTGTATTGTCAAACCACTTCAGATAGAAATCACACATGTACAATGTGCCAACTGGCACGGGCAATATTCACAAGGGATTATGTACAGGACAGGGCCACATGGGCCACTGTCATAATCAAAATTTTTTAGAAATAGAAATAAGTATAGCACAAAATAACAGTTATAAATCACAACCAGTATCTACTGGGAACAGGTAAGTACCACCTACGCAACCCTAAACACCTTAGGAGAATGTCACGCAGGGGACCAGGACCTCACTAGGACCACCTGTACTAAAAAAAGAACAACCACCTAAGTATCACACAGCATTTAGGGGTGTACGCACAACACATTACACATGATGCATGAAAACACATTCAGCGGTGCAGTAAAGGAAAACACATGATGCCTAAAAACATTCAGAGGTGTACGGACAACCACCTAAGTATCACACAGCATTTAGGGGTCTAGGAAAGAACACATTACCCATGATGCATAAATATACATTCAGAGGAGTAGTAAAGGGAAACACATGATGCATAAACCTACACATTCAGCGGTGTTCAGAACAAAGCACATGTTGCAATAAAATACATTCAGAGGTGCAGCGCAAGAAGACACATGATGCCTAAAACATTCAGAGGTGCAGCGCAGGGAAAAGGAAGACACATGATGCCTGAAAACATTCAGAGGTGCCAGAACAATACAATAGCGCAAAAATCACATGATGCCTAAAAACATTCAGAGGTGCAGGGAAAAACCACACAATTGCGCAAAACCTTACATAAGCCACCGCCTGTGGCAGTCCCTAGGCCAACAGGCCTTGTTGGGACTAGGACGCCCTGTGTCTCAATGTCAGGGGCCTAAACGTGGCAGGTGCCCACTACTTGCTGGGCACCTGGGAACATCCCAGACCTAAAAAGTGCAGCTGCCCACTAATTGCTGGGCAGCTGGGAATCATCAAAACTGTGACAGGGGCCTCACTGACCCTTAGGCGCAAACTGCACCCACTGCTGGAGCCACACAGGCTCTGGGCATGTCACGTGCCCAAAACGTCGGGACATCACACATGTCCTAAACGTTGGAGTCCCTCCCGGGGGACTCAAAATGAACCAAATGCCAGGCCAGAGCCTCTCATGACTCGCTAAACAAATGTGCTGCGTGGGGCTTCTCACGGCTCCACATGAAGCCATGCCCCTGAGCCTCTCGGGGCTCTCAAAGCAAATATGCCCCCGGAACCTCGGGGGCTCCAAAATGCCCCCGCTGAGCCTCGTGGGCTCGGTATCAATGAAAATGCGGGCGGGAGCCTCTCAGGGCTCTACACATGTTGGGGCGACCCACTGCCAACCGGGGCCGCCCTTGAAGCCCTCGTGGCTTCACACTGACAATAAGAGCGAGCTCGCGCTACTGGGGGGGGGGGCGGACACCGACAATGTGTCCCGGCGCCCCTCCCTTTCTTCTGCCCCACTCACCGGTTTGCTGGCGATCGGCGGCTCTCCTCACTCGGGGCTCCCTCAGCACACGGGAGGCCCGCAACCGCCCATCCTTCCGCTTCTCCTCTTTTCCCGGGCTCCCTCCAGATCACGGGAGCCCCGGGCGGCCATCACCACTCTCTGCCTATTCTCTCGGGCACGGGAGCCCCGCAGCGGCCATCCCCACTCTTCCTCTCCTCAGCCAGCCTGGCCAATCAGAGCGCGGCAGCAGGCGGGACTTCCTCCGAGAACCGGAAGTCCCGCCCCACATCAGGCACTACGGTGCCTGACTTCCTGGTCGCGGCGCGAGGGCCGCGGCGGTGATTAAAAAGTGGCAAAATGAGGGGTGGGCACCCTCGGTTTTACAATAAAATATACCAGCGAGGTGGGCACTCGCAGAGGGGCATATAAACGGGAGAATACCCGTCCCTAAAAATAAAGTGCACACGAAGCACTGGGGGGGCACACCAAGGGCAGGAGCGCTTCCCACACGGGATAACCACAGCGCTCTGCCAGAAATCAGGATAAAAGCGCCCAAGCCCAAAAATAAAGCGCAGGAAGGCTGTAATGAAGCCTTGGCAAAACCAAAGCCATCCAAAAAGGTATCAGCAGTCCTGGAGATCGAAGGATGGAGCAACAGAGCTCCCAGCAAGGAAATGCAGCTTCTCCATGCTGCAAAAGGTCCCAGAGATTCCCAGGGGGCAAAGCCAAGTCCCCCCCATCAGCCCAAGCAAGGCAGAGGGGTCCCCCAGTAGTCCAGGAAAGTCCACCAGGTGTCCAGGGGCTGGGCAGGGCCCAGGGATTCCACTGGGCCCAAGCAGCAGCACGCCCCTGGTAAGATTCAAGTCCAAAAACAAGAACCTTTTGGAAGGGGACACAGCCCCTTCTTATACAGAGAAAAGTCTTTGAAGTCTTTGTGCAGGCAGTGTGAGAACCAGCTAGGTCTAGTTATAGGGAAGTCCCTTCAGTATCAGGGACAGAGGTGACAGTCGCCCAGCGGGGGGTGGAGCCAGCATTGTGGCAGGCAGGCACAGCCCTTCACTATCAGGTGCTATCTCCTTTCACTTCCCTGGCAGCAGATGCTGCCTTTCATCCACGGGCTGACTCAGACAACCTCCTGGGGGCTCTCCAGCCCCTGTCATCCTCAAACCAGACAGTCAATCCACAAGCAGGCCCAGGCACTCCTGGGCCAGGCTCACCAGCCAATCACACGCCAGCCACAAATTACACAAATATGCCAACTTCTAAAAGTGGCACTTCTACACTAGACACAATCAAGCCGCATACACCATTACGCAGCATTCAGTCTCACGAGTTCTCACATATCAAACTCGACCCTGCACTCCCCACACATCAGGAATTACCATGGGCATACATATTCCCCATTCATTCCTATGGGAGGGCAGGTCACTCACCACACATACACAGAGAGCCCACACACTTTACACTGTACCACAGTGAAAAAGTGCGCAAAGGCCTAAAACCATCAATACTAGGTTCCAGAAACAGGCTAGGAAAAAGCAAAAAGTTTCGGGGTGAACCTGCCAAAAGGGCCAGGTCCAACACAATATATATATATATATATATATATATATATATATATATATATATATATATATATATATATATATATATATTCACTGAAAAAACCATAGGTTATAGACCATATATAGTTAGGAATTAGCATTAACAAAACCTTGAAAATTCACTGAAAAAACCATAGGTTAGAGACCATATATAGTTAGCTGGACATTTTATTGACATAAAACCAATGAAATTCCATATATAGTTAGTTGCACTAACTATATATCGCGCACCCGCAATCCACTGCTGATGATGTCACATATTACATCATTCATGACATGGTCAGTGACATCACTGATGACATCACTGATGACATCTCAAATGACATCACTGATGACATCACTGATGACATCATCCAGTGACTGTGTGTTTCTCTAAAGTTTAAATATGTTTTACATATTGAAGAATGAGTGGATGTATAAGTGTCTGAATGAAGGTTTTAGTAGGTGCGTGATTGACTGTATGAGTGAGTGATTAAATGCGTTTTACTGAATGCATGGGTTAGTGACTAAACTGTCTGAAAGTGTGCATCAGTATGTCTGTTGTTGTGCAAGCTGCTGCATGTGTTGATCAGTAGCTATATGAGTGGCTATATGGGTTATTGATTGGTTGCCAAAGTATTTGTATGGGAGACTGAGTGTGTGTGTGGCTGGCTGGGAGGTGTGTGACTCTGTGCAGATCAATGTGTACTTGTATCAGTGATAGTGTAAGAGCGTAAGTATGTGTTTGTATATGTTTGAAAATGTAAGGTGCTCAATGTTTAACTGTATAGATGAGAAAATGGAAGTGTGATTGATTCTTCACAGGACTGACTAGGTGTGTGAGTAACTCCATGGATGAGTGGCAGTGTGTGAGTTTCTGTATAGGTGTATGAGTGCATATGATAGTGTTGTAAAGATGAGTAATTGTATGTATGAATGATTGTAGGGGTGAATGAGTGAATGTGTGTGTAGACGTAGGAATCAGTGAGTGCGTATGTAGTAACTAGTATTGGTGTGTCAATGGTTTCAAAAATTATACTCTGTATTTAACACTGGGTGTAACAGAGGTTATATTAGAGTGTGAGGAGATGCATTGTATTGTCACATGAATGATATCATCAGTAATGTGATCATTGATGTCAAATGAGATGTCATCAGTGATGTCATCAGTGATGTCATTTGAGATGTCATCAGTGATGTCACTGACCATGTCATGAATGATGTAATATGTGACATCATCAGCAGTGGATTGCGGGTGCGCGATATATAGTTAGTGCAACTAACTATATATGGAATTTCATTGGTTTTATGTCAATAAAATGTCCAGCTAACTATATATGGTCTCTAACCTATGGTTTTTTCAGTGAATTTTCAAGGTTTTGTAAATGCTAATTCCTAACTATATATGGTCTATAACCTATGGTTTTTTCAGTGAATTTCAATGGTTTTTTAACAGCAAATATCAAAACCTTTAAAATGTATTCTTCTTTAAATCGAAAAATATATTTTATATGTTTTTAATACTTTTTTTATGTATTTTTTTTAATTATTTTTTTTGTTTCGCTCCCGGTACGCGAACCGGTGAGCTTCCCGTTAGCTCAATTTGGTGCCGCGACTCGGTCCGCGAACCGGTAAACGTTCCGTTTGCGCAACTACCACGTTAGAAAACAACATCGTGACGCGTCGCGTAAACGTGACGTATCGCGTTGTCGCGTAATGCGTCATATGACGCGCTGCGTTAGCGCACCCGGAAGCGCTCCGGTCCGCGAAGCGAGGCGCGAAGCGCAGCTTCCCGGACGCGATCCGGGGCGCGGAGCGGGACGCGTAACGTAAGCATAACAGGTCATGTGACTTGTTAATAACACTTTTCATTGGTTCATTTCACTTTTGGTTTCCTAATGTTGTTAGGCTAGGTCATGTGACCTGAAAATAACACTTTTCATCGGTTTAGAACTATTTTTTTTCCCCAAATGATGAAAACCCCTCCTTGTTTTTACCTCATTCTTACTTTC
Organism: Lissotriton helveticus; assembly: GCF_964261635.1. NCBI lineage: Eukaryota > Metazoa > Chordata > Amphibia > Caudata > Salamandridae > Lissotriton > Lissotriton helveticus. The sequence goes on along the minus strand of NC_136063.1, from coordinate 306,525,378 downwards.
TACTTCCAGAGAGCAAGACCTATTTTTGACAATGGCTTCTGTAATAGCTGCAGCTAGTGCTTCTCAGCAACCACCACCACCACCACCACCACCAAAAGGACCACCTCCAACACTGGACTTTGGTAGAGAGGAAGATAATGAGGACGAAGAGGAGGAGGAGGAGGAGGAAGAGCAAGTAAGGCAGTTCCTGCCAGAAACACCAAGGCAGAGCCATATTAAAGAGCACTACATATGGCAATTTTTTAAAATTCCACCTGGACAAAAGAAGGTCAATGCACCCCAGGTGTCTTGTTTGATATGTAAAAATATACTTTCTCGTGGCAACCCCAACAAGAAATACAGCTTTGGGAATCATACAATGATTCGCCACATGGAGCGGTGGCATCCTAATAATCTTTCCCAAGCACAAGTAAGGGATCTTGCTGCCAACCCCCCAAATGTCATCCCCAGCACCTCCAGTGGACAAAGCTCATTCGCCGGACCAGAAGGCCGAGAAATAATCCACAATATTCAAGCTCCTTTTGAACACTACAAAATAGTTTGTATATATTGTGGAGGAACTATTTGTTATGGAGAGAAGAGTATTACTTTGATTAACCGAGCTGGAGAAAATCATAAATGCAACAAGAAGAGAAAACAATGAATCCTTTTTATTTTTTTTTGCTCCTGTTGAGACATGTTCAAACCCTGCTTTTTTGTTATTTCCCCTAAAAAAACACAAAATAGTTTTCAAAAATCAAAAAAAATCAAAAAATTGTTCAGAAAATTAATTAAAAAAAAGAAAAAAAGAAAAAGAATAAAAAAACAGTTCTTTTCAGAACTACCTTCCATTTATAACAAAATTGCTAAAATTGTTATACCCTGTCTTTCTTTTTTCCTCATAGTACGCTCCTCGGACCGCTTCCCGGTGCGCGTACCGGGCGCTCCCCACGCAAAAAAAAAAGATTTTATTTTTTTTTGCCCCGCGGAGCCCTTTTAAAGCCTCCACATCAAACCTAGGGGGTCAGGGAGGATCTACTATGCCCCCTTATGGTCATTTCCCCCTTTGTTTTGGCCTCCTCTTGTCTCTCGATCCTACCGAGAGACAAGATGGCGGCCGCTCCGGACTGTTTAGAATGTTGACAGACACCGGAAAACCAATCAGCTTCACTTCGCGAAGTTCCGTTACGCGTCAGGTACGCGAACCGGGGCGCTATCCGGAGCGCTGTTACAGATATATATATTTTTTTGAACGTTAATTTATCAAAATCCACTGGCGCACATATATTGAGACCTAGCAAACGCACATCGGGCTAACAGTCCCTACAATTTTGCCAAGTTTGGTGGAAATCCATTCAGCCGTTCGGGCTAAAAGTGAGGCCAACCGCCCTATGGAAAAATGAATGGGAAAAACGCGTTTTGGGACCCCCTTTTTTCTCAGCCCCCCCTTGACGAAACTCCCCAAATTTCCAGGGGCTGCTCAGAAACAAAATGTTCCATTTTCCTGAAAATTTCAGCCAATTCCGTCCTCAAACGCCAAAGTTATTCGACATAGAATTTTCAAAAATCCCATAGGAAAAAAATCCTAACTATATATACCTACTGGCGACCGCCAGTAGGATATATATATCTATCTATATATATATATACATATATATATATATAGATATATATACACATATATATATATATACACATATATATATATATATGTCTAGCTCCAAACACCAACTTGCTGCACACGTGAGCGGGTGCACGCCGAAAACGGGGGTGTACCCGTTATGTGAATCACAGCTCCAAACATCCACAAACAATCAGTTTGTATAGAAAGCAGCACACGCAGGGGGTAGTTCCTCAAAAGATTTTATTAAGGAACTTCACAGCATACGACGCGTTTCGCCAGAGGGCTTCGTCAAGTTAGGCATAACTTGGAGCTGTGATATATATATATATACATATTTTTTTATTTTTTTTACACACAGATACAAGAGGGCCAGGGAATGTGGGATACACTTGAAAATCGATGGATGTGACATCCAACATTTAATTCCAGAAATATGTTTACAACATAATACGGGAAACAATGTGGAATATGTAATTCCTGTTGCTGCTAAATCAAGGGATAATTTTGAGCAACGAGTACATTGTAGTGATAATGAGGAAGGAAGACATTATAAAATGTAACTCCTGTTGTTATAAGTGTGCCACTGACCCACAGTAATAGATATGCGATGAAATGAATTCATTGATTATCAACTTTGGTTATTTTTTATGTTTCTTTTTTTAAATCACATGAGCACTATTTTGTTTTAAACACCATTTAACCCACCACGTAAATTTTGTATGTCATTGCCTGACTCGATGTTGCATATTATAAGATGGCCGCCGATTAGGCAGGATCCAGTCCTCTTTCTATGATGGGGAGGAGATGGGATAAAATGGTGTTTTTTATTACAATCAGGTTGACACTGACGAAGCCCTAGTGGTGAAACGCGTTTGTCGAGTGGGCAGGGGGTCTGCCGAATAAAATCCTCTTCTGGACAAAAGACTTTCGAGTGCCGTTTTATGTCGTTGTAAATTAGCGAAGTGTGACGAACATTAAACGCGGCTCACCACCGCATGACTGAGCACCCGGGAGTAAGGAGGAGCGGCGGCGGTGGCGGAGCTGTTATGAAAGTTAATTTGGCCGCTTGCCCCGAGGTTGACTGTGGAATCGAAGCATCCGAACTGCGGTAGCTGACAAACGATAACACACAGGGAAAGCCTGCATGCACCATACCGGAGCCGTGAGGACGCTGAATGCCGGCCGGCCGACGCAACACTCTGGCAAGGGTAAGTGCGGCATGTGCGAATACCCAGTACATTGAAAACTAATTTGCAACCTCTGTCCCGCTAATTAAGTCGTCGGAGGCAGACCCCCGAGAACGTTTTTGTGCCCCTCTCAGCAATACCTGTGCAATCAGCGCGATTTAGTGTGCGAATCACGCCCTTTAAAAATGTCACGCACAGCTGACAGACAGAAAGAGGCTGCCGATATCTTCAAAAGCATGAACACGGTCGTAGCAAGACCTGAAGGCGCAACAGCACCACAAGCGCCGATGAACAACTTGCAAACACTCTTCCTGCAACTCGAACGAATGCAAGAGCGGGAAATTCGTAAATGGTGGGAAGCCACCTCGCTCGAACGCTATGCAGAATGCAGCAGGGTCCCAAGGGGATTGAGGATCTTTACAATACCCTCATATGAGAACCCAGACCCGCAACTTTTGAGAGACTGGGCAGTATATATTGCAGAGATGTGCAAAGGGATGCTACTGATGCTAATCAAGTATGCCTGGAGTGACAGGGAGAAAGCCCTTGTCGAAATTCAGAGACTGGAGGATTTAATTAGCAAAGAGATAGATACCAAAATGGTGGAGGATTTGCGTGCAGCAATGATGATAAAACTAAAGGATTATGAGAATGGCATTAAAAAACTAAAACAAACCAAATTCCAGAGGGATGAACAGGACTACCTGACGGGCAGAATACTAACTTTTGCAAAATAATTTGACGCAACAAGGAACAGGCTTGCCCAGGGAACCCTGGTTTCAACAGAAATTGTAACTTCGGAATCCGAAGCATCGGTATCTGAAGATGAAACAGCAAGAAGTGAAAGGGGCAAAAAGAAAGGACCGACCACCATGACTGCGGTCCCTTTTTTAGACGAGTACCAGGTTTTAAAAGAGACACGACGCCCCCAAACCCAAACCCCGCAGAAACCCCAACAAAAAAGAGGAAAACAAGGCGGGGCAGGAGGGGTAGGAGGAAATACACAAACGGTGCAACCGATGATGACTCGCAGCCGGGGCAGGAGAGGAAGATGGTAAGGGATGAGCAAACCATAGTGAACCTCTCCGACAGAACACTAAATGCCCACAAAGAAAATGTCCTGAAAAGAGGACTAACTTTTTGTCCAACTTCAAAATTCGACCCAGTGCAAACTCGAATAGACATCTTTAAGTTTGTAAGGAAGTTGAAATTACAAAAAATATTTGCTTTGAAACCACCATCTGGAATAGAGGGACCTCTGGAGACAATTGAGGTCACAGGGACCACTCTAAGGGACAATGGCTTATCACTGCTCGTGACCACTCATGATCTGGCTGCAGCAGGAGATGTACCTGGGACAATGGAGGTACTACAGAGAGAGGAGATAATACAAGTCAGAGATCCCAGTAATCTGAAACGCAAATCAACATTCCTACCTCATGTTACACATGACGCAATAGACGTCTTCAATGATGCTATCCTCCAGGATCTGGAGAGAATGACCAATAAGAACTCGGAACTGAATAAACAAAACTCGAACATTTCCCGGTTGGAATGGGAGGCAATTAAATCACTGAGAGAGGACACATCGATCGAAATCAAGCCCTCAGACAAGGGCGGGAACATCGTGGTCTTCAGTAAGACGAAATACAAGCAAGAAGCCCTGCGACAATTGCAGGATAAGAACGGTTATATCATCATTAACAGGAAAGACTTTGTGAAATGTACTATTGACTATCATGCACTTCTGGAGGGGTGGAGGAATGAGGGTATGCTCAATAAAAATGAATATGAATATCTACACTGTGAGCACCCAATACTTCCGACATTCTACCACCTCCCCAAGGTACACAAAAGCATAAAAAATCCACCGGGGAGACCTATTGTCTCCTCAATAGGGAGTCTGCTGGAGAACACTTCAAGGTTTATAGATACCTATTTGGCCCCTATCGTGAAAGACTTGCCTTCCTATATTAGGGACACCCAGGACTTCATAAGATTGATCGACGGCATCGAGTGGGAGTCTGACATGCTTCTGATTACCCTCGACGTCGCCAACCTTTACACGTGTATAGATCATCATGAGGGTGTCTCTGCATTGAAATGGTTTCTAGGCATGAAAAACATCAAATACCATCAGCATAATTGTATGCTTTTGAGGATGGCGGAGTTTTGCCTCAACAATAATATCTTTCTTTTTGCAGGGAACATGTACAGACAGGTCAGGGGGACCGTCATGGGCACGTGCTTCGCCCCCAGCTACGCGAACCTATTCGTGGGCTGGTGGGAGAAGCACGTGGCCTGGGGGGGGGCCAACGAGAAATGGTTAGACCAGATCATGATCTGGGCAAGATATATAGATGATTTATTCATCATATGTCGGGGCGATAGACCCTCGGCTGAGGAGTATATTGGGACCCTTAATGACAACAATCTCAATTTGAGATTTACCAGCATCATTAGCGATACATCTGTATACTATCTTGACCTGGAATTCTTTGTAAAAGAGAGCTCCTTACAAACGAAACTGTATCGAAAGCCCACAGCGGGCAACACCGTATTACATGCGGGAAGCCATCATCCCAGGAGCATGATAAGGAACATCCCCTTTGGAGAATTACTCCGCCTCAAGAGGAATTGCTCAGATCCTAAAGATTTTTCAGAGGCTAGGGATGAAGCTGTGTGCAGATTTCGAGATAGAGGGTACTCGAAGGCATCATTAGCGAGTGCAGTAAGTAGAGCAGAACTCCTGGAAAGAAGAGATCTGATGAAAATCAAAACAAAGGAGGCAGAGACAGAGGGGGTTGCCAGAATGATAACCACCTTTAACATGAGGTCTAGTGAATTGGTGGCAATTTTTGATAAAAACTGGCATATTCTCACAACAGATCCAGTAATGAAGAACCTGTTACCACCCAGACGTTCTGTGACCTATAGACGATGCAAATCTTTGAGCGACCATCTGACCAATATTCACTTTGAAAGTTCCCCTAAAACAGCAAATAAAAAACCTGTATGTGGCTTCTATCCTTGCATGCACTGTAAGGCGTGTAAGTATAGCAGGAAACGAACACAGTACGAAGGGAGACCCAATGATTCATGTGCGGTAAGAACCATCACAAAATTACTGAATTGTAATTCGGAATTTGTGATTTACTGTCTGGAGTGCCCGTGCTCCAAGAGATACGTTGGAAGCACTATCAAACAGGCCAAAAAACATATCCCGGAGCACATGCGTGCCATAACGAACAAGGATAAGAACTACCCTGTGGCACGCCACTTTGAAACCCACCACAATAGCAATAGGGATCTATTGTCATACTTCCTCATTGATCAACTAGATAGGAAGGAACGTGTGGGCGACAGAATAAGATCACTACGGGCGTTGGAATCCAGATATATTATTGACCTCCAGAGTATGCAACCGAGAGGTCTAAATAATGATGAAGAATTATGGGTACACCTGGAGTAAGAACAAGGGGAAAATGTGTAATTATACAGACTTTCAAGCTGTTGTGTTATCATACTTCTTTTCAACAACAATGTAGAACATAAACTGTCGAGCTGTGCTTAAGAACTTGCCCATTTAGGGCACTATCGTAAAGACAGTGATTTTTGTGCACACTATCTACGCCCATACAGGGCAAGATTGTTTAACCGCATATCTACACACAGATACAAGAGGGCCAGGGAATATGGGATACACTTGAAAATCGATGGATGTGACATCCAACATTTAATTCCAGAAATATGTTTACAACATAATACGGGAAACAATGTGGAATATGTAATTCCTGTTGCTGCTAAATCAAGGGATAATTTTGAGCAACGAGTACATTGTAGTGATAATGAGGAAGGAAGACATTATAAAATGTAACTCCTGTTGTTATAAGTGTGCCACTGACCCACAGTGATAGATATGCGATGAAATGAATTCATTGATTATCAACTTTGGTTATTTTTTATGTTTCTTTTTTTAAATCACATGAGCACTATTTTGTTTTAAACACCATTTAACCCACCACGTAAATTTTGTATGTCATTGCCTGACTCGATGTTGCATATTATAAGATGGCCGCCGATTAGGCAGGATCCAGTCCTCTTTCTATGATGGGGAGGAGATGGGATAAAATGGTGTTTTTTATTACAATCAGGTTGACACTGACGAAGCCCTAGTGGTGAAACGCGTTTGTCGAGGGGGTAGGGGGTCTGCCGAATAAAATCCTCTTCTGGACAAAAGACTTTGGAGTGCCGTTTTATTTCGTTGTAAATTAGCGAAGTGTGACGAACATTAAACGCGGCTCACCACCGCATGACTGAGCACCCGGGAGTAAGGAGGAGCAGCGGCGGTGGCGGAGCTGTTATGAAAGTTAATTTGGCCGCTTGCCCCGAGGTTGACTGTGGAATCGAAGCATCCGAACTGCGGTAGCTGACAAACGATAACACACGGGGAAAGCCTGCATGCACCATACCGGAGCCGTGAGGACGCTGAATGCCGGCCGGCCGACGCGACACTCTGGCAAGGGTAAGTGCGGCATGTGCGAATACCCAGTACATTGAAAACTAATTTGCAACCTCTGTCCCGCTAATTAAGTCGTCCGAGGCAGACCCCCGAGAACGTTTTTGTGCCCCTCTCAGCAATACCTGTGCAATCAGCGCGATTTAGTGTGCGAATCACGCCCTTTAAAAATGTCACGCACAGCTGACAGACAGAAAGAGGCTGCCAATATCTTCAAAAGCATGAACACAGTCGTAGCAAGACCTGAAGGCGCAACAGCACCACAAGCGCCGATGAACAACTTGCAAACACTCTTCCTGCAACTCGAACGAATGCAAGAGCGGGAAATTCGTAAATGGTGGGAAGCCACCTCGCTCGAACGCTATGTAGAATGCAGCAGGGTCCCAAGGGGATTGAGGATCTTTACAATACCCTCATATGAGAACCCAGACCCGCAACTTTTGAGAGACTGGGCAGTATATATTGCAGAGATGTGCAAAGGGATGCTACTGATGCTAATCAAGTATGCCTGGAGTGACAGGGAGAAAGCCCTTGTCGAAATACAGAGACTGGAGGATTTAATTAGCAAAGAGATAGATACCAAAATGGTGGAGGATTTGCGTGCAGCAATGACGATAAAACTAAAGGATTATGAGAATGGCATTAAAAAACGAAAACAAACCAAATTCCAGAGGGATGAACAGGACTACCTGACGGGCAGAATACTAACTTTTGCAAAAAAAATTGACGCAACAAGGAACAGGCTTTCCCAGGGAACCCTGGTTTCAACAGAAATTGTAACTTCGGAATCCGAAGCATCGGTATCTGAAGATGAAACAGCAAGAAGTGAAAGGGGCAAAAAGAAAGGACAGACCACCATGACTGCGGTCCCTTTTTTAGACGAGTACCAGGTTTTAAAAGAGACACAACGCCCCCAAACCCAAACCCCGCAGAAACCCCAACAAAAAAGAGGAAAACAAGGCGGGGCAGGAGGGGTAGGAGGAAATACACAAACGGCGCAACCGATGATGACTCGCAGCCGGGGCAGGAGAGGAAGATGGTAAGGGATGAGCAAACCATAGTGAACCTCTCCGACAGAACACTAAATGCCCAAGAAGAAAATGTCCTGAAAAGAGGACTAACTTTTTGTCCAACTTCAAAATTCGACCCAGTGCAAACTCGAATAGACATCTTTAAGTTTGTAAGGAAGTTGAAATTACCAAAAATATTTGCTTTGAAACCACCATCTGGAATAGAGGGACCTCTGGAGACAATTGAGGTCACAGGGACCACTCTAAGGGACAATGACTTATCACTGCTCGTGACCACTCATGATCTGGCTGCAGCAGGAGATGTACCTGGGACAATGGAGGTACTACAGAGAGAGGAGATAATACAAGTCAGAGATCCCAGTAATCTGAAACGCAAATCAAGATTCCTACCTCATGTTACACATGACGCAATATATATACACACCATTACGCTTGCAGTGTGACTACCAATGTCAAAGGTTACAAGGAAGCCTAACCGCATAATTCTAGATTCTTTACGATTGTGGAAATGTCATTAAAGTCTGTTGCACACCCAGGGAATGTAATTGCAGATGCCTCTTAAGCAGCTATTGTACATTTCTGGCGACCCATGGGGTGTTAGCGCAGCTGTTTGGGAATATGCAGTGCTGCTGTGTTATTCAGTAGATGTGCAGAGGCGGGGCAGCTGTGGAAACTAGGTTAGACAACTCCGGCAATGAGTAGGTAAGTAGGTGATCGGCCTAACCTGGGGAATGACTGCCCGAATGCTGACTGACCAGCTTTGGAAATCTCACTGATCATTGATTCAGAGAGCAGAACATGCTGCTGAGAGGAGGGAGGGGGCAGGAGGAAGGAGGGGGCAGGCAGCCATGAAAAGGGAATAGTGTGTAACCTGGTTCCTATGCTTTGAGCCTTTGCTGGCTCTTGGAATTATGCTCTGGGGATCTGTGTATATGTGTGTGGCTCTGTGTATGTGTGTGGCTCTGTGTATGTGTGTGTGGCTCTGTGTGTGGTGCTCATTGTGTGTGGCACTCTGTGTGTGTGGCACTCTGTGTGTGTGGCGCTCTGTGTGTGTGGCGCTCTGTGTGTGTGGCGCTCTGTGTGTGTGGCGCTCTGTGTGTGTGGCGCTCTGTGTGTCTGTGGTGCTCTGTGTGTGTGTGGCGCTCTGTGTGTGTGTGGCGCTCTGTGTGTGTGTGGCTCTGTGTGTGTGTGGCTCTGTGTGTGTGTGTGGCTCTGTGTGTGTGTGGCTCTGTGTGTGTGTGGCTCTGTGTGTGTGTGTGGCTCTGTGTGTGTGTGTGGCTCTGTGTGTGTGTGTGGCTCTGTGTGTGTGTGGCATCGTGTGTGTGTGGCACCGTGTGTGTGTGCGTGGCTCTGTGTCTGTGTGGCTGTGTGTGTAAGGCTCTGTGTGTGTGTGGTTCTGTGTGGGTGGCTCTGTGTGTGTCTTTGTGTGGCTCTGTCTGTGTGTGCGTGTGGCTCTGTGTGTGTGTGTGTGTGGCTCTGTGTGTGTGTGGCTCTGTGTGTGTGTGGGTGCAAATTCAATAGGTCTCGCATTTGCGAGAGATTAAGTTATTGGCATTGTAAATGACAATGCCATTTATTTATCTGTTTTCAAAACCAACACATAAATAACAACTTTGTCATTTACAATGCCAATAGCTCTAACGTTTGCAAAGGCGAGACCGTTGCATTGTAAATGCTTGTTGATTTAAGGTTTCAAGAATAATGGTATGAGAGCTTTGAAGGGAAAAACAAGCACCTGAAATAACTAGCTTCAGAGCTTGACAGTTTGGAATTGCAGAAGGAAGACTGTCTCACAAAGCTGAGCGAGACTGGCGCATGGTAATGCACGGGCAGTGCTGCATGTGATGCTGGTGTTGGTACCAACTATATTCACAGATCTGATCTTAAATACATAAAAAATGAAACCAGCTGGTCTTCCCAGATCGAGAGCGGGTAGGGGGTGCCTACTGACCCCCGTGTGAACGAGGAAGAATACGGAGGTTGATTGCACAATGGCAACTACAAGAAATGATAAACGCTCACAAGCGGCAATGGCGTTATTTGATGAGTGTCGTCCTGATGACACACCAACTACGTCAGGGGGTGAAGCAGGGAAGTCTCTCCCCCCAGATAATAAAAGGATTATTGTTGACAAACTTTGGAAGGCAAAGAAGAAAGAATTAAATAAGTGGTGGGAAGCTACCACACTGAACAAATATGTAGAGGTCGGGAGAATACCAAGAGGCCTAAGAATTTACATAACGCCAACCTTTGAAGACCCTTACCCTGAACTTGTGGAGGAATGGGTGGAAAACAACCACCAGTGTTCCACGAATATGCTTAAGATGCTTGTAAAAAACGCAAGAAAAGATTGTGACACTTTAAGTGAAAACATCGATAAACTCACCGAAGAATTGAAAGGTATGTGTAACAATGATGATTTTCAAAAAGAAATAATAAAGATTGAAAAAGGATTAGAGAAGATAGAGACTGATATTAAAATGAGAAAGCAACGAAAATTTCAGAGGGATCTGGTAGATTATCAAAAAGGACAGATCCTTACTTTCTCTCGTAAATATGACCATCTTAGAAAGAAAATGGCATCTAATACACAAGGAACCCCTGTGGTGAGAAACGATGATGCACAAACCGATGAGGATCGCTCTGTAGAAAGCGGTACAAGCATGACAAGTGGAAGTATTCTAACAAACGGTAGTGGAATTTCAGGCACGCTGAATTACAGTGAAGTAAAAAACAGCATTTTAGCAGAATTCGACTTGGTATCAAAAGGCCGCCAGTCCAACAACGGATCAGAGGGATTTCAAAGGCGAGGAAGAGGAAACAGAGGAGGAAGAGGTTCCAACGAACAATCCGGAACTCCGAGCAGCCCCGTGGGAAGTCGAACAAGGGGAAAGACGACGACAAAATGATGGAAGAAAAAACTGTGATCAATCTATCGACGAAAACACTAAGTAAGATGGAAATTGATTTACTTGCCAAAGGTCTTTCTTTTTGCCCCACTAATAGCTTTGATTATACGCAAAGTCGTATTGATTTGTTCTTCTTTACTCGTAAATTGCGCTTGCGCAAATGGCATGCTACTAAGGTTAACACTCAAAATGCTAAGTTACCTAATACCACTAGTGAATTAAGGATAAAAGATGTGGAGTTATTACATACTATGAATGTGTTGTCTGACACTAATACTGACGATTGTGACCCTACCACAAGCCTTGAACTTGAAAATATCGCTTTTGATCTGAGTACAAAGAATGATTTTAGACCTAAATCAATATTTTTACCACAGATTAAAAATTATGCCATAGAAGTATTCGAAAGGGGAGTTAATGAAGAATTGTGGAAAATATCTAAACGCAAAACTCATAATAATTGGAATAACATTAGTAAGGCCCAAAGGATTGCCCTTGATAACCTTAAGAAAGACAACACAATAGTGATAAAAAAATCTGACAAGGGTGGAAATGTAGTCGTCATGTCAAAAACTGATTATGTGAATGAAGGCCTGAGACAGTTAGCAGAGGCTGACAAATATGAAAGAAGTAATAGGATGGAATACGAGCATGCTATTCGACAATTTCAGATAACATTATACGAATGGAAAAAGCAAGGTCTCATTGAAGACACAGAGTATAAATTCCTTGATTGCAAATTCCCAAAATTGCCAGCTTTATACCTGTTGCCCAAGATTCATAAGGAGCCACTTAATCCACCAGGGCGACCAATTGTGTCATCGAGAGGGAGTTTTCTAGAAAACGTTTCTAGATACCTGGATTTCTTCCTCCAAGGTCCAGTACAACAACTTCCATCTTATGTTAAGGACACCGGGGATTTTCTCCCCGAAAAATACAAAAAATACAGTGGAAACATGAATACTCCTTACTTACAATGGATGTGTCCAGCTTATACACATGTATACCACACAGCAAGGGAGTGGAAGCATGCAGACAATTCTTGAGCAACAGATCTGCATCATACTTGGCACACACTGAAATGCTGCTTGAAATGATTACCACCTGCCTTAAGCAGAACTACTTCTTATTTGACAATAAAATATACCACCAAACCCTCGGTACTTCTATGGGGACCTGTTTTGCGCCATCTTTTGCAGGTCTCTATATGGGGTACTGGGAGGAAGAAGTAGTGAGTAAGTTGAACACATTCAAAGAAAAGATACCGATGTACGTCAGATACATCGATGACATCTTTTGTATCTGGGACGGGAATGAAAAAGAAGCTCCTGAATTTGTTGCCATGCTTAACATCAATGATTTCAATCTCCATCTAACTTCACAATGGTCAAAAAACTCGCTTGAATTCCTTGACTTCAAACTATCTGTTGAGAACAATAAAATTGAAAGCAGTCTTTTTAGGAAGAGCACGGCGGGTAACAGCCTGCTTCACGCCGAAAGCTGCCACCCTAATGCACTTCTTCAAATCATCCCATTAGGCGAACTATTAAGGGCCAAGCGCAATTGCAGCACCACAGAGAAATTCTTAGTAGAATCGGAGGTGATGTGTGAACGATTCTCAAGAAGAGGGTACACAGAGAAAACCATCAAAAAAGCAATCACTGCCGTATCTAAACGAACAAGAGACTCTTTGTTAGCTGATAAATTCCAAGAAACAGAATGTAGGAATAACAATGAAGGCTGCCAGAACCTTAGGTTTATTACAACATACAGCAGACAAACGAAAGCGGTTCGGAAAAGTCTGAACAAATACTGGCCAGTACTGGGAACGGATAAAGATCTAGCAAGTTGCACTGGATCCAATCCGCAACTTACCTTTAAGAGAGCAAGATCGCTGCGAGACGCGCTATGTAGGGCTGTTGAAGCAACTAAACCCATGATCCCTGGCATACAAGGCTTTTTCACATGTCGTAGCTGTAAAGCCTGTAAAAACAGCAAAAAAAGAAAGAATGTACTTTATCTACGGCATGTAGAACCTATGTCATTAAGAAACACACATCATGCAACACGGAGTATGCTGTGTATGCGCTTTTTTGCCCATGCGGATTAGCGTATATCGGAAGTACCATCCATAAGGCCAAAATTCGTGTTTTAGAGCATCTACGTGCTATAAAAAACATGGACAAAGCTTACCCAATAGCACGCCACTTCCAAAGTCACCACGAACAAAACACAAACTTACTTAGCTTCGTGGTACTTGACTTTGTTAAAATGGATGTGAGAGGAGGTGACAGACTTAAAGAACTTCGGAGACTTGAGTCCAAGCTCATCATCCAATACAAAACAATGACCCCGTTAGGCCATAATCTTGATGAGGAATTAGCCGTCCATCTGGGATGACCCTAGTAAAGACTGCTTTCTGATAGTTAAATTCTGAGAATTGCACTCCTTAGTTGTGTAGAACAATTTTCGTTATGCCCTGAGCCTATGAAGTTTTTATGTTAATGTCTTTTTTACTGTTCGTTGTTGTTTTTTCTTTGAGATGACACACATTTATTTTTTTAATTTTAATTTATTTTATAGATCTGATATGACTGAGCTGAAGACCGAAAATATTTCTAGACGTGAAGAATCTTCCCTAAAGCCATCCATTAAGCTCCTGCCCACTTGGGCTTCATTCTTGTAGAGACTATAACAAAGAAAGATTTAATACCGTTCTTCAGTGTATTGCAAAGACATTACTCTGTACCCACATGGGTCTAATACCGTTATGATATTGATGTTTGAAACGGAAGCATAATCTGCAAAAAGCTCTATTGAAGTTTTATGTTAATATTGAAAAAGTTAACAAAAAGAGCGGAGGCATTATGTTATTTCACTAAGTGAAAATGTTGCACTAGAAATGTAAATACGAGTCGCAGAGCATATTGAGTCAATTGAGGTCTAAATGCAAGTCTGTCTTCATTTTTGTTATTTTGTAATCACGTGGTGTTATAAAAAAGAAAGCAACGCGAAAACAGGCACTCGTGAACAAGGGAGTGTTCCTGAAACGCGTTGAGTGTTATTTTGCCATTCTGACCTGAAAATAAACGGAGGTTAACTGCAGCAGAATCTGTGTCCGTGATTGCTGTCTTGCTCCAAACGTAAGACGGCTTGGGTGTATATATATATATATATATATATATATATATATTACCTACTGGCGGTCGCCAGTAGGTAGTTATAGTTAGGATTGATTTCCATAGGGAAATCGCAACATTCTATTGGGAATAACTTTGGCGCCGGTTGAGGCAACTTTGCCTCGCGGCGCTCCGCTCCGTCTCTGAAAGTTTGGGGGGGATTCGTCAAGCGGGGGCCGAGATAAAAGGGGGGCCCCAAAACGTGTTTTCCCCATGTTAATTTCCATAGGGCGGTCGGTCGCACTTTTAGCTCGAACGACTGAATGGATTTTCACCAAACTTGGCAAAATTGTAGGGTCTGGTAGCCCGATGTGCCTTTGCTATGTCTCAAGATATGTGCTCCAGAGGATTTTGAGTAATTTAGGTTCCAAAAAATGTATATATCTATAGCAGCGCCCCGGTACGCGTACCGGGGAGCGCTCCGGGTGCGCCATGCGACATGCGCACGGCAAGCTGATTGGTTCTCGGGTGTCTGTAAACATTCCAAACAGTCCGCAGCGGCCGCCATCTTGTGTCTCGGTAGGATCGAGACACAAGAGGTGGCAAAAAACAAAGGGGGAAATGACCAAAAGGGGGCAGGGTAGACCCCCCCTGACCCCCTAGGTTTGATGTGGGGGCCATAAAAGGGTCTCGCGGGGCGATAAAAAAATATTTTTTTTTTCGATTTTCGCGGGGGGAGCGCCCGGTACGCGCACCGGGGAGCCGTACAATGGGGAAAACCCAGTGAAACAGTAAAATAATAATTTAAAGTGCTTAGAGGTAGGGTAGCTCTGCATAGAGTTGTTGTGTTGTTTGGGTGTTTTAAGTACCAACATGTAGGTACCAATGTTGAGTCTTAAATTTAATGTACACCGTTTCCTCTGTAGATATCTTGCATGTTGTTACAGAAGTTATTGTGCTATATGGAATCCATATCATAGTCTGTCAGGAAAGCAGAAAGAACATGGAGGCAGGAGATGAAAAAGAGATGTCAAATACACATTGGAGATAATATAGTGGAAGAAAGGAAGTATCTATGAGCAAAATTACTATGTAACACAAAAAAGTTGCACAGTATACTATAAGTCTGACTTTACATTATAATCAATTTGGTACTAGTTTAAGAATTACATATAAAAATGAATAATGTCTCAAACAATTTTCGAATTATTAAATATACATTTATTTTTGAGATTCATTTTCCAAATTAAATATTACTTCTAACATTTGACTGTCCGAAATGTCCTCATTTTGAAGGAGGAAATCCACAGATTCCACACATTGTAGAAGTTCATGGTCTCGTGATTCGTCCATGAATTCAATGTCATTTGGTTCAATGTTTTCTTCATTGTTCTTTGCAAGGACAATTTCAAATGAAACTTTTTGTTCTCCTTCCATTTTGGCTGAAATTTGCATTAAAAAAATATATATCAGTAGAGATAGGGCACTGTTGGGTTTAAGTTTAGATAGGTAGTTTTTAACAGTGAATTTATCTTTGGGCAGTGTATGGTATCAGACTGGAAGTAGAAATATAAAAAAGTGTATGTGATGACACCTAAGTAAATTCATAATTATACAAGACAAGCCTAAATCCATCCATAACTATAACAGAGAAGTCTATCTAAATCTATAACTATTACAGAGGGATAGTATATAACTATCAGAAAAAGTTTTCCATATTAACTTAAAGTGCACAATATACTACCGTTTTCAAAATAACAACTTACCTTTGAAAAGAAGTTGAAGTTATTAGTGAAAATCCTTTTGAAATGTACACCAGGAAGTAGTAGTCAAAATGGCTGTGTTTCCCTCTCTTTCTTTATATATATTCATGTACATAACCAATCAAATGTCAGGTAAAAAAAGTAGAAAATGAAAGTAACATTTTAATTGGTTGTCAATTCTAACACTTCAGATGTGTTTTTGTGAAGTAATTTACCTCAGGGTATTTAGAGAGGTCTACAGGCTAAATGTCTCAATGGAATTCCATCGAATTTGGGAAAATGGTAGGGATTGGTATGTAGTATGAGCTATTCTATATTTGGTGAAAGTGTCTCCAGTGGTTTTTATGTAAATTAACTTTTAACATTTTTTTAAGAGCGCTTCCCGGTGTGCGCCCCGGTACGCGTACCGGCAGCGCTACGGGAGTCCTCCATTTTGTGTTTCGGTAGATTTGAGACAGAAAATGGCGGACAAACAACGTTGGGAATGGGTATAAGGGGGCACGGTAGGCACTCCCTGACCCCCTAGGTTTTCTGAGGGGGTGTTAGGAGGCCCATATAGGACAAAAAAAATGTTTTTAATTTTTGCTGGGGGAGCGCCCGGTACGCGCACCGGGGAGCGTACTTTGGTGAAAAATAGTGAAAAAAGTTACAAAAAGATAATCATTTGGAGTGATCAGAGGTATGGTAGCCCTGAAAAGAGCTTTTGGGTTCTGTGGCTGATTTAGGTACCTACAAGTAGGTACCAATGCACAGTCTTAAATTCAGGAGGAATATTCTATTCCCTTCATCTGAGAAGTGCACACCATCTCCTTTGTAGATATCTTGCATGTTGTAACGCAAGTTGTTGTTGTATATTGAACCCATTCCATAGTCTCTCATGTAAGCAGAAACAGATTTATTCACATGTTTCCGTGCTTTCTCAAATTGTGGACAACATTGGTTGGACCACTTCCATTTCTGTCTTTGGCATATATTGGAATATACCAAGGCAGTTTGTGGAAAAAGTGCCATCAATTGATCAAAGGTGTCCTTTAAAAGCATTTCCAGACCTACCCCAGTCAAAGTTCCCAAGTCATTTCCTCCACAGTGCACAATTAAGAGGTCAGGGTGTGGCAAATGCAAAAAGGTTTTCACCAATGGAATCAATTGGTGACATTTTAATCCTCTGTGGCCAATCCATTTGATGTTCACATTTGATAAATCAAGGTTGTGAAAATGTCTGGTAGTAGCATACCTTTGAGCCCAGTGGATATAGCTATGTCCAATAATCCAGAGAGAATACATGGTGAGAGTAGATTCTGGTGCAGTCAGATGAAGTGTGGGAAAGAAATGGCAGTTGGAACAATAGGAGTTAGTAAAAAAAAAATGTAGACTTTCAGTGCTGTTGAATCACAAGCAATGATTGGTAGATTGAGATAGTTGAAAACTGAAAGTTAGGGTGCATGGTTGTGTTCTGTGTAAGAAGTAATTTGAATGGTTAAAAAAAGTCATTTAAAGAAACATTGCACCAGATAAGCTGTTGTATTCGCAGGTCAAACATTCTTGCTGAGGTGATTTGCAACATTGTAGAATAAACTTTTCAACCTGAGAGCTCAGTGAGGAGGGAGTTGCTATGGTAACAGGTAGAAAGGGCTGAGGGGGGAAGGGTGTTGGTTTGAAAATACAGAGGGAAGAGTTTTGATTGGTTACCATGAGCAATATGTGTGTAGAATTAGAGGTTTTCTGTGCCATTAAGGTTTGCAGTGCCTGGAGAACATACCTTTTGCTCTGCTAAAGAAATATTGGTGTGTGTATCTGACACTGGTCTGAATCTCTCAAAGCATTTGTAAAGGTGAGTTATGATTCATTTAGATAGAACATTTAGATTGAGAAGCACATTGATTTTCTTTGCATTTGATTTGTGTGATGCTTTTTAAAAATACATGGTTTCTATATTTGCAAAATATAGGATTTGTATTTTGTGAAATAGTGATGTTTCAGTAGTGAAGTTGAATGGTTGTATATAGGACCTGTGTTCTGTTCCTAAAATGGTAATTGAAAAACGATTTTAGTGCAAATCAATGGGTTTCAGTAGTGAAAATGAATGGTTGTACATAGGACCTGTGTTCTGTTCCTAAAATGGTAATTGAAAAACGATTTTAGTGCAAATCAATGGGTTTCAGTAGTAAAAATGAATCCTTGTACATAGGACCTGTGTTCTGTTCCTAAAATGGTAATTGAAAAATGATTTTAGTGCAAATCAATGGCTTTTAGTAGTGAAAATGAATGGTTGTACATAGGACCTGTGTTCAGTTCCTAAAATGGTAATTGAAAAACGATTTTAGTGCAAATCAATGGGTTTTAGTAGTGAAAATGAATGGTTGTACATAGGACCTGTGTCCAGTTCCTAAAATGGTAATTGAAAAACGATTTTAGTGCAAATCCATGGCTTTAACATTTTTAACATGTGAAAGCCTTTGCCTCAGTCTTATGCCTCATGTGAGGCTGGTGCAAGATTTTGACGTAACAGTGTCCTAAAAGTGATGCAGTTATATCTCATAGATTTCACTGTGTCACTATTATGAGGCTTTTTGCGGAGGAATGCCTCCTCTGTGTACATTACACCTGACAGAGGTATAATGTGGCGCAGAGGTTTAAAAAGAGACGCATCTACCTACATGCTTCACTTTTTAAATATGGCGCAACAAGGCCAGTTTAGTTCTGTCTACTGCACTCTTGGACACAAGCCTCACCTTTTGTGCTCCCCTGGACAGGGTTCATCTCATCTGCACTACTGCTTAGGTGTCAGAATCCTATCACATGGGGAAAGCCCCATGTGAAAGCGTTTGCTTCAGTCTTATGCCTGCTGTGAGGCAGGTCCAATATTTTGATGTAACAGTGTCGAATGCCTCCTCTGTGTACATTACACCTGACAGAGGTATAATGTGGCGCAGAGGTTTAAAAAGTGACGCATCTACCTACATGCTTCACTTTTTAAATATGGCGCAACAAGGCCAGTTTAGTTCTGTCTACTGCACTCTTGGACACAAGCCTCACCTTTTGTGCTCCCCTGGACAGGGTTCATCTCATCTGCACTGCTGCTTAGGTGTCAGAATCCTATCACATGGGGAAAGCCCCATGTGAAAGCGTTTGCTTCAGTCTTATGCCTGCTGTGAGGCAGGTGCAAGATTTTGATGTAACAGTGTCGAATGCCTCCTTTGTGTACATTACACCTGACAGAGGTATAATGTGGCGCAGAGGTTTAAAAAGTGACGCATCTACCTACATGCTTCACTTTTTAAATATGGCGCAACAAGGCCAGTTTAATTCCGTCTACTGCACTCTTGGACACAAGCCTCACCTTTTGTGCTCCCCTGGACAGGGTTCATCTCATCTGCACTGCTGCTTAGGTGTCAGAATCCTATCACATGGGGAAAGCCCCATGTGAAAGAGTTTGCTTCAGTCTTATGCCTGCTGTGAGGCAGGTGCAATATTTTGATGTAACAGTGTCCTAAAAGTGATGCAGTGAAATCTCATAGATTTCACTGCATCACTATTACGAGGCTTTTTGTGGGGGAATGCACCCTCTCTGTGTACATTACACCTGACAGAGGTATATTGTGGCACAGAGGTTTAAAAAGTGACGCATCTACCTACATGCTTCATTTTTTAAATATGGCGCAACAAGGCCAGTTTAGTTCTGTCTACTGCACTCTTGGACACAAGCCTCACCTTTTGTGCTCCCCTGGACAGGGTTCATCTCATCTGCAGTGCTGCTTAGGTGTCAGAATCCTATCACATGGGGAAAGCCCCATGTGAAAGCGTTTGCTTCAGTCTTATGCCTGCTGTGAGGCAGGTGCAAGATTTTGATGTAACAGTGTCCTAAAAGTGACGCAGTGAAATCTCATAGATTATTATAAATTGTGTGTGCATGATTACATAAAAAAATTTGATCTTTTCACAATCATGTCACCTGTTTTACCTGAGATTAGGAAGTAGATTGTGGAGATGAGGTGAGGCATGTCCAGAGGGACAGAGGAGGTGAGGTGTGTGTTGAAGACTGTAGTGGGAGAGAGGCCTTTCCTGGGAAGCATAGGTGGTGAAGCCTTTGTATAAGAGTGCAGTGGACTAGACTTCATGAAGTCTATCCCCTACTGGACTCTTAGACACAGGTCTCATCTTCTTTGTACCTGTGGACAGTGTTGTCTTCCACTACACTCTTCAATACAGGCCTCACCTCTTCTGCACCCCTGGAGAATCGTGACTTGATTTGTAACCCTGAATAGACCGTTTGGTTTTTGTCATTGCTTTGTTGTTTGGTAATAGTGATCGATAATCTGCTATTTTTTTCTTTAACACAGATTGAAATCAAAATTTCAACGATAAGAAAAAATGCCTTCAAGGGAAAGGCGAAGAAAAGAAGATAACCGCCAAAAATCAAAAAGAGCAACGGAATTACAGCACTCTTCCACAACAAATACTTCAAAAAACAGGAACAAAGCTCCTGGTAAGAAAACTAAGTCTTTCTTACGTAACATATGTACATCCCAAAACAATAATGGACAGCATGTAGAAAAAGAGAATGAGAGAGTACATTTGAAAAGGAAGGAGAGAACCTCAAAGAATTCTACAACTGGAGCAGGAGAGAATAATATGTATAGGAATAGAAGGCAGAATCAGTTTAGAGACATTCGTAAACGAATGTTTCGCAATAGGGTGGTTTTAAATTTGTTAAAAAACATTAGGAAAGGCAAACAGAGAGCTGCTTTTTATAAGAAAAAGAAAAATGTAGAGAAGATTGTTGATCAGGCTTTTGAATTTAAGAAAAAGTTATTTATTTTAATAATCAATAGAATTAGGACACTTAACAAGACAATTGATGTTTTCAAATCAAACAGTAGATGGAAAAGAGTAATTAATCGGACTAATTTTTGTAAAGTTTTTTCAGGAGAATGGATGCACAGTTCAAGTTGTGAGCCATTTTTTAATGAGGAGAGTTACTTCCAGGATAATGATTTAGTGCATGCAGTTGACACCAGTGGTCGAGCGTATGAAGTGAAAGACGGTTGTCCGATTGAAAAAGAGAAACTTGTGCCTAGAGAACCAGAAGAGGTGTTAACTGATGAAGTTTTAGGGAGACGTACTAAGGGTCCAGTGTACACTTGGAAGTGTAGTCGTATTTGTAGTGTGCGACAGGAATCAATTGATTTGTTTTGTAATTTCTTACGTACATATAGTAAGAAAAGTCTGAAGCAGAAATTGAAGTTGTTGCAAGATTTAGATCCTTGCAGACTGAGAGAAAAGACAGGTTTGCAAGGCCATTCACTGGCTTGTCTTTCTAGAAAAGTCTGTCAAAGTGTTTTTCATCATTTTAGGATGTTAGCAGTGCATCATACCAAAATGAGGAAATTAGTGAGAATGTTGTATTATGCAAAAAGTCCAGCACTTAAGCTTAAACAATTAAACAGTGCTCTTTTGCATGGAACTGAATTAGATGTGAAGAAGATTTGTGAAGGAATTGAAATTTGTTATTTTGGTGAAAAAGAGGACAGTGTAGAAATTGACACAGCAATTCAAGGTAACGTGGAAGACAATGTACAGATTTCAAATATAGAAAAGTTTGAGCAGGAAATTACCAGGTGTAAGGTGAAATCAAGCGAAAGGCCGAATTTTACTTGTGTGTGTTGTCGACGAAGTCATTATAAGCATCAAACTAGATTAGTTGATTTATACGTAAAAAGTGAAAAGATGAATAATTATGAGTGGAAAGATTTTGCTACTTATTTGTGGGTAGAGAATTGTTTTGATTTGAGTTCTGATCAGCGTATTTGTAAATATTGTTATGATAAATTAAATCAAAATAGAATGCCTGAAAGAGCTGTTCATAATAATCTGGAGTTGGTAGACATTCCCTGTGAACTGATGGATTTAAATACATATGAGTCTATTTTGATTCAATGTGTCCATCCTTTTCAGGCAATTGTTCGCATGGAGCCTAAGATAGGGAAATTGCCTCCTACAGATTTGCAGAGAGGATTAAAGGGAAGAGTTGTTTATTTGACTCTAGATTTCAAAAAAAATATTGATACAGTTGGTATAGAAAAAGTAGAAGAGGAACCTTTAGTTATTCTAGTTAATGGGGTTCCGACAAAGAGTAAAAAAATCTGGCAAGATTTAGTGGATGTTAGAAAAGTCAAAAAGGCAACGTTGTATTTAGTCAAAAACAATGAGTATTACAAAGATGTATGTGGTGCAGCAGAGGAAACAGCTGCAGATGAAGACAGTGATTGTTCAGGCAGCCAAATTGAAAAAGTTGATGTGTCTAGAAGTGAAGAAATATATGAACATTATACTGTTCATCCTTTGCATTCCAAAGAAGTAATGGGGAATGCAATTGAATTGTTTCAAATGAAAGCAGCAAAAGGAAGTCCCATTAGTGTATGGGAAGAAAGTTTGGAAGCTCGTTGTTTTCCACAGCTATTTCCAACAGGTCGAGGTGGACGATATGACGATCAACCACTTCAAATTCCTGCATCTGAATATCGAACTGTAAGATTATATGCTGAAGATCCAAGGTTTTGTCAATGCATTCCCTATTTGTTTCATCTACTGTATGAAAGTGACTTGTCTGGGCTTTCTTATGCAGTAAACCATATACTGAAAAGTGGAGCACATCTGCAAAATGTTTCGGCGAGGGACTTTATGGAGAAAGTGAATCTGCAAGATAATATTTTAGAATCTCATCTAATCAATCTCATGGCATGTCAGCGTGGTACAAATGAGTATTGGTACCGTCGTCATGGGGAATTGAAATGTATGCTAAGAAACTTAGGAACTTCTACATGGTTCCTCACTCTTAGCTGTGCCGAGTATGCATGGGACGACTTACTTCAATTTCTACGAGAGGCAAATGCAAATATACAAAATATAGAATTCAAAACACCTGGAGAACTGTGTTCTTTGGATCCAGTGAATGTATGCAGATATTTCAATCATAGATTTGAAGCTATGATGTCTTTTATTACCAACAAAAACAATCCTTCCCTTGGAGAGGTTTTGGATTTCTTTTGGAGAAAGGAGTATCAAGCGAGAGGTGCTCCTCACATACATATGTTGTTATGGATTAAAGATGCACCCAAATTTGGAACAGATTCGGATGAGAGAGTGATGAGCTTCATTGAAGAGTATTCAACATGTGCTGTTCCGAAAACTACCGAAGAAAACAGTTTAAGGCAACAAGTTTTACGCTTTCAATCCCATCGTTGTGGAAAGTACTGTCGTCGAAAATTCAGAAACAAGGACAAGTTCTACACAAAATGTCGTTTCGGCTTTCCACGACCAGTGATTTCTAAAGGAAGAGTAAATAATTTGATGTCTTCTCTGCGACATACTGTGACGAGGAAATCACAAAAAAATACATACAATTTAAAAAGAAACGAAGAGTCCAAGTACATCAACGACTACAACCCAGTGATTTTGTCCATGTGGAATGCTAACATGGATATTCAATTCGTTGCGGACAACTCTATTGCTGTGGCTCGATATGTGACGTCTTACATCACAAAAAAATAAAAGACAGAACTGAAGGAAATGTGGGAGGACATTTCACATGAAAAGAGCCTAAGCAAGAAATTATACAGTTACAGTCTAAAGATGTTGTCGCATCGAGAAATTGGAGCATATGAATGTTCTGATCGATTGTTGTCAGCAAGTCTCTATGCCAAATCTAGAACCATCATTTGGGTGAGTCTAGGTCTTGCTGCAACACGAAATCGAGTTTTGAAATCTGTACAAGAGATAGAGTATTTTGCGGAGAAAGAACCTGAAAGTACAGATATTTTGAAGACAAACATGTTGAATACATACTATCCAAATAGAAGTCCTCATCTTGAGAACGCTTGTCTCTATGAAGTTCTGCAAAGATATATTTATAAGAGGAACATCAGAGAAGATATCAATAATGGAATATATGCTGTCATTGGATGTGAAGGATGTCTAGTGAAACAGAAAAAAGGTCATTTGATTAATCATCAAAAATTGAGTTGCGATAATCCAGATAAAAGAGAATTTTATTATTTGGCTCTTTTGCAACTCTTTAAACCATGGCGTGAAGAAGAGGAACTACTTGGAGATTTTCTCTGTTATGAAGACTCTTTTAATGCAACGAAGCATACCATAGAATGTCCTGTTTTTCCAAATTATCTGCAAATGTTGAATGAAGAAATAGAGCAAGAAGCAACAATTGTTGCAGAGATTGCGAGAGACAGTTCTCAAGGCAGTCAGAGTTCTGCTTCATTGAGTCAGGATCCACTAGGAGGACCAATTATCAAAAATGAAGCTGCCACTGCCATGGATGAGGTGGAAAGAGCAATGGAGCAAGCTCAAGAGGATGTAATTAATTTAGAAGATTTGGTGAAACAATTAAACCTTGAGCAGAAACAGATATATGACGAAGTCACAGAACAGGTTGAACATGGATTGAGTCATGAGAAGAAAGAGTGCTCATGTACATCATTTAAGCCTGTCTGACTGTACGTGAGTGGAGAAGCGGGAACTGGGAAAAGTTTTCTGATTAAAGCAATTTCATCTTATCTGCAGAAAAGGACTGAATCACCGCTGTCTTGTGTTGTTACCGCTCCAACTGGGCTGGCAGCACATAATATTAAAGGGATTACTTTACATCGTTTACTGATGCTGCCAGTGGAGCATGATAACAAATTGCAATATCACAAGCTATCTGGAGATGCGTGTTCCGAAGTTTCGAGAGTCCTGAAGAAAATGAAACTTCTTATTGATGAAGTAAGCATGGTGTCAAATATAATGCTTGCTTTTGTGCATTTGAGAATGCAAGAAATTCTTAGAACAGACTATGATGTTTTATTTGGAGGAAAACATATTATTGTTTTGGAGATCTTCTGCAGTTGACTCCAGTGAATGGACAACCTGTGTTCAAAATCCTCACGCATGAAGATACCAGGAAGTGCCTAGGAAGCATTGGAAACGTTAATATATGGTTAAACTTCAAATATGCAGAACTGCTTCAAAATATGCGGCAGGCAAAGGATGAAGATTATAAAACTATTTTACAAGATGTAAGAGTCGGAAAAATAAGTCAGCAAGGGAAAGAAGCTTTACATGGACGGTTAATTTCAAATTTGTACCCAAATGAAAACATTCTTCCAGAGAATATTTTTAAGAAAATTAACGAGAAGAAATCTGGCATATGTTTGATGCCAACTCTGAAAGAATGTTCCATGTTCAACAAAAAAATTTTAAATTTAGAAAATGAAGAGATAGTGAAACTGGAAGCTACAGATAAAATAGAGCATATGGGAGCAACAATTGTTTGGGTCATGTTGTTGGTTTTGTGAATTACAAAAATAGAGATGAAATTGAAATTTTTAAAATTAAATTTGATGGCATTGATGAAATAGAACAAATTTGTCGTTGTTCAGCTAGATTTTTGCTCGTGAAAGACTATTATGTTCGCCGAAAACAGTTTCCTATTTGTTTGGCATATGCAGTGACAATTCATAAATCTCAAGGTTTAAGTGTAGATAGTGCTTTGGTGAACATTAGAAGTTCTTTGTTTAAAGAGGGTATGACATATGTGGCATTATCACGAGTGAGAACTTTATCAGGATTGTACTTGATTGAGTGTGATGAAACAAAGATTTGTGCTGATCTAGATTGTGTTAAAGAATACAATAGGTTAATAAGAGAGTATGCTCCACATTTGCCTCAATATCCTCTGTTTGAAAAACGTGTGGTAGGCCGAAAAAGAAGAAATGAGAGTAATTGCAGTGAGGTATCAGCAAAAAGGCAAAAAGTAGATAAAAGAGTAATTGTAAAGAGAAAGAAAAAGGATTCTATTGAAGATGTTGTTGGATTTCAGTTTGAAAACAGTTCTGGTGTCAACTGCTATGCTAATGTAGTAGTTAATGTTGTTTTTTTCTTCAAAATTTACAAAAACAGATTGTCGAAAATCGTGAACAAACATTGTGCTGTTTATTGAATTCTGTGTTAGAGAAATGTAGTAGTGATAGAGCAAAAATAAAAAGTGTTTCAGAAATTAGAAATCTTCTAGACATATGTTCAGGTCAAAATCAGTTTTCACAGATAATTCAGCAGGATTGTCAGGAATTTTTAATGTATATGTTTGATGTATTGGAAGATGGAGTAGATATAAAAAATCTTTTTAACCTTTCTTATCAATGGCAACATGACTTTGATAACTGTGCTTCATCAAGTAGTACTAGAATAGACTCTGAAAGATTTATATATTTGACTTTACCAGACTGCAAATCAGTGCCTTTTAATAATCTAGTTAAAGCAGTGGATCACAATATGGTGTGTACCCAATGTAAGTCTGCAATGCTGTCCACATTATTTCTACAAAATTATGGTCACTATGTCATTTTAATGTTCCAACGATGTAGAGCTGATGGAACTAAATTGACAACTTCTATTAAACATTTCGTGGCTTCTCAGTTATCCATATCAGGAAGAACCTTTACAACTGTAGCTATTATTTTTCATGACGGTCCTTCTACAACATCAGGGCATTACACATGCTATTTAAAAACTTCTAAAGGTTGGACCCAATGTAACAACACTCATTTGACTTTCAAACAACGTTTGCCTTTTTGCTTTATAAATTCATACCTAGTGTTTTTACAGCCAAAATTTTGGTAAAAGTAATTGGCCTATGAAGACGGGAGCAGTTAATAAAGGTTATTTTGCTGTTTAAAAATATATTCTGAGTAAAAGTGATCCAGGCAATATAAAAAATTGACTTGTCATATAGGTACTGTAAGTGGATCTCATAGTAAGCGATATTAGTTTTACAGAAAATGATGAACATGAGAGTCAGAGATGGTTTTACAAATACTTAAATATTGTGAAAATGTCGTAGAGCCTTTCTTTCAGAACGTCGGGAAAAAGGTCATTTCAGAGTGCCTTAGAATTAATTTGAACATATACTCATACATCTGACACTATTTGGCCAAATGGAAAGGTGCAGGAATGAGTAAAGAGTCATGACTGAAAAAAGGAGTATATGAAAATATTTCAGATGTTCTTGGAGCTTTTCTTATAGAAAGTCGATGAAATGGATTTTTAAGTGAACAGCAAAGTACTTTCCAACGAGAAAAGGACCACCATGATACAGTATTTGGCCTCAAGGAAAAGTAAGTCAATCTAACTTTAGGGTACATTCGTCATTTGTCAGTATTTAAGTTTTTTTTTAAAACACAATCTTTTAGATTGTGGTTTTTTTCCCGCTGTCATATGATGAGTAATTTGAACTCACTGTTTTAAGTGAAATTCAATATATTCTGAGAACAGCAAAAATAAACTATGTAACATGTTGTACAAGTTATTTTATACTTTGGATTGTGTAAATTAAATTGTATTCCCATTCTCTGACACTTACTTTCCTTTTTCCATCCTCTTTCAGCTCTTTTTACTCACTTATAATGTCTTTCTCTCACTCTCTGTAACCCCCGTTCCCTTACTCCACTTCTTTGACAACCCCTCATTCTCATTTCAACTGTGTGTATCCCGTCTCTCCCTTGCATAACTTTTCAGCTTTCAGTCTCTCTGCTTTACTTCTCTTTTCCGTATTTTCCTCCTTTGCTCTTTTAGTAATTCCTGTTTACTCACTCAGCAGTATTATTGCACTCTATCACTATAAATCACCCACTCTCCCTAGCTTATCTTTGTTTGCTCCTTACTTTTGACCTCTTCTCTCTATTTTTCGTTCACTACTTCTATGTCCTCAGTGCCTCACTCTACTTGTGTTATGTTCACTTGTGTTTATCTACCTTCTATCACTTCTTTTACAACAACTTCACTGCTCCTCTCTCATCGTTCTTCATCCCATTTCTTTTACTCTGGTTCCATTACTATCCCTCATTTCCTTTCTTTCAATGTCCTTCTCTTTACTTTCATCACCAAATTATTTTCTCTCAGTACCACTGTTTTAGGCGTCGTCTCCTCTCTTTCCTTCTTTTTGCTCACTTACTCATTTCCTTTTCTCACTCATTGTACTCCACCTCACTCAGTTTTTCTCTTAGTGTGTCTACCTTATAACTTCCTCAGTCCATTTCCCTCAATCGTTGTATATTATCCTATGTCCCTTCATCCTTTCACTCTATGACTGTTCTTCACTTACTCTCAGTTATCTTCTATTCCTCATTCTTCTAAATGCATCCTTAATTAGACTGTTTTCTGTCTCAGTCATTATATTTTTACTTACTTCTGTTTCCTGATTTAGTTTTGCTAACTCACAATTTTTAGTATCTTTCTTACCTTCAGTTCATTTCTCTGTTCTTCTCTCTCTTTTTGTCAGTGAATCTATATGCCTTACTCTTTGTAATTTCCTCTTCTTCTATTTCTTTTTCTCTCTTTTTGTCCTTCTACCTTAGTTTATTTCCCTTTCTGTGTTCTTCACTCTAACTTTATTTCTAAATAGAGCGTTATGATTTTTAACCTCTTTATTTGTATCTTTTAATTTAAAATACATATTTTACTAATTATAACTTATTTTTTCTTCTCTCTTTCACAGATACAAAGTGTAGTTAAAAAATTAATTAAAGTTATATTTATTATATGGTAAGTATGACTAAAAACATGTAGTTTGTCATCACCCTTTGCTTTAAGCTCACTAACATTTTCTCAATCTACCACACTCCTGTGTCTTTACTCTGCTTCCCTCACTTATTCTTATTCTACATGTTTACTCCCCTTTTCCAATCTCATATTCAACTTCTTTCAATCCCTTTTCTTTACTTCACTTACCCTCTGTTCCCTTCCTTTGCTTCTTCACTCATTCTCTTTTTCTTAATTATTTACCTTACTCCTACACATACACCTCATCCCCCTTCCAAAACATACACACACCTGTAACATACACCCCACACACACCACACACACACCTCATACACACCTCATACACATAATATTCCTCCCACACACACTCCTCAAACACACACACACATTCCATACACACACATACATCGCACACATATACACCCCACACTCATACACTCCTCACACATATTTCACACACCCTCACCTCCACCCACACCGAAATACCCCACACAGCCACACCCACAGACACACCTTACACACCCACACCGCGACCTACACCCACTGACTCCCTATAAGTCACACACACTGCATTACTTATCTTTTTTTGCTGTTTTACTCAAGCCCATTCAGGTACTGTTTCCTTTACTCTCTTTGTCACTCCCCATGTGTTATCCTAATTCAATTTTTCTCCCTCTTTCACCCCTCTTTACTTATACTATCTGGTCTTTTCTCACTTTCCCTCATCGTTCTTCATTTATCGTGGTTCAGCCACTACCCTTCATTCTCCATTTTTTACTGTTCTTTCTTTTTCTTTTAACAGCCAATCACAGTCTCACACTATCTCTACTTTAGTGTTCTTCCTCTCTCTTCCTTTCTTTCGCTCCTTTAGTCATTTTACTTTTCTCACTTTCATCCAATTACACCTCTATTTTTTACTATGTAATAAACAATCCCTCTGTGGTCATCTTGTAGCTCTTTTTCTCTTAACATAACTCTGTTTGTGTCCTTCCCTCATGCTAACTGCTTCATGAAATTTTTTTTTTCTTTTTTTGGGGGGGCGCGCCCCAGGACGCGTACCTTAAGGACAAAAAATTGACAGAGATCCTTTAGGTTTCATTTTATAAATGTGAGGTAGTTCTGAAAATAACTTTTTTTTAATTCTTTTCGTTGTTTTATATTTTTTTTATTATTTTACTGAACATTTTTTTTGTATTTTTGAACAATTTTATATTTTTTTGTGTTTTTTCAGGGAACAAACAAAAAACAGGGAAGTGGAAATGGCTCAACAGGAGCAAAAAAAAGAAAAGAATTAGTGCTTCCTTTTCTTGTTGCATTGGTGGTTGTCCACAGCATTATTTATTAAGGTGACACTAAGTTCACCATAACATAACGTTTTGCCACAGAAAATGCAAACAATTTTTATGGTGCCAAATTTTTGTTGTATATTTGCCACCGTTTGGCGTCCTTCAGGACCAGAAAGTGAGTCTTCAGTAGAGGAGGTGCTGGTCACAGGGGGTGGGTTGTTCTGAAGTTCCTGTACTTCAGCCTGGGCTAAGTTATTGGGATGCAACCTCTCCATGTGGCGGATCATGGTAAAATTACCAAATGAGTATTTTTTGGGGGGATTGCCCCTGGAGAGGACTGAGCCACAAATTAGACAGGTGACTTTGGGGGCGTTCACCTTTTTTTTGTCTTCAGGAATTGAAAAGAATTGCCAAATAAAGTGCACTTTAACGTGACTTTGCCTTGGTTCGTCATGCAGGAAGCGCCTTGATTGTTCCTCCTCCTCCTCTTCTTCTTCTCCTCCAAGGAACTGTGGTGGTGGACCTTCTTTTCTTGGTGGTGGTGGTGGTGGTGGGGGTGCACCAGCTGGAGCTACAAGTGATGCCATTGCACTGATCAAAAATAGCTCTTGCTCTCTCAATGAAGAAAGTTAGAATGAGGAAAAAAGGAGGGGGCTTTCATCATTTGGAGAAAAAAAATGATGAGAACCAATGAAAAGTGTTATTTTCAAGTCACATGACCAGGGCTTTCATCATTTGGAAACCAAAAGTGTTGTGAACCAATGAAAAGTGTTATTTTCAGGTCACATGACCCGACGCGCGTAAGCTACGCGCCCCGGGGCGCGCTCGTAGTCGCGCCCCGGGGCGCGCCCGGAGGCGCGTTGCGTAAGCGCGTCAGGACGTTTCGCGATCGTATGCGCTCGCGTGCTTCCGGGTGCGCTTCCGGTCTGCGTCATATGACGCATCACGTGGCTACGCGATATGTCACGATGTTGTTTTCGTTCGCGGCAATAGCGCTAACGGGACGCTCACCGGTACGCGCCGCGGGGCGCGCCGTAGCATTGCGCTTACCGGTGAGCGCACCGGTACGCGCCCCGGGAGCGTACAGGGCAAAAAAAATAAATAAATAAATATATATATATTACATAATTATACAATATAACATTCCTTATAAAAAATATTACATTTCATACCTATAGAGATTTGCTATTAAAAAACCTATGAAATTCACTGAAAAAACCATAGGTTTCACATCAGTTATAGTTAGGATTTAGCATTTAAAAAAACCTATGAAATTCACTGAAAAAACCATAGGTTTGACACCAGTTATAGTTAGCTGGAAATTTTACTCGCATAAAACCAATGAAATTCCCACGTTATAGTTAGTTGGACTCACTATAACTTGCGCGTGCAATGCACTGCTGATGACGTCACATATTACATCACTCATGACATGGTCAGTGACATCACTCATGACATCACTGATGACACCATCCAGTGAATGTGTGTCTTTCCGAAAAATAAATATGTGTTATATATGTATATGTAAAAGTTGATGGAAGAATAAATGTTTAAATAAGTGTTTACATGGATGTTTTTTTTTTTTATTAATTGGTTAACTGGCTTATTAAGTGTATCTTAGGCAATACATATATTAGTGAGTAATGTTTAAATATTTAAATATAAGGATTAGTGTTTCACTTCGTGTATAAGTGGCTGCATGGGTTGGTGAGTAGCTACATGTGTAGGTATATGGGTTATTAGATGTTTGTTTTAATATCAGTAGGAGTGTCTATATGGTTTGGTGGGGGTATTACTTAGCACATAATTAATTAATTAATTGCGGGTTTATATAGCGCTAGGAATCGACTCCCGGAGGAGTATCTCCACGCTTCGACCGCTGGGGAACCCGTCCTGGCTCACCCTGAGAGATGGTCCCTGATGGGTATCTCTAAGGTGCAACCAAGCATCCCCGGCGGTCTGGGGGGGCCGTTGTGAAGATGAGGCAAGCTGATGCCCAGAGTTGCCGAGTGTGGTTTCTGACTAGAGTAGGCAACGAGGCGAGAATTATCGAGTCCGCTGACCCTGGTCCACGACCCTGCCGCGTCGGGAATCGAACCCTGGTCCCGGGCTGTTCTCTGCTTACGGGTCTGCCGCCTCTAACCAGTGAGCCACACTTCTCCACATAGATGCATGAGTGACTGACTCTCTGTTTGTATGTGTTTTGAAGACAGCATATGTGCAGGACTGTATGGGTGGATGACTGTATATATGTGTGTGTTAGTGACTGAATGACTGTCTCACTAGTATCTTTATCAGTAACTACATATGTTTTAATCTAGTATATGTGAATATTGATGTATAGAAGTGAATATATGTGACAGTAAGAGATTGTAAGAGTTCCTGTGTAAATAAGTATGTGTTTCTATAAGTGATTGTTTAAGAGAGTAACTATGTGTAAGTTTCCTTAGAAGTAAGGTGGAAGTGTGTGTATAGCTGTATATGCAAATAAATGGATGTTCAATAGTTTATTTGCATGTGTGAGTATGTGTGGGAGTAACCTTTGGATGACTGTCGGTGTGTAACAGGATGTATAGGTGTATCACTTCATATGATGAGTGAGTATATGTATGAGTGACTATATAGAACTGTTTGTGAATGAGTGGATGTGTATATAGATGGTGGAATTACTGAATTGGTTGTTGTAACTGGTATGGGTATCTCCATTTTTTTGAAAATTTTAATTTCTATTTTTGAATATGTGGTTCATGGGTTACATTACAGTGAAAGGAGGTCTGTCACTCTGTCACAAGGATGGTGTCATCAGTGATATCATGAGTGATGTAATATGTGACGTCATCAGCAGTGCATTGCACGCGCAAGTTATAGTGAGTCCAACTAACTATAACGTGGGAATTTCATTGGTTTTATGCGAGTACAATTTCCAGCTAACTATAACTGGTGTCAAACCTATGGTTTTTTCAGTAAATTTCATAGTTTTTTTAAAATGCTAATTCCTAACTATAACTGATGTGAAACCTATGGTTTTTTCATTGAATATATATATATATATAATATATATATATATATATATATATATATATATATATATATATATATTACCTACTGGCGGTCGCCAGTAGGTATATATAGTTAGGATTTTTTCCCTATGGGATTTTTGAAAATTCTATGTCTAATAACTTTGGCGTTTGTGGACGGAATTGGCTGAAATTTTCAGGAAAATGGAACATTTTGTTTCTGAGCAGCCACTGGAAATTTGGGGGGTGTTTGTCAAGGGGGGGGCCGAGAAAAAAGGGGGGTCCCAAAACGCGTTTTTCCCGTGTTAATTTCCATAGGGCGGTTGGCCTCACTTTTAGGACGAACGGCTGAATGGATTTGCACGAAACTTGGCAAAATTGTAGGGACTGTTAGCCCGATGTGCCTTTGCTAGGTCTCAATATATGTGCTCCAGTGGATTTTGAGAAATTAACGTTCCAAAAAAGATATATATCTGTAAGCGCGCCCCGGGCAGCGCTCCGGTTCGCGTACTTGACGCGTAACGGAACTTCGCGTAGCGAAGCTGATTGGCTCTCCGGTGTCTGTCAACATTCTAAACAGTCCGGAGCGGCCGCCATCTTGTCTCTCGGTAGGATAGAGAGACAAGAGGAGGCCAAAACAAAGGGGGAAATGACCATAAGGGGGCATAGTAGATCCTCCCTGACCCCCTAGGTTTGATGTGGAGGCTTTAAAAGGGCCCCGCAGGGCAAAAAAAATAAATAAAAAAAATAGTTTTTTTGCTTGGGGAGCGCCCGGTCCGCGAACCGGGAAGCGTTCTGGGGAGCGTACTAAAAGGAAACAAGAATGATAGACTTTTCTAATATTGTATGTTAATTGATTGTTTGTTTTGTTGATTATTTTTTAATTTCTTTATTTTTTAAGCAATTATTTATTATTGTGATTGTGTTTCAAAATTTAATAAAATGTCTAACATTTCACTGTCTGAAATGTCGTTATTTTCATTGAACATAGCTTGTAATGTTTGAGTGTGTAAAATGTCCTCATTTTCAAGGAGGAAATCTACTGCTTGCACACATTGCAGTAGTTCTTGGTCCCAAGTTTCATCCATAAATTCTATATAATTTGGATCAATTATTTCTTGGTTGCTCTCTTGCAGGACAATTTGAAATGAAACTTTCTGTTCGCCTTCCATTTTGCCTGAAATTTGGATAAAAAAAATATATTAGTACAGATAGGGCACTGTTGGGATTAATTTTAGATAGGCAGTTTTTATCAGTGAATTTATCTTTGGGCAGTGTATAGTATCAGAGTGGAAGTAGGAATATAAAAAAGTGTATGTGATTTAACGTAAGTAAAATCATAATTATACAAGAGAAACCTAACTCCATCCATAACTATAACAGAGAAGTCTATCTAAATCTATAACTACTACAGAGGGATAGTATATAACTATCAGAAAAAGTTTACCATATTAACTTATAGTGCACAATATACTTCAGTTTTTAAAATAACAACTTACCTTTACAAAGAAGTTGAAGTGATTAGTGAAAATCCTATTGAAATGTACACCAGGAAGTAGTAGTCAAAATGGCTGTGTTTCCTTCTCTTCCTTTATATATATTCAGGTATATAACCAATCAAATGTCAGGTAAAAAAAGTAGAAAATGAAAGTAACATTTTCATTGGTTGTCAATTCCAACACTTCAGATGTGTTTTGTGAAGTAATTTACCTCACGGTATTTAGAGAGGTCTACAGGCTAAATGGCTAAATGGAATTTCAATCAAATTTGTGAAAATGGTAGGGATTGGTATGTAGTATGAGCTAATCTATATTTGGTGAAAGTGTCTCCAGTCGCTTTTCTGTAAATTACTTTCTCACCTTTTTTGATGGTGCGCTTCCCAGGGAGCGACCCGGTACGCGAACTGGCGAGCGCCCCGGTACGCGAACCTGAAGCGTTACGGGAGTCCACCATTTTGTGTTTCGGTCGAATTAAGATACAAGATGGAGGGCAAATAATGTTCAGAATGGGTAGAAGGGGACACAGTAGATGTATTTTGATCCCCTAGGTTTTCTGAGGATGGCTGAGGAGGCCCATATGTGCGAAAAAAAAACATTTTTTGTTAAAATTTCGCGCGGTTAGCTTCCGGTTCGCGTACCGGGTAGCGCCCCGGGGAGCGTACTTTGTTGAAAATTAATGAAAAAAGTAAGAGTAAAATAATCATTGTGAGTGACCAGATGTAGGGTAGCTCTGAGAAGAGCTTTTGGGTTTATGGTACATTTAGGTACTTATAAGTAGGTACCAATGCAGAGTCTTAAATTCAGAATGAAAACTCTGTTCCCTTCATCTGAGAAGTGAACTCCATCTCCTCTGTAGATATCTTGCATGTAGTAACGCAAGTTATTGTTGTACATGGAGCCCATTCCATGGTCTCTCATGTAAGCTGAAACAGATTTGTTTACATGCTTCCTCGATTTCTCAATTTGTGGACAAAATTGGTTCGACCACCTCCATTTCTGTCTTTGGCATATATTTGAATATACCAAGGCAGTTTGAGGAAAAAGTGCCATCAATTGCTCAAAGGTGTCCTTTAAAAGCATTTCCAGACCTACACCAGTCAAAGTGCCCAAGTCATTACCTCCACAGTGCAAAATTAACAGGTCAGGTTTAGGCAAATGCATAAAGGTTTTCACCAATGGTATCAATTGGTGACATTTTAATCCTCTGTGGCCAAACCACTTAATTTCCACATCTTGTAAATTGAGGTTAGGTAAATTTCTGTTCTCAGCATACCTCTGAGCCCAATAGATGTAACTATGTCCAACAATCCAGACAGAAAACATGGTGAGAGAAGGTTCTGCTGCAGTCAGATGAAGTGTGGCAATGAAATGGCAGTTGGAAAAATAAGAGTTTAAAATGAAAAAAACGGTGGAGTTTCTGTGTTAAGCAAGCAGTAGCAGTGATTGGTGGATTTTGATTGCTGAAAACAGAAAGTTAGGGTGCATGGATGTGTTCTTTGAAAGATGTAATCTGAATGGTCAAGAAAAAATAATTTAATGAAAGATTGCACTGGATACACAGGTGCACTGAGAGTTCAGAGTTCAATTGAAACATTGTTGTGTGAACTTGCAAACATCAGAGGTCTTTCAGGAGGTGGTTGCTATGCAAAAAAGGTAGAGAGGCCAGAGGGGGGAAGGGTGTTGATTTGAAAAAAGTGAGGGAAGAGTTTTGATTGGGTGACATGAGAGATATGTGTGATGGGTTACAGCATTTCTGTGCTTTTCATAGCTGCAGACTCTGGAGTGCATACCTTTTGCTCTGCTAAAGACAATTTGGTGTGTTTCTGAGACTGTTTTGAAACTCATAAAGTTTTTGCTAAGGTGAGAAAAGATTCATTTAATTTAGATAGAGAATAGTATGCTTTAGGAAGAAAATTATGAAGAAAGTTGTGTATTTAAAATGTTGCTTTGTGTCAAGTGTTTTACAAATAGATTTTGTTTCTTTGAGAAATTGTAATTGGAGAAAATGTGAAGTATTAGTACTGACAGGGTGTTTTTGTGCATAGGAGCTGTGCAGTGTTTTCAAATTATGACTTGAAAATCGTTTTTGAGGAAAAGGAATGCTTTTAAAATGTATGACAAGGACATAATGGTGTCTGCTTCTTTATAAGGCATTTGAGTGTCTCTGATGTTATTTTTACCATTTTAATTTAAGACCTTTCTCCGTGGGGCAAGTTCCTTGTAAATATGCTCGCACCTGTGCTTGGCAAATTTAGATTTTGATTCTTTGAGTTACATAGCCATGTTAAAAGTGACCCAAAAATGCTGCAAAGGCAATCAAAAAACGCTTTCATGTGTCTTAAGGACATTTTAAGTCATTTCCCCATGTCCAGTGTTTTCAAATTATGACTTGAAAATCGTTTTTGAGGAAAAGGAAGGCTTTTAAAATTTATGACAAGGAAATAAGGGTGTCTGCTTCTTTATAAGGCATTTGAGTGTCTCTGATGTTATTTTTCCCATTTTAATTTAAGACCTTTCCCCGTGGTGCAAATTCCTTGTAAATATGCTCCCACCTGTGCTTGGCAAATTTAGATTTTGATTCTTTGAGTTACATAGCCATGTTAAAAGTGACCCAAAAATGCTGCAAAGGCAATCAAAAAACGCTTTCATGTGTCTTAAGGACATTTTAATTCATTTCCCCATGTGCAGTGTTTTCAAATTATGACTTGAAAATCGTTTTTGAGGAAAAGGAATGCTTTTAAAATTTATAACAAGGACATAATGTTGTCTGCTTCTTTATAAGGCATTTGAGTGTCTCTGATGTTATTTTTCCCATTTTAATTTAAGACCTTTCTCCGTGGGGCAAGTTACTTGTAAATACGCCCCCATCTGTGCTTGGCAAATTTAGATCTTGATTATTTGACTTACATAGCCATGTTAAAAGTGATCCAAAAATGGAGCAAAGGCAATCAAAAAACGCTTTCATGTGTCTTAAGGACATTTTAAGTCATTTCCCCATGTCCAGTGTTTTCAAATTATGACTTGAAAATCGTTTTTGAGGAAAAGGAATGCTTTTAAAATGTATGACAAGGAAATAATGGTGTCTGCTTCTTTATAAGGCATTTGAGTGTCTCTGATGTTATTTTTCCCATTTTAATTTAAGACCTTTCCCCGTGGTGCAAATTCCTTGTAAATATGCTCCCACCTGTGCTTGGCAAATTTAGATTTTGATTCTTTGAGTTACATAGCCATGTTAAAAGTGACCCAAAAATGCTGCAAAGGCAATCAAAAAACGCTTTCATGTGTCTTAAGGACATTTTAAGTCATTTCCCCATGTGTGTCTGCTTCTTTATAAGGCATTTGAGTGTCTCTGATGTTATTTTTCCATTTTAATTTAAGACCTTTCCCCGTGGTGCAAATTCCTTGTAAATATGCTCCCACCTGTGCTTGGCAAATTTAGATTTTGATTCTTTGAGTTACATAGCCATGTTAAAAGTGACCCAAAAATGCTGCAAAGGCTTTAAAAAAACACTTTCATCACCTGTGTTTCCTAAGTTTACGAATGACATTGTGCAGATGAAGTTTAGGTCTGTCCACGGACACAAAAGAGGTCTGGCCTTTGTTCAAGAGTGAAGTGG
This sequence comes from Lissotriton helveticus, assembly GCF_964261635.1. Classification (NCBI taxonomy): domain Eukaryota; kingdom Metazoa; phylum Chordata; class Amphibia; order Caudata; family Salamandridae; genus Lissotriton; species Lissotriton helveticus. The sequence goes on along the minus strand of NC_136063.1, from coordinate 306,487,237 downwards.
ACATGACTTACTTCAGTGGTAGGCCTTTACATGTATTATCTCCTCTGTATTCTTCAACAAGCGTAAATTTGATCTGCAACCCTGAGTAGGCCTCACCTTATACAAACCTCTGGATAGGCCACACCTTATCTTCATCCTGAATTAATCATTTAAAATGCTAGGGACAGATTTATGATAGGTGTATGCCTCTTTTGCACCACTGTGCGTCACTTTTGTGACGCAGTGGCGGTGCAAAAGATTTGCTATGTGGCGACAAAATTACAAATTGATGCATCTAGGCAGATGTGTCATGCTGTAAAAAACCCGTGCCACATGAAACCGATGCCGCAGTGATGCAAAAGATGCACCAAGGGAGAGGTGTGGCGCCGCGGCCAGGGCGACTGACGCTGGAATCTGGGGACCACGGTTCGATCCCCGGCTCCGGCGGCAGGTTAGCCCAGCACCATGTGACTCTGGGCAATAGCTCGCTTAATGTTCCCGACGGCCCCCAGCGCCTAGAGACCCTTACGGGTGATTGTGCGCTTTACAAATGTGGACTTTACTTTACTTTACTTTACCATGTTGCAAGACAGGCCTCACTTCATCTCCAACAAGATAAGAAGCTGAGTCTTCTGTAAATGTGAAAATTGTTGTATACACTGCTCAACTTCTGTGTACTCTTTGATATGGTAGACTCCATCTGCACTATGAGGTACCTAAGCAAAGGAAACACAGGTGATGTGATTGTGAAATGAGGAAAAGAAACTCCACATTTTTCAATTACATCACCAGTGTTTCCTAAGTTTACGAATGACATTGTGCAGATGAACTTTAGCTCTGTCCACGGACACAAAAGAGGTCTGGCCTTTGTTCAAGAGTGAAGTGGACATGACTTACTTCATTGGTAGGCTTTCATATGTATTATCTCCTCTGTATTCTTCAACAAGCGTAAATTTGATCTGCAACAGATGGAGTCTAGCATATCAAAGAGTACACAGAAGTTGAGCAGTGTATACAACAATTTTGACATTTACAGAAGACTCAGCATCTTATCTTGTTGGAGATGAAGTGAGGCCTGTCTTGCAACATGGTGCATCTTTCGCATCACTGCTGCATCGGTTTCATGTGGCACGGGTTTTTAACAGCATGACACATCTGCCTAGATGCATCAATTTTTAAATATGTCGCCACATAGCAAATCTTTTCCACCGCCACTGCGTCACAAAAGTGACGCACAGTGGCGCAAAAGAGGCATACACCTATCATAAATCTGTCCCTAACATTTTAAATGATTAATTCAGGATGACGATAAGGTGTGGCCTCTCCAGAGGTTTGTTTAAGGTGAGGCCTACTCAGAGTTGCAGATCAAATTTACGCTTGTTGTATAATACAGAGGAGATAATACATGTGAAAGCCTACCAATGAAGTAAGTCATGTCCACTTCACTCTTGAACAAAGGCCAGACCTCTTTTGTGTCCGTGGACAGAGCTAAACTTCATCTGCACAATGTCATTCGTAAACTTAGGAAACACTGGTGATGTAATTGAAAAACGTGGAGTTTCTTTTCCTCATTACACAATCACATCACCTGTGTTTCCTTTGCTTAGGTACCTCATAGTGCAGATGGAGTCTAGCATATCAAAGAGTACACAGAAGTTGAGCAGTGTATACAACAATTTTGACATTTACAGAAGACTCAGCTTCTTATCTTGTTGGAGATGAAATGAGGCCTGTCTTGCAACATGGTGCATCTTTCGCATCACTGCTGCATCGGTTTCATGTGGCACGAGTTTTTTACAGCATGACACATCTGCCTAGATGCATCAATTTGTAATTTTGTCGCCTCATAGCAAATCTTTTGCACCGCCACTGCGTCACAAAAGTGACGCACAGTGGCGCAAAAGAGGCATACACCTATCATAAATCTGTCCCTAACATTTTAAATTAAATTTTAAAGATCACCAGTGTTTCCTAAGTTTACGAATGACATTGTGCAGATGAAGTTTAGCTCTGTCCACGGACACAGAAGAGGTCTGGCCTTTGTTCAAGAGTGAAGTGGACATGACTTACTTCATTGGTAGGTCTTCACATGTATTATCTCCTCTATAGTCTTCAACAAGCGTAAATTTAATCTGCAACCCTGAGTAGGCCTCACCTTAAACAAACCTCTGGATAGGCCACACCTTATCGTTATCCTGAATCAATCATTTAACATGTTAGGGACAGATTTATGATAGGTGTGTGCCTCTTTTGCGCCGCTGTGCGTCACTTTTGTGACGCAGCGGAGGTGCAAAAGATTTGCTATGTGGCGACATATTTAAAAATTGATGCATCTAGGCAGATGTGTCATGCTGTAAAGTCCCGTGCCACATGAAACCGATGCAGCAGTGATGGAAAAGATGCACCATGTTGCAAGACAGGCCTCATTTCATCTCCAACAAGATAAGAAGCTGAATCTTCTGTAAATGTCAAAATTGTTGTATACACTGCTCAACTTCTGTGTACTCTTTCATATGCTACAGTCCATCTGCACTATGAGATACCTAAGCAAAGGAAACACAGGTGATGTGATTGTGAAATGAGGAAAAGAAACTCCACATTTTTCAATTACATCACCTGTGTTTGCTAAGTTTACGAATGACATTGTGCAGATGAGGTTTAGGTCTGTCCATGGACACAGAAGAGGTGTGGCCTTTGTTCAAGAGTGAAGTGGACATGACTTACTTCATTGGTAGGCCTTCACATGTATTATCTCCTCTATAGTCTTCAACAAGCGTAAATTTAATCTGCAACCTTGAGTAGGCCTCACCTTAAACAAACCTCTGGATAGGCCACACCTTATCGTCATCCTGAATCAATCATTTAACATGTTAGGGACAGATTTATGGTAGCCGTGTGCCTCTTTTGCGTCGCTGTGCATCACTTTTGTGACGCAGCGGTGGTGCAAAAGATTTGGTATGTGGCGACATATTTAAAAATTGATGCATCTAGGCAGATGTGTCATGCTGTAAAGTCCTGTGCCACATGAAACCTGCGTCAGTTTTCATATAGGTGTTTTGTTGCAAGGTATGCATTAATTTGCAAGAAAGCCCTGCAAAACTAACACAGTGAAATTTAGAAGATTTCACTGAGTCAGCTTTATAGCATTGCTGAATCAAATCCTTACGCCTGTTTGAAACAGGCATAAGAAGTGATGCACCATGCAATGTGAGGGTTCCTCCTGTGCATTGCAGTAGACATGTCGCGCTTATGACGTGATTCCTGCAATGTGCTGCTTTTGCGGCACAGATGTGTGACGCATCTGTGCTGTTTTTGCTCAATGGTGCTCCACATCGTAAATTCGGCACACTATGGCTGGCAGAGCAGCGGTGCACATTAACTTGTGCATCCGTGGGGATGCGCCACTTAGCATAAATCTGCCCCTGTACATTTAAGTATGAGCAGGGGACACAGAGTCGGTGAGGCTTATCCAAGGTTAAGAAGAGATGAGTCCTGTTCACTGAAAACTTGGACATAGGCCTCACCTCCTCAGCATCGCTGGACATGGCTAAATAATAGCTGCAAAATGTTACTCTTGTTAAACAATTTTACTATTATAATCTCTGAGATTTGTCTCTTACTCTGCAACATCTCATTGTTGTTATCTTTCTTTAAAGATAACGACAACATCAACATGAGCGACAATCAGCAATCAGTTGATTTCGACCTCATCATTGAACTCGTAATTGAAACATCAGTGGAAGTAGATCCCTTGGATGATTTAAATCCTGAGGATGAAGAAGAACATGATGAGGATGCAGATTTGTCAGAATTGTATGACATAGGGTGGGAAGCTGACCTGCTTGAGCCTATGGAACTATAAACATTTATTTTTAAAATTTACAATAAATGAAAAGTAAAAATGTAAACTGTTTAATTTTAAATTAAACACACCTTCAAAAACAGGTTATGTGTAGTGTCTTCAATAAAATATTAAAATATGCTCATAAAATTAGATCAGATTCACATATAAAACAGGACAGGTAAATGAAGAAGAATTCCATTTCTTTTCTGCTATTTGTGTATTGTAAATTTGCCAAAGCACTAAAAAATATTCTATGTAAAAATGTCAAGTAGTGTGTTAAGTTTTTGACGACTGTTATTGATTTACTGTTTGGTAACAGTGGTTAATAACATTTTTTATTATATTTTACCACAGATTCAACTGCAGATCATTTCAAGATTTGAGCATGCCAACCAAAGAAAGACTTAGAAAGGCTGCAAAACGTCAAAGACAGCAGGTCCATGAAATAATGCAGGAGTCCTCTACCAAAAAAACTTGTCAAGTCACCAAGAAAGCACCGGGTAAGACCACGAAAACATTCATAAGAAATATTTGTAGTAGCATAAGACGAATAAGTCGGTCAGGAAGCACATAAGCTATGGCATTTAAAGACGCCGGCAAAGCACCTGTGGAACAGGAAGTAGCTATCCACTGTATTCGAATCACCCTGACTAGTCGCAATGTCAAGTCATTTGAAAAAGTGTGCGCAGATCTCATTAGAGGTGCGAAGGAGAAAAACCTGAAAGTGAAGGGGCCAGTTCGTATGCCTACCAAGACTCTGCGAATTACAACTCGAAAAACACCTTGTGGTGAAGGTTCAAAGACTTGGGATCGTTTCCAGATGCGTATTCACAAGTGCTTGATTGACCTCCACAGCCCTTCTGAAATTGTGAAGCAAATTACATCCATCAGTATAGAGCCTGGGGTAGAAGTGGAAGTTACCATTGCTGATGCATATAATTTAATCTTTTAATAAAAGATTATTTTTTTTGAAAAAAAAATAAATAAAAAAAAATAATATTTGTAGTAAAAAAAGTATTACTACAGAAAATGTTTCAGTCCAGAAAAAGAGAAGCAATTTAAACGGAAAGGAAAGGCCAATGAAAAATGTTACTGCTAGAGCAAGAGATAACTCTGTGCATGATAGTTGAAGGAAACAACAGTTTAGGGATATTCGTAAACGAATGTTCCGCAACAGGATAATTGGCAATTTGTTAAAAAATATTAAGAAAGGTGAACAGAAAGTGGTTTTTTATAAGAGAAAAAAAAAGTTGAGAAAGTTATTGATCAGGCATTTGAAATTAAACGTAAGTTATTTATTTTGATAATCAATAGAATTAGGAAGCTAAACAAGGCAATTTATGATTTCAAAAGAAATAGTAGATGGAAGAGAATAGTTAATCGTAGTAATTTTTGTGAATGGATGCATAGTTCAAGTTGTGAGGCATTTTTTAATGAGGAGAAGTTATTTCCAGGATAATGATTTGGTGCATGCAGTTGACACCAGTGGTCGAGCTTATGAAGTGAAAGATGATTGTCCAGTTGAAAAAGAAAAACTTGTGACAACAGAGACAGAAGAGGTGTTAGGTAATGAGGTTTTAGGAAGACGTCCTAAGGGTCCTGTGTACACCTGGAAGTGTAGTAGTATTTGCAGTGTGCGACAGGATTCCATCAATTTGCTTTGTGATTTTGTACGGACATTTAATAAGAAAAGTTTGAAGCAGAAAATGAAGTTGTTGCAAGAATTAGATCCTTGCAGAGTGAGAGAAGTGACAGGTTTGCATGGTCATTCACTGGCTTGTCTTTCCAGGAGAGTATGCCAGAGTGTTTTTCATCATTTCAGGATGTTAGCAGTGCATCATAATAAAGTGAGGAAATTAGTTAGAATGTTGTATTATGCTAAGAGTCCAGCAATTATGCTTAAACAATTATGCGCTGCTCTTTTGCATGGTTCAGAAGTAGATGTGAAGAATATTTGTGCAGAAATTGAGTTTTGTTACTTTGGAAGTAAAGAGGAGAATGTTGAAATTGACCAAGAAGAAGAGGGTAATGTGGAAGATAGTGTACAGGTTTCCAGTAAAGATAATTTTCAGAGGGAAATTGCGACGTTTCAGGTGAAATCAAGTGAGAGGCCTAATTTCACTTGTGTGTGTTGTCGACGCACTTATTATAAGAATCAGACTAAGTTAGTGGATTTATATGCAAAAAGTGAAAGGGAAAATAATAGTGAATGGAAGGATTTCACAACATACTTGATGGTAGAAAATTGTTTTGATTTGGGATTGGATCAACGTGTGTGTACTTATTGTTGTAGCAAATTAAATCAAAACCAGATGCCTGCTAGAGCAGTTCATAATAATCTGGAATTGGTTGAGATTCCTTCTGAATTGAAGGATTTAAATACTTATGAATCTATTTTGATTCAAAGTATCCATCCCTTTCAGGCTATTGTAAGAATGGAGCCAAAGACAGGGAAATTGCCTCCATCAGATTTACAGAGAGGATTAAAGGGAAGAGTTGTTTATTTGCCTCTAGATTTGAAGACAAACATTAACACAATTGGAGTAGAAAAAGTGGAAGAGGAACCTCTGGTTATCTTAGTTAATGGGGTTCCGACAAAGAATAAGAAAATATGGCAAGATTTAGTGGATGTTAGGAAAGTCAAAAAGGCAACATTGTATTTGAAAAAAAATAATAAGTACTATAAGAATGTATATGTTGCAGAAGAGGAAGTAAGTGAGGAAGAGGATAGCGATGTGTGTGCTGGTCAAATTGAGAAAGTAGAACCCTCTACTAGTGAAGAAATATATGAACATTATAGTGTTCATCCTTTGCATTCCAAGGAAGTCATGGGGAATGCTATTGAGTTGTTTCAAATGAAACAAGCCCAAGGGAGTCCCATTAGTGTTTGGGAGGAAAGTTTGGAAGCTCGGTGTTTCCCACAGCTTTTTCCAACAGGTCAGGGAGGAAGATATGATGAGCGACCTCATCAAATTCCTGCTTCTGAATACCGGACTTTGCGATTGTATGCAGGAGATGCTAGGTTTCGACAATGTATTCCCTATTTGTTTCATCTCCTGTTTGAAAGCGATCTGTCTGGACTGTCATATGCAGTGAACCACATCTTGAAAAGTGGTATACACATGCAAAACATCTCGGCAAGTGACTTTATGGATAAAGTCAATGTCCAAGACAGTATTTTGGATTGTCACCTGATTAATCTCATGGCGTGTCAGCGTGGTACTAATGAGTACTGGTACCGTCGTCATGGTGATTTAAAATGTATGCTGAGGAACTTAGGAACTCCCACATGGTTCCTCACTCTGAGCTGTGCCGAGTATGGCTGGGAAGACTTACTTGAATTTCTATGAGAGGCAAATGGAAACATTGAAAACATCGAATTCAAGACACCCGGAGAACTGTGCTCTTTGGATCCAGTCAATGTATGCAGGTACTTCAATCATAGATTTGAAGCTATGATGTCTTTCATCATGAATAAGAAGAATCCACCTCTTGGAGAGGTGTTGGATTTCTTCTGGAGAAAGGAGTACCAAGCAAGAGGTGCTCCTCATATACATATGCTGCTGTGGATCAAGGATGCACCTAAATTTGGAACAGATCCAGAAGACTCAGTGATGAGTTTCATACAACAGTATTCTACGTGTGCTGTTCCAAACGCAAAGGAGAAGAAAAGCCTAAGAGAAAAAGTTCTACGTTTCCAAAGCCATCGTTGTGGAAAGTACTGTCGTCGTAAATTCCGAAACAAGGACAAGTTCTACACCAAATGTCGTTTCGGCTTTCCACGACCGGTGATTTCTAAAGGAAGAGTAAACAGTTTGATGTCTTCGCTGCGACATAATGTGATGAAGAAATCACCTAAAAACACATACAATTTGAAGAGGAACGAAGAGTCCAAGTACATCAACGACTACAACCCGGTGATTTTGTCCATGTGGAATGCTAACATGGATATACAGTTTGTGGCTGATAACTGTATGGCTGTGGCTCGGTATGTGACATCTTACATCACCAAAAAAGAAAAGACAGAATTGAAGGATATGTGGGAGGACATTTCCCATGAAAAGAGCCTCAGTAAGAAGTTGTACAGTTTCAGTCTGAAGATGTTGTCGCATCGAGAAATCGGAGCTTACGAATGTTCTGACCAGTTGTCTTCAGCAAGTCTCTATGCCAAATCCAGGAGTATCGTTTGGGCGATTCTTGGTCTTGCTGCAACGCGTAATCGAGTTCTGAAACCTGTGCGGGAAATTGAGTATTTGGCGGAAAAGGAGCCAAACAGTACCGACATTTTGAAGACCAACATGTTGGATACATATTATCCAAATCGAAGCAGTCACCTCGAGAGTGTTTGTCTGTATGAGGTTCTACAAAATTACATATTCAAGAGGAACATCAAAGAAGATACTGAGAAAGGAGTGTATGCTGTAATTGGAAGTGAGGGATGTCTGGTCAAGCAAAGAAAATGCCACTTGGTAAACCATCGAAAATTGAGTGGCGAATCTCCTGAAAAAAAGGAGTTTTTCTATTTAGCACTTTTGCAACTTTTCAAGCCTTGGCGTGCAGAAGAGGAACTGCGTGGAGATTTCCTCTGTTACGAAGACTCTTTCACTGCCGCCAAGGAGACCATAGAATGTCCTGCTTTTCCCGAATATGTAGAAATGTTGAATGCGGAAATCGAGCAGGAAGCAACGATTGCAGCCGAGATTGCCAGAGACAGTTCTCAGGACAGTCAGAGTTCTGTTTCATTGAGTCAGGATCCACTAGGAGGACCTGTTATCGAAAATGAAGCTGCCACTGCCATGAATGAAGTGGAAAGAGCCATGGCACATGCTCAGGAGGATGCGGTTAACTTAGAAGACTTGGAAAGACAACTCAACGTTGAGCAGAGGAAAATATATGACGAAGTTACCAAGCAAATTGATCATGGATTAAGTCATGAGAAGAAAGAGTGCTCATGTACGTCGTTGAAGCCTGTCCGACTGTACGTGAGTGGAGAAGCGGGAACTGGAAAAAGTTTCCTCATTAGAGCAATTTCATGTTATTTGCAGGAAAGGACTGAGTCATCGCTGTCTTGTGTTGTCACCACTCCAACTGGACTGGCAGCACATAACATTAAAGGGATTACTTTACATCGTTTACTGATGCTGCCAGTGGAGCATGACAACAAATTACAATATCACAAGCTATCTGGAGATGCTTGTTGTGAAGTTTCAAGAGTCTTGAGGAAAATGAAACTTCTTATCATTGACGAAGTTTCCAATGTCATGCTTGCCTTTGTGCATTTGAGAATGCAAGAAGTTCTCAAAACAGAGTATGATGTGTTATTTGGTGGCAAACACATCATTGTTTTCGGAGATCTTCTGCAGCTGACACCAGTGAAAGGACAACCTGTGTTCAAAATGCTCACGCATGAAGATACCAGGAAGTGCCTAGGGAGCATTGGCAACGTCAATATATGGTTAAACTTCAATTATGCTGAACTGCATGAAAATATGCGTCAGGCGAAGGATGAAGTTTACAAGACTATTCTACAAGATGTTAGAATAGGAAAAGTGACCGAGCATGGGAAAGAAGCTTTACATGCACGATTACTGTCAAATTTATATCCAGAACAAGATGTTGTGCCTGAGAATATTTTTCAGAAAATTACTGAGAAGAAATCTGGAATATGTTTGATGCCAACTCTTGCAGAATGTGCCATCTTCAACAACAAAATGTTGCATTTAGAAAACCAAGACATTGTGAAACTGGAAGCTATTGACAGAGTAGAGCATATGGGATCAACAATTATTTTGTCTGAGAATTTGAAAACAAAATTGGATTCATTAGAGAAGACTATATCTAAAACTGCTGGTTTTGAAAAGACTCTGAATGTGTGCTTAAACTGCCGTATAATTTTAAGAAGCAATTTACATGCTGAAAGAGGTCTGGTAAATGGATCAATGAGTAATGTTGTTGATTTTGTGAAATACAGAAATAGAGATGGAATTGAATTTTTAAAAATTAAATTTGATGGCATTGAGGAAGTACAGCTAATTGGTCGTTGTTCTGCTAGATTTTTGCTTGTAAAAGACTTATATGTTCGCCGTAAGCAGTTTCCTGTTTGCTTGGCATATGCGGTGACAATCCATAAATCGCAAGGTTTAAGTGTAGACAGTGCATTGGTGAATATTGGCAGTTCTGTGTTCAAGGAGGGTATGGCATATGTGGCATTGTCACGAGTTAGAACTTTATCGGGATTGTACTTGATTGAGTGTGATGTCACAAACATTTGTGCGGATCTAGATTGTGTTAAGGAATACAATAGGTTAAGAAGAGAGTATGCGCCACATTTGCCTCAATATCCTTTGTTTGAGAAACGTGTGGTAGGCCGGAAAGGAAGAAATGTGACCAATGCTAGGGAGGTTGTAGCAAAAAGACGAAAAGTCGATGAACCTGAAATTATAAGCAGAAACAAAAAGGATTCTGTTGAAGATGTTGTTGGTTTTCAATTTGAAAACAGTTCTGGTGTCAACTGCTATGCTAATGTAGTGGTTAATGTTTTGTTTTCTCTAGAAAATGTAAAAGAAGAGATTGTGGTCAATTCTGATCAAAGATTTTGCAGTTTGTTAAATTCTGTGTTAGAGAAATGTAGCACTGATAGAACAAAAATAGAAAGTGTGTCTGAAATTCGAAATCTGTTAGACAGATGTTCAGGTCAAACACAATTCTCTCAAAATATTCAGCAAGATTGTCAGGAGGTTTTAATGTATATGCTTGATGTATTGCATGCTGAAGGTGTAGATGTAGATCACCTGTTTGGGCTTTCTTATCAATGGCAGCATGACTGCGAGAACTGTAGGGTATCAACTACTACTAGTGTAGACTCAGAAAGATTTATATATTTAACTTTGCCAGACAGTAAATCAGTCTCCTTTAATAAGCTAGTAAAAGCAGCTGATCACAACATGGAATGTAGCCAATGTAAATCTGAAATGATGTCAACTTTATTTATACGAACATATGGCCAGTATGTCATTTTAATGTTCCAACGATGTAGGCCTGATGGAACAAAATTGACAACTTTAATTAAAAATGTTGTGGCTTCACAGTTGTCAATATCAGGAAGGACTTTTGTAACTGCAGCAATTATATATCATGACGGTCCTTCAATAACATCAGGACATTACACAGCTTATTTAAAGTCTAGAAATGGCTGGTCATTCTGCAACGATTCTGTTTTAATTTTCAAAAAAAAATTGCCGTATGACCTTAAAAATTCTTACCTGGTGTTTTTAAAACCAAAATTTTAGGGAAAGAATCTCGGGATGTGCTCTGAGGAATTTCAAGAGGTTCTAATGGCTCCTACACGATTTGGCCTTGAGGATAAGTGTAGTACAGAGACATAACTTCTTACCATAACACTTGACGTCATGGAAAAATAACTGCACTTTGAATGAGTTCAGAAAAACTGTTTCTTTTTATAAGCTAATTGAAGCAGCCAATCAAAACATGGAGTAGAGGGAATGTAAGTCTGCAATGCTGTCTACTGTTTTATATTGCTTTGTGATTAAAAGTGATGTAGAGAATTAAATAATTGTAGTAGTCATAGAGGTAGTGTAAGTCTGCTTCATAGTAAGCAGTATCAGTGTCATAGGAAATGTAGAACATGAGTGAGCAAGAAGGGCAAGATATTACTAGTCCAGGATTGTGAAAATGATCTTCAACATTTTAATTCTGAAAGTTGCGGAAATACAAAATGACGGGATTGGCTTACAAGAATTCCAAGAGTTATAAATGGCTCTTACATGATTTGGCCTTGTGGAAACGTGTGGTACAGAGCGAGAAGTCATTTATTGTATGTAACATATTTTTCAAAACGATGGAGGTTTTCTTTCAGAAAGTGGCGGGCTGAAAGTAATAACAGCACAACAGAGTGTAAGCTGTTCATAGGACATCCTTCGACGTCATGGAAAGTAAGTTAATTTTAAGGAGTTCTGAATTCTGATTTGTTATGTTGTATGGGTTTTTTAAACACAATCATTTTGATTGTGGATTTTTTTCCCCGCTGTTATATGATGAATACCTTCAAGTCACTGTTTTTAGTGAAATTTGATACATTCTGAGAACAGCAAAAATAAACCATTTAACATGTATAATTAATTCTGTACTGTTTGTATTTATGATGTACATTTAGAACTGTGTAGGAGGCATGGAGAAGGAGAGGCTTCTGGAAGTGTCAAAGTTGTCGCATACAGTGCTCACATTCTACGTAGTCTTTCATATGATAGACTACATTTCCACAATGAGATACCTAAGCAAAGGAAACACAGGTGATATGATTGTGGAATGAGCAAAAAAAATTGCACGTTTTTCAATTATATTACCTGTGTTTCCTAACATTACACATCACATTGTGTAGATGAGGTTTAGGCCTGTTCCAGGAGACAGAGGAGGTCTGACATTTGTTCAAGAGTGCAGTGGACATGACTCACTTCGTTGGTAGGCATGCACATGTATTATCTCCTCTGTATTCTTCAACAAACCTAAATTTCATCTGCAACCCTGAGTAGGACTTACCTGAAACAAATCTGTGGATAGGTTACACCTTATCGGCATCTTGAAACAATCATTTGAAATGTTAGGGTCAGATTTATGATGGCCGTGCGCCTCTTTTGCGCCGCTGTTCCTTCACTTTTGTGTAAAAGATGCACCATGTTGCAAGATAGGTTTCAGTTCATCTCCAGCAAGATACCATCAGTTTAAAATGTATATAATTAGCACTGTGTAGCGGGCATGCAGAAGCTGAAGCTTTTGTAAGTGTCAAAGTTGTTGCATGCAGTGCTGCACTTCTGGGTACTGTTTCATATGCTGGACTACATCTGCACAATGAGATACCTAAGCAAAGTAAACACAAGTGATGTGATTGTGAAATGAGCAAAAGAAATTGCACGTTTTTCATTTACATCACCTGTGTTTCCTAAGTTTACGAATGACATTGTGCAGATGAAGTTTAGGTCTGTCCACGGACACAGAAGAGGTCTGGCCTTTGTTCAAGAGTGAAGTGGACATGACTCACTTCATTGGTAGGCTTTCACATGTATTATCTCCCTTGTATTCTTCAAGAAGCGTAAATTTGATCTGCAACCCTGAGTAGGCCTCACCTTAAACAAACCTCTGGAGAGGCCACACCTTATCGTCATCCTGAATTAATCATTTAAAATGCTAGGGACAGATTTATGATAGGTGTATGCCTCTTTTGCGCCACTGCGCATTTGCGGTGGAAAAGATTTGCTATGAGGCGACAAAATTACAAATTGATGCATCTAGGCAGATGTGTCATGCTGTAAAAAACCCATGCCACATGAAACGATGCAGCAGTGATGCAAAAGATGCACCATGTTGCAAGACAGGCCTCACTTCATCTCCAACAAGATAAGAAGCTGAGTCTTCTGTAAATGTCAAAATTGTTGTATACACTGCTCAACTTCTGTGTACTCTTTGATATGCTAGATTCCATCTGCACTATGATGTACCTAAGCAAATGAAACACAGGTGATGTGATTGTGAAATGAGGAAAAGAAACTCCACATTTTTCAATTACATCACCTGTGTTTCCTAAGTTTACGAATGACATTGTGCAGATGAACTTTAGGTCTGTCCACGGACACAGAAGAGGTCTGGCCTTTGTTCAAGAGTGAAGTGGACATGACTTACTTCATTGGTAGGCCTTCACATGTATTATCTCCTCTGTACTCTTCAACAACTCGAAATTTCATTTGGAACCCTGAGTAGGCCTCACCTGAAACAAACCTCTGGATAGGACACATCTTATTGGCATCCTGAAACAATTATTTAAAATGTTAAGGGCAATTTTATGATGGCTTTGCACCTCTTTTGCGCTGCCATTGCATCACTGTTGTGAGACAGCAGCAGTGCAAAAGATGCACCATGTTGCAAGATAGGCCTCACTTCATCTGCATCAAGATACTGTTAGTTTAAAATGTATATTTTTAGGACTGTGTAGGGGCATGGAGAAGCAGAGGCTTCTGTAAGTGTCAAAGTTATTGAAAAACTGTTTGTCCTTCAATCTTTTCCCTTGTCTTTTCTAATTTTTAAATACATGTTTTAATATTTTTCAAATGTTTGTTCTCTCTTTCACAGATTGAAAGTATAAAAATTACAAGTGACTAAGTTAACGACAATTATAAGGTAAATGTTTTGTACTCTTTTCGTTACATTTCTATCACATTTAACTTCTATTAGTTTCACTACTTCATTTCTTTAACCCTCACTTTCCTGCCTTTGCAACATCCCTCAATCCTTTCTCTATTACTTACTTACTCTACTACTCCTTCCACTATTTTTGTCAGTCCCTCTCTTCTCATACTTCGTCACTCTTGTTCACTCACTCTGTCTCTATTACTCTCACTGTTTCTGACTGATCACTCTTTCACTACTTGTTCATTATGCTTTCTCTCTGTAGTTCAAGCACAGTAAGGGGCATATTATCAACACAGGCAATAAATTTATCAGTGTTTTTATCGGCAGAAAACTGCCGCAAAAGTGGCTTTAGCAGCAGTTTTCTTCCGGAAAAGCGGCTTTAGCGGCAGTTTTCTGCCGATAAAAGCAGTAATTATTGGCAGAAAACTGCTGCAAAAGTGTCTTTAGTGTCAGATTTCTGCTGATAAAAGCAGCAAAATTTTTATCGCCTATGTTGATAATATGCCCCTATGTTATTTACATTTCTTTGCTGTTTCAATCATTCCTTTTCTGTTACTTCTTCTTTTCTGCATTGTGTTTTTTCTCTCTGTTATTCCAATGTTTTAATCTTAATTTGATTATTCATTCACATTCTCTAAGAAACTCTTGTTTGTTATTCTTCTACTCTCTTTTTTTTTCTCACTTCCTTATCTATTTAGTTTTTCACAATTAGACTCTCTTAAATCTTTTCTTCAGTAAATAGATCTATTAAACAGTATCTCTACTTTACTCCCTATAGCTGTCTTTCTTTTAACATAACTGTCTGTTTCCTTCCCTTATAATTACTCTTCTTTTTAAAAAAAAAAATTTTTTGGTTCGCTCCCGGTTCGCGTACCGGAGAGCGAACGGGGAAGCGAACCAAAAGAAATAGAGGTTGGCAGAGTTCCAAATATTCTACCAATTTTTTTATAACGGGGAGGTAGTTCTGAAAAGAACTTTTTTTTTTATTGTTTTTGTTGTTTTATATTTTTTTATTATTTTTCTGAACATTTTTTTACTTTTTTTGTATTTTCTGAACAGTTTTATATTTTTTTGGGGTTTTTTTGGGGGGGGAAACGAAAACGATTCATTGTAAAGGGCTCAACAGGAGCAACAAAAAAAAAAGAATTTATTGTCTGGGGCGTTTCGGACAAACATGATTGTCAATAGCTCTGTTGATCAGAGTGATGCTACTTTCTCTGTAGCAAATGAACTGATTGCAATGCACGCACACTTGTTACACTTCCCCGAATCTCATCTGTATATTTGGGACCAACTCCCTCGCCTCTGGTCCCGTCACTTCCTGCACAACTGATCTTCTGGCCATAGAAGGAGGATTATCTTGCTGGTCACGTAACTGCGCAGCACTGTAGTTGTTAGGATGCCACCTACTCATATGGCGATGCATCGTGTAATTGCCGTAACTGTACTTCTTCTCGGTGCCTCTGGACAGGCTTTCTTTACATATAAGGCAAGTTACGTACTGTGCATTGACTTTTTTTTGGCCCTGGGGATAAGTAAAAAATTGCCAAATATAATTTACTTTCACATGAGACCTCCTGGGCTCCTCATGCAAAAATTGCCTCTCTTGCTGCTCTTCCTCTTCTTCCTCTTCTTCCTCCTCTTGCTGAATGATAACTTCAGCAGGTGGTCCTCTCTTGTTTGGATGTGGTGGAGGTGGTGGGGAAGCACCAGCTGAAGCTACTAATGAAGCCATTGCTCACTAATCACAAAGGGTCTTTCTCTCACAAAGATGAAAGTCAGAATGAGGAAAGAAGGAGGGGTTTTCATCATTTGGGAAAAACAATAGTTCTAAACCAATGAAAAGTGTTAGTTTTAGGTCACATGACCTAGTCTTACATCATTAGGAAACCAAAACTGAAATGAACCAATGAAAAGTGTTATTACCGAGTCACATGACTTGTTGTATTTACGTTACGCGCTTTGGGCCGCGTCCCGGATCGCTTCCGGGAAGCAGCGTTTCGCGCCTCGGTTCGCGTACCAGTTCGCTTCCGGGTACGCTACCTTGGCGCGTCATATGACGTATTACGCGACAACGCGATACGTCACGCTGACGCGACGCGTCACGATGTTGTTTTCTAACGCAACAGTTGCGGAAACGGAACGTTTACCGGTTAGCAGCACCAAATTGCGCTAACGGGAAGCTAACCGGTTCGCGTACCGGGAGCGAAACAAAAAATATAATTAAAAAAAAAAGTATTAAAAACATGTAAAATATATTTTTTGATTTAAAGAAAAATACATTTTAAAGCTTTTGTTATTTGCTATTAAAAAACCATTGAAATTCACTGATAAAAACCATAGGTTATAGACCATATATAGTTAGGAATTAGCATTTAAAAAACCTTTTTTTACTCACACAAAACCATTGAAATTCCATATATAGTTAGTTGTACTAACTATATATCGCGCACCCACAATCCACTGCTGATCATGTCACATATTACATCATTCATGACATGGTCAGTGACATCACTGATGACATCACTGATGACATCTCAAATGACATCACTGATGACATCACTGATGACATCTCAAATGACATCACTGATGACAACATCCAGTGACTGTATGTTTCTGTAAAGTTAAAATATGTCTTACATATTGAAGAATGAGTGGATGTATAAGTGTCTGGATGAAGGATTTATTAGGTGCATGATTGACTGTATGAGTGAGTGAATAAATGTGTGTCACTGAGTGCATGAGTTAGTGACTAAACTGTCTTAATTTGTGCACCATTATATCTGTTGTTCTGTAAACTGCTGCATGTGTTGATCAGTAGCTATATGAGTAAGTATATGGGTTATTGATTGGTTCCCCAAGTATTTGTATGGGAGACTGAGTGTGTGTGTGTGGGTGGCTGGGAGGTGTATGACTCTGTGCATAGATGTGTTAGCAGTTAATTCAATAGATGTATGGGTTCAAAAGTGCATGTGGAAACACCTGTATGGGCGGTTGACTGAGTGCATTGGTGAGTGAATGGATATCTCAGTGCTACATGTCAAAGTAAGTACATATGTAAAACACAGTACATGTGACAGTTGACATATATAAATAACTGTGCATAAGAGCCAGTGAATGTGTGAGTGGCTGTATGGATCATTGTGTACTTGTATCAGGCATTGTAAAAGAGAGTAAATATGTGTTAGTATAGGTTTGAATAAGTAAGGTGTGTATAACTGTATAGTTGAGGAAATGGAGGTGTGATTGATTCTTTGCATGACTGACTAAGTGTCTGAGTAACTCCATGGATGAGTGACAGTCTGTGAGTGTCTGTTTACACTGAGTGTATCTAAGGTTATATTAGAGTCTGAAGAGGTTCATCGTATTATCACATGAATGATGTCATCAGTGATGTGATCAGTAATGTCAAATGAGATGTCATCAGTGATGTCATGAGTGATGTCATTTGAGATGTCATCAGTGATGTCATCAGTGATGTCATTTGAGATGTCATCAGTGATGTCACTGACCATGTCATGAATGATGTAATATGTGACATGATCAGCAGTGGATTGCGGGTGCGCGATATATAGTTAGTACAACTAACTATATATGGAATTTCAATGGTTTTGTGTGAGTAAAAAAAGGTTTTTTAAATGCTAATTCCTAACTATATATGGTCTATAACCTATGGTTTTTTCAGTGAATATATATATATATATATATATATATATAATATATAATATAATATATATATATATATATATATATATATATATATATATATATCCCATTACGCTTGCAGTGTGACTACCAATGTCAAAGGTTACAAGGAAGCCTAACCGCATAATTCTAGATTCTTTACGATTGTGGAAATGTCATTAAAGTCTGTTGCACACCCAGGGAATGTAATTGCAGATGCCTCTTAAGCAGCTATTGTACATTTCTGGCGACCCATGGGGTGTTAGCGCAGCTGTTTGGGAATATGCAGTGCTGCTGTGTTATTCAGTAGATGTGCAGAGGCGGGGCAGCTGTGGAAACGAGGTTAAACAACTCCGGCAATGAGTAGGTAAGTAGGTGATCGGCCTAACCTGGGGAATGACTGCCCGAATGCTGACTGACCAGCTTTGGAAATCTCACTGATCATTGATTCAGAGAGCAGAACATGCTGCTGAGAGGAGGGAGGGGGCAGGAGGAGGGAGGGGGCAGGAGGAAGGAGGGGGCAGGCAGCCATGAAAAGGGAATAGTGTGTAACCTGGTTCCTATGCTTTGAGCCTTTGCTGGCTCTTGGAATTATGCTCTGGAGCTCTGTGTATATGTGTGTGGCTCTGTGTATGTGTGTGGTTCTGTGTGTGGTGCTCTTTGTGTGTGGCGCTCTGTGTGTGTGTGGCGCTCTGTGTGTGTGGCGCTCTGTGTGTGTGGCGCTCTGTGAGTGTGTGGCGCTCTGTGTGTGTGTGGCGCTCTGTGTGTGTGTGGCGCTCTGTGTGTGCGTGTGTGATGCTCTGTGTGTGTGTGTGTGACTCTGTGTGTGTGTGTGGCTCTGTTTGTGTGTGTGGCACCGTGTGTGTGTGTGTGTGTGGGTTTGTGTTACTATGTTATGTTATGTTAATTTTATTTTGTATAGCGCAACGGCTACTCCAACGGAGTGTCCCGGCGCTTTATAGTGGCAGCTCATAAAAAACATAAACACAGATATTCAAAAAAACAACTGGACAGCACAACTAGAGAGTAAAAAGCCAAGTTTTTAGGCCTCTCCTAAAAGACAACAGATTGGAGGTGCAACGTAAGGTCAGTGGCAGAGTGTTCCAAAGCTGGGGCGCCCTCAAACCAAAGGAACGCCCCCCAATCCGGGCCTTCCTGACTCGAGGCACCACAGCAAGAGACAGAGAATTAGAGCGCAATGCTCTGACAGAATGATAAAAAGCAAGCCTACGTTGGAGATATTTAGCTCCAAGACCAAAGAGCGCTTTATGAGCCAGGGTCAGTGCCTTGAAAATTATCCGCTTACGGATAGGCAGCCAATGGAGTGACTGTAAGAGACCGGACACTCTGGCTCGCCTATGAAGGCCAAAAATGGCACACGCCACGGAATTCTGCACGACCTGTAATCGCTGCAATAAATAATCCGGAAGACCCTAGTAAAGTGCGTTGGCATAGTCCAATCTGGAGCCTATCAGAGCTTGCACCGTTATCTTCCTGTGCTCTTCAGAGAGCAAAGGAAGAAACTTCCGGAGCATCCTAAGGATGCCAAAGCATGAGCCCGTGAGGCCGAGAATCTGAGATCTCATAGTCAGATTGTTGTCGATCTTAACTCCCAGGTTTTTGGCCACCTGGGATGCCTGAGCTGGGGGAAACATATCTGTCGGCCACCATGCCTGCCAATCAGGATCCGCGGCACAACCAAAAAACAACACCTCCGACTTGTCAGAGTTACATTTAAGGCTGTGCCGCTGGAACCAATTGAACACCACCCCCGAGACAATCCCGAATGCTATCCTTGTGGGGACTTGAGTTTGATAACACACTCATGCTGTGGGGACTTGATTGCACTGTGGGGACCTGAACCCGGGTCCCCACAAGGTAAAGTCTTCTAAATGGTTAGAAATGACTTCAGAAACATATATGCCAATTTTTACAACTTTTTAAAAAATTGGCTTGTGGGGACCTGTGTTTCACTGTGTGTGTTTATTTTTTTGCTCGCTCTGCCCCTGTAGCCAGGCGGTGGTACTGCAGCCTTAAACACACTTAACATATTAAACACACTTGAATCCCATCTAGCAACAGAGGATAGAGATTTTGAAGGAACAAACCCATCAGAAAACATAATACCTGAATGCAATGTCCTTTTTAATTTTATGTAACCTTTTTTTTAAGAAAAATATTAATCATATGAGGTTACTGACTTTGCACTTTTATTTTTTGTAGCTATTTTCTTTGAAAAGCTAAGAAATGCACATTTAATTGAATGCTATTGTTTTACATTTCCAACACATGACCGTATCCCTATTTATGAAATGACGCACCTCATCATCTTATCAGTACTCATTGATGTGGCAACAATACAAATATTTAGGAAAAGGCATATCTATGTCAAAGAAAGTGGTATAGTAAGGTCATTCTCTTTAATCCTTAACTAGTAGTCTCCTTTAATATATATTTTGCCATTGAACTTATCATTTCTTAAAAGTATATGTGAGACGTTAGGATTCATCTAATTATGAGCACCCCATTGAAATATTGACTGCGTTTATAATAGTGTATTTTAAACAGCCCCTGCTTTACAGGTAGTGCATGTGACATAAACATGAAAGCGCAGAAAGATAAAACAATTTTGCACCAAAATATGAAGCCAACTTTGAATTTGCTGCGATGTGTTTTGCTGCAAGGAAAGAAAATCCCTTGTCGCAGTGCATCCGTTGGAGATGTCGGAATTTGCGTTGAGAGAAAACTCTAGAGAGAACTTTAGAATGGGCAGCCGCAGACAAGTAAATGCACACTTGTGCATGCCCAAAAAAACAGGACTGCAGATCAGGGTGCTGAAAACCCTTGGAGTTGATTAGTCTCTCCGAATGGGGGTAGATGCTGCTGCCAACACACCTTCCAACAGAGAAGAGGTTCAGCATGGTACTGACAGCAGCCAAGAAGGGAGTCAGGTGCACAAACAAAATCTGCAGCTGATTCCACCCATGCTATTAAAATGCAAAATGCATCATTTTCGAGTTCAAGATGATATAGCACCATCCTTGGAAAGTCACTTTATAATTATGCAGTGTATGTACTCTTTCGATGCAGTTTGCAGGTTATTGGAGTTAGAGCTCAATGATAGAAATCTAGGCCGTCCGAACTGAAACTCTTGGGGTTATTTTCTTGCTTTCCTTAACCTGTTAGGAGGCCGTTTACTGCACATTATAGATGCCTATAGTGTTTCTTACACCTCCTTCGCACAAAAGGCCTTCATCAAGAAATACCATCAGGAAACACTGTAGCTGGTAGATGAATTATGTGGACTGTTTCTTTCCTAAAGCAAATTGCATATGGCTCCATTCAGCAAACTTTCGGGTTGGTCTGGGTTAAATTTAAATTACACGTACGAATTCGTACTGTTCTGGAAAAGCTGTATTATACAAAAATTCATGATTCCTTCCCATCGCATTGAAATAAAAAGTAAATATCTGAAACCTGTACCACCAGATAATTACTTCGACTGCAAAGCATAGAAACTGCAAATATTAGACATATATATTGTGAATGGATCCTTTAGTTTTCAATTCGAAAAAATATTTACTGAGCCCAGTCTAGTTTGACCCTCACTCAGAAAAGCTAAATCTTAAGCAGAATACTGCATCTTATATTTAAAAAAGAAATGGTACAAATATCTAACGCCAGACCTCCTAATTCAAAACAATCCTGTGCTAGCTTTATTTTATCTTTCAGCATCTAATGCCAACGTGTATATTTGAGCGGCATTTGACTATAATGTGAACTTTGCAGTCTGCTTTTTGCTTAGTGCTTATCGGACTTTTCTTAAAACATTTATTATTTCATTTCTTAGATGTGCACACGGTTTGATTTAAAATTAACTGTTTCTTTAGCTTCTTGTTAAAAGAATATCCGTGTTTTCCGCAGTGTCTTCATGCAGAGAAGTAAAGGTAGCCAGGGCGTTTGCCAAGGTCAGCCAAGATGTGCAAATGCACTTTCATGCATAACAAAGGGCCAGTTAATTAGCGGGGCTAAGAACACCTCATGTCAGTGACTGTTGGGGACTGGGGGATGAGCGCAGCTGCAATGGATTACAAACAATTTGTTAAGCGAGCAGACAAACATCAGCAAACAGCACTAGGTTTGCTTGGCCTGAAACTTCAGCAGTACTCGGAATGAGATTGAACTTCTGAGACTGTTAACCTTCTTTTGCGCTTCCGATAATTAAAAAAAAACGTAAAGAAGTGCAATTTTTTAAGAGAAGCCCATGCAGTGGGACATTTATTCCTATCTATCATTGATAAATATTGTAAAGAAAAAAAGATAATAGCCAGGGCATCCGCATAGTTTAATGGGTGCACCGCACGCTATGCATAGTTATCTTTTCTAACAGAACGCCAGGTTCACCTGCACAAATGTAGACATTTTAGTAGCAACATTTCCTATGTTTTATAAATAAAACAAAAACTTTTAAATTTACATTTTGGGCATTTCCATTTTATTTTTATTTGAACATTTCAAAATCATTCATATCATATTGTATCATATAATGTGGGCGGGTTGACTTGAAAAGGCAAATTAAGAGGCATAATGCAGCACATTTGTCATAGTATACTTCCCTATTTTGTCATGCTTTTCAAACAGGTTAACACTGTTTGGGCAAATGTTTCATCTCATTAGTACCAGTTTACACCCCAAATGCAGCATATGCAACAGAAAGGAGACTAGAGAACATTTGCAAAGTGCATTCCACTGCTGGGGAAAGTGTGTCACTTCGGATTTCGTCGTTTTTGTCCGTTTGCGGTAGAAACATATTTTTTTGTTAAAATCTGCAGGTTATGCAGAACATGATGGATTTTGTGGCAAATGCATAACTATACTGAAAATACCATGGCTGTAACATTACATAATTCAAGTGACACCTCGTCTAGAGAGGAAAAATAATGTGTCTGACTGGCTTAAGACGTTCTCAGCAGCCAGAGTGAAGTTAGGGCACCGAGGCTGACTATTGTGTGATCACAGCCACCAACTCAGCGTGATCGTATGCTAAAATCAACATTTTTTTTATCTACAACTAAAACAGCAGAATATGCTATTTTAAAATGTATTGCACAATGTTGGAAACGGGACCAAACATGTAAAAAGTGTTTCAGAATTCACCTGGAACCCTCATACTTGTCCTCATAAGGGAAACAACCATGATGAGCACAACCTCTTTGTGATATATGAAGAGCTGCCCTTCTAATGAAAATGTAAGGCGTGGGCTGAATTACTAGTTTGAAGGTACAGTTTTTACATTTTTAGTTTAGGTCGAATTTTTTATTTTTCCTGTAATATTTCAACAAAATAAGACAGGGCACTTCATTATTTCTTAGTAAGTGAAGTATGGATCAGATTCACTAAAGTCAACGCAGAGCCAAAGCTGTGTAATAATCAGCATACTGCATTGAATGTATTACCAAAAATTGCGCAGTACAATATGTAGAAGGAGTCGGATGCTGACATCCTCACAGACATTTGTGCTACAAAGTGATTTTAGACAAAGGATAAACTTCATGCAATAGCACAAAGGTGAGGTAGGATTACCTTGAGTGAAAACTTGACCCAGCTCCAATGTGATAAGTCCAGTTTGAAATGTTAAGGCAGGTCCTCCCTAAAACCAAGCTATACCACACTGAAGAGCTTTGCCATCAACACCAGTCTTTGATTCCTTTTATTCCGGTCAGGGAGGACCTGATCTGGCAGTTCAGGCTCAATTGTTCCCATTGGAGCAGAGTCATGACTAATTTGCAAGTGGCTGGGTCTAAATTGAGGTAGCATGGTGTGCAAAATAATGGGCAAGGATGTGGCCAGAGTAATTTCCAGTGGTTGGGATTAGTTCAAGCTTTCCATCTATAATTTTTTTTGCATACCTCAATCTGATGTTGTAAATGATTTAGATATACACAGACGTAGGTCCTGTGCCCACTGAGCCACTGGAACCAAGTTATACCCAGCTGATGAGCCCTAATAGGGCAAAACCCATCCTGGGTTACTTGTGTTTGATTTCAAGGAGGACATGTTCTGGCCATTCATGCTAGACTCTTCCCATTGGAACAGGGTCCAGACTGATTTGCAATAGCTGGGTCAAAATGTAGGTGGGATGGTGTACAAAATAAAAATGGAGCGGGATGGGACATTGAGTATTTACCAGCTGCTGAGATTAATTAGAGCTTTCCATCCATCACTTTGTTGTATACTTCAGTTTTTCTTGTTGTGAGGAAGCAATTTTAGATGGAATCTACCAGACAGAGCAAGCTGCCTGGTTGCATAAGACCAAGGCTCTCATTTACAAGGCCAAGGAAAGCTACTCTGCATAGCTTTTCATGGCGTCGTAGATATGGCGTTGCCTCACACTGCCCGGGGAGGCGTGCCATGGGTGTTGCTGTAGGTTTTCCCACTCAACACCCATGGTTTTTGACACATTCACAGATTTACAACAAAGCATGAATCTGGGAATGCATCAAAAGCCTGCACCTCCCCAGCGGTGGCATAAGGGTGGTTTTTGTGACAGAAAGTGCCCCTTCCTCCACAAAAACAACCTGATTTCAACACAGACACCCTTGCACCATGGTGTAAGGGTGCCTGCGTTGGCACATGGCAGCCATTTGTGTGCCAGCGCTGTGAAAGAGAACAGGAATTCAACATATCTCAAAGATACAGTGCATTTCTGCCCTTTCCTTTTGATGCAGGACAATGCAGCAAGAAGCCTTACGGTGCTGCCCTGTGCCAAAACTTTGTCAGCGTACCAAGATCTTACAGTGAGATAAAAAACACTCATTGGTTGCCATTGATTGGCTTTATTTTCGGTCTCATTTGCCTACTTCTGTTTAGATGGCTTGTCGTATATTATGTTTGTCCCTCTCGTGAGCATAACCTCTTTACTTGTGTCTTTGCACTCACTTTAAGGGAACTCTTTTTCATGATTTCCTTTAGCAGTTCACAAGAGTGCATGTGTTTTCCAGCAGTCTTGTTTGTGTGCGTCTCGCCTCCTCCCTTTTCTAGTTGCTCTTTCTCACCTGACTGCTGCTCTCCCTCCTCATTGCTATCTTTTCTTGTGTTTAAGCACTCCATGAGTGCATGTGTTTACTAGCTGTCTCCATTGAGTGCTTCTCTCCACCCACACAGTGTTGCTTTCTCTTCTCTGTGTGCTTCTGTCCCATGCTGCCTTCTCTCGTCCGCATGCTTCAATCCATTCACTCTGCACACTCTATGATGTTCTCTATCATTTGTGTACTTATCTGATGTTCTATGCCTCTTGTGCTTCCCCCTGTTATCGTGCACTGCTTTTTCCGTTTCCCCGCTCCTCCATTACCAGGCACCTCCACCACCAAAAGCTGAAGTCCTTTTTTTAATTGGCACTTTTGTACTAAAAATCATACTTTTTTGTTATGGAGGTGCATGTCCTGTGAAGAACAAGATGATGTAAAATGTTGAGTAGTGAAGAAATGTATTATATATAGGGACACTGCAAACAGATGCTGCACTGATGGGGCTGTAAATATTTACAACTAAGGAGAGAAGTAGGACATCTGCAGACAAAGGGGGTCTGACCAGAGCTCAAGTCCAGGTAGGATTCCTAGAATGAGCAGCATCACAGCTGGTCCGGCTATAATTTTGGAGACCTCATCTGTATGGTGTATTTGGTGTTTTTCCAAGTTCATAGTTTGGGTTGAAATTGTGGACTGTTTGTTTCTGACGAGGCATCATGACAATGTGGGTGATCACTTCATGTGTGGTTATTCACCTACCACTTGTATTTATTTTGTTCCAAGTTTAACACATTTTAATTTGCTAAAGGCAAGAGCAAATGTATATCCTGAATGGAGATTTGGAGGAAACATTCCCATATTTAATGATGATGCAGACATCATGGTTTATTCAAAGAGAAAAGTCCCTCCTTTGGAGACAAACATGCTGATGCAAGTTTGTATTCCATTTTACAGGTGTAGAATGTTCCAGCGGGCTGAGAATCTCCCCGTGTTTCCCTTGCGCTCATTCCTTTAAACATGGTAAAATTGGCTTACACCCAATTGGCACATTTATTTTACTTGTCAGTCCTTAGTAAAGTAGTACTATATGTACCCAGGGCCTGTAAATTAAATGCTACTAATGGGCCTGCAGCAAAACACACAAGATGATGGATGGAATGTTGCACAATGGCAAAACATTCACCCCCAGTCACAGATCTGGGTTTAATCCATTGTTATTTTGCTCACCAAGCCACCCCAGTTCAGACAAGGCCATATGCAAATCAGTCTTGGCCCTATGCCTCATGGGAACAGTCCAGCCCGAACTGCCAAGCCATGTTTTCCCTGGACCGGAATAAAGCATCCTAGGACCGGTTTCTGGCTATCAGCCATCTTCAGCCAGGATAGCTTGACACCAGTGGCGTAGTGAGCACGGGACCCACGTCTGGGCATACACTTCCCACATAGGGTGAACAGCAAAACACACAAGATGATGGATGGAATGTTGCACAATGGCACAACATTTACCCCCAGTCACAGATCTGGGTTTAATCCATCGTTATTTTGCTTACCAAGCCACCCCAGTTCAGACATGGCCATAGGCAAATCAGTCTTGGTCCTGTGCCTCATGGGAACAGTCCAGCCTGAACTGCCAAGCCATGTCTTCCCTGGACAGGTATCAAGCATCCTTGGATGGTTGATGGCTATCAGCCGTCTTCAGCCAGGATAGCTTGACTCCAGTGGCGTAGTGAGCACTAAGGGCCTGCAGCATTTGTCGTGCCACCCGCTTAGGCAGCCCCTTAAAACATGTGCCAGTCTTGCCATTGCAGGCTGCGAACAATTTTGAAGAGCCAGTTCGACCTAAAAACCCATACCCAGCCTAAACCATAGAAATTCCCTTGCCACCCAAAAACCCATACGCACCCTAAAACCTAAAAAAAGCCCTTATCACCTAAAAACCCATACCTACCATAAAACCTAAAAATTCCCTTGCCACGCAAAAACACATGCCCACCCTAAATCCTAAATATTCACTAACGACCCAAAAACCCATACCCACCCTAAATCCTAAATATTCCCTTACCACCCAAAAACCCATAACCACCCTAAACCATAAAATTGCCCTTGCCCCACAAAAACCCACACCCATCCAAGATCATAAACCTCATAAACACCGTAAATCCTACAAAATTCCTTACCACCAAAAATCCCACACCACCTTAAAAGATTAAAATTCCCTTGCCGCCCATGAAGCCCATACCCACCCTAAACCCTAAAAAATCCCTTAACACTCAAAGACCTACACCCATCCTAAACCCAAACTATTCAACTGCCACCAGAAACAAATACCCACTCTAAGCCCTAAAAGATTCATTACCACCTAAAAACCCATACCCACCCTTAACCCTAAATGTTCTCTTGCCACCCAAAATCCATACCCAGCCTAAACACTAAAAATTCCTTATCACCCAAAAAACCATACCCAACCTAAACCATAAAATTTCCCTTGCCCCTCAAAAACCCACACCCACTCTAAACCTTAAAAATTCTCTTTCTACCCAAAAACCCATGCCCGCCCTAAACCCTAAAAATACCCTTGCCACCATACACACCATAAACCCTAAAAATAAACACATATATAAATCATTTTAAATAAAATAAGCAATATTTAATTAACACATTAAACTATTAAAAAAAAATACATACATTTAATAACAAAATAAAAACATTAGTAGTTAAATTGTTGGATAGCGAAGGGGTAAAAATGACTATTCTTACTCCAGTGAGTGCAACAGTAGGGAAAGTGCTGGATAGCGTAGGGGTAAAAATTACTTTTCCCACTCCAATGAGTGCAACAGTAGGGAAAGCGTTGGATAGCGTAGGGGTAAAATGTACTATTCCCACTCCAGTGAGTGCAACAGTAGGGAAAGCGCTGGATAGCGGAGGGGTAAACATTACTATTCCCACTCCAGTGAGTGCAACAGTAGGGAAAGCGCTGGATAGCGGAGGGGTAAAATTTACTATTCCCACTCCAGTGAGTGCAACAGTAGTTAAAGCGTTGGATAGCGTAGGGGTAACAATTACTATTCCCACTCCAGGGAGTGCAACTGTAGGGAAAGCCCTGGATAGCGGAGGGATAATAATTACTATTCCCACTCCAATGAGTGCAACAGTAGGGAAAGCGTTGGATAGCGTAGGGGTAACAATTACTATTCCCACTCCAGGGAGTGCAACTGTAGGGAAAGCCCTGGATAGCGGAGGGATAATAATTACTATTCCCACTCCAATGAGTGCAACAGTAGGGAAAGCGTTGGATCCCAAAACAATAAAATACAAAACCATCAACATTTTTATTAAATGTAATTTCCAATATGACCATAATTATTATATAAATGGAAATATGTTAATATTAACAAAGATGATAAATACATTAATTACACATTGTTTAACTCTATGAAATCCACAAAACACACCTACAATTAATTATACAATTACATTTAATAATTACTAATTATTTAATGAAAATTAATTTATTATTTATTAATTAATCAATAACAAATTAATTACTTACCACCTTTCACACCATTTACAAATATAAACACCCAAAACACACACCTAAAACTAATTACACAATTACAATTAATAATGACTAATTAAATAATGCTAATTAATTTAAAAGAATTTAATAATTAATCAACAGCATTTTTGTATTACTTACCACCCTTCACACAATTTACACAAACACCACAACACACACCTAAAATTAATTAAACAATTAACCTAATTATTTATTAATTGACTAATTGAAATTAACTAACAACTAATTTTTAAACTATTATTAATTAATCAATGCCTAAGTCTGTTTCCGTCTGCCATGAAAAGGCAGATGGAAACAGACATCCTAATGCCTCCGGCGGTGTCTGCCCAGGCCCCGCCTTCATTGTAGGGATAAGATTCCAATCGCCACCAGACGGGAACTTGGATCCTATCCGAAGTAGCGGTCTTTCTCCCTGACCTCTGCACTCTGACCGCCGGTATTATAGACCGGTGATCGGATGGATGGCCTGGATGTCGGGCGAACTGCTACCAACACCGATGACGCTGCCCACAGCCTCAGACGCTGGATCGAGGACTGCGCCAACACCCTCGTCCGCTGAAGAAACACACCCACAGAGACACCAGCAAGAGGGCCAGCTCGTTCACCCCAGAACTCCTAGCCTCCAAGCAAGCCTGCCAGAAACTAGAGAAGAAATGGCACAGTGAACAAACTCTGGACAGCCACGCAGCACACAAGGATGCCATCTGCAACCACCACCTCTTCAGGGCAGCCAAGAGGACCTCCTTCAAAGACTGCCTCAAAAACAATGCACACAATAGCAAGGAGCTCTTCAACATCGTGAAGGGACTCTCCAACCCCAGCTCCAACACCAACGACATCAAGCAGTCGCAAGCCCTGTGCGACTCCCTCGCCACCTTCTTCCACCGCAAGATAGCAGACATCCACGACAGCCCCAACAGACAGCAACACAACAGACCCTCCGCACACCATTGACCATGACCCCCTGCTAGCCTAGGCCAGCGTGAGCATCGATGACACCATCAAGACCATGCGCATAATCCACTCCGGCTCTCCGTCAGACCCATTACCGCACCACGTCTTCAACAGAGCAAGCAGCTCCATTGCACCCCACCTGCGCAACTTCATCAATCTCTCCCTCGAGACCGTGACCTTCCCAGAGATCTGGAAACACGCAGAGATCAACGCCCAACTCAAAAAACCTAAGGTAGACCCAAGAGACCTCAAGAACACCGGCCCATCTCTCGGCTCCCCTTCCCGGCCAAGGTCAGCAAGAAAACCGTCAACAGACAGCTAACCCCATACCTCGAAGAAAACAGAATCCTGGAACCTTCCCCATCAGGGTTCCACAGCACCGGGACTGCCTTCATCGCCGCCACCGACGACATCAGGACCCTGCTGGACAACGGCAAGACCGCAGCACTCATCCTCCTAGACCTATCTGCCGCTTTCGACACGTCTGCCACCGCACACGAAGCGCACGCCTCCACGCCGCAGGGATCTGAGACAAGGCTCTGGATTGAACCACCTCCTTCCTCTCCGGCAGAACCCAGTGCGTCCGCCTCCCCCATTCCGTTCAAAGCCTCTGACATCATCTGCGGCATATCCCAGGGATCCTCCCTCAGCCTGACGCTGTTCAACATTTACATGGCCCCGCTCGCACACGTAGACCGACAGCACGACCTCAACATAATCTCCCACGCCGACGACACTCAGCTGATGCCAAAGCCAACCTCCACGAAGTAATGAAGGCCGTCGCCGACTGGATGAAGACCAGCCGACTGGATGAAGACCAGCCGTCTGAAGCTGAACTCAGTCAAGACGGAGGTCCTCATCCTTGGCTCCAACCCTTTCAGCCTGGGATGGCTCCTGGTGGCCGACGGCACTGGGGGCAGCCCCGACACCCACCGACCACGCACGCAACCTGGGAATCATCCTCGACTCAACGCTCTCAAGGACCAAGCAAGTCAACGCCGTCTCTTCCTCCTCCTTCAACACCCTCCGCATGCTATGCAAGATCTACAGATGGATCCCGATAGATACATGAAAGACAGTCACCCAGGCCCTCGTCAGCAGCAGACTCGACTATGGAAAAGCCCTCTACGCGGGAGCCCCGATCAAGCTCATCAAACGACTACAACGCATCCAAAATGCCTCGGCATGACTGATCCTCGACATACCATGCCACGGCCACATCACCCCCCACCTGAGAAACCTGCACTGGCTCCCCGTCAACAAGAGGATATCCTTCAAGCTCCTCACCCACGCACACAAGGCACTCCACAAGACCTGCCCAGCCTACCTCAACAGATCGCTCTCCTTCTACATCCCCAACCGCCAGCTACGCTACGCCGACCTCTCACTCCCCAGCACCCCGCGCATCTGAAGAACAACCACTGGTGGGAGATCATTCTCCCACCTCACCGCCAAGACATGGAACACCCTTCCACTGAGCCTACGACAGACCCAAGACCTGCTGACCTTCAGGAGGATACTCAAGACCTGGCTGTTCGATCAGTAGCACCCCCCCCCCCCCCCAGCTCCTTGAGACCCTCGCGGGTATGTAGTGCGCTTTACAAATGATTGATTGATTGATTGAGGTGGCATAGAGTGGAGTGGCATAGAGTGGAGTGACATAGAGTGGAGTGACAGAGTGGAGGGGTGTGTTGTAGAGTAGAGAAAAGTGGAGTAGTGTGCATTGGTGTGTCAGTATAGAGTGGAGCTGCGTAGAGTAGAGTGGTATTCCATATAGTAGAGTAGAGTGGTGTGTTATAGAGCGGCATGGCATACAGTGTAGGGGCATAAAGTGAAGTGGCATAGAGTGGAGTGATGTAGAGTAGAGTTGAGTAGAGTGCAGGAGAATGTCGTAGAGTGGAGTGACAAAGTGTGGTGCTATAGAGTGGAGTGTTGTATAGTGTGGTATAGAGTGGAGTGGCATACACTGGAGGAGAGTGCTGTAGAGTGGAGTGGCTACAGTGGAATAGAGTGTCATACATTGTGGTAGAGTAAAGTGGCATATAGTGTTGTTCAGTGGAGTGGCATATAGTGGCGTAGAGTGGAGTAGTGAAGTACAATGGATTAGAGTTCAGTAGTGTCTCATTGGGTACAGTGAAGTAAAGTGGTGTGGAATGTCCTAGCTGGAGTGTTGTAAAGTGGAGTATAGTTTTGTATAGTGGCATAGAATGGAGTAGAATGTCGTAGAGTGGCATAGAATGGAGTAGAGTGTAGCAGTGGAGTAGAGTGTTGTATAGTGAACAAGTGTTGAATGTCATAGTGTAGAGAAAAGTGTTGTAGAGTGGAGTGATGTGTTGCAGAGTATAATTTAGTGGTGTCGCGTTTGTGAACCTAAAACCTGCATTTGAGCTAGTCCCACAAACAAAACGCTGGTCAGTTTTGGAGCGGACGGGGTCCCTAGTAACATATTATCAACATTAATCTGCTTGCTCAATGACAGTTATGCCCAGGTGTGGACGGCTAGTCAGAATGCATCGTCATGAATGCATCGCCATGAATAAAGGGGTGTGGCAGGGATGCATGCTTGCTCCATTATGTTCCTATTATTTATCTGATCTAGTTGCATAGTTCATGCTAATGCATCTCCAATACATGCAGATAGCAACGTTTCTCTTTTATTGTTTGCGAAAGATACACTGCTTGCCTCAAAATCCCTCAGAGGGTTACAACTTTTAATTGAATACTTTTTGCTGATCTGCATAGAGAGTAGACTGGGGACAAACTCCTCTGAAACAGATTATATAACCATCAATCTGCTAAAATCATACCGGGAGAATATCCATGAGTGGAGTAAATCTTAAAAGGGTAAAAACAGACTTGTAGTATTTGGGGCACAGATAATGGTACATTTGTATTTTACAAAGCTTTAAGCTGAACCTGCCTCTGGCTTAACTTCCTTGGTCCAACATTACACAACTCTTCCACCTAATTTTCAATGATTCGCATGAATATGTATTTCTCAAAATGTCTATGATCACACACATTCTCTTTGGCAACCGTGGTATTACTTAACCCTGGGCGTAATTTGCGAAGTAGCGCTACGCGTAGTGCACTTCGCACTACATGAGCTACGCGTAGCACTAAGCGAACTGCGTAGTACCCTGTTCGCGATGATTGCACAGTGCCGGAGGCTTGTCCGCACTGTGCAATCATTGAAAACTGCATCTTGCACAGTGTGAGCTGTCGTTTTCTGCCGCTCGAGTAGATTTTTACTCGAGCTGCAGCTTTCTCAACGCGGACTGGTAGTTTCTCATCGCGAGCGGTCGCGAGCATGCGTGACCACTCGCAATGAGAAACCTGACCTCCCCGCGTTGAGAATCTCGCCAGGAGGTTTATTTTCCACGCTCTCAATCAGCAACTTGATGCTGCTGATGGCAAACGAGGAAAAAGTTTTGCCGGGATGTCATTTTGCTTGCTTGCGTTCGCTAACTTGACGTTTAGGACCGCGAGCAAGCAAAAAATGACCGCTGCACTACGCGTGTTTGCACAGTACTACGTGCAATTTGCATAGTGCGAAGTAGCGCAAACTTCGCAAACTACGCGAGCGTAGCGTAGTGGTTTGCCCAGGCTTAGAAAAAACTATAGTAACACACCATCTCTGTGGGGACCTAGACATCTCTATTATCACACACCATCTCTGTGGGGACCTGGGCATGTCTATAATCACACACCATCTCTGTGGGGACCTCACCATCTCTATAATCACACACTATATCTGTGGGGACCTGGGCATATCTATAATCACACACCATCTCTGTGGGGACTTGAGCATTCCTGTAATTACATGCTTGAGCATCATCAGCTTCGCATTCTCAGTTTGGGGCTTTGTGAATACTGAAAATAGTCAAGTTAGACTTTTGGTCTAAGTTTACATTTGTGAAACTGAATAGTAGAAACGTTAGATTTTTTAATCTAAGTTTACCTTTGTGAATCAGGCCCTTTTTTAAATGTGAACTTAAACACAATCATCTTCATGCACTGTCTCTGTGGGGACTTAAATATCGCTATAAACACATACCATCTTTGTGGGACTTGAACATTCCTGTAATTAAACACAAACTCAAGACTGATTTGCATTTTGCTGGGTCCGAACTGGGATGGCGAATTGACTGAAGAACGATGATGGATTCAACCCAGATCTCTGACTGGGGGTGAGTGACTGAAAAGTTTCAGCACTCCGTCCATCATCTCCTTGTGTTTGCTTCAACTTGTATATCATCAGCTTCACTTTCTCTGTATGGGGCTTTGTGAATAATGAAAAGTAGTAAAGTTAGACTTTTGGCATAAATTTACCTTTGTGAATACTGAAAAGTAGTAAAGTTAGACTTTTTGTCTAGGTTTACATTTGTGAATTGAGCCCTATTTTAAAGAGGACTTAAACACAATCACCTTCATGCACTATCTTTGCGGGGACTTAAACAACACTGTAATAACACACTATCGTTGTGGGGACTTGAACAACACTGTAATAACACACTATCTTTGTGGGGACTTGAACAACACTGTAATAACACACTATCTTTGTGGGGACTTGAACAACACTGTAATAACACACTATCTTTGTGGGGACTTAAACATCGCTATATTAACACACTATCTTTGTGGGGACTTGAACATCACTATAATAACACACCATCTCGGTGGGGACTTGAATATCTCTATGATAACACACTATCTCGATGGCGACTTAAACATCGCTATAATAACATACCATCTCTGTGGGGACTTGAGCATTCCTATTATTACACACAACCTCTGTGTGGACTTGAACATCATTAGCTTCACACTCTTTATAATGGGATTTAAGCTTTGAATGTACACACTATTTCTATGGAGACTTAAACACAATGATCTTCACCCACTATATCTGTGGGGACTTGAACATCTATTTTGGCAAAAAATGTAAGCAGCTAATCAAGCTCTGGATTCCACTTGACCATATTCCTTAGTTCCATATGTTAATTTCTTTGTGTTAGTAACCTTATCTCCTAAGATTTTTAGCACTAATAAATAGGTTAAATACAACTTTAACTGTCTTTCTTTAAGCATGATATTATATTTTCTGGCACTTTAATATAATCTGTCTTTAATGTATACCCCTAGTATATATGCAGCAATTCATATATGAATAGATTATAATGTTGTTTGTGTATTTTGTTGATAAAATAAATATTTAGCCATGTACCTACGACTGTATTTAATCACAAATAGTGTTACGGATTAGGTCCCCACAAGGATGGTGCTGTGCGCATGTTTAAATAACAATATATTTGCAAATTTGAAGCAAGATCCTGTATCATGAATTTTTTCTTAACATTTTTCTGTTATTAGTGTATTTTAAAACCATTGGGAAAGGTTAGTCCCCACAAGGCAGGTATTCACACATAGTCCCCACAAGGATGGTAACACGTGTATGTGTGTGTGTGTGTGTGTGAGGCTCTGTGTGTGTGTGGCTCTGTGTGGTTCTGTGTGGGTGGCTCTGTGTGTGTCTTTGTGTGGCTCTGTCTGTGTGTGCGTGTGGCTCTGTGTGTGTGTGGCTCTGTGTGTGTGTGTGGCTCTGTGTGTGTGGCTCTGTGTGTGTGTGGGTGCAAATTCAATAGGTCTCGCATTTGCGCGAGATTAAGCTATTGGCATTGTAAATGACAATGCCATTTATTTATCTGTTTTCAAAACCAACACATAAATAACAACTTTGTCATTTACAATGCCAATAGCTCTAACGTTTGCAAAGGCGAGACCGTTGCATTGTAAATGCTTGTTGATTTAAGGTTTCAAGAATAATGGTATGAGAGCTTTGAAGGGAAAAACAAGCACCTGAAATAACTAGCATCAGAGCTTGACAGTTTGGAATTGCAGAAGGAAGACTGTCTCACAAAGCTGAGCGAGACTGGCGCATGGTAATGCACGGGCAGTGGTTCATGTGATGCTGGTGTTGGTACCAACTATATTTACAGATCTGATCTTAAATACATAAAAAATGAAACCAGCTGGTCTTCCCAGATCAAGAGCAGGTAGGGGGTGCCTACTGAAAATACCAAAGATTCGAGGGACTTTTTGGCTTAGAGTTTGAAGTTCTGGAGTTTAGAGGAGAGATGGAGAATTCATAGTCTGACAACATATTGCTTTGCTCAATGCCAGACACAGAGCTGTACTATAACCTGCAAAATACAAGCGCAGTGGACACCGCACCAGAAGTAGATTTTTGACACACACACTTCTCCTTCAGCGGAGTACACCTCTGACACTGGGGTAGGAATAAAGGTGCGTTGGTATTGACCCTGTGCCTTCTTTCAACTGAAAAAGTAACATTTTATGACAGATATTGTGGCTTCTATGCAAGTGTGTGAGAGAGTATTACAGCAGCATGAAACAGTGCTCACTGCTCCGTGCCAGGGAAGACAACCCAGCATTATCTAATGGCCTGTTTTTCAGTTCCCATCCAGCCCCAGAAGGCGTGGCTGTTTAAGTCTTCTCAGCAAAGTCTTAGTCTTATGAAAAAGTTCAATTACTGTTACCATTCCTAGTCATCCTTGAGCATTTCTCCTCCCCTCTTGACAAAATAGTAAACTGTGCCAACTTCACTATTTCAAATCACTGGAGGTATACATCTATTTCTTCCTTCTACTATCAATCTTTCTGCTTAGCCACAAAAGTCCCTCCTTAAAGAGCTCAACTATGCACAATCAGCACTGCATTCTCATCTCTCCCCTAACGTACAAGTTACCTACCTTTGGTAACAATGTATCTGGTAGAGACGTTGTCTATCCGCAGATTCCTTAACTTAGAATATCCCCAGGCGTCAGACGGGATCCGGAATTTCTTTTGCAGCAGCACCTCTGCGTGCCGGGGGACGGTGCCACACGACCCCGCCCTGACGTCGTCCACGTACGTGACATCAGCGAGGTCATATTAGTTCCTCCCGGCGCGCTGACATCAGTTTTCTTCAGAGAAGCTTTTCCGCGACACAATACAGAGCCAACAACCAAAACTGTGAAAGTATGAGAACAGTGCGCAATGGATGAAAAATCTGTGAATAAAGAAAGAGAATGGTGCAAGACCGCATTTTAGAAGACAGAAGTTGACACTGTCTTCATAGAAGGGAAAGCCGCGAGAAAGAGCCCCGCAAGTGAAGCAAAGACCCCTGCCAAAAGTGTAACAAGGGAGAATATCTCGAAAGACAGAAATAGACTGAAATTATCATTCAGAACTGTGCCGTCCAGCAAGAATAGAGCACAGAAAGAAAAACAGTCTACTGCATAAAGGCAGGAAAGACTGGCACTTCCCCTACAGTAATGGAGGTGTGGAACAGGTCACAACCGATCCCTAAAGAGGACGACTAAGAGGAACCTGAGTTAACAGAGAAGGCGGAAGGAGTGGAAGGCAATAAAAGTCTCTACCAGATACATCGTTACCGAAGGTAAGTAACTTGTACATCTGACAGAAACATCTAGGTGCAGATTCCTTAACTTAGAATAGATACTACGACCATACCCCAGGAGGGAGGTGGGTTTGCGACAGGACAACGGGAAGCGTCAATCATCTGAGCCGGCAACCTGGTGACGAACAATGGGTAAGCTGTGGTGAAACAGCCAGACAGCACCCCAAGCAGCTCGGAAGAGCAGAGATAACAGGATGCAAGACATCCCAAAAATGCCAGAAGCATACCTGCATAAAAATGACAGGTAGAAGCAACGCCAGGTATATACCAGAACAAGGGAAGAGACAGTGAGGAAAGGGGAAACACTCAGCTTAATGGTGCACTATATGGGCCCCGACTAAAGGACGAGAGAACATGAGAGATGCAACCAATGAAGAGATGCAACCAGAGCCTACCAGACCAGCCTATGGAAGGAATGCTGGAGGAGCTCCTGCCAAGAACCAAAGGGCAAGGGGTAGAAACTGAGTAATACTTTGAGTACAACAGGTGGGTACAAGAATCACGCAAAGTGCACACCCAGTCCCAAAGGAGGAAACGGGGGTGAACAACAGCAATGTAAACCCTGCTGAGGCAGGCCACTACCAACACAGCAGCAGGCAGCTGGTTGCAGAGACCTTAAGGAGGCATGGCTAAAGAAAGCATACGACTGCCTGACCGTGCAGCACGAAGGTCGAAAGAAGACTGAACCCATGAATACAGACATGTAACGAGTAGGCCAAGGACAACTGCCATGAGAAGGGCTGCCCCACAGGCATAGCTGATATAACATTAGGATGACACCCAGTAAAGAGGCACATCCAAAGTACAGGGCAATAAAGGTACAAAAAACCACCACGTACAAATGTGGGCAGAGTCTCTGAATCCGGGACCAAATCCAAGTAGGGGAAGGTAAGATAAGTACAGTGTCCGAACACTAAGAAAAAAGAGCAGTCGCAAAACTGGGAAACCACCCCAGTAAGTAGAAGCAAGGAGGAACTTTATAGGTAAGTTGCAACAACTCTGAAAGGCTCCCCCACACATGGGGACACAGGCCCAGGCCTTGCAACCTCGAAAGGAAGTGGCGACCCAAGAAAGGGAAAGCCATGGCAACCGGCATGTATACATACATGCAGAACATCGAAATCTGTAGAGACAGAAGTAGCCAGGAGCATGGAACATGTCTATACTGAATCATATCCAGCACGGTAAGGGCAGGCATGAGCCAATTAGAAGAGAGGAACTTGAAAGAACCAAGGGACCACCAAGGGCAAATGGAGCATCCAGGTTCCTCAGGCCCTTTCGAGGCAATAAAGCTATATAATAGCATACAATTACCCCACATGGAGTATGCACACCCCAAACATTGGGGAACACCCCTTAGGGAAATAAAGCCAAGCCAAAGAGCGCCGTAACGAGCTGAAACCGTGAACGTGAGTTCCGAGCCCTATGCCATTATCGAGCTGAACCACCGGCTCAATACCACAGTCAGAGGACCAGACACAGCAACCTGTGGAACACTGCCCCAGCAGGTCAACAGTTAGCAGAAAGCAAAACGCATCGAAAGGATGCCAATAAAAGGGTAATTCCCCTTGTAGAAAAGAGGACGTAAGGCTCACAGTCCATGCTAAGCATAGAGAGCATCTAAGGAATGCGAAATGAAAAGTACCACCAGGAAAAACAGTCCTAGGAGGACCTAAGTGGGAGGACGAAAGCCCGCAAGGAGTTGTCGAGCCGCCGACTCGGCATGATCATCAAACAACAAAACCCCATTAAAGGGTAAGTCAACCAGCCGTTCCCGGATGTTTTCAGGGAAGAGGCTATCTCTCAACCAAGTGTGGCCCCTTAAGGCAACAGAACCCACCATAGCTCGGCCTAAAGAATCAGCCGTGTCAAGGGCTGAACTTATTGTGAATTCTGCGAGATCACAGCCATCCTGGAGGAGGTGAAGGAGATCAACGCGAGCAACTTCAGAGGTGGTAGGAAGCAAGACTCTGCGGAGTCCCACAAGGCAGAGGTAGCCAGAGACAAAACACACACTGTATTTAAAGAACGCAGGGCCGCACTAGTGGATGCAAAGATGTTCCTACCCCATGACTCAAATCACTGTGACTCCCGAGAGGGAGGAAGCGTTAGAGGTGGCAGGGAGGCGAAGCAGTCTGCAACACATACCTCTGCACATCACAATGGACAAAGAGGCACACCGGGTCACCTGAAGCAGACCGGACCCAAGCATCCAAGAGGGCATCATAAAGGGAAGCCCCAAAGGGCAGAAGCGGCTCCACATTGCCGGACCCACGGTGAAGGACCTCAAGTAAGGGATCTACAGACAAAGGGGCAGAACGGGGTTGCATATTTAAAATGCTCTAGGCCAATGAGACCACTCTTAAAAAGGCTGCACCAGCCTCGGTAGCCCTCCTCGGAGGGGACAACAGCTCATCTGTGGGGGAGGGTTGTAAGCGGACCCTCCCCAAACACTGATTGTGCGACCAATGCCCCGCGTAAGGGAGCCCCATTGAAGAATGAGGATCCTGCCGAGGTTCCTGGGGAGGGGAAGAGCCTGCCGGGACAAGACGGCAGCACCTAACTCTCTCCAGAAGCCTCCAGAGAGGAGTCTAGAACTTTATGTCTATATGGCGCCAAAACGATGCGCGTCGGTGCCGATTGTGCCATCGTCCGACTCTGGTGCCGGAACGGCACCGACCCAGGCTCCGGGCAGCCAGTCGCCTGCCCTGAAACCCGGGGTGTGCCCAAGCCAGGGCTATGAGCACCAGCAACAACCTGCAGCGCCAGAGGGA
This sequence comes from Lissotriton helveticus, assembly GCF_964261635.1. Classification (NCBI taxonomy): domain Eukaryota; kingdom Metazoa; phylum Chordata; class Amphibia; order Caudata; family Salamandridae; genus Lissotriton; species Lissotriton helveticus. The sequence goes on along the minus strand of NC_136063.1, from coordinate 306,447,720 downwards.
GCCCAGCAAGGCTATGGGGCGTGGCAGAGGCGCCGTGGGTCGTAGAGGGGGACCCAGCTGGGCCGTGCCCTGACGATACTACATCTCCGGCGTTCCCAGGGAGCTAAGGCTCGGTAGGCGACGGGGGCGAACACACAGGCGAGTCCGTCGGGGTCCCCACAAGAAACGGAGTCCTTGAGAACGGAACAGGAACGGGAGAGGACCCCAAGCAGGCCTTTAAAGCCGTAGCATATGCCTCCATCTGGGCGTGCGTCGCCCCTGCACCCGGAAAGGGCGGATAAGGGGAGGCCGACTGTCAGGAGCGCTCGTCTGGAACATTCCGGGAGCCAGCGCCCATGACAACAGAAGAAGGGGAGGTCGAAGACTTCAGCGACAAGCGCCTCAACTTACCAAGAGGTGAACAAAGGCCCCGGACTCAAATGGTGATCTATAGCAGAACGGAACAGTAGAGGGACCTGCCGTGGACGACGAGGCCATGGGGCGAGACGACTCCGACCGGGAGAGCCATGTCGATATAAGCTTCCCACCGCTCTCCGGCAAAGTTTTCGGTTTAAGGAGTTGGCAGGCGTCGCAGTCCGTGGAGTCATGGTGCTCGCCCAGACACCACATACAAATAAGATGCGGGTCCGTCGTGAACAGGAATTGCAAGTTTTAAAGCCCGAAGGCATTGCACACTGTTCTCGAAGCGAAGTGTCGAAAAGGAGGCCTGAAAACAGGCCAGAGGAACCGCTCACTACGGATCTGCGTTGCACACGGAAAAGAAGGAAACGGACTTATATGACCTCGCTGACATCACGTACGTGGACGACGTCAGGGCGGGGTCGTGTGGCGCCGTCCCCTGGTGCGCAGAGGTGCTGCTGCTACAAAAGAAATTCCGGATTCAGTTTGTCACCTGGGGAGATTCTAAGATAAGGAATCTGCAGCTAGATGTCTCTATCAGATTCCTGCTATTCCCTAAGTCAAGTGCTGGGCTCACCTAATCTCAACCAACTTTCTATTCCAAAGCCACCCTCATGGCTATGCCTCCCCGGCAGACACTGACCCAAACCCATATGAAAGCATTACAATCTGCCCACATTTTCAGTCTTGGGGAACAGCATGCAAATCAACCTAGGTGACACACCAGTTCTCCCTGTTTCATGATCATGAAATGATATACGTATTAGCCAACAGCATGAAGTGAGAAATGCCTATTTTTCTGAGAAATGCCAAATGGCACTCTATGTGTATTTTAAAGAACTGCTAACAAAAGGCTCCTGCGTTGCAAAACCAGACCTAAAAAACGTCAATGAGCGTGAAGTACTCAGAAAACAGCCAGAGCACGGAGCACGTAAAATTAAGGTAGTAACAATGTTGCAGGGTAGAAATTGTGCAAATGAATAATCAAAAGTTTGTGCAAGAGTTTTCGCCGGAATTAATCAATACATAAAACAAAATTCAATGAAAAATATTTACATTTTATTTAAAGAATGTAACATTTATTTAGAATATTTTTTCATAATGTTTAATTACAATAATAAACAAGTATAAAGCTCTTCAGTCTTAGACGGTCAAGTCAAAGAACACTTCTCTCAGGAAGTACCTACCCATTACATGCATGTGGCTGAGATAGAGTACTTTCTTTGACATCAGCGTGAAAATCATAAGCCTGATGATACATAATACACATATCAGTGAAATACTGGGAGATGTTTTATGAACTGGATTCTATATTGATTGTTGTTTTTTATCCAGCCATTTTTCAATATCGTCGATTACTTGGACAGCAGCTTTTGGAATGCGTGTTCCTGGGCCAAATATGCTTGAGACACCAGAGGCAAAAAGAAAATCATAGTCCTGTTAAAAAAAAAAGAAAAATCATTGTTATTTCAAAGCATAATAATCGTTAGGAGGCCTGCAAATAAGCAGCATACTGATTCAATGGGAGATTGCACATGGTTCTTAAAGCACACATCGACGAAAAACAATAGTTCTGACTATTTTTTACATTAAAATGTTTCTTGGTCGGCAAGACTGTAGTTGTTTGGCAGGGTGAATAAAATGATGAGTCAATGGTTGGATTTATGAGTGAGCGCATGGATGTATATGTGAGTTACTTTATGTATAGATAATTAATGAGAAAATGCCTTTGGGCCTGATTACGAGTTGGTAGTGTGGAAGCGGGGCCAAAGGCATGGAATGTCAAGTCCATGCCGTTCAAGAATTGGGCAGGCATGCAGACAGGGGGCCACACTATGTGCCCCCCTGCATGCATCCACGTGGCCTGAGACACCAGGGGGCCCTGTAGGGCCCCCTTAGTTTACTCACCGTCAGAGGTCTCATTATGTGAACACCGCCATGAGAAACTCGTAATATGCAGCATCCCTGCCAAGCTTACTGCGGCTTCACATTTCTGCGCCACCGCCAGGGATTGCGGACCCTTGGCGGATGCCGCCTTTCCATTGCGGTCGAACCGCAGAAGTAGTAATTCGGCTGTCAGACCTCCGGTGCGGCAGTAACCGCCGCACCACAGTTTGGTGGTCCTATGGACTTTTTTTTAAGCCAGTAATAAAGCTGGACAACAGAAGCACATTACAGGAATAAATAACTAAACACTAAAAATAGACTAATAATCATCCAATATACAGTAGGGGAGCACTGGCTGTAAAGATAAATAGACTTGTAAACCTGAGAAAGACAGATGTGTTAACAATTCAATAATATCCTTGTAGAAGATGAAACTTACTTACATGTTGTATCAAACATTAGGCAAGAAGCAGATTGTAGACTATCTTATAAGTAAGCAAAGTACAAAAATAGCCAATCTTGCTAGCTGAAAATACAAGATGACAGAAAAGGTTGCCGAATACCCAGTGTAGGAAAGTAGATTGTTCGAAGTGGACAAGTGCAAAGGATGAGGCCACGACCTGATAAAGGTCATACAAATAAAATTAAACAAACCTGTGCTCAAATCCTGGGTAAAGTGACACAAATCAGTTAGGCTCAAACAAAAGGCAATGTGTAAGTATTTAAGCAGTGCATACACAGTAGGAAAATAGTCACAAAAAACAATAAAATTCAAAAAACAATTTTAACATAAAGAGGAACATGTTATGAGTAATATAAGACCACAATGACAAAACTCTAATAAGAGAAACCGAAGATATGATTTTTCAAGATTCAAGTGAAAACAGCACTAAAAAGCCCAAAGTCCGAATTATAGTCTATGGAAGCGGTAGACGTGAGCTTAGGCTGACTGCAAGGGAGCCCTGCTCACATACACCAAGTGGACTAGTCCCAGTGAAAGTCTGGGAGTCACAAGTTTGAGCTTCAAAGAATTAAATCCAAAAATGGAGTTTGTCCTTTTTTTAAAGAAAATATTTCCTCCCTGCGAGAAAAATCAGAAATCGAAGTGGCGTGGACAGTCGGGTGCCTGCCATAGGTTGAACCAGCTAAGGCTTTGGAGCTTCTAAGGTTTTTGTTTGAAAACGATTTTTAGTCCTAAATCAGAAAGGGGCTTTGCCGTTTTTATCAGAGTTGTTGGAACCTTTCAAGGAAATGAATCTGAAATTCAATCTGATGTTGTGGAACTGCCCATTGGGTACTTTTTGAAGTACTCTGGGGTTCTGTATCGAGTTTTGAAAAGTTTCCAAACTTTTTCCTAGTACCCAAGCATCCAGAGGAGAACACTTCAAAGCCCTTAGGGCCTAAGGGGGCCCTTAGAGACCTCAGGCACCAGGAAGAGACCACCAGCAGAAGCAAGTCTATGTCCCAGTTGCCACAGGTCAGCTGGAAAGTCTAAGGAACAGACCTCTTTCAGCTTTTTATGTTCTCTGTAGCCCCACACGAGGTCAGGTAACTGACCCTTGGCGTCCACTTCTTTGCCCTGGGTACAAAATGGAGCATCTCCAGTCCTTCAGAGCTCCTCAAAAACAACAGAGAGAAGGTCTAGTCCTCCTCTGTTCTTCTGAAGGTCTAATAAGTGTTCTGAGCTTTGTAGGGTTCACCAGCCAGTGGGTGGAGAGACTCCTAATCACTCCCTAACCAATGGGGTAAAACCTCCCAGGGGCATCGCTATCCACTTTTTCAGTAATTCATGTTTGCTTTACTGCAAACAATCTCACGGTGCCTCTCACTCTCAAAATCCAAAATGGGGAAACCATTCTCCACTTGTGCAGAGTCTGTGTTCCACCCAGAGGTGTGGCCAGGGTAATGAGCTTCCTCTGTGGTTACCCAAAATCTGTTCTTAAATTAGCTTTCCTTCTCTGGGTTTGGTGACAGCTTGACTAGAGGTTCGTTCAGTCAAACAAAAGAATCTCAGTCTCTGTTCCCTTCAAACAAAGGATATCTTCTTATATCCAGTGGCAATTGTGATTAAGGCAGTTATTTTATCCCTACCCTTTTGGACCTCATTGAGCAGAAAGTGCATATGGGTGTCTTCAGGAACAGATCTGAAAGTTTATTCCACAATGTCTCAAGACCTGGGTCTACCATGTGAAGCCTGACTGCAGCACCCCAAAAACAATCCTGTCTAACCTGTACTTGTTAAAATAACCCTTTCTGACAGATAGAACCCCCTGCTTTTAACTAATAAGTCACTCATTATCACAACTTATTGCCCACAAGGTAGTATGCATAATATTTAAAAATGAGACCTGCATGAAATTAAGTTGGTATGCTCCTTCAGTGACTAGCCGTAAAAGTCATTTTCACTGGCAGGGCTGTGTTTGGATCCTAAAAAACGCCAAAGTGCAGACTTTAAAATGTAATCTGTAACTTTTGACGGGAACTTACTAGAATAGTCATTCACAGTATATTTTTCATACTTATTAAAAATCCAATCTGTTGGTGATGATAGATTCATAATAAATATTTAAGAAAACTAATTACTAGAAAGTTATTTTTCCAGATGGAACTCCTATTTGCATTAGCATGGCTACAGCTGCCTAGCTAGTGCTTGATCTTAACAAGCTGTGAAAACTGCTCCCAGAATAAGACAATGGCTTAACCCTGGTGACTGGACTGGTTGGTGGCCACCTACCAGATATTAGGCTTTCTGGCTCTCCTAAGTTTTTGATAGTCAGAAATACTTCCACCAGAAAATAATAGGTACTAACATATACTCAGGAGTATGCAAAGTCCAATCAGTGAGAACATGAGTAAAGTGTCTGAAGGAGACAAAACAATGCTGAGCTGAGCCTCATCTGAGGAAAGGCTCCATAGTGCAAACTACTTATTTGTCTTTAGATGACCTTCGAGTTATAATGAAGGTACAGATTACACCAAAAAGTATATCCTAGGCTAAAAACTGCATTGATGCCTGCCTATAAAATCCTCCCATGGTGAAGGAGAATCAATGTATTTTTTCCTAAGTCCTAAAAGCAGTGTGTTTTCTGTAGCCTAGAATTTGAGACATATTTCCCAGGAACCGACAATTAACTACTGCCCCATGCCACTTCCAGGAACATTTAAAACATCTTCACCATGTGAATCTGAAGCACCTTTACTGTCTTCTCACAGCATAATCCACAGCAGCACTTGGTGTAAAACATCAAATCAATTCCCATTAGAACAAACTACAATTCAATAACATAGAAACCTACAACCCCTTAAAAATGAAAATATTAAAAATAAAAAAAGGTATCCGTATTAATCAATCACTAACACTGTAGTCCTGCATGAACAGTTGAACAGCTAACTTTTTAGGAACATGCCAAAAGTGACTAAAAGACAAAAATGTGTCTCTGAACGAATGACACTTAGCACAGAATATGAAATTCTTTTGTTGTAGACTCGATCTTTTAAAGTGCTGATGGTAGAAAGTCACAGGTATGTTGAAGTCCAACTTCATAACTTTGTCGTCCATTGATCTGAGATACAAGAGAATGTTGTTCCCAAGTTTAGTTGCAGCTACAGAAAAAATGGCCCCCTGTGAAGCGCCTTCTGAATCAAGGCATCAACCAAGTAGATGAAAGGCTCAGTAAACAGTTCGCGAAAGTACAGTGATTAAACTGATTTGAATTAACCTTTTTAATTATCTGATTAATACAATGTGCATTAAACAGTAGGGGTTGCACATAGGTAGCCAATGTACTGGCTGAAGGGCCAGGGTCTTCTAATCAGGTCACCTCTATCCACAAAGCAGCAGTGTTTTGGAAGCATGGTCAATTATGTAAATAAGTCTGGGTTACAACAATAATGATACAAGCACGTTCTGTTCTAGAGAACACCAGTACCATAATTGCTTCTTTGAATCAGAAACTCAAGTTTTTTCCTGATGGTAGGCAGGTGATGTGCAGCTGGTCAAAACCAACTTTGATGATACAACAGATTGGCTCTTGACAATGACGTACCTATTATTTCGAGATCTGGAGGGTTGGCGACTAAATTACACAATATTGGTAAATGGTACACCATTGGTGAAAGAGCTCAATATTGCTCTTTCACCAAACAAAAAAATATTCTACTAGTACAGAAACTGCAATGCTGAAGTGAGATTTGAGATGATACAATAACTATGTTGATTCTCTTCGCACAACTGAAAACTATGTTGTGTAACTGCATTAAAGGTACATGGTATACTGATGAACTAACTCCAATAAAAGGGATGTAACTGGATTACAGAAACCGGGATGTCATGTGGAAGAGAAGGTCAGACAGCAGAACTATTTGCTTGGGACAGAATGATCCCAGTTGAGGTTTTAAATTATACATTATTACAATTCTTAAACATATCAACATTTTCAGTGACAGGGATATGAAGTGATATTTTCAGACTCTCACAATTATTTAGGGTGTACAGAGGGTTACTGCAAAGGTCCCTGAATTCCAAGATCAGGAATTTACTGTCATTCACATATGTTCCCATAGGAACTTAAGCACTGTGACATTCTTGACGTTGGTATTTTTAACTTGTTTGTTTTAGCAAATTCTGCAAAAGAACAATTTCCTGGATAGGAACACACATTGCACTTTGACAAAAAGGGTTTATCAATTTAAAGAAAAGCTTTTGTCTCAATTACCTGGGGTGGTATAACACCTCCACAAATTACAAGTATATCAGGACGTCCAAGGCCACTCAGCTCTTTAACAAGCTCGGGAACCAGTGTTTTATGACCTGCAGCCAGTGTACTCACACCTACACAATGCACATCAGCATCCACGGCTTGCTGAGCAACTTCCAATGGTGTCTGCACAACGAAAAAAGGAAATGTCAGGCAACATCAGAGCTAGGGAGAATACAAAACAGTTTTAGATGAGAAGCAGGTAAAATAACATCGCTATATATAACTTTGTTTTCACAAGATGTATCTCTTTTTTGTATGGCTGTGGATGCAAATACTAAGGGTCGCCAAATCATCTTTGGCCTGGTGCGGTGGTGCGCCCAGAGCAAAATACTGCCAATTATCAAGAACTAATCAATAAAAATGTATACAAGAAATTCCAGTTAGACAGACCTTCTTAGGCATTAAAGTGACGAGGGAAAACAGGCAAAATATGCAGTGTTGAAAATGTTACCTCCAGTAAGAACATAACAAAGGAAGCATGTGAGTCATTAGCTGTAGCTCTCAATTAACCAAACAAATTAGCTCCTGAGGACCATACTCAAAGATTTTAAGAGATTAGTAACTTTTTAAAGAAATTAACAAGTTCTTCACTTTCAAAATGTTGATCTTAACTCGTATTCTTCCAGGGAGCTGGCAAATTCATGAATTATTATATAGTTCTAAAACTTAGTAAGATAACTAACACAAGGGATGGTGAGCCACCCGGTGAAAAGTAAGAATCCACATAATATACAGTACATTATAAAAAAATCCATATCAATGCTCGAATACCAATAACGGAAAAAAATAAAGAAACCATCCAGGGAATAGAAGCAGACAACATTGTTTGCACAATATCCTTTAAGAAAATGTTGCAATACTAGTAATACTGACATCTTCTTGCTAAAGGGTTACCTGTATTTTTAAAATCAGTAGACTATCCTATCAGAATCCTACAAATGTTGCACAATCCACCACATTTTCTGAAGATTGTCTAGACATACTGGTAAATATATTAAAACAATACGCTTTCAGCCATAGACTACCACCACAATTATGCATAAAAGAAGCAAAGAACTCTGGGTAGTTCCCAAATTTTCCTGTAGTGCAGCTCCTGTATAGAGCACCTTACAACACCAGCGACACTCTGAATTTGCTCACTTCAAATGTCTGCTTTTAAATGAAAGTTTATAAGCATAGGATTAGCACAGTGCCATCCGCGCGTGATAGAAAGGGGCAAAGTATTTTGCCATTTCTACACCACAGACTTTCAGCACAGGATTAGCACAGTGCCATCCACGCCGAGCTGTAAAATGTCAAAAGCCTTTTACCACTTCAGGCACGGTATTACAGCTCTAGATTGGTAACATACCATCCAGCTAACCTGGAATGAATAAAAGCAACCTCTGACACGTGTTTCGCTATCATTATATCTCATCTATATCTCATCGCTTTGTCCAGACACAAGGGAGAACTCAGTATAAGTCAAAACAGTACCCTTTCAGGCATAGAAAGCTGCATAAATTATGCAAAAAAGAAGCAAAGAACTCTGGTTTGTTCCCAGGTTTAGGTGAAGAGCAGCTTCTGTATAGAGCACCCTACAACACCAGCGACACTCTGAATTGGATCACCTCAAATGTCTGCTTTTCTAGCAAAGTTTTGAAGCATAAAATTAGCACAGTGCCAACTACGCCCAGACAGAAAGGGCCAAATTCTTTTCCCTCTATTATCAAAATATGATTTTAACTCAAAGTTATTATTTAATTAAATGTAATTGTATAAAATACCCATCTGAGCCCTTAAAATACACATTGTTATGCAATACAGTACTCATCCCGAGTCCTAATATTCATTACTCCCCCACAAACTAGCAATGCCTGAGCACTAAAAATACTTTAATGCCCCTATAGACTACCTATCCCTGTACCCTAAAACTCTGTACTAACAAAAATACTAACCATTCCTAACCCCTAAAAACACCACTCTATCTAAATTCACTACAAATATTTGAACCCTAAAAGACACTACTAATTAATTTTATGACTAATACAAATTAAATTGTTAACCTGTATTTTCTTCCAAACTTTACAAAACAAAAATACTATTTAAAAACTATTACAATCGATATCCTAAAATTAAATCAACTTTGCTTGCTATGAGAGCAAATTATTTTAAACATTAAATTACTTAACACACTTATTTTTAACAATTAATTTAATGTAGTTTATGTTAGATTTAAATTACTATTCGTTTTAGTGTCATATATAGTGCCATATATATATATATCGGCTGTATTAGTGACTATGTTGTTGAGTGTGTCAGTGGTTGTATGGGTGAGTAAGTGGCTGTATGGGTAGGTACGTGTGTAAGTGACTGTATGGGTGAGTGAGTGGGTGTCTGAACGGCTCTATGAGTGAGGGACTGGCTGCGTAAGTGGTTCATTAAATGAGTTGGTGTTTGAGTGGCTGTACTGTAAAGTAAGTCTCTGTGTGAATGGATGTATGGGTGACTGAGTGCGTGTATGGATGTGTGAATGGGTATTTAAGTTGTTGTGAGGAAGTGTGTGAGCGCCAGTATGTGTGAGTGAGTGGTGGTGTTGAAATGCTGTATCAGTGAGTGAGTGGGTATGTGAGTAGCTGTTTGGATGAGAGGGAGACTGAGTGTTTGTATGAGCAAGTCACTAGTTGTAAGAGTACTTTATGGGTGAGTGAGTGGGCATATGAGTCCTGTATGAGTGATTTAGTTGGTGTCTGAGTGGCTCTATGTATGACTGAGTAGTTTTGTGAGTACTTGCACGGGTCTGTGAATGGGTTTGTGAGTGGTTGTGTGGGTATGTGAGTGTGTGAGTGGGTGTATGAGAGGTTGTATAAGGGTGTGAGTGGTTCTGTGGATGATGTCATTTAAGATATAATCAGTGATGAAACTGACCTGTCATGAGTGGTGTAATATGTGAGGTCATAAGCAGTGTATTATTTTTATTATCATTAGCAACTTGCGATGTGCAGAGCTATCCTGAGGGGTTTCCTGGTACGAGGAATGCACAGATGAAATGGCACTGGACAGTGACTGGAAATAACCATGTCTTCAGATGTTTGCGTAAATTGACAAATTACTTGTAGTTTTTGAGTGTGTCAGGTAGAGAATTTCACAATTTAGGGCCTAAGAAGGCAAAGGTGTGGCCTTTCATACGAGTTAGACGGAATGTTGGTACGATGAACAAAGCTTGATTCGAGGATCTCAAGGACTTAGTGAGCTGATATGGAGTTACCAGTTTCTGGATGTAACAAATAACGAATTTGGCCTTGAACATGTAACAAAGTGCTTTGAATTCGATACATTTGCAAATCTTAAGCCAATGCAATTCCTGAAGCAGATGAGAGACTGAAACATATTTGGGTGAGCGAAAGAGCAGCCTAGCAGTAACATTTTGAGCAATTTGTAAGCGATGGACAGATGGTTTGTCTGCACCTATATACAGCACACTGCCATAATCTAATTTGGATATAGCCAGAGCCTGAAGTACAATCTTTCGGACTGCGAGGGGAAGTAGTCATTGCGCAATTAGTGCATTCCGAGTGCGCAAGTTATAACTGCTGATTTTTACTGGTTTTGTACGTGTGAAAGATGAGCCTAACTATAAAAAATTTTACTTTTGTTTTTTTCAGTGAATTTCCAAGTTTAAAAAAAAATCTATTTACTAACTACAACTTCCCTGTAACCTATGCTTTTTTCAGAGAATTTCTAAGGTTTTTTTATTGTTGTATTTCCTAACTATAATGCCCCTGTAACCTTTGTTTTTTTAAATGAATGTCTAAGTTACTTTTCTATTGTATTTACTAACTGAACCTTTAAAAGTGGGTGTGTGGGTTTGTGAGTGTCTGTGTGCGTCTGTTAGTGGGTATGTCTGAGTGGGTCTGTGAGATGGGTTTAATGAGTAAGTGAGTAAATCTGTGAGTGGGTGTGTGTGAGGGCCTGTGTGTGTCTGTGAGTGGGTATGTGAGTACCTGTGTGGGTATGTGAGTGCCTGTGTGGGTCTGTGAGTGCCTGTGCGGGTCTGTGAGTGCCTGTGTGGGCCTGTGAGTGGCACTAAGGGTCTGTGAGCGGATGTGTGAGTGGCTGTGTGGGTCTGTGACTGGTTGTATGAGTACATGTGTGTCAGTGAGTGGTTGTGTGAGTGGTGCTATGGATTTTGGGCATTACTTAAGGCATTTAATTGCAATTTAAAAAGCAAGGATGCAAACACCATCATGGTTTACAGATAATTCTTCATAGTGGAAATGCAGAGAAAACACAATTGCTTTGCCTTGGCCATACACACAAAGTTAGGATGAATAGTACTTTACAGAAGTGGAGCTTCTTTGTTTATATCTGTAAGTACTTCCTGTTGAGGCTTAATTTCTGTTGAATGAGCATTGTGCCAGAATCAAACCTGCCCTGAGCATTTACCCAAGAAGAGGGAGGTCACAGTTTTGTGTAACACCTCTACTCAAGTGGAATACGTCCTACTGGCCAATTAGTAAGTCCTATCTCTTTGGGTAAATGTATTGTGCGTCTCCTACACTACAATTGTGTAAAGGATGCCGAGGAACTGTCTCCAGTGACCTTGTGTGTCTGTACCTTTGTCAATGTGATTGTTCCTAAACAGCCTTCACCAGATGACTTTCCAAAGTGGAACTGCAGAGAAAAACACTTGGATTATTTGTACTTTACAAACATAAGCGCTTCTTTGTTTTGTGTAGATGTGATCATATTCCTAGGCAAAAAATGGTGGGAAATTTACTCAGAGGAGCTATTTAGTAAGCTGTCCATCATCCTGGGGAAAGGCTGAGAAGACATAGCATACCACTAATGTATATGAGGCAGGGCCAAAAGAGAGGGATTCTCCAGTCAAGTTTACATACTTCCAGTTTTTAAAAGATTAGAACACGATCTCAGAAGACGATGACAAGAAACAAGCACCTCGGAAGACGGCGTCGCGTGTCCTCCAACCCCAGCCTGGTCATTTTTCCTGGATGCACCTAGGGCACCAAATCAGCACTAGGACCATAGGGGAGCCTGAAGATCCCCCATGGTCCCGGCCAGCTCCAAGCCTCCTGCCTGAAGCAAGCTGGCATTTCCTTCACACACAGGGAGCTGCTAAGCATACAGCCTCTTGTGTGTGAAAGCAATTTTTCTGTTTCCCTGCTCGATTGACAGCGGGCAAGAAAACAGACGAATGCTCCACATCCAGCAAGCAAGTTCATTTTCACTGCTCTCAATTGTTATGTTATGTTAAAAACATTTATACCGCGCACGTTCACCAAGCGGTTTCATGGCGCTCAAGACAAGTACGGGTAGCAGTGCACCGAGGTTACACATAAGCTAATTGGAAGAGATGGGTTTTGAGAAGTTTACGAAAACAAGTGTAGCTGGGGCAGAGTCTAAGGGAGATTGAAAGGGAATTCAATAAGGTAGGTGCCATGAAAGAAAAGCAAAGGCCACCATGCTTTTTGCGTTTATACCTAGGGGCAGTCAACAGGTTGTGTGAGGTGGACCGGAGATCTCTAGAGGGAGCATAACGCTGAAGGCTGGCCGTGATGAATACGGGGGCTTGCTCAGAGAGGGCCTTGAAGACGGTACAGCCAAGTTTAAACATGCAGCGATAAGCCACTGGGAGCCAGTGTAGGCTCTTCAACAGGGGCGAGACATGTTGATACTTGGGCTGGTGAAAGACCAGTCTCGCTGCCTGGTTTTGCACCAGCTGCAGCCGGTGGAGATGGTAAGCAGGTATCCCAACATAGAGGGTGTTAGCATAGTCAATACGGGAGGTAACAAGAGCCATAATGACGAGAATGAGTGCCTCGGTGGTAAGAAACCTACAAATTTTGCGAATCCTGCGCAGATGGAAAAAACAGGATGATGTAACTGCATTGATTTGAGGCCTCATGGACAGGTCACTACATATAATTACGCCTAGGCTCTTTACCGAATTGACAGGGCTGGGTGGGGACCCCAGAGAAGAAGGCCAAAAGCTGGAGTTCCAAGGGTTAGCCGACCCTCCCACCAAAACTAGCTCCGTCTTGTTGGGATTGAGCTTCAACTGACTGTAGTGCATCCACTCAGAGATGGCAAGCATGGTGGATTGAAAGTTTGCACAGGAAGAAGGGGAGGAATCAACAGGAAAAATTAACTGTAAATCATCCGGGTAATTAAAAATGGTCACCGGGGTGTGACGGAGGGAAGCTATGAGAGGCTGCATATAAAGGTTAAATAGTAGTGGTGACAAGGCAGAGCCGGCCTGCTGGTTATCCAAAAAGGAAGAACTCTCGATGAATGTACTGAGACCGCGAGTAACGTAGGTCTCCAGGATTTTCCCAAGGAAGGGGAGAAGGGAGATCGGCCGAAAATTACTCAGGACCGAAGGATCGGCACCAGGCTTTTTTAATATGGGGACTATCACTGCCTGTTTGAAAGAATCCGGGACCGTGCCAGTGGCAAGAGAGTTGTTGAGCAGCGCCAGCGGAGGGTCTGGGCAGGCCAAAAAGGCTTCTTTAAGGAGATGAGGGGGACAGCAGTCATTAGGGGAACCCGAACTCACCATATGTAGCAAAGAAATAAACTCAGCCAGGGAAATAGGGGGAAAAACATCCAGGCGACAAGGATTCATGGGGAGGGAAGTGGCGGAGTGGGGGAGATGGGAAGAGGAATATTATTTTTTATGGTAGCAATTTTGTCAATAAAATAAGAATTGAGGGCATCACAAAGAGCTTGTGTAGGTTGTGGTTGGACAGTGACTCGATCCGGCAAGGCAAGCTCCTCGACTATAGAAAAAATATCCTTAGCCTTAGAGGCTGAGTCCACTATTTTCTGAGAAAAATAAGTGGTTTTAGCCAAAAGGATGGATTTGTTTGTACCGTTTCAGCAGATCTACGTACATGGTTTTGGATACTAGATCGTAATTACGCCTCCAACGGCGCTCAGCTTGGCGAAGGGCCAATTTGTCGAGTTTAAGTTGGTCTGTGAACCACCTTTGAGCGTCATGAGGACGTTTAGTTTTTATATTTTTTAACGGGGCCACTTTATTACTTGCAGACTCCAGCCATTGCTCGAGATGACAGGCCTGACCGGACACCGAGGTCTGGCCTCTAGGGGCTGTGGCCGCGAGGATGGAATGAAAGTCTGCAAGATTGGCTCGTTTCCAATTACGGGCAGTAAAATTGGTAGTAGGATTAAGATGAATAGGCGAAATGAAATTAAGGGAAAAGGAAATAAAAAAGTGATCGGACCAAGAGCAGGGATAGACTAAGGGAGGAGAAATGTCCAAGTTGGACGACCAGACTTGATCTAAAATATGGCCTTTGCTGTGAGTAGCTACTGTAATATGCTGACTGCAGTTCAGGCCAAGTAGAAGATCAGTAAATATCTCAGAAAGGTTGCTTTCCCGAGGATCAGATGGCCAGTAATTAAAATCACCAATGATGAGAATTTTGGCGTGATTGATAGGTAGCTGGGAGAGTAGATCCCCAAACTGTTGAGGAAAGAGAGGAATATAATCAGTGGGTCTATAGACCAGGAGACAAATGAAAGAACCTAGGAGAGCTAAATTTAAAAATAAGACAATCTGTTTTAGGGAGAGTGGAGGTTTCAAGAATAGTAAACTTATACTGGGAGCGAATAATCGCTGCAACCCCCCACCTGCTCTCCCAGCGGCCCTATTCGATTGTAAGATAGTAGCCGGTGGGGATAGCAGCAAGGATGTCTGGAACAGAGTCTTCTGTTAGCCAGGTCTCAGATAGAAGAAGAATGTCCACATTATTGTCGTCTAGCAGCTGGAAAATCTCGAGATGGTGTTTTACCAGCGAACGAGTATTGAGGTAGACAACAGACAAGGGATAAGGTCCAAGGGACCCAACACCGAGTGAAGATGTTGTGGCATCGCAACGGTGTGTCAGAGTATTCCCTACAAGTGTACCTGACGGGAGGCCCTGGGGGATCAAGATACCGCAATCCTGGGCAGCGCCTATAGCACAGGAATGTAGGGGCCCAGAGTGTTGGAGGGCGTGGAGATCCGCGGAAGAGTAGGTAATCAATTGGGCATAATGGCTGGTCACTGGCCACGAACGGCCGCGGACGGGCACAGACGGGCTTAACTTAGGCGCAACTTCGGCGCAAACTTAGGCTTAAGCTCCACAACAACTAGCACGCTAACCTGCGTGGAGAGTGTGGCCGGCAGGAAGTGGTGTGGGGCGTGTTGCTCATGAAGAGACCCTCCGCTCAAAAGGCACACAGCCGCGGCGGAACGGGGTCAGGAGCAGAAGAGCAAGCAAGTAAGTAACGTTTTTAGGCAAATATTAAAATCGTATCAGCTCATCAAGTGTCGTAAAATCAAACATATACAATAAACACAGAGAATAGGAAAAACACTGAGGAGGCTAAGCGCTGTGTGCACCTCGAGCAGCCTGATCGCCGCTATCGTCACAGGAAGCACAGAGCCACCCCTAAAAAAAGGCTTAAGCTCCACAACAACTAGCACGCTAACCTGCGTGGAGAGTATGGCCGGCAGGAAGTGGTGTGGGCGTGTTGCTCACGAAGAGACCCTCCGCACAAAAGGCAGAAGAGCAAGCAAGTAAGTAACGTTTTTAGGCAAATATTAAAATCGTATCAGCTCATCAAGTGTTGGAAAATCACACATATACAATAAACACAGAATAGGAAAAACACTGAGGAGGCTAAGCGCTGTGTGCACCTCGAGCAGCCTGATCGCCGCTATTGCCGCAATTGCTGAAAGCAGAGTGTTTGCTGTGGCTTAACAGGAGCAGTTAAAGCTCCGACCAAGCCCCAATGTTGGACCCGGCCTCGTGGCGTGGTCCTACCCCTCCCGCATGGCGGGCCTCGGACGACATCGGCCCTCCATCCAGCCCGGGTCGGCCCTGGGCACCCCTCTGCACGGCCTACAGCCCACCAGATCCGCCACCCGTCGGTCCCCAACCACTGACACGGCACACTCGGGCCGCCCCAGCATTACCGGTCCGGTGCCCCCCACGGACCCATATTCCAGGCCTGATGCCATCTTGGGCCCCTCGCGTCACCGACACGTGGTCCCGGCCCAGCCGCGGCCACAGCCCCAGCGAACCCGCCATGGAGGCACCAAGAACCTCCGGGTGGTCGAGTGGCCACTCAACCAGAGACAAGGAGGAGGGAGTTTCGATGGCTCTCCACCCGTCCCCGGACGCCTGGTATCGATCGCCCTCCGGCCTCCCTGGGCGCTGGCTCCACCCCCCTGCTGGGTGTCTGGACACCATCATCCCGGCCCATCTGACCCCCAGGCGAGAGGGTCCGGACATCAAAGGACTCCAGACCTATATCTGGGCCAGCCCCGGAGTAGGACGGCAGTTGTATCCCGGAGTCCAGAAGCCCTGCTGACGACTGACCCTGAGACGAACTCACCTCGCTGAACTACTTTGGAACCTGCTGGCGCTGCCGCGGTCCACTCGCTGAACTACTTTGGAACCTGCTGGCGCTGCCGCGGTCCACTCGCTGAACCACCTTGGAACCTGCTGGCGCTGCCGCGGTCCACTCGCTGAACCACCTTGGAACCTGCTGGCGCTGCCGCGGTCCACTCGCTGAACCACCTTGGAACCTGCTGGCGCTGCCGCGGTCCACTCGCTGAACCACCTTGGAACCTGCTGGTGCTGCCGCGGTCCACTCGCTGAACCACCTTGGAACCTGCTGGCGCTGCCGCGGTCCACTCGCTGACCCACCTTGGAACCTGCTGGCGCTGCCGCGGTCCACATTCACTGACCCCTCTGAGAGCCTGCTGGCGCTGCCACGGCCCAACCTCTCGGAACCCCCCAGCTCGAGGATTGAGAGCTGTGCGTAGGGTCCCCTTGCAACCGACCATCTATAAGACTGTCCCGCTACCTCACCCCTGGTTACGAGACTTTCCAGATCCCTAGACCTGCTGTATATATTGAACCAATACTTTTTTGCCAGATAAAGCTTGAAAACTCTATCTACGTGTCGTGTACTTTTGTAGTGGTGTGGGTACTCTGCTGTACGATTCTAGGAGAGGGCCCTCACGCCGGAGGCCTCTCGACATCGCTCTGCCCCGTCTCTGAAGGAGGGGTAGACCTAGGGGTGGTCAGTCAGACACCTTCTGCCGCTCCTGGGTTCGCCTTTCTAACATTGGTGGCAGGCGCTGCGATCCGAGCCCACGCAAAATCGTACAGAGAGGGATCCACCCACTACAGCGAAAAAACACACGGAGACCATGACAACCCAAGGAACAAATCCACCCACCGAATTCCAGAAAGAAAAGATGGAAGAATACAGCCACAAAGAACTAAAACAATTCTGTAAAGAGATGGGTATCGCTACCACTGGGCTAAGCACAAAAGAGGACTTCAAATTGGCCCTACAAGCCTGGGTGGAAACTCGAGACGGGCCACCCCAAGAGGAGAATAGCCCGAATGGACAACCAGAAACCAGAGCACCCCCGACGGGGGAAAGAACCACAACCCTAAACGCGGACCTCATATATGAAGACGCTCGAGAGCGAGAGCGCAACCGGCTACACGAATTGGAGCTCGCAAGACTCCGGCTAGACGGAGAACTCCAGCTAGCGGAGAAAAAGATAGCCCTCGAGCAACTACGGCTGGAGGGGGATCTAGAAGAAAAACGGAGACAACGTGACCTCGAAGAAAAACGATTAGCCTATGAACACGAACGAGGCCTGAAAGAACTCGAAATCAAAGCCAAGCTAAAAGAAGATAGCGCAGCCGGGGCCAAGACCTCGGCCCCTCCTGTGGACACCAAGGTTCACCTACCAAAAGATGTAGTCAAGGAATACTACAAAAACGACGACATCCAGCAGTGGTTCAAAGCCTACGAGGTGGCCATGACCGCCCATCGGGTGCCCCTGAAGGACTGGGGCGCCGGCATATGGGGAAAGTTCGTCAACGAAGGGAGGGACGCCCTGCTGGAACTCCCTGACACCGAAATGACTTCCTATGAACATATGAAAACGGCCCTACTCACACGCTACGGACTCACCCCCGAAATGTACCGGCAGAGGTTCCGAGACTGCAAAAAAATCAATCCCCGGTACAACTTGGGTAGAATATGTGAACTTTTTTAGCAGAGCCTTAGAGGGATGGGTCAAAGGCAGTCAGGTCACTACCTACCAGCAGCTGGTCGACCTTATAATATGGGAGCACCTCTCCAACAACTGCTTCATTGAACTACGACAGCACCTCCTCGACAGCAAGTTGACCGAGCCGCGAAAACTAGCGGTCGAAGCAGATCGGTGGGCGAGCACCCGGGTCCACCGGAACCCCACAGGAGAATATGGACGAGGGTCCCCGGGGAACCACCGGCCGCGAGGCGGCGGGACTGGTATCAGCCGAGGCCGAGACCTCCCGCCGGGGTCTTCGACCGCCTCCGCTACCCCGGCCCCCGGCCCGAGGGGGGCCCCTCCATCCCGACCGGGGCCACGCCCCAACGTTACGTGCCACCGATGCCAGCGGCTGGGTCACTATGCCAATGATCCTCTCTGCCCCATGAATCAACGGCCCGGCGCCACCGGCCCCTCCGGTCGCCAAATCACTGCAGCCGCCCTGAGCGAAGAACAAGATGAAGGAGAAGAGGTCCCTATGGAACCAGAGGAATGGGAGTCCGCGGCCATGTGCCTCGCCTCCCTGGGCGACAAAGACATGATCCCCCGAGACCAGATTCCGATCAACACCCAGAAGTACCGCCAGTGGGTCACTATCAACGGACGCCGGGCCGAGGCTCTCCGTGACACGGGGGCCAGTATAACTGTCGGCCGCTGCCATCTGGTGACCCCAGAACAAATCTTGCCACACGTTCTGTGCCCTGTCCGGTCAGCGGACAATTCCGAGAGCCTGTGCCAGATGGCCCGCATCCCCTTCGAGTGGGGAGGAGTGTCTGGCATGCTGAAAGTCACCGTCCGAGACGATGCCCCAGTAGACTGCCTCCTAGGGAACGACCTGGAAAGTTCCCCGTGGGCACAGATCGAACGAAGAGAGCATCTGGGAATGCTAGGCCTTCCTGAATGGGTTTGCGTAACGACCCGATCTATGTCCACCCGGGACGCTGTCCCCCCCGAAGACAATCTACCCGAAGAACCGGAATGGCCGGCACCTCCGCCACCCGCCACTACCACAACCGAACCCGAACCGGGGCCGCGGGGCCCCAGCCATGAAGAACTTCCCGAGCTCGGGCCCCTTCCCGAACTAGCCCAGTGGCGCCAAGAGGGGGGCCCCACCCGTGAGCAGTTCCGTCCGGAACAAAGGACCTGTCCTTCCCTTGAGGGACTCCGACAACAAGCCGCCACACAAGCCACCGGAGCCCCTCGGGGTCCCACTGGATCTATTGGGACCAGGACCTCCTGTACAGCGAACAGAAAATCGCAGAGCTGGGGGCCAGCCGAGTGCTCGTCGTCCCTCTTCCCTTCCGGGACTTTCTCTTAAACCTGGCACATGATGTGCCCCTCGCTGGGCACCTGGGGCAGGACAAGACCTACAGCCGCCTGGTGACCCACTTTTATTGGCCGATGATGCGCAGCGATGTGTACAACCACTGCCGAACCTGTCCGACCTGCCAAGCCAGTGGAAAGAGTGGGGGGAAAATCAAAGCCCTACTCCAACCGTTTCCTGTGGTGACCACTCCCTTCGAGCGAGTAGGGATCGACATCGTGGGGCCCCTGGATCCTCCAACCTCTCAAGGGCACCGCTTCATCCTCGTCCTGGTGGACCATGCCACCCGCTACCCAGAAGCTATCCCTCTCCGGACTATCACAGCCCCCGTAGTGGGGCGAGCGCTCATGGGGATCTTCTCTAGAGTTGGCTTCCCCCGAGAGGTCGTAAGTGATCGGGGCACAAACTTTATATCCAAATATATGCGGTCCCTATGGCAACAGTGCGGGGTCGCATATAAATTCACCACCCCGTATCACCCTCAAGGGAATGGACTAGTGGAGCGGTTTAACAGGACCCTGAAGGGAATGATCAAAGGCCTGGAAGAACCCCTCCGACGCAAATGGGACGTTCTGCTGCCGTGCCTCCTGTTCGCCTACCGGGAGGTACCCCAGAAGTCCCTGGGGTTCAGCCCCTTCGAACTATTATATGGACACCCTGTACGAGGCCCCCTCAGCCTGGTCAAAGAAGGCTGGGAGCTGGCCTCCCCCGATGCTCCACCTGATGTTTTCCGATACCTCTTGACTCTCCGCAACCAGACTCAGAAGTTCCGGGAACTAGCCGAGACAAACCTAAGGGCCAGTCAAGAGGAGATGAAGCGCTGGTATGATGAAAATGCCTCGTCCATTGAATTCGAGCCGGGCCAGAAGGTCTGGGTCATGACCCCAGTCGACCCCGGCGCCCTCCAGGACAAATGGACAGGGCCCTTCCGTGTGGTGGAGCGCAAGAGCCCCGTCACCTACCTAGTGGACATGGAGTCCCCCCGGAACCCCCTCCGGGTCCTCCACGCCAACCGGCTCAAGCCCCACTTTGTCCGCACCGAACTGAGCCTGTTGCTGGCTACCGATGACGGAGCAGAGGACGACTCCGAGCCGCTACCAGACCTCCTGAGCACCTCCGAGAAGGATGGTTCGGTCGAGGGGGTCTCCCTCTCTCCCACGCTGACCCCCAACCAGCGCCAGGACTGCCAGAAACTGCTGGGTCAATTTGCGAACTTATTTTCCCTCACCCCCGGGGTCACCCAGTGGTGTGTTCACGACGTGGACACCGGGGATAGTCTGCCCGTGCGGCACCGAGCCTACCGAGTCCCCGACCGAGTCCGGGGCTGCATCCAAGCCGAAGTTTCCAAAATGCTGGCCCTAGGGGTAGTCGAACCCTCAGACAGTCCATGGGCCAGTCCCGTCGTCCTGGTCCCTAAGGCCGCCGCCCCCGGGGTGCCCCCGGAGCTGCGGTTCTGTGTCGACTACCGGGGACTGAATGCCGTCACCAGGACCGACGCCCATCCCATTCCCCGAGCGGATGAACTGATCGATCGCCTGGGAGCCGCCCGGTACCTCAGCACCTTCGACCTCACGGCCGGATACTGGCAAATCGGCCTCACTCCAGGAGCACAGGAACGATCCGCGTTCTCGACCCCAG
The DNA here is from genome assembly GCF_964261635.1 of Lissotriton helveticus. Classification (NCBI taxonomy): domain Eukaryota; kingdom Metazoa; phylum Chordata; class Amphibia; order Caudata; family Salamandridae; genus Lissotriton; species Lissotriton helveticus. Next base: position 306,426,581 of record NC_136063.1, on the reverse strand, counting down.
ATGGCCACTACCATTTCAAAGTGATGCCTTTCGGCATGAAAAACGCCCCGGCCACCTTCCAGAGACTTGTAAATAGGGTGCTGGCGGGACTGGAAGAGTTCAGTGCCGCCTATCTGGACGACATTGCAGTGTACAGCCTTCAGTGGGATGAGCACCTGTCCCACCTCGGGAGGGTCCTGACGGCCCTCCAACAGGCCGGACTAACAATAAAAGCCAGCAAGTGCCAGATCGGTCAAGGATCCGTGACCTATCTGGGACACCAAGTGGGGAGCGGCCAAATGGCTCCCCTTCAACCCAAGATCGACGCCATCCAGGCCTGGGAGCCCCCCGTCACCCAGACCGCCCTCCGAGCCTTCCTGGGGCTCACGGGGTACTATCGGCGGTTCATAAAAGACTACGGGAGCATTGTGGGGCCCCTCACAGAACTAACCTCCAAGAGACTACCCCCGAAGGTACACTGGATCCCCGAGTGCCAAGTAGCCTTTGAGACACTAAAAACTGCCATGTGCACCGCCCCGGTGCTCCAGGCCCCCGACTACAGCCGAGAGTTCATCGTCCAAACTGACGCTTCGGAACACGGCGTTGGGGCCGTCCTCTCCCAAATGAACTCCGACGGAGTCGACCGTCCGGTAGCCTTCATCAGCCGGCGCCTGCTGGCCCGAGAACAACGATGGAGCACCATCGAGAGGGAAGCCTTCGCCGTCGTATGGGCCCTAAAGAAGCTCCGGCCCTACCTCTTCGGCACCCACTTCCGAGTGCAGACCGACCACCGGCCCCTGCGGTGGTTGATGCAGATGCGGGGCGAGAATCCGAAGTTGCTACGTTGGTCCATCTCCCTCCAAGGGATGAACTTCACCGTGGAGCATCGCCCTGGCAACGACCACGCCAACGCTGACGGCCTCTCCAGATTCTTCCGCCTTGGCGAGGAGAATCCCCAAGAAGATGGGTGACTCTCCCCTGCCTTCAGCTGGAGGGGACGTGTGTTGGACCCGGCCTCGTGGCGTGGTCCTACCCCTCCCGCATGGCGGGCCTCGGATGACATCGGCCCTCCATCCAGCCCGGGTCGGCCCTGGGCACCCCTCTGCACGACCTACAGCCCACCAGATCCGCCACCCGGCGGTCCGCAACCACTGACACGGCACACTCGGGCCGCCCCAGCATTACCGGTCCGGTGCCCCCCACGGACCCATATTCCAGGCCCGACGCCATCTTGGGCCCCTCGCGTCACCGACACGTGGTCCCGGCCCAGCCGCGGCCACAGCCCCAGCGAACCCGCCATCGAGGCACCAAGAACCTCCGGGTGGTCGAGTGGCCACTCAACCAGAGACAAGGAGGAGGGAGTTTCGATGGCTCTCCACCCGTCCCCGGACGCCTGATATCGATCGCCCTCCGGCCTCCCTGGGCGCTGGCTCCACCCTCCTGCTGGGTGTCTGGACACCATCATCCCGGCCCATCTGACCCCCAGGCGAGAGGGTCCGGGCATCAAAGGACTCCAGACCTATATCTGGGCCAGCCCCGGAGTAGGACGGCAGTTGTATCCCGGAGTCCAGAAGCCCTGCTCACGACTGACCCTGAGACGAACTCACCTCGCTGAACTACTTTGGAACCTGCTGGCGCTGCCGCGGTCCACTCGCTGAACTACTTTGGAACCTGCTGGCGCTGCCGCGGTCCACTCGCTGAACCACCTTGGAACCTGCTGGCGCTGCCGCGGTCCACTCGCTGAACCACCTTGGAACCTGCTGGCGCTGCCGCGGTCCACTCGCTGAACCACCTTGGAACCTGCTGGCGCTGCCGCGGTCCACTCGCTGAGCCACCTTGGAACCTGCTGGCGCTGCCGCGGTCCACTCGCTGACCCACCTTGGAACCTGCTGGCGCTGCCGCGGTCCACATTCACTGACCCCTCTGAGAGCCTGCTGGCGCTGCCGCGGCCCAACCTCTCGGAACCCCCCAGCTCGAGGATTGAGAGCTGTGCGTAGGGTCCCCTTGCAACCGACCATCTATAAGACTGTCCCGCTACCTCACCCCTGGTTACGAGACTTTCCAGATCCCTAGACCTGCTGTATATATTGAACCAATACTTTTTTGCCAGATAAAGCTTGAAAACTCTATCTACGTGTCGTGTACTTTTGTAGTGGTGTGGGTACTCTGCTGTACGATTCTAGGAGAGGGCCCTCACGCCGGAGGCCTCTCGACATCGCTCGGCCCCGTCTCTGAAGGAGGGGTAGACCTAGGGGTGGTCAGTCAGACACCTTCTGCCGCTCCTGGGTTCGCCTTTCTAACACCCAACAAACAGCTATGTCCCAGAGATGGGCATACCGGGACATAGCAGGAGAAAGCCCTAGGGGGTGGCGGTTGCCAGGCCCATCTATGGATCCAGGCGGGGGCCCCAAGGCCCCTCTCCTTAGATTATGTACAGCCTACCCCAGGAAGTGGTAGTCACTGGGCCGAGAACAGGCAAGGAAGGGGGATGTGCGGCCCCCTCCTATTTTAAAAGAGCATTTGGCCCCAGGGAGGTCAAGGTCCCCAGGGGTTGGGAGGTCCATGAGGCCCCTCCAAAACAGACAAATTAGCCCTGGGGAGTTGGTGGTCCCTGGGGGGGTTCAGAAGGCCCTCCATTTCTTTTCAATTAGTCCCGGGGAGGTGGCAGTCCCCGGAGCACAAAGAAACGGGCCCAGTGCGCCCTCTCCTTATATTTTATTTAAGCCTGCATGCCCCCAGGACCCGACACATCCGGGTGCAAAATATTAGAGAATGGTGGGAGCCCAGGCTTCTTTTAAAAAAAAAAAAAATGTTTTGCACCAGTATGGTCACACTGGGACTCCACACCCCAAGAGGCCTAGGGGGTCAGGGTATTCCTTTATTTAGGACTCGGATGAAGCTGAGTCCCAGGATGGCTGCAACACTTCCTAGTTTGAAGTGTTGGTAGCCAATCAGATTTGAGCACAGGACCGTCGGATCCTCTGAGGATCTGCGTCCCTATATATACAATTTTGAATTTCTTTTAATAAATCCACAAATACTGAATGGATTTACACCAAATAACAAAAAGGCACTTTTCAGGACCAATATCTTCATTTATGCCAAATTTGGTGTAATTCTGTTCAGCGGTTCGGGCTGTAGCTGTGTCTTAAGTCCCTATGGGAATTAACATGGAAAAACGTGTTTTGGGACCCTCCTTTTTTCTTGGCCGCACTTGACGGATCACCACTTAACTTTCAAGACAGCAGCTGAAGTGAGTGTCATACTAGTTTTGAAATTTTCGCAAGGATTCTCCAAACTATGCAAACGTTCTTAGCAAATGAAAGAAAGCTTTCCTATGGAAACTATGTCCTAACTATACCTGCCTACTGGCGACTGCCTGTGTATGTATATGTATGTTTGTATATTATTAGGATGTATATATTTATATATCTTTACCTACTGGACGTCGCAGGTAGGTCATTATAGTTAGGTTCATGTTTTTGAACTGCCTATAACTTTGGTTCTGCATGACTAATCTTCATAACATTTTCCCCCCAAAAAAGTGTGCCACGACTCCTGTTACATATGGAAAGTTTTGGGGTGATCCATCAAGTGGGAGCCAAGAAAAAGGGGGGTCCCATGTTAGTTCTCATAGGAGCTGTGCACACGACTACAGCCCGAACCGCTCGACGGAATTACAGCAAATTTGACAGGAAGGTACATTTTGGTTTGCAGAACACACTTTTTCTTATCTGGTGTAAATGTGTACAGTATTTGTTGACAAATTTAAGGAAATAAGAATATCAACGCTCCTGGCTAATTTTTACGATTTCACAATTAGTCACGAATGCGCATGCCAGCAGAAATGCTTTGATTGGCTGACTGCAACCTGAGCAAAGAGTTGCGGCTGGCATTTTACCTCATCGGAACAGTCTCTGGGGCTGAAACAAGATGGCACAAAGTGACATAAGGGGTCAGGTTGTATTTGCCCCGATCCCATGAGAGGAATACAGGGGTGTTAGAGGAACCCTTAATAAATATATGTCAAAAGAAAGGTCCCCCACCCACTAGCAATATTCGCAAATTCGCCACGAGCACCAGCACGGCCCGAGTGAAACATCATGACGAATTCAGGAATATACTGATATTAACTGATGTATAAACTGTTATACACCCACCGTGCTGCATTGCAGGGGGTGAGGTATAGTTAGTTCTGGTAACTATAACTACTGAATTTCTCTGGTTTTGTACGAGAGAAATCTGAGCCTAACTAGAACGTCCCTGTAATCTTTGTTTTTTTCAGGGAATGAATAGGAACAAGGCAGGAGATACTGCCGAAACACGTAACGGGGAATATTTAATAACATAAAATGAAAAATTGTTACTGAGTCTGCTGTGTTGATGTCCGGTTTGGATGGGGAACTGGAAAAATAAATAAATAAATATATATATATATATATATATATATATATATATATATATATATATATATTCACTGAAAAAAACATAGGTTTCAGGCCTTATATAGTTAGGAATTAGCATTTAAAAAACCTTTGAAATTCACTCAAAAACTATAAGTTTTAGTGGTGTTATAGTTAGCTGGACATTTTACTCATTACTATCGCCAGTAGGTAATAAGCATACTAAGCATACATATATACACACCCTGTGGCATCCCAGCAAGTCTGGGATCCCACAGGGTGTTCGAGTGGGCAAGTCACTGTATTTTGCCCCCGCTACGTGGAAACACAAAACCCGGCATGGAGTCTGAAACAGGAACAGCGCACTCAGCAGCCAAAGAGGAAGGGCCAGTGCAGTACTCCAATGGGAGAGGACGAACTATGATTTAAACAGGCCCTCAGGTGTGACATCGCTGCTGGGGAGCAACGGGCACTGAAGAAAGCAGAAAGGCTGAAACACGTCTGCCCTGTCCAGTGGTTCCTGGGCACAGAAATCCCCTCTTATGTGATTTGAAAGGACAATACCAACTCCTTTGTCTGCGCATTTAATTGGCAATAAACATCATCCCCTGTCACCGAGTGGACTCGGACCCATTCTTTTGGGAGTGGGATTGGATGTAATATTCAACGGTGAGCAAGCACCAGCTTCCGGGACCCGCTTTCGTTCAGGAGCAACACGCTAAGCTTGTGAGCAAATGGACTGTGTATCTAAAAATACAGCGTGTAGCCCCCCGGAATGGTAAAAAATGCGCATGTGTGCATTCGCCGTTTGGGGTGAAAGGAAGCAGTATTTCACTGCGTGAAGGTGACAGGGGTAAAACTGACCTTTTTTGTTCCCTGTGTCGCCTGCAGGGGTGCGTGAGGATCGTGGCCAGCAAGTCTGGGATGCCACAGGGTGTTCGAGTGGGCAAGTCACTGTATTTTGCCCCCACTACGTGGAAACAAAAAATCCGTCATGGATAAAGAAACAGGAACAGCGCACTCAGCAGCCGATGAGGAAGGGCCACTGCAGTACTCCAATGGGAGAGGACGAACTATGATTTAAACAGGCCCTCAGGTGTGACATCGCTGCTGGGGCGAAACTGGCACTGAAGAAAGCAGAAAAGCTGAAACGCGTCTGCCCTGTCCAGCGGTTCCTGGGCACAGCAATCCCCTCTTATGTGATTTGCAAGGACAATACCAACTCCTTTGTCTGCGCTTTTAATTGGCAATAAACATCATCCCCTGTCACCGAGTGGACTCGGACCCATTCTTTCAGGAGTGGGATTGGATGTAATATATATTTAAACATTACTCGCTAATATATGTATTCACTAAGATACACTTAATAAGCCAGTTAACCAATCAATTTTTTTTTTTTTTTAAACACTGTCATGAGTGATGTAATATGCGACGTCATCAGCAGTGCATTGCAGACGTGCAAGTTATAGTGAGTCCAACTAACTATAACGTGGGAATTTCAATGTTTTTTTGCGAGTAAAATTTCCAGCTAACTAGAACTGGTGTGAAACCTATGGTTTTTTCAGTGAATTTCAAAGGTTTTTTAAATGCTAATTCCTAACTATAACTGGTGTGTAACCTATGGTTTTTTCAGTGAATATATATATATATAAAATTTCCATGGCAAAATGAAACCCCTCATTTTGTTCCTTTTCAAATTAAATGTATTAAGTGTTACCACTTTATTCCAATCAAGATGACTTCAGGTGTGCCATACTTTTGTCATAAGTAAGACTGTTAGCGTTCTAGTTGTTCTTTAGAACACTCTGGGACATTCGGGCATTGGGCTATAGTTGGGCTACATCTGGCTGATATTTGGGCTACATTTGGGCTCTTTTGTCTCTGGTGGCCATCTTGGGAGACTGCATATCAGAATTTTTTAAATGAAATATAAGAGGATTTGAGAAGTCACTGAAAATGTGCCCTAATTTTTCTTTCTTCAGCACTAATCATAATTTCTATGGCAAAATGAACCCCCTCATTTTGTTCCTTTGCAAATTAAATGTTTTAAGTGTTAACACTTTATTCCAATCAAGATGACTTCAGGTGTGCCATACTTTTGTCATAAGCAAGACTGTTAGCGCTCTAGTTGTTCTTTAGAACACTCTGGGACATTCTGCCATTGGGCTATAGTTGGGCTACAGCTGGCTGATATTTGGGCTACATTTGTTTTTTTTGTGTCTCTGGTGGCCATCTTTGGGCTACATTGGGCTACATTTGGGCTCTAGCATATATATAGCCCAATGTAGCCCAATATATATTTTTTCAAAGTTAATTTTCGTAAAAACCACTGGAGCATATATCTTGAGACATAGCAAAGGCACATCGGGCTACCAGTCCCTACAATTTTGCCAAGTTTGGTGGAAATCCATTCTAAAAGTGAGTCCAACCGCCCTATGGAAATTAACATGGGGAAAACACGTTTTGGGACCCCCCTTTTATCTCGGCCCCCGCTTGACGGATCCCCCGAAACTTTCAGGGAAGGAGCGGAGCGCAGCGAGGCAAAGTTAAGGAAAATTTCAGGCAGATTCCTCAACCGGCGCCAAAGTTATTCCCAATAGAATGTTGCGATTTCCCTATGGAAAACAATCCTAACTATATATACCTACTGGCTATCGCCAGTAGGTAATATATATATATATATATATATATATATATATATATATATATATATATATATATATATATATATATATATATATATTACTGTTTTTATGCCAAAATGCGGGATTTGTACACTGTAAGATACCGCCCAAAATCTATGTGGCGTCGTCGTCCTTCATCGCTTGCATTACCTGTAACTCTGGTATTTAAAAATGGCGCCTTGGTTTACAGATCGTAAACACACTGCAGGACGCGGGGAGCCGGCTGAGACCGTGGGGGGATTGGGGACCCCCCCACGGTCCCCAACAGAGAGCCCCAGCCATGGGGGCTGGGGTTCCTGGGGCTATAGGTGGCCTGGGAGGGGGGCCACGTGGCACCCCTCCCCAAAAGTTAAAAAAAAATTTTAAATAGAGAGGTCGTCCTTGGGGGATGGGTTCCCCGGGGCCGATTAAGGCCTCGGGAGTGGGGCCACACTACCCCCTTTCCCATTTTTTCAATACAAAAAAAATTAGGGGGCAGGCCCTGGGGGATGGGGTCCCCAGGGCCAAAAAAAAGTCCGGCATTGTGCCAGAGGCCACGCCCCCTCCTTTCATTACTCTGCAAACGAGCCCCCTGGCGCGTTTGCAGATGCAGATGGGGAAAGACTTCCCCTTGAATACTAGGGGTCCCTGGGGGGGCAACTAGCCCACCACGGACCTCCAGTATGCGCCAGGGGGCTTCGTTGCAGAGAGGGGTTCTGAGGCCACGCCCCTTTTTACACCTGTGGCGCTTACTGGAGGTAGCTGGTGGGCTAGTTGCACCCCAGGGACCCTCAGTATTCAAGGGGAGTTAATCCCCCAATTTAAAACGCGCCACGGGGCACGTTTGAAGACATGTCACCTCAGGCCACGCCACCTTCCTTCACCACTGTGCAAACGCGCCCCGTGGCGCATTAAGTTGGGGAATTAATTCTCTTTCAATACTGAGGTTCCCCGAGGGCCAAATAGCCCAACAGGCATCTCTAGTATGCACCAGGGAGCTGCATTGCAGACAGGTGTTCAGAGGCCACGCCCCTTTTTTCACCTCTCTGCAACGCAGCTCTGTGGTGCTTATTGGAGGTACCTAGTGGGCTTGTTTGACCCTAGGGACCCTCAGGACTCAAGGGGACTTAATCTCCCAACTTAGAACGGACACAGGGCGCATTTACACAGTGGTGAAGGGAGGGGACGGGGCCTGAGGTGACGTGTGCAAACACGCCCTGTGGCGCGTTTTAAGTTGGGGAAAAAATTATCCTTCAATCCTGAGGGACCCTGGAGGCCAACTAGCCCAGCAGGTGCTTCCAGTAAGCGCCACTGCGCTGCGTTGCAGAGAGGTGGTGCAGGCCGTGCCCCTTTTTACACCTCTCTGCAATGGCTCTTAGTGGAGATACCTAGTGGGCTAATTTGCCCCTAAGGACCCTCAGGATTCAAAGGGACTTAATCTCCCAACTTAAAACGGCCACATGGCGTGTTTACACAGTGAGGAAAAGAGGGGACGGGGTCTGAGGCGACGTGTGCAAACACGCCCTATGGCGCGTTTTAAGTTGGGGAAATAATTCCCCTTCAATCCTGAGGGACCCTGGGGGCCAACTACCCCACCAGGTGCTTCCAGTAAGCGCCACTGCGCTGCGTTGCAGAGAGGTGGTCTAGGCCGCGCCCCTTTTTACATCTCTCGGCTACGCAGCTCTGTGGTGCTTACTGGATGTACCTGGTGGGCTAGTTGGATTGAAGGGGAATGATTTCCCCACTGAAAACGCGCCACAGGGCATGTTTGCACAGTAGTGAAGGGAGGGGATGGTGTAGGAAAATGGCTCTATATATACTGGACCAAAGTAAAATCAGCCGAACTACGAATTCCGATTTACTCACCTGTTATCAGGAGAGACCTCAGCGCTGCATCTTTGAGTCCAGTACTGATCCTTGAAAGTAATTCTAACCGTACTTACCAGTAACTTGAATTTCCTTACATAGGATATCATTGCCTGCAGTTTGCTGAAAAAGTTTCTGTCGATTTCTTAAACTTACAAATATTCCTCTAAAATCAGCCGAACTACGAATTCCGATTTACTCACCTGTTATCAGGAGAGAACTCAGTGCTGCATTTTTTAGCTCAGTACTGATCCTGAAAAGTAATTCTAACCGTACTTACCAGTAACTTGACTTTCCTTCCATAGGATATCATTGCCTGCTTTTTGCTGAAAAAGTTTGTAAGTGTGGAGTTTTGGAACTTTAAAATACTGATCTAAAATCAGCCGAACTACGAATTCCGATTTACTGAGCTGTTATCAGGAGAGACCTCAGTGCTGCTTCTTTGAGCCCAGTACTGATCCTGAAAATGAATTCTAACCATACTTGCCAGTAACTTGAATTTCCTTCCATAGGATATCATTGCCCGCTATATAAAATATATATAAATATATTACAAATATATATAAAATAAAATAAACAATATTAGTGTTTCAATATTTTAGAAAACTTATTTTCAATTTATATTAAATATAAGTAATGTAATTTAAAAAATAAAATATCTAAAAATAAATAGTTTAAAAAAAATTGTAAATCGGTAACAAAAAAATAAATATAACAATTAATACATTTAAAAATTGTCATTTACAAAACCTTTGAAATTCACTGAAAAAACCATAGGTTTCAGACAGGTTATAGTTCGGAATTAGCATTTTAAACACCTTTGAAATTCACTGAAAAAAACCATAGGTTTCAGACATGTTATAGTTAGGAATTAGCATTTAAAAAAACCTTAGAAATACACTGAAAAAACCATAGGTTTTAGGGGTGTTATAGTTAGCTGGACATTTCACTTGCACAAAACCATTGAAATTTCTCTGTTCTAGTTAGTTGTACTAACTATAATTCGCGAGCCCACAATCCACTGCTGACGATGTCACATGTTAGATTATTCATGGCATGGCCAGTGACATCACTGATGACATCTCAAATTACATCAGTGATGACATCACTGATCACATCATCCACGTGACAGTCTGATACATCTCATCATACACTAGAATAACATTTCAACACTCTATTATAAAATATGGAGTACAATATTTGAAACCAATGACACACCAATACCAGTTTCTAAAAACCCTCTCAGTGATTCCTACATCTACACACACATCTAAACACTTACCTATAGATTCACTCATACATGCTAAAAAAGATCAATAGAACACTGTTAAATATACTTATACACCTACATCGACATTACACACCAGCACACATCCTATTCACTTATGCAGTCATCCTGCTCACTTATGCAAACAATTGATCATACTTACATTTACTAAGCTACACACTTATGCAAACACCACTTTATTTATTCATATAGATAGTAACTCATAGTTAGTGTGTTATAAAATCACTAATACAAGTATACAGCTTTCGATACAGTCACTCATACAATCAATGGGTCTTATGTATATACAACTGTCACATACACTGCCTTTTATATGTCTACTTTGTTGGACATGTATCCTTGAGAAATATATTTACTCATCACCACATCCATAAAGAGATTCACTCACCCAAACAACTGTTTCCACATACAGTCTTAACCTCATATACCTACTAAATCAATTATTTACACATCTTTGGACAGTCACACACTTCCCACCCAACCACACACACATTCACTATCCCAGACAAATACTCACTTAACTAATTAATAACTAATATTGACTTTCACATAGCTAGGAACCAACTTATGTAGTAGTTTACACAACAAGAGATAGAGTGATACAGATATTCACAGTTTAATCACTATCCCATATATTTAGTGAGATACTTTAAATTAGTCACTTAGACAGTCAATCACAGTGCTACTAAATCCTCCATCCAGACACTTATACATCCACTCAGTCTTCAATGCAGATTGCTATATATATGTCACTTATTTAAAATACGAACCAAACAACATTCACTGGATGATGTCATCAGTGATGTCAATGACCATGTCATGAATGATGTAATATGTGACATCATCAGAAGAGGATTGTGGGTGCGCGAGTTATAGTTAGTACAACTAACTATAACAGAGGAATTTCAATGGTTTTGTACGAGTGAAATGTCCAGCTAACTATAACACCCCTAAAGCCTATGTTTTTTTCAGTGAATTTCTAAGGTTTTTTAAATGCTAATTCTTAACTATAACATGTCTGAAACCTATGGTTTTTCAGTGAATATATATGTACGCTCCGTTGCCACTGTCCAACGGAGCACACGTGAGCGGGTGCAGGCAGCGCTAGTGGACAACCGCTAATATTAAAGCTCCAAATCTCCCGATCCCGGGAAGAAATCACCGCACTCCAGGATGACCTTTGCAAAACTTTATTCCGGCCGCAAAGGACACAAACGTTTCGGCGTGAAGCCTTCTTCAGTGTTAATGACACACTGTCGAGGAGGCATGTATATAAAGCAGTATTTCCTATACATGGAAACAAAGAAGGGACAAACTTTTGTATGTTAAAAGCAGGGGCCATTTTGTAACGGTGTGCAGACCTAAGCTCCTAGTCTGCTAGTACTATACAAAAAGGTTTCCTGAGGGAATTTCAATGTGATTAAACCCATATGGCTTACAATTAATTACAGTTGCCAGCAATTGGCATTCTTCCTCAGTACTTTACATTTCATAAAGTATGTTTTATACCTTTACTTATTCATAAAGCCGTGGATCGGCTAATGTCCCTTTATCATGTTTCCTCTAAGCGTGAATCTCATCGCTCAGTTAAAAAAATTCTATAGCATGCTCGATATACAAATCTAAAATTACCCTAGGAGGTTTCATTTCATCACAATATTATCACAGCTATAATTATTATGACCTCTCATAGACTGAACACAAATTCGACCAAAATTGCAACCAAAATCAAAATAAATAAGATCAATAAGACTTCTCTCAAATTGTTCACCTACTACAGTTCATTGCTACATTTGCTGGTATTGCATATTCTTGCTGAAACATCTTACAAATGGATCAAGGTCCCAAATGTACAGCTAGCTCTTCCCCGCTGTTCATTCCTCTCGGAGATTTTGTTAAAAGATCTATAATCTACCTTGGCTCAAGGCGTCTAAATTTACGTAACCTGTCTCCTCCCCTTGGATTGGCAGGAACATAATCTAAGCCATAATATTGTAGTTTATTTCTATCACTTTGATGGGCTTCTGCAAAGTGACATGCCACTGGGTAAGATGGATCTATTTTGTCAATGGCTCTCAAATGTTACAATATTCTGATTTTAAGTTGGTGAATAGTACTGCCTATATAGCGCAGCCCGCATGGGCACACTAGGCAGTACACTGCATAGAGAGTACTACAGGTTAGGAATTTCTTGATTTCCCTGGTCTTATCTATGTCTGGTATTGTATATGTGAAAACCCTCTTGCTATGGGCACAGGCCTTGCACCTGCCGCAAGGAAAGAAACCTTTTATTTCTCTTAGGGTTTTGACCTGCTGTTGTGGTTTCTCTAAATGATTGCGCACTAACATATCTCGAAGTGATCTAGATTTTCTAAGCGTTACCAGGGGTAGGTTAGGGATATCATCCTTGATGACATTGTCTGTTTTGAGAATATGCCAGTTCTTTCTGAGCATTTTTTTTAGATAGTTAGCTTCAGCTGAGTAAGGTGTAACCATCCGGAACTTACTCTGACCATCTTCTTGTCTCCTTTACATTTTCTCTGTTAGTAATTTTTTCCCTAGGAAACCGTCTCACCTTCTGCATGGTCTTTGTGAGAGACATAGAGTTATATCCCCTCACAATAAATCTCGCCATGCTTTCAGAGGCAGCCGCCTCGAATTCCTGATCTCTCGTACTATTCCTTTTTATCCTGAGGAGCTCCCCATAAGGAATACTTTGAATGAGTTTAGGTGGGTGATTGCTGCTAGCAAACAGTACTGAATTCCCCGCCGTAGACTAGCGGAAAAGTGCAGTGTGGATGTTCTGGTCCTCACAAACACCCTCAGGTCCAGGTAGTCCACTGCCACTGGACTCACTGTCACCGAGAGGCGTAAGTTCAGATCATTATTGTTTAGGACCTCAATATAATCATAGGCCGATTCTATGGTACCTTGCCATATGATGAATAAATCATCAATATATCGTTGCCACTGCACTACTCTGCCTTTGTCCTTGCCCTCAACGGTTCCGGGCACCTGCTCTTCCCACCAGCCAACGAACAAGTTCGCATAGCTAGGGGCAAAGCAGGTGCCCATCGCCGTGCCAGATAATTGTTTGAAAAACTGCTCCTCGAACAAAAAAATATTATTCTTAAGGCAGAATTCCACACATTCAAGTAACATCTGGTTGTGCATAGCATAGAGTAGCTGGCGTTTCTCCAAGTAAGCTTGGACTGCTTTTAGACCCTGGTGATGATCTATACAGGTATACAGACTTGCTATGTCCAATACCATTAATCGATAGCTGGATCCCATGATGATTGAGCTATCTTGCTTAAAAAATCTTTAGTGTCTTTAATATGTGACTCTAACTGTGCCACAAAGGGAAACAAAAAATGATCTATAAACATAGATAGGTGTTCCGTTAAGCTGTTGACTGAAGAAACAATAGGTCTCCCCGGTGGATTCACATTATCTTTGTGCAGTTTAGGGATATGGTAAAAGGTGGGGACCACCGGATTATTGCTGCGAAGAAATAAATGTTCCTCTGTCCCCAACATAGATTTTCCATACCATTTGCTTATCAGTTCATCATACGCTTGGATACTTGCTTGGTAGATTTCACTTGACACCCTTTCGTAGTTCTTTTCTTCGGAGAGTTTGCGTAATGCTTCCTTCCAGTATTGCTCCCTGGTTTGGACAACAACATTTCCACCTTTATCTGAAGGTTTGTTTATTATTGTCACATCCTTCATGAGGTTCTGTAATGCAGTTGTCTCTGCCATAGTAATGTTTCCTATTGTTCTTCGCTGCCCCATCTTGTTCGATCTAAACTTGAGCAAATTATTCGCCATAGCTTCCGTGAAGACATCGATGGCGCCTAATGGCATTTGGGGGTTCAAGACTGATACAGGTCTGAACGGGTTTTCTTCCCTGTCCTGTTCAATACCTATGTTAATTGTTCTCTCTGGTATAGTCCTCATATTAGATTAATTTCCTTCATTCTCTAATCGCAGGTCTTCCAAAAGTTCAATAGTTGATAAATCTCTCCCAGTCAATGAATCTGTGGCCGTTAATCTGCTCGAGATTTTCTTAGAGTCTTTCATACGTGACCTCAATTTATAATACTTGTGTAGTTTCAGTTTTCGTGTGAAACTAAAAAGGTCAATCCTTGTTTGGGTATATTCCAGATGGCTAGTCGGGCAAAATGTTAATCCAAGGCTTAAAACTCCAGTTTCCGCCAGAACGTTTGTGTCCTTTGGGGCCGGAATAAAGTTTTGCAAAGGTCCCCCTGGAGTCCGGTAATTTCTTCCCAGGATCGGGCGATTTGGAGCTTTCATTGATATATATATATATATATATATTAAACGAAAGCTCCTTCCGGAGATCCCTCGCCTTTGCAATATACGTAGAAACAGAGTTCCAACGAGCACTCGGGTCTGGACAAGAAACACCAGGGTCCGTTCTTATGCCAAATCAAAGAGGTTTATTAAGGTCATAAACCTGTTGTGACGCATTTCGCACTTACAAAGCGCTTGTTCACAACGAGCGCTTTGTAAGTGCGAAACGCGTCAGGACAGGTTTATGGCCTTAATAAGACTTTTGATTTGGTATACGAACGGAATGACTGGTGTTTCCTCTCCGGACCCGGGGGTGGTGAGTTCTCATGTAACTCCAGCATTTTAACAGTAAACGTCAGTATATTAAACTCTGTCAGCCCTGAGACTCTAAGAAAAGGCCTCATTTCAGGGTACCATATGTCGTGTGACAGCAGAGCCAACTGCCTAGAATTTAATATGACATATATTACTATACTCACGATAAGCATTCATGAAGATAAACAGGTGGTTTTGAATGCCCCACGTCTGAACACCAAAGGTCAGTCACTTTGCAGAACTTTTATTCAAATTTATGGATGCATTTGACTATACTTTTGAAATACTCTCTAACTAAGGTGCACGTCACCGATGAATTATGACATATGAATGGGAACACTGAAGACATGACCCTGAGCATTCCTCTCTCTATGCTCATAGTTCCCCTACTGCAGCACTTTATCATAAACATGATATTAGAACTCTCAACCCAGAGGTGGAGTTTTTTATTAAATATGAACTGATGTGCACTGCATAGTAATAAATACATTAATAAGTGTTACTCAAATAGGTGATAATGAAAATGCAGTTGTGAATAACTGTACATTCTTCTTCCCATTCTCCATTTTCTGTAAAAAATATATCAGGGTTTTAGACTAGAAGTCTCTTTTTCAGTTTAGATTAATTACTAGAAAGATTAAAAGTTGCACATATCGGTTTCCCTTTTCCCAATTTTATTTAAATTTATCTTATTAGATGATGAGGATGATGAGGATGATTTTTTAAGGGATTTGCTACGACCTGATCAATGTTAGTAACATAATTCTAGACAACATGTTTGGGGTGCCTTTACTGCACAAAATGCAGTGGTATAGAAATCCATATTTCACAGCCAACAGTAAAATATGTAAACTATTTTATCATCATGGTAGACCCAAGCCACTCTGCAGAACTTTACCAGTAGTTAAGCTACTAGAATTATGTTGCATGAAGATCAGAATAATGCAGCAACGTTTTTTTTTAATTCTGTGCCAAAAAATGCAAATTATGTAGCATAGCATTTGGCAATACTATTTTCACCCATTTAAACTAAAAACAATTATTTTGTTAATTCTGAAAATATTGCAAATTATGTGGCAAATTATATATCTATACAGTAAATCTGTAATTATGTAATAAACCCTGCAGCCACAGTCACTTAAAACCAATCTCTACCAGTGTTCATTGTTTTATAAGGAATGTTTTCAATAAAGATAAATCTACATATTCTAACTGCAATCACTGCCCATTGTTAGCTGCAAATTGAACTTTTTCAAGCTAACAGGCATGTAATATAAAACAAATGCATAACTGGTAACTAGAATGAGTCTTTGTCTTACAATGAGTTGTCCCTTGATGGCAGTGCAGCAGAATTAGATACTAATGAGGATTAACTTTCCAAAGGAACATGACTAGATATACCTGGAAAAGAGGACCAATATCCACATCAAAGCCAAGATCTGCAAATCCTGTTGCTATAACTTTAGCCCCTCGATCGTGGCCATCTTGGCCCATTTTAGCGACAAGGAGACGAGGTCTGCGCCCTTCACGCTCCATGAATTTCTGTACCCTAAAAATAATAACAAATGTACCAACATTATTTTGCATTGTGATGAATGTGATGAGTATCGCACAACTATATCAACAATAGTGTTAAAAACACAACATTCAAATAAGTATTTGTGAAACAAATGTTTAGCATTGTTTTACAGAACTGTTCATAACGTGCTCAGGGCACTGGCTTATATCCCGTCATATATGGGAGGAAAAGAAAAATGTCTATTATCTCAAAGTTTTATGATTGCCATTGAAAAATCAGCTGCAGTCATCCAATTTCCAAGAGGCATGCTCTACAGCACTGTTAAAAAAATTAAAGTGTCCAACTTGCTTAATATCTATTAGCCTTCAAAAGGACATGTATATAAAGACATATATCAAAGCACATTTCAGTGTTAAGTAGGACTACTAAATGATTACCAAGATACATACTTCCATATTTTGAAACACCTTTTTTATCTATTTAGTGCCTTTCCAATTTTTTAAGAGCCAACAATGCCATAAATATCAGCGCGCTTTTAATTTACAGTGGTAAATTATAAAGAAAAAAAACCAAATCATCAGCAGTACAAAATACAAGACAGAGATGTCTGAAACTATAAACCAGGCAAATATTAAACAAATGTGCTTTTAATAAGCCAATAATTAAACAGCAAAGAAAAGTTGCCCTGTGTAAAGCTTCTGTCACTATCTTATATTTATAGGAAGCAATATAAGATTGCAAGTGGTCTCCATCGTTTAAATACCCTGAATTTGAAGAACTCTCTGGCAACCGGTGGGCATGAGTTTCTAAGCAATAGCGATAGCTGACCAAGCACAACAGTCTTACAGGCCAAGAAGATAGGTTTAACAATGACCTACACTCACTGCGGAGACAATGGAACAGGAACAAAATAGGATAACTGTGATTATGCATGTAGGTACCGGCATGACAACAGAATGACTTTTAGGGGAGCTAGCAGTAGGTTTCCAAGAGATTTTTGTTGGGAGAAACATGACGCTGAATAGGATGATCAGGAAGGTCATGTCATGAAAGGCTCTAAAATAGATTAATACAACACTTGGTTGCACCTGATGATGCTAACAGAAGCCACAGAAAAATCCAGCCATATCACACTCAATGCGAGCTGCTATTTAGCATAGGCATGAAGAAGCTATTCTAATGCAGCAGAGGGGCATTTATGCCTTCGCTTGGGGAGGACCTCAAGTTAAAGTCGCTCAGAAGACCCTTTTAATAAGGGAACGCAGCAAAATAGGCTCCAACCACAGTTTTGAAAAATGCTGCGATGTAAGAGAATCATTAAATAAGTCGATACTTGGTCATGATTTGCATATGCTTTCTTTTGTAAAGACACAATTACCATGAGTTTAAGATATAAGGGAACAAATAGTTTTCTTACCTGTCGGTATAGTTTTGCAGCTTGAAGATCTTTCTGGATTCACTATGCTGTGCATTATTCCGCGGTCTTGTGGTTGGGTCCGGAATCGTAGTCTTTTCTTTGTTTTTTTTTTCCGTAGCCCAGGTGGGCGTCGGCGTCACCCCTCTGTGGGTGTATTTCCGGTGAAGTCGGCATGCTTCCTGCGGAAGCTCCCATTCTTGGGCGCCATCTTCGGATTCTTTTTCCGTGTTTGTTCTGTTTCCGAAGTTCTGGCAATGTTCCAATAAGTCATTTTTACTTTTAACCTTTAAGGTGTTTAGTTTCAGTATTGGTCTCTGTTTTTACCACCTTTTCTCTCTCCAGCCTCATCTTTCTGGCGGAGGTGGGTGGGTTCGCTAGTGAATCCAGAAAGATCTTCAAGCTGCAAAACTATACCGACAGGAGGTAAAATCTTAATCTTCCTCCCACTGGTGTTATGTGGTCGTAAGTGATTAGTTTGTGTAACGCTTGATCCCTCTGTACGTGCTGCACCCTGGGATCTTTTCTGTGGGTGGGCACACGGAGTTTTTTGAAGTCACTTAGAGGCGGGCTGCTGACCCCCTCTTTTTTCTGTCCACGTCCATTTCCTCTCCCTCGAAAGGACTGGCCTCTTGGCTGGTACTGCCAGGACTGCTTATGCTGACCATGCTGAACTTGTGTGTCTGCCTGGTGTGTTTGTTGGAAAGCCTGGTGTGATGTACCTGGCTGGTTTCCACCTCTCCCGCTGGGTCTTCGTGACGGGGTGCCCCTTTTGCCACCTCTGAACTGCAATGCTCCCATGGACCTTGCCGTTTCGTTATCCTTTTTCAGTTGGCTGAGCTTCTCATCAACTGGTGCTCCAAACAAGGTTTCGCCGTTGAACGGTGTGTTCAGGATGCTGTGCTGCACCTCGGGCTTGAAACCTGAAATCCTGAGCCAGGCGTGTCTCCTCTCAGTGATGCCAATCATCATGAGCCTGCTGGAGGTGTCTGCTCCATCCAGGGCAGTCTTGAGGCAAGAATTTGCCGCGCTCTTCCCTTCCTCCACCAATTTCTCGGCCTTTTGCCTGGAATCTTGGGGCAGGTCTTTCACCAACTGACCGAGCTCCTCCATGATCTGGTACATGTGCCTGTTGATCAGGGCGTTGGAATTCGCCATGCGCCATAGGGTTGTGGCATTCCGTTCAATCCTTCTGCCCACCAGGTCATCCTCTTGCTTTCATTATCTGGAGGTGGCCCAGAAGTACTGGGCATGTTTGCCCTCTTTCTTGCTGTGGCTGTGATGATGGAGTCTGCGGAGACCTTGCCCTGAATGTAGGGTGGGTCTTTTGACGAATGTTTGTATTTTTTCTCCGTCCTGGGGGTGACCACCTTGCATGTTGCAGGCTCCTTGAATGCTTCCCTTCCCTGAGCCAAGCCGCTGTCGAGCATGGGGAGGTACTGGCTCTTCGTTTGGGTGGGGAGCAGTGTCTCTAGAAGGAAGTCTGCTTTCTGCTGCTCTTCGTCGAGCTTTAGCGTGAATGCCGCTGCGGCAGTCTTTATCACCGAGTTGTAGGCCCCGATGTAGTCCGGCGGCGAGGGCCTCGAGGGATATGTGTCAATGGCCTCCTCTGGGCTTAAGGTGTCGACATCCAGATAATCCACATCTTGTGTTTCAGAGAGAGCAGACCCGGGGTCCGTCCTGCTGTCCTCTTCCTCCTCATAGTCGTAACTATAGTAGGGACTCTCTTCCTCTTCCTGGTCTATTTCCTCGACGTCAGCCGCCTGTTCCTCGGCGTCATAGTCTTCCTCCTCTACCACCTCTGCAACCTGTGCCTTGGTTTTGTGGGGGATCGTGTAGACCTTCATCTTGGCGTCGAATTCCTTCTTCCGCTGCAAAATGCTTTCCAAGTCGGCCTCGAGGCGCCTTTTCTTTTTCTCCATCTCGGCCGCGTGTTCCGCGTCGGATGGCTCGGCTGCTCTTTTCGGCGGTTGGCTCAGCGCCGAGCTGATCCTCGGTGTCGAAGGCTTCGTCGCCGAACTGGATTTCGGGTCTCTGGTCAGCGTCGACCTCGCAGGTGCCTTAGGGTCCTTCTCCCTCGACGTCGAACGATCCTTTTCGGGAACGTTTTTCGACGACTTTCACTGTTCAATAGCCCTCGGCGCCGGGGACTCCTTCTCAGAGGATTCGCTGGGCCTGGATACAGCAGCGGGCGCCGGCGCTTCCAAGGCCTTGCCCTCGTTCTTTTGAGACTCAGAGTCTCTCGGGTGTTTAGGGGCCGTAGAGTCTCCTACCTTATCAGAAGTCTTGGTATTATCGGTCTCTGCGACCGTGTAGCCGTCGTCTTCGGCGGCGGCGTTGTCCTCTTCCTCGGAAGACATCCCCAGTTCTTGAAGGGATGGAGTCGGGGCTTTGCCCTGCAGGGTGGCGTGCGCTACCCTCTGCCGCGCTCCCACACGAAGGGTCTTCGGCGTGAAGACGGAGCAGGCGTTGCAGTCCTCGCTCCCGTGGTCGACCGGTAGGCAAAGGTTGCAAACCGGGTGCTCGTCCTTCTGCGCGTACTTGTCGTGGCAGTTACGGCAGAACTTGAAGGGCGTGTTGTCCATCTTGAGCGCTCAGGGGGCCCCCTGGTCGTGCGTTCGTTGACAGGCGTCAAACTTCTCGAAGTTTTCTCCTTCTCCTTCGTCGCCCCTTGATTGATGAAGTCTCTTGAAGTCTTCTGAGTTGTTTTCCATCCAATTTCTGTATTCGTCATCTACTTTCCCCAAAAATGTCTGGCGCCCAAACAGGAACGATCCAGACCCGACCGCGGAAAAAAGAATCTGAATATGGCGCCCAAGAGTGGGAGCTTCCGCAGGAAGCATGCCGACGTCACCGGAAATACACCCACAGAGGGGTGACGCCGACGCCCACCTGGGCTACGGAAAGACCAATAAAAAAAAAAAACAAAGAAAAGACTACGATTCCGGACCCAACCACAAGACCGTGGAATAATGCACAGCATAGTGAATCCAGAAAGATTCACGCTGCAAAACAAGTTAGTTGGACAGGGAAGCACTGAAAAGTATGGTGAGGTATAGGTATCTAAATAAATGATCAAGATTCACAACTTCTACATAGTAGCACATTGGGGCCTATTCACAAAGGTAAGCTTACTCTTATAGTAGTAGTTGTTAGTAGTAGTATATTTATGTTCAATTAATTATAATCATTACATGTGGGCGGCCAGGTTAGACTGTTACCCATTGTTACAAATTGCCCTTATGTTGTATCCTCGTGTTGCTTTCTCGCACTCGCCGCATGCACTGGAACCTGGAATCCTACGTGTTGGGATTCCATGTATGTCTGTGCAGCTCCTGTTACTTCTTACTCGGCTCATGAAATAAACCAACTATATTCATCCTACTACGTATCGCCTTCTTCTTCCTTACCTGATTACTTCACTGGCGACGAGGATGGGAAGCGAACTCACGTAATTTTCGGAGCCTACAGCCCCGGGACCTCCGGACAAGATTACCGTTGCTGAAGTTGTGTGCGCAATCTTCACCACGCACTTCGCCGAAGCTTTGTTATCCTGTGATCCAAACCATCCCGAAAATCCCGCTCTTTCTACTAAAGCGGTGAGACTTTAATACTTTTATTTCATTTTCCTTCTATTTCTCTGCCATTTGAACCAACGCATGCGCATCATCACGCGCTAGGAACTCCTCGCGCTAGGAACATCTCGAGCAAACCAGTGCATGCGCATAAGCTCGCGCTCCACCTACTGTTTCACATCACAAGGGCAGCGTCAGCACAAGCAAACTTCGTGTTCCACGTTCGGATTACATCACAAAGGCAGAGTCAGCACAAGTAAACTTTAGTCTTACAGATCTCTCGCCTCTGTGACATCACAAAGCTTTTCTTCTAGTAAATCCTTTACTCTGCTCAATAAAAGACTGCAATTATCTCACAATAGTTCTTATATTGAAAGAATTGATTCCAATTCAAACTATTTTTCAAGGTTATTTATGACATCATATTGTCTCTGAAAATATTTCTGTGTTACTTACAATGGAAAGTTTTAATGCCCCACCACCTTTTCTGGCAAGTCCAGGTGAACCTCCATTGGAGTGGAAACAGTGGCGCGAAGGTTTCGAAGCTTACCTTGAAGCCATAGGTGGAGAAAATTACACAGATAAACGGAAACTCGCAATTCTCAAACATTCTTTGGGTGCTGAAGGAAGACAAGTCCTTTCTCATCTTCCTCCCCTAGCTTTAGACAATTCCTCTGAGGAAGAAACTGATGTTTATGAAAATGCCATCATGCAACTTGATAAACAATTCATCAAGAAATCTACGAAGTTGTAGCTCGCCACAAGTTTCTAAGCAGACAACAACTTCCCATTGAACCCATTGATTCTTTTGTCAAAGATTTGAGGATTCTGGCTGCCAAATGTAACTACCAACAGTTTCACGATCAAATGGTGAGGGACCAGCTTGTGCATAACGTTTCTGATGTAAAACTCCAAGAAAAATTACTCGATGCAAAAGATTTATCTCTTTCAAAAGCCCTTGATATTGCACACCGATTTGAAGATATGAAGTTGGGCATCAAAGAGTTGTCCGATAAAAAACCAAAAGAATTGCTTCAGGATAAACCCAATGTTTCTGTGGTTCAAACTGACAAGAAAAGTCTAATTGAATCTATTCCTAACAGACCTACGCTTCCTTCTTC
This sequence comes from Lissotriton helveticus, assembly GCF_964261635.1. Taxonomy (NCBI): domain Eukaryota; kingdom Metazoa; phylum Chordata; class Amphibia; order Caudata; family Salamandridae; genus Lissotriton; species Lissotriton helveticus. The sequence continues at coordinate 306,404,119 of NC_136063.1, read as the reverse complement.
ATCATATCAGGGTTTCAGAAAGGAAGTAGTTTGCTTCAAATGCGGTTTTCCCGGACACGTTGCAACGGATAAAAGGTGTCCTGCTATAGGACAATTCTGCAACTATTGTAAATCTAGAGGTCATTTTGCGAGGATGTGCAAGAATCGCAACAAATCAAAGAACTTTTCTTCGGATTCTAGACGCCCCAGATTTTCCCAAGTTCAAGCTGTAGACATGGATGATGATGTATATGATGATGTATGCACCGTATACGAAGTCGGAGAAGAAAAAAAAGATTCACCTTTCTGTATGCTTCAGATCGGATCCAAATCTATAAAAGTCATGGCAGACTCTGGTGCAAAGTACACCTTGATTGGTGACGATGTTTTGTTGAAAGAATTTCCTGATGTTATATCCTTATTTCCTTCTGACATAAGACTACGTGGTTATGGTAAAAAACCTATCGAGATATTTGGGTACTTTCACTCCACCTTATCGTTCAAGGGCAAGTCGATTCCTGCTAAAGTATATGTTGCCAAAGATGGGTCATGTTTACTGGGTTGGCCACAACAAAGAGAGTTAATGATGAAACTTGATCCCAACCATCCTGATCAAGTTCTGGGGTATTCTGATTTTGTCAATTCTGTTGATATGTCTTCTGACAACAAATGGGAAACACTTTTTCCGCAGGTTTTTTCCTCCAAGTTAGGTTTGCTAAAAAACTTCAAACAAAAAATTATTCTTAAACACAATGCTGTTCCCAAGGTACATAAGGTACGCAATATTCCCTTGGCTTTAAGAGAATCTGTTAAGAAAGAACTTCAAAGATTATGTGACCTGGATGTAATTGAGGAAATTGAATCCTCTGAGTGGCTTTCTCCAGTAGTCGTGGCCCACAAGCCTAATGGGAAAATTCGTCTCTGTGTTGATATGCGCGATTTAAATTCTAATGTGTGGGTTGATAGACATCCTCTACCCAATATTGGTGAAATGTTCTCTAAACTTAAGGATGCATCGGTCTTCACCACATTGGATTTATCTAACGCATATCATCAGATAGCTCTTCACGAAGACAGTAAGCATCTTACATCTTTTATAACCACTGAGGGTGCCTACAGGTATAAGAGAATGCCTTTTGGCTTAGTGTCCGCGTCCTCAGTGTTTCAGAGAGTCATGCACAACATGTTCAAAAATGTTTCTAATGTATTATATTTCCAAGACGACATATTAGTTTTCGGGAAAGATGAATGTGAACATTCTGAAGTTTTATTTAAGGTTCTATCCATCTTACAAGACAACGGTCTTACCCTTACCAAGGAAAAGTGTAAATTTGGCAAAGATTCCGTAGATTACCTAGGCCATTCCATCAGCAAAGAGGGTATTTCTCCCAAATTGAGTTTAGTTAAGGCTATTGAGAATGCTCCCGAACCAGTCAACAAGGATCAGCTCAGATCCTTTCTCGGTTTAGCCGAATATTACGCAAAGTTCATTCCTTCCTTTTCTGATAAAACTTCTCACTTACGGAAGTTGATGAAAAACCAACAACAATTCATTTGGGATGACAATTGCAAGAATCAATTTAATTTTGTAAAGAAATGCATTATTTCTGCTCCTGCCTTATCCCCGTTTGACACCAATTGTAAATCATTTATTGTCACTGATGCAAGCAATGTTGGCGTTGGTGCGGTGCTGATGCAGAAGCAAAATAGTGGTTTTGTTACCATTGCTTTTGCATCGAGACCGTTACGTGGCGCAGAAACAAAGTATTCCACTTTGGAAAAAGAAACCTTGGCTTGTTGGTGGGGAATTGAATATTTTCGCAGATATGTATATGGTACAGATTTTGTTGTTCGCTCTGATCATCGTCCTCTTGTGGATCTCTTCACAACTAAAGGTTGTGGTAAAGCCTCTTCTAGGATTGCAAGATGGCAATATAAATTGCAAGACTTTCATTTTTCAGTTGAATACATTCCAGGAGCGAAAAATGTGCTAGCTGATTTCCTTTCTAGGCTACCTGTAGAAGATGATAACCAAGTTGCTCCTGATGATGATCCTGATAAAGTTGTGTCAATCTGTGAGGTGTCCAATGGTTGCATCCGTGAAGATGATTGGGTACTGGCTTGTGGTGAGGATCGTGATTACTTGGATGTCTTGTCTTTTGTTAAAGATGGTTGGCCTTCCAAGAACAGTCTATCTTCTAGTATTTTGCCTTACTTCCATGTACCTCAAGAGCTATCCATCCAGGGTGAAACTTTGTTGAGGGGTTTGCTTTTGGTTGTACCACACGGTTTGAGGAACACCATTCTAGACATGGCACATGAGGGTCACCCGGGCATGTCCAGTATGAAAAGGAGAATAAGGAGTGAATTTTGGTGGCCGGGGGTCGACAGGTTGATTGAGGAAAAAGTAAGATCTTGTATTGAATGTTGTGTGAGTGATAAATCACAGAAACCTATAAAATATCAACATGATTCTGTCTCGAGACCTTCTCAGCCCTGGGAATGCGTTTCGGTAGACATTGCTGGTCCGATGTGTTTAGGTCGTAGTCCGGTTTATGCCATTGTATTGATAGACCAGTTCTCCAGTTGGCCTGAGGTGAAATTCGTGTCCCATGTATCTTCTAGGGTAGTTATCGACTTTTTAAATTCAGTTTTTGAAAAAGAAGGCTTCCCTACTTCCATCTTATCTGATAATGGCACACAGTTCACCTCTGCGGAGATGAAATCCTTTTGTTGCAACCATGGTATTTTGCACAAACGTTCTTCAGTGTATTATCCTCAAGGTAACGGCATGGTAGAAAGGTGGATCAGAGTGCTCAAGGAGGGTTTACAACTTGCTGTGTGTAACGGTGAGAATTGCTACGATGCTGTTGGAAAACTCTTGTGGAGTTATAGGAACACCCCAAAGTCTGATGGAGATTTGTCTCCCTTTGAAAAAATGCGGGGGAGGAAGGGTGTGTGTAATATGAGCCAGCCCTGGATGAGGGATCTGCTTGTCGGTAAATACAAGAAACGTAATTCTCCTGTGGTTTGTGCTACTATCAACAATCCGTGCAAGGTTGGAGATTGGGTACGTGTGAGAAAGTCCGGTTTTATTAGATCTGGTGTGTCGCATTTCTCCGACCCCTTGCTTGTTGTTAGAGTGGGTAGACAAGTTGTGGAATTATCAGACGGAAATGTTTGGAGCCTCTCCAAGGTTGTTAAAGTTCCATCTATGTGTATGAGTATGTCACCTTCAAGTGGTTCTTCCTCTCCTAACCTATCAGGAACCCCTCTTTCTCCCAATTCCTGTCACTTTCCTACAACTTCTCATTCGCACCTGCCTGTTCCCTTTCTTTCTCGCAAAGTGTGTAGTCCCCGGTTAAGGAAACCCCCCACTTGGCACAAAGACTACAATGTTGGAAATTAAGTTCATCATATCAGACTGTTAAGTTACTTTTATTCATTGTAATATTTGTTTGCATCATTATGTTATTATACTTTCTTTTTCTTTTCTAGAAAGGAGGATGTGTTGTATCCTCGTGTTGCTTTCTCGCGCTCGCCGCATGCACTGGAACCTGGAATCCTACGTGTTGGGATTCCATGTATGTCTGTGCAGCGGTTGGCGTGGGCTCCTGTTACTTCTTACTCGGCTCATGAAATAAACCAACTATATTCATCCTACTACGTATCGCCATCTTCTTCCTTACCTGATTACTTCACCTTACTCTTATACTTTGTAGTAAATGGACTATATTCGGCTACTCAGTATTTCTGAAGGTAAATTTACTACAAAGTGTGGACTTGTGTGTCTCCAACTTGTGCAACAGGGGGGTGAACCAAACGCTCTGACTGTAAACTTACTACAGCCAAAAACGAAGCAGTACAATTGTAAATGTTCATCAGTTCAGACCTGGAGTAAGTCACGTATACCTCACAAGGCCAACGACTGGTACTGCAACAAGCTCCCATAGGAAATAAAGGAGACAGGCACTTATAACAGAACCCTCACAGCAAATTGTGTTAAAATAAATGCATTTATGACGACTTTTTAAAAATGTGTATACATTTAATTCAATGTTAAAAGCACATTTGACATTAAAATATTTTAATACATTTATTTTAAAATTAAAGAAAGTTAACTTTACATTTTAAAAAATTACAATATTTCTATTCGTAACTGTCATTTTCAATGTATAGTTAAATACAAACATTTCAGTTTAGGTGCTATCTTTTAAATAGGTCATAAACAATTAATTTTAAATTAATTCAATATGAAATTCAAAATTAAGTTCATATTGTACAGTAAGGACAAGGTGAGCTGGTTTCAAGATTGATAATCAGGGATTTGGGATACTGATGCCAAAGGTGAGCAGGGAATTCACCCAGAGTTTCTTTGGTCTACACTGAAGTTTAGGGGTAAGAGAGTTAGACATGGAATCGGACACGGTGTGGGGGAGCTGGAGGTTATCAGTCACCAGTGTGTGGGACACTGGGCATCCTGGGCAGTTGCTGAGCACAAAACAATTCTCTACATTCGGATAGCACCCTTTGAGGATCTTTCTTGGGATTAAACAGGGCTAAAATAGCAATCATGAAACTAAAGGGTGAGTTATTAGTACCCAAACCAAATGGCCATCTAGACATTACCTTTTAAGAGTAGGCATGCTCTTCTAAATGACTGAAACATTATCGAAGTGGCCTATCAATAAGAGGATTTTCAGCCTAATGTACAAAGCCCTTTCGTGGTTGCAAACACTGCTAATACGCAAAATCACCGTGTTGTGAATACAAATGGGCTTTCCAGTAGATAATAAACCCCTTTTGTGAGGGTTTTTCAAACCATTATGAATCACAAATAGTAGGAAATGAAAGGTGGGGGGGTCATCCCTATTTGGGGGCTGTAATTGAATGTATATATGCGTATAGCCAAAATTAGAGTTACAAACCATTGATCAGACACCAACAACTCAAATGAGGTGGTATCTGATTTGCAAAGGGAAAGCTGTGCCTGGGGGGGAAGCTTTGAAATTGGGAATCATGTTAGGCAGATTGGGGTTGGTGTAAGTGGTATTGGTGACCACTCCAGATTCCCATTGATGTGTTCCCAAACTGGAAATTATTTTTTTAAAGCAGCACCTATCCATTAATGGGCACGGCCTGCTTCTAAAAAAATTATATTTGGGAAAAATAAAACACAAGAATGGCTGTTTGCTGTTCCTTGAGGCCACCATCCCGATTTGCATCCATTCAAAAAGGGTAGCAAATAATGATCTGCCTAATGGATAGGATGGTGTGGGAGTGGATGGTGATCCAACAACAGGAAATGTCTCTTTTGGCCACTAAGCAGCGGGTAACCACAGAGACCACCTCCAAGTCGTCAATGCCTAAAAGCACTGCTTTGGGTTTGGAGTCAAAGCGCAACCCACTAGGCTACAAAGGCAATCATGTATTGTGGCCCAGTGTGCAGTATTTAGGGGCAATCTCATATCATGTGTAGAAACCTGCACGTTCAGTTAGACACTGAGGGCAGAAGTTATCCTGCCTCCTTCACATATGCCAAAAGTCTATGGGGATCATAATATAGCAGTTGGAACAATCTGAGATGAATCAGTCCGAGCTTGGCAGATGTGGTCAAATACCTGGCAGCAATCTTGGCTTCCTGCCATTCCTTGTCAGTTAATGGTCTTACATCCTGGTGTCAGGTTTCAGGGAGGTGTATCAAGGGTTCCAGTATGTTTATCAAAAATGATCTATACATTCGAAAGACCCACTTATGGCCCAGGGGCTCCATTGTCACCTTGGATTTGAGCTGATTGAAGTCTGGCACTTGCTGTAGGAGCTGGACGTAATGTGCCAGTGTGGGTCGGAGTTGCAGGTAACGGAAGTGGGTTTTGAATATCTGGAATTTCGCTCATTAACATTTCGAAAGACAATAAAATTATCAGACCATAAAGCCCTTATTTTCAATACACTGGCCTGATCCCAAGCTTGAAAACTTTTAAGATTCCATACCTGAGGGAGCTAAACACACTTGTTTAATGAGGTGGGGTGGGGGTTTGGGGGTGTTCATTAGTTATGGATTTATGCCATCTGCTGAATCTGAGAGCATTGTGCCAGTAGGTCAAAGGAGTCCAGATTTCTTCTGGCACTACCCTGGGAACTAATAAACCGGAGTATTAATTCTAAATCACAAGTTTGTAGAGATTCCCGTTCCAAGTGGTATGTCAGATCATTCTGGTTCCAGTGTATCCAGTCATTAATTACCACCAGCTGCAAAAAACAGTTATACAGATGTATGTCCTGGACTTTCAGCCCGCCATCGTATGGGGCTTGTGTGCAGGGAGACTTGGGTATACGCACCAGCCAAAAGGTATTTGGTAAATAGTGCATCTATTTTTGAGAAAAGGGAGTGGGGCACGGCGTAGGGGAAGTTTTGGAGGACATACAGAAATTGTGGGAGAACCACCATTTTAACTAGGGCTTCAAGCCCCATGATCGATAAGGGAAGTTTGTTTTTAGACAGCCAGCTCCTTGCACACGGTTTCCAGAATAGGGGTAATAGTGAGGTCACAAGATTGTTGTGGATGTGAGGCAACATTTATACCCAAATATTTAAAGGGTCCAGTTGTAAGCGTAAGTGGCCAGACTTTGATATCAGTGGGGTCGGGGCCCTCCACAGGAGCATATTGGGATCTAGTATGAATTACTTGTAGGTCAGATGTTTCACCTCAGATGTGTAGAATATCCTTCAAACTAGGGATGGATTGCTCTAGTCTTTGCATATATAGTGGGAGGTCATGTGTGTAAAGGGCTACTCAATCCTCGTGACCAGAGTCCCAACAGATACCCCCATAGCTGAGCGTCTTCGCACATTCATTCTGCCAATGTCTCAACTACAAGCTTAAGGGGAGAGGGAGAGAGGGAGGGAGAGGGAGAGGGGGTAAGAGGGAGGGAGAGAGGGATAGAAGGAGACAGAGGGAGAGAGAGAGGGAGAGAAGGAGACAGAGGGAGAGAGAGAGGGAGAGGGAGAGAGAGAGAGAGAGAGACAGAGAGAGAGAGACAGAGACAGAGAGACAGAGACAGAGAGACAGAGAGGGAGACAGAGAGACAGAGACACACACACAGAGAGAGAGAGAGAGAGAGAGAGAGAGAGAGAGAGAGAGAGAGAGAGAGAGAGAGAGAGAGAGAGAGAGAGAAGAGCGCAAACCTGCCTGGTGCCTCTCTCGATAGGAAAGGGGAGGGATAGAGCACCGCTGACTCAGATCGTGTCCAAGGCTCATTATAAAGTGTTTGGATAATCTGTAGGTAGCAGGGTCTGAAATTCCTTTCATAGAGGATGTTGAACATGAAAGATGGATGCAGATCGGCATGAAACCGTTCTGGTTGAGTTTGACAAGGGAGTGGATAGCTTACAGCAATTAAGTTGCTAGGATTTTTTGTTGTTGCATGGAGCTTTGACTCCGTGTTGATCAGGGAGATCGGACGGTATGAGGCACAGTCAATAGGGTCTTTTGTTGATTTATGAATGATCACGATAGTGGAACCTCTCATACCTCATGGCAGGTACCCTTTTCCCAAGCTCTCCTTGAGTACAAGTATAAAGGAGTATTGTTTGAAGAATTAGGCTGGGAACCCATTTGGGCCTGGAGTTTTGCAGGATGTGGATCTCTAGATCTTTCTGTGCCCCGAGTGGGCTGGGTATGCTCAGACGTGAGTCCCAGGTTCTCCACACCACTGGAGTCAAGCTATCCAGGCTGATAGCCAGAAACCGGTCCTTGGATGCTTGATTCCGGTCTGGGAAAGCCATGGCTTGATAGTTCGGACTGGACTGTTCCCATGAGGCACAGGGTCAGAGCTGATTTGCATATAGCCAGTGTCTAACCCAGGGTGGTGTCGAGTGCAAAAAAACGATGGATTTAGGCCCAGATCCTTGTACTGGGATGAATGTATGACATTGTTCTACATTCTGTACATCAACTGTGTTTTTTGCAATTTTCACCCCGAGTAGGCTGGGTATGCTCAGACGTGAGTCCCAGGCTCTCCACACCACTGGAGTCAAGCTATCCAGTCTGATGAAGGCTGTTAGCCAGAAACCGGTCCTTGGATGCTTGATTCCGGTCTGGGAAAGACATGGCTTGGTAGTTCGGACTGGACTGTTCCCATGAGGCACAGGGTCAGAGCTGATTTGCATATAGCCAGTGTCTAACCCAGGGTGGTGTGGAGAGCAAAAAACGATGGATTTAGGCCCAGATCCTTGTACTGGGATGAATGTATGACATTGTTCTACATTCTGTCCATCAACTGTGTTTTTTGCAATTTTCACCCCGAGTGGGCTGGGTATGCTCAGACGTGAGTCCCAGGCTCTCCACACCACTGGAGTCAAGCTATCCAGGCTGATGAAGGCTGATAGCCAGAAACCGGTCCTTGGATGCTTGATTCCGGTCTGGGAAAGACATGGCTTGGTAGTTCCGACTGGACTGTTCCCATGAGGCACAGGGTCAGAGCTGATTTGCATATAGCCAGTGTCTAACCCAGGGTGGTGTGGAGTGCAAAAAAAACGATGGATTTAGGCCCAGATCCTTGTACTGGGATGAATGTATGACATTGTTCTGCATTCTGTCCATCAACTGTGTTTTTTGCAATTTTCACTGACAGAGCTCATCGGGAGATCATCTGCTATAGGAGAAGTCTGCTCCAAATAGGGCAGGGAGTAGGTGGCGTAACGCAACATGTAATAGTATGAAAACACCTCAGCAATGAGGTTGGCCTCATAGACTGGTTTGCCATCTCTGTGGTGCACGCAGAGGATCACCCTGGTTTCCAGTTCTCAGGTCACAGGTCAGTTTAAGAGTGAGCCTGCTTTACAGCCCAGTAGTAAATGTGGTGCGCTGGCTAAGTGTAGTATAAGTTGTCATAGGTCTTCGACTGGACCCGGTAATTGATGCAGCATTCTTTCCATGGCACAGTGAAGAGACAGGATGTGCTCTAGTTTAGCAATGTCTGTTTCAAAAGTTACCGTGACCCCTTCCTGGTAATTTCTTGTGTTAGTGATATAAGATTGAATGTGGCAGCGGGCCGCCACCTTAAATGCTTCCCTTACAGTAGCGGCTGAATCTACTGACCGAACGTTAGTTTAAAAGTATGTAAGGGACTACATCTCAGAGGTAGTCATTGAAGCCATTGTCTTTGACCCACGAGGTGCGAAGCTGCCATTCGCCAGGGGTGGCGGGCCTATCCATCCCTAGGCAAAACTCTACAGGGGAGTGGTCAGATACCCTGTGTGAAAGGAGGTTTACTCCCCTTACTCTTGATAAGCCCAACGCCTGGCATAAAGAAGTGGTCTATGCAGGAGAAGGAGGAGTGAGAGTGTGATAAGAAAGTGAACGGTCTTGTGTTTTGGTGCCATTTCCTCCAGACATCATGGAGCCCGAAGGAGGTGGTCCATGTTGAGAGTGGAGCTACTCTAGTGATCAAGCTTCTGTTAAGTGTGTCTAAGGTCGGGTTGATTACAGCATTGGGATCCCCTCTATGCAGAAAGGTTCCAGAGGGTAGTGATGCAATGTGGGTACCAGATGAGACAGAGAGGAGTCAATTGCTGCTGGGGAGATGTACACATTCTACTGATAGACCATGGTTGACCCTCCAAGGTGCCTGTGAGACTAAGGAAAAAACCTAGCGGGTCTCGAGTGACTGATGACGTTACCAGGGATAGATTACATATGAGTTTAGTGATACCCCGTGCACCGCGGTATAACCTGCATGGTACACCTGGCTATAAACTTGTCAACCCAGGAACTGCTCCTTGTTTGAACCTATAATTGAGCCCATTCACGTTCCACATTAGGATTCAGTACGGTTGATTAAATCGTAGATTCATCCAAACGGTGTGCAGGTGGCGTGTCTGTGTTGTGTGTTGTAGGGGGGTCAACTACAATAGAACATTAACCATGGAGTTGCAAACATCCCCCCAAGAAACCTTCCAAACTTCCCTCCCCTGAAACCCTAATTTGTGAGCCCCTACCCTCCTCCCACCCATGAAATATCTGTCACCAGAACAATGAAACAAAGAAAAATCCCTACTATCCCACCAAAATCATAAAGTTGCTGCAATTGCCAGCCAACAAACTTAAGACAGAGAAAAAGAAAAAGAGAAAAGATGGTGGTGCTCCAATGCAGCCAGTAGATCTGATGCAGTACTGGTTCGTTAGGTATAGGGACCAGTTTATGCTTCAGCTGACTAAGTGCATAATGTGTTGCCCTCAATACAAGTGTATAAAGGGTGGGTGCTGAGATGCACAGAGTCAGCAGATTGATAGCATCTTCTGTTGTGCCGGCAACGGAGTGGCAAGGTCCCCTCGTACCCAGTCAATCTAGACTGGCCCGGTGAGGCCGCTCGGAGACAGGCGAGGTTTGGCCACTCCTCCACCCAATTCCAGGCAAGCTCAGGAGTTTCAAAGAATAACGTTTTCTGCTTATATGTGACCTTGAGCCTGAAGTTTCTTTTTCACTTCCAGGAAGGAGCAGCGCAGATGCTGCACATTAAGAGTGTTGTCCGGGAAGACAATGGCAGGGGTAGAATCACATGACTGCAGGAGGCCCTTCAGATCACACTGGAGTTGGCGTAATTGAGAATACATACAATTAAAGGCCGTAGTCGGACCCCAAGTTGTGGCTGCCCCATTAACAGTTACAGGCACCTTCAATTAGGAAGCGCCCTCCAGGACACCCACTATCCGGATATTGTATCTTCTGGATCGACCTTTAGCATATCCATCACGAGCCTCCAATAGGTGGAATGTCATCATCAATTCCCTGACTTTGGTTTGAAAGGATTAAACTGAGACTTCGGGCTTAGAGATTTGTCCCTCCACCTAACAAAGTCGGTCAACTGCATTCCTGAGGTCATGGCAAAGTAGGGACAGGTCCACACTGACCTTCCCAATCTTTCCCTCCAAGGAGCCCTTAGAATTGCGTATGGCCTATAGAAATTAGGAGATGGAACCCAGGGGGGACTCCAAGATCTGGATCCTGTGGGGTCTCCAGTACAGTGAATTTTTCCCTGTCAGGGCTGGGCTTAGTTTATGTCTTTACCCATCTGAACAGTAGCCAAGGCAAAAGCCAAAGGTGTAGGGTGTGTGTGGAGTCTTGCGAGCGACCTATCCATGGGCCAGCACAAGCAGGCTCTTGCCAGCAAGGAAGGGCGAATATATAGGATGGATAACTGGGGGGGATGCCCATTCATAGTATGTCCAGCTTCGCCCCAGAGAGTCATGGGTGCAACAACAGGATGGCTCATGACAAACAACGAGACCCCTGTCAGCTACTCACGTACATGGTGTGCTACTGGTGAGGTGGAATGATGGTCAGAAGACATTCTCAGCCAAAGCCCAGGCCAAAGGAGAAACAGGGGCCATAGTGCAGACCACCGAAAAGCTCCAGATGCTGAGTGCAGCTTCAGTGCGAGTCAAGAGGAAGAGTACAAGGTAGATGTAATATAATTGTCGACACGTACTGAGCTCAACATTGTGAGCTTTTAGCCATGGAGGTATGAAATAAATATAATGTCAGTAATATATTGCACAGACAGACTTGAAGTATACGTCTAGACCCCACAGCAGCATCATATTAGTTCTCCCAGTCATACCAAAGACTAAATACTGTGCTGCACCTTCAGCAGACTCCGTTCAAGTGCACTGGATATAAATCGGATATCATTGTAAAAGCTTTGTGGCCCTCTTTTCCTGACTTAGGCACTCCCTTTGCCGAAAAGCGCGTGGAAGACCATTGTCAAATTTAAATTGTGCCACACATTTTTTGTTTACGGAGATTACAACCGAATATCAATGATTATGATCAATTTTGCCATTAAAATCAATGTTTTTAATAGAGCTTAGAGTGTATGAGATTGTATAAATGTAGACATGAATGGATCAGTATAATTGAGTTGTTTCATTAAATTTTTTGTCAAATGATTATCAATAAAATAATGTTTGCACTTTTCTAAGAAACATAGCATTGTTGGTTCTTTCTTCCCTTTATCTTTTATCTTCATTATATCAATTGTAATATATTGTTCTACATATGTTGCCTAAGTATTTACATTGTACAAGGTCGATGTCACTGCAGCAAGCCCGGAGTGGAAAACAGGAGAGGTATGCGCCTCAAGGGGGTCTACACCTCAGGTCCGTGCTATCCTCATCGTCAGTCCTGGTCTGGTGCCTGTGTTGTGCCATCGGCCCACCACGATGAGATGGATCACCTTCAGTGAGAGGTGCCACGTGGCGTCGGGATCAGCCTTTGTCTTGATCCTCCCAATCAGCAGGAGCCACTGCTGCAGACAGTCTGGTAGTCTGTTCGGGGTACGCCCTCGCCTCCTCGCTGATGGGGCAGGGGAAAGCCATTAACCCTCAGTATCCACTGGTGGGCCTCCTGTGCACCAGTAAGGGTTGGCATGTCACATGAACCCCAGGGCCAATGGGCATGGTAGTAGCCTGCACCACTGGTATGTGCCTCACCGTTCCATTGAAACACTCCAGCCTCTGGTCTGTATGTCCTTGTGATGGCTCCTGCAACTTAATTTAATGCCTATGCTTGAAACTTGCTACGTCTGTCCAAACTGTTCTGGCAAGCCTACATATTATAATGGGCCTGGATCCCAAGCCTGCACCTAATAATCTCTAGTATATATTTTTCTGCTAAGCCATGGCACGACTAATAGTGGCTACAGCATGGAGAGTGCAGGGTTAACACACTGCATAAAGTTGGTTTAAAAATTTGGTAAGGGGCTTTAACATTGTGGTAGACCGATTTTTAACATAGTGATTGCTCAGCTAAGAAAAACTGATCAATTGTAAATTCCGGCTTCTATGGAAGACACTGATTAATAGGATACATTTAAATATAATGTATTCCCTGATGACACATTTGATGGGATTTAATATGAGGGCAGCTTAAAATATTTTAACCACTGGGATGGCGCTTTCTCTTGTCTGATATTTCAAGATCTCCTATTGTATTATACTGTAATAAATTTGCTGTGGCCAATACAATAAAGAAATACCTGCTACAATGCCACCCGCTTGAATTTCTCAATTTTAAAGGTACTTGTTGAGGATGGGTATCAAACATCTTCCTTTTTTCAAGATCAGGCAGTATATGGACTACTAACCTTTTCCCCTCTCTTCTACTGCCAGTTTCTCTTTAGCCCCTTCCGTAAAACAACAGAACCTCTGCCATCAAGATGTTTGCAAAAGGAGAAACGGGAAGAGGGGAAATAAGGCAGTTTCCATCCTAAAAAGGATTATAACCATTTTTTATATTTGGAGGCTCCCACAGATCACAGGCAATTTCCTTCTATTTCTTACGAAAAAGTGTTAGCGTCCCACTAACTGGAGAGTTTGCAAGCTTTATACCAGCCTTGGAGGTTATTGCATTGTAGGAGGAAGACAAAGATAGAGTCTGCTCCCTTTATCTATTGGAGACCCAGATCTTGTAAAGTAAAATGAGGTAGTAGAGGCTGCGACTTTTGAACAGGACTGCTAAACTAATGCTTATATTCACTGAATTCTCAGTTCAGTACTGTTAACAGAGAAGCAGACACTGTTAAACTCACAGCACGATCAGTGGAAATGTTGCACTACCTCAGTGAATACATTTTTGCCCATCAAAATACATAGCCAGAAGCTTCGCTTGGACATGAAACAAATATATCAAAATGCTCCTAATAAGCACCACTTCAGAACACATGGATAAGCCACTGCATCTACAGTCAGCTTTATGCGTTTGACAGCATTCACGCGGCTTTCACTAGATCCAGGAAAGGACCATCTCCAACAATGTGTGTTATTACCTGGCCATGAGGACAAGTAGCATTGACTGCCCTCAAAGCCAAGCTTCCCAAAGCAGAGATGTTCCTTCTACCAAGTCCAAACTTTTAGGAATAAAATTCAGAGAAGCAAATGGAAAAGTATTGTGCCTTAGTTCAGCTGTCGATACCTTAAACACCAAGTTTTGTGGTATAGGGTGTTATAAAAGTTTCTTAGCTGACCAGCTTCAAAGCCAATGGTCGCATTACCAGAGTTGTAACTTGTACAATCTTCTGTTATGTTATGTTAATAAAATTTGTACAGCGCACGAATACCCTCAGGCGTCTTGGCGCTAACGGACCCAAATGGTGCTGAACTCAACCATACTACTACTGGAATAACCAGGTTTTAAGCTGTTTCCTGAATTCCAAAAGACGGGTAATTTTTCTCAGGTATAGCGGGAGGGAGTTCCATTCTTTGATGGTATTACATTCTAGACGCCTTCCACCCCAGTTCATCTTATGGATCCTGACCGGCTGCATAAGGTAAGCATCGGCTGACCGCAGCGCTCTATTTGGGGAGTACCATCTAAACAAGTTCTCTAACAACCTTGGCCCTTCTCTATGTAATGCCCAATGCAGAGAATCTTGAATTTTATCCGCTGGTGGACTGGCAGCCAGTGGAGTTTCCTTATTTCTGCTCTTGCCGATTGAAATTTTGGAATATCCAGGATCAGTCTTGCCGCCGCATTTTGTACTGACTGCAACTTCCTGAGACGGGCAGCCTGGACCTTAATGTACAAACTATTACAATAGTCAAGTTTTGACAAAATTAAAGCAGTCACCAGTGATTTTCTACAGGATTTAGGAATAAATGGCAAAACTTTCCTAATCGTCTTAATTAAAGAAGACAACACTACTTTAGAGACTTGGGTCTTAAAATTCAACTTTCCATCTATAATGACCCCAAGATTTTTTGCTTTGTCCACCCGTGTAGGGGAGTGTCCAAGACTATCTGGCCACCAGACGGGAGACCAGGGGGGGGAAAGATTTCCAAACATTATCACCTCCGTCTTACTCGAATTCAGCTTCAAGCAATGGGTGCTCATCCAGTGGCTAAGAGACGGCATACCATTATAGAGGTTTAGTGAATGATTCGTGTCCTTATCCACTGTGGAAATCACCAGGTGAGTATCATCAGCATATGACGTAGGGATCAAATTGAAGCTTCTAATAAAAAGGTGCTAACTCTGCTACGTAAATATAAAAAAGCGTAGGACTTAATGAAGATCCCTGTGGGATCCCACAGGGAAGAGAGAATGGAGCCGACCTAAAATTCCTCAAGTGCACTGATTGAGTCCTCTTAGATAGGAAAGATGTCAGCAAAGCAAGAGCTTTGCCTCCAATTCCAATCTCCTTTAGACGGCGCACTAAAAGAGAATGATACACTGTGTCAAATGCTGGGGACAGGTCCAGCAGCACCAAGGCTGCTGAACCTCCGCTATCCTATGACATACGTATTTCCTCTGTGGTCTTAATCAGAGCCGACTCAGTGCTATGGTTCGATCTAAAACCAAACTGGCTATGATCTAGAACTTGGTTATCCGCTATAAATGTTGCCAGTTCGGCATTCATGATCTTCTCCATTATTTTAGCTGGCAGGGGGACTCTTGAAATCAGTCGGTAATTGGCAGTGTCCATTGCATCTAAGTTGCTTTTTGTTAGGTCTCGACCTCTGCTAATGCCTCTGGCATTGAAGATGTCGAGATTATAGTGGGCAAAACTGCTCTTGAAACCAGCAAGGATTGTCCCCAATGCATATGAGTTACTCAAGCACGACGCTTCTCCAGCGCGCGCTTGAGCTCACTTCTCAATCCCACCCCATATGGTGTTCCCTCCCACTCGCTCGCACATCAAAGGCTGCTGCGCTCCCGCCTTTCACACTTCAAAGGAATGCGTTTCTCTGCCGCTTTTCATTTCATTTCGCGGCCGCTTTTTTGCACCTGGGCTCCCCTGGTTAGTAGAGTATTATGTATCAGACTTTTGTGACTCTAGTACGTTGCAACTACAGTGTTGTACGCCTTTGATTTCCGTCGCTCCTATTCCAGCTTTGCTTTATCTCTCATTATTCTTTTATTTGAGGCTTAACAACTTTCTTCGAATGTCCCATGGATTCTCTAGTCTACCCTCAGTTTGTCACTCCCCCCCCCCCCTCCCCCCCAACCTGGTCTTCCTTTCGATAATCTCCTCACAAAGAAGACCTCAGGAATTTGCACCCGTCAGACATACTGATAAGCTGGTTCCCAAATCTGTTTACACACTCCGTAGTACACAGCACACACTTGATAAAAATTGCGCGCCCGAGTGTTGAAAAAGAGGCACTCAAAGGGGGAACCTTGAGCGGCTTCACGAGTCGGGCCTGCTCGCGCTTCTGTTGTGTGCTTATGGGCATCCTCGAGCGGCCGATTTCTAAGCAGCGCCTAATGCTTCTTTTTTAACTTTAAGACTTTCAATATGCCTGTGGACTGACCGATCGTGTGCAGCGCCGAATACGTGGTTTTGAGCTTAAACACTTTGTAGATCCTTGCGAGGCGGGATTTCATGCCAAATTAAATGTGCAAAGAGGACTACTTTTACCGTTAAACACTGTGAATACCCTTAAGCGCAATGCCGGGAGCAGTTAAATTTGTAAATTAAATCCACCTGCAGTTAAAGTATGAATGCAAAATCTTCAGCTTTACATGCCCTTTCCTTGACAATCCAATAAAAGATCATGAAACTCCTTACCAGTCTCCACTTCCACATCCAATTGCCCACCACATAAAAAGTAGAAAGTGGATTATAACAGCGTCTCCTTCCTAGTGCTCCCATCAACTTCTGTACTTATCTGAAGTATTCGTCATATGTTTCTTGCAGACTTTTCCAGGAGTGGATATGTCCTCTACCTGTCCCCTGCACAGGATCCCATCCTCCTCGACATGTAAAAAGTCCCACTCCAGGGTTTCTTGATAACCATTTATTCAACTACTCCAGCAATGCACAGCAAGTCTCCTTCTCCCTTCTCTGCAATTCCTCCTACCAGCAACTGCTCCACCCTACATTACAATAGATGTCATATAGAATCCCCCAGTCACCTAGGAGACCATCAATATTAACATCTCCACAGGGAGCACGGACACTTTACTACTGGTTAGCAGCAGTAATAAACACAGAGCTCTAAAGCCAGCAAAAATATAGAGTCTAACAAAAGGTGAAAAATCTGAGCTGCCCATACAGAAAATGAAGATGTCCTACACCTCTGATATCAAGGCATCCACTGCAAAAGCTTCACAGTCGGGTCTCTCAAACATCTTGACGTTTGCCTAGAAATTGGCATAAATGTTTAACTGATCCTAAATCCCAGATATTTCTATGACTAGTTAGGAAGTCTAAACTGAGTCATCATTGTTAGTTGCTCTTCCCAGGAGAATTGTCTTATTAACCTCCTTTTCTCTCATCTATTTATCATCCTGATGCCCTTCCAGATCTGTTGAGTATATACAGCAATCGTGGACCCAGCCTCCTCGGGACAGGTACAGACAGTAATGTTTCATCTGCAAAAGACAATAGTGTATGCTTGTTGCTCCCAAATACCAGATCTTTGGTTTTGGAGATTGGATTGTCTGATCTTGACTGCAAAAAATATTCGGGGACATGGCACATCTCTGATGGGCTCCTCTGCATATCTCAGAATTCTCCATTAACCAGAATACTCTCTCTAGGTTTAATGTATGGGACTCTGACCATTTTGATCTGTGTTTTCCTGATGCTGAATTCTAAGAGAACCCTCTTCAAAAAAGTCCAGCTCAATCTATTGAATGCTTTTTCAGTGTCCAGTGCTATCAGGGTCATTGGGAGCCTCTCTTTTCCCTTTAGGACTACGTGAGCTATCAGTATTGTAAATGTTTAATCTTTTTTTAAACTGTACTGGTCTTTAACGATATTGTCTGGTAGAATTAATGCGAAGTGTTTTGCTAGTATATTCATCATTTGCGAAAGCAGTACTATGGGTTTGTGTGACATGCATTTGTTCTTTTCCAGTTTCAGCATGACTACATTGTCCACACCACACATAATTTCTCAGGCTCAGTAGAAATGTGTCAAGGTTGGTGTTTTTCAAGAATGTCTAAAAGAAATCATTTGTAAACCTGTCAGGGGAATTTGATATTTTTTCTTTTATGGCAACCCTCACTTTTGTGTCGGTCATCCACTCAGTCAGCTCTAAAAGAAGAGAGGGGTCCAACACTCCACAGGGCGTTAATCATCAACTCAGAAAGCACATTGCTTTGTGCCATTTTTTATTTTTAGAGAAGTCAACACATCCTAGTGCAACTTCTTGATTTCCACGAGTTTCTGCTCTTTCCTCGAATAATTATTTGTAAAATGCACCAAATGCCTCCCCCTCCTCTCTATCTTTGAATAATAATCTCCATTCGGAATTTTCTAAGCATACAGTTCTATTTTTGTTCTAAGTCACCTTCAGGTCCCTCCTCTTGACGACAAAGTGGGTGCTTTGCTAATATATATTATTTAGCCTCATGTTAAAGTCGGGGAGATGTTTCAGGGCTGCTATACAAAGCAGAAGCACATGCCTCCTTTGGAAGAAGCAAATAAATTGTCTGTGATGTAAATTATATTCATCTTTGGAGATCTTGATATGGTTTCACTATTATGCCTTTTAACACGTTTCACAATGCTGAGATACCTATAAGATTCCATTTGTGAAACTTCCACTTTTACCCATATCGTTCCCTTCCAGAGGTGTCCCTTTAGTTAAGCAGCCCTTCCACTATGGCATCTTTATTATACTCCTCCAGAGTTTTAACATTACTCAAAGTTGCTGGGGACGTGAGGGGAGTAGTTGGCCCCCGTGTCCCAAATGTGTAATCGAGTCTCACCACAACCCCCATTTCTTTGCAGCAAATGCCGAATACCCCAGTGTGCCGTAGACCATTCATTGATAATGACTAGGTAGGACGCTCTGCAATAGGATTCCATGTCTGAAGCTGAAATTCCTCCGTCATATGTGGACCTGAAGCATTTGGACAGTGCTATCATAGTAAATCCCCGATTCCAAAGAAAACTCAGAAGAGTTAATTTTGAGTTTGTCAAACTAACACACACACACTCACACACACACACACACACACACACACACACACTCTCTCACACACACACACTCTCTCTCTCGCACTCTCACAGCACCACCAGAGCATCACTCAGCATCACCACAGCACCACTCAGCACCACCACAGCACCACTCAGCACCACCACAGCACCACCACAGCATCACTCAGCAGCAGCACCACAGCATCACTCAGCAGCACCACCACAGCACCACTCAGCACCACCACAGCATCACTCAGCGCCACCCCAGCACCACTCAGCGCCACCCCAGCACCACTCAGCGCCACCCCAGCATCACTCAGCGCCACCCCAGCATCACTCAGCGCCACCCCAGCGCCACCACAGCATCACTCAGCGCCACCACAGCATCACTCAGCGCCACCACAGCATCACTCAGCGCCACCACAGCATCACTCAGCACCACCACAGCATCACTCGGCACCACCACAACACCACTCAGCACCACCACATTATCACTCAGCACCACCACAGCACCACTCAGCACCAACACAGCATCACTCAGCACCAACACAGCATCACTCAGCACCACCACAGCATCACTCAGCACCACCACCGCATCACTCAGCACCACCACAGCATCACTCAGCACCACCACAGCATCACTCCGCGCAACCCCAGCATCACTCAGCACCACCACAGCATCACTCCGCGCAACCCCAGCATCACTCAGCACCACCACAGCATCACTCAGCACCACCACAGCATCACTCAGCACCACCACAGCATCACTCAGCACCACCACAGCATCACTCAGCCCCACCACAGCATTACTCAGCACCACCACAGCATCACTCAGCGCCACCACAACATCACTCCGCGCCATCACAGCATCTATCTGTGCAACCATTCAACAACAACTGGTTCAAATATGTTCTCTCAATGTTTCAAGCTTTATTACAAATGTCACAAAAAGATGTTAATATTTCACTTCTGTTCTTGGATTTTCATCACAATAAAATAAACTGAACATAATCTTCACAAAAGTTATTTACAAAAGTTTAAGCTATTGCCATTATAAATTACAATCACTTTTATTTACGTATTAATTATTTAAAACAATTAAAAGCCGCTGTTATTTGTAATATCAATACATCTAAGTCACGTAAATACAAAACATGTTGCATTACAAATGCTATAGGTGTCACATTTGGGAAAGTTATAACTATTGGCATTGTAAATGACAAAGCTATTAATTTAGCTATTTTCAAAACCAACACATAAATAAAAAAATTGTCATTTACAAGACCAATAGCTCAAACTTTCATAATGCGAGACCTATTGCATTGCAAATGCTTGTTTAAGAGAGGTAGGATACAGGCCTTCTTCCATATAGTGGGAAAAGATCCCTGATCTATCATCTGGTTAAATATTTTAGAGAGATGGGGACCAACCAAATTATTGATAGATTGTAGGATTTTAGGAGGGCAGGGATCTTCTGGGGAGCCAGACTTAATCATAGTTATTAGTTCAGTGACTTGCGTGGGTGAAGTCAACGCAAAATTAAACCCCAAAGCATGTTCAGTAGTATCATTTAAAAATGTTTTATCCGCTGCAATTGATTGAGTGAACTGCTCATAGATATTCTTTTACGTATAAGTTAATATCTTCGGAGCTGGCACTGTAGTAACAATGGGGCCAGGTATATCTTGAAGAAAAGCTCCCAGCACTCTCCTAAGGTGGTCAGTGCCCAAGGCACTGCTTGGACTATATCTACTCCAGATAATGCAGCTGAGGATTTACCAGTGATGATCAAATGGCTTACTTGAATGCCTCTATCTGGACCAATGACTGACCGCAAGGTAGAAAACTGGCCAAAGAATGCAAAGATTAATTCAAATAATAGCAAGAATATATATGAACAGTATGGATCAACAAATAAAATACAAGAAGAAATAAATATGTTGCAAAAGAGTTAAGGTGCTATCATACAGTCAAATGCATTAGACTCCTTAACAAAAAATTCACTGCTAACATTCTGAGTCTTCCTAGGCTGCAATAGTTATAGCAAAATGCTAAAATGTACAATAATCCCATCAAAAAGTCGAAAAGTGAAATTGTGCCATCAAATACATACAATTCATTTATATAAAACTGATTGCTAACATTCTGAATCTTCATGGGCTAAAAATGGATGTACAGCAAAAAGATCAAAAGTACAATTGTCCAGCAAATACATACATTTCATTAAAAGAGACAATCACAGATAAAATTAATTATAAATATCTAAATAAGACTGGACGTAAAAAAATTAAATCATGGGATTACATACATAGTTGATCTTAATAAAATAGGTATTAGCAAAGATCATTATATCATCGAAGGGACTGAAAGTGTAGTCATACAGTCAAATAAAGGACCAAAAGTGCAGTTGTTTATAAAATAATTTCCAAACGACTAATTGCTAACATTGTGAGTCTTCATGGGCTAAAGTGGTTATGTAACAAAAAAGCCAAAAGTACAGTCATATTGTCAAATACATAAGATTCCTTAAAAGAGACCATCACAAGTAAAATTAATGATCTCATCTAAATAGAACTGAATGCAGAAACAGCAATCATGGCATTACATATGTAGTCAATCGTGAGAAAAACAGCATCACCAAAAATAATTCTGTTACAGAGAGGGCCGAAAGTGCATTCATACAGTCAAAGACAATTCATTAAAATAATCGAATTAGGGAAAATACTATTAGCATTTATTCAGTTCTTTAAAGAAAATTTCATGAATTTGAGAAAGTGAGATGACAGCTGGCCAGATTCATCCCTGAGACAGGTTTCAAGTGCTATCTGACACGTTCTTATAGACAAGCATCTGAACATTGGTCTCAGCCATTATTTTTGAGGTATAAGGAGGCGAGGGCAGGTACAGATGATGCGACTCAGACTTTGCTCCACATAAACAGTATGAACAGTCTGAGCCTTGCCCAAGACTACCGTACCAAAAAGCTCTCAGGGGGATTAACCCGATGCAGTATCTCATTAGTGCTATTTTCCACAACAGTGGCCAGTGTTACCTAAGGTAGTGTGGGAACTTCTGAGTTCATATAGCCTAGGGAACAACTTAATATGTGATTTTTTACTCATGTCTTTGATAGCTTGGTTAATTGATAAGAGTTTAGCCTGTTAATTTACTAAGTCGTACAAAAGGGGGTGGTGATGGACGGATCATCTGAACCAATCAAACACTCACACCCAGTCAACAGATCTGGGTTTAATCCATCACCGTTCTTTAGCCCACTCTGCCACCCCAGTTCTGACATGGCCATATGCAAATCAGTCTGACCCTGTGCCTCATGGGAACAGTCCAGCCCGAACTGCCAAGCCATGCCTTCCCTGGACCGGAAACAAGCTTCCGAGGACCGGTTTCTGGCATTTCAGCCGTCTTCAGCCCGGCTTGCTTGAATCCAGTGGCAAAGTGAGCAAGGGACTCACGTCTGAGCATACCCTGCCAACTTATGGCGAAAAAGTCATACAAAAGGGGGTGGTGATGGACGGAGCATCTGAACCAATCAAACACTCATACCCAGTCAACAGATCTGGCTTTAATCCATCACCGTTCTTTAGCCCACTCTGCCACCCCAGTTCAGACATGGCCATATGCAAATCAGTCTGACCCTGTGCCTCATGGGAACAGTCCAGCCCGAACTGCCAAGCCATGCCTTCCCTGGACCCGAAACAAGCTTCCGAGGACCGGTTTCTGGCATTTCAGCCGTCTTCAGCCCGGCTTGCTTGAATCCAGTGGCAAAGTGAGCAAGGGACTCACGTCTGAGCATACCCTGCCAACTTAAGGCGAACAAAGTCGTACAAAAGGGGGTGGTGATGGACGGAGCATCTGAACCAATCAAACTCACACCCAGTCAACAGTTCTGGGTTTAATCCATCACCGTTCTTTAGCCCACTCTGCCACCCCAGTTCAGACATGGCCATATGCAAATCAGTCTGCCACCCCAGTTCAGATATGGCCATATGCAAATCAGTCTGACCCTGTGCCTCATGGGAACAGTCCAGCCCGAACTGCCAAGCCATGCTAAAGAACGGTGATGGATCAAACCCAGATCTTTTGACTGGGTGTGAGTGTTTGATTGGTTCAGATGCTCCGTCCATCACCACCCCCTTTTGTACCGCTTTGGCCGCCATAAGTGTGGCAGGGTATGCTCAGACGTGAGTCCCTTGCTCACTTTACCACTGGATTCAAGCAAGCCGGGCTGAAGACGGCTGGAATGCCAGAAACCGGTCCTCGGAAGCTTGTTTCCGGTCCAGGGAAGGCATGGCTTGGCAGTTCGGGCTGGACCGTTCCCATGAGGCACAGGGTCAGACTGATTTGCATATAGCCATGTCTGAACTGGGGTGGCAGAGTGGGCTAAAGAACGGTGATGGATCAAACCCAGATCTTTTGACTGGGTGTGAGTGTTTGATTGGTTCAGATGCTCCGTCCATCACCACCCCCTTTTGTACCGCTTTGGCCGCCATAAGTGTGGCAGGGTATGCTCAGACATGAGTCCCTTGCTCACTTTGCCACTGGATTCAAGCAAGCCGGGCTGAAGACGGCTGGAATGCCAGAAAGCGGTCCTCGGAGGTTTGTTTCCGGTCCAGGGAAGGGATGGCTTGGCAGTTCGGGCTGGACTGTTCCCATGAGGCACAGGGTCAGACTGATTTGCATATAGCCATGTCTGAACTGGGGTGGCAGAGTGGGCTAAAGAACGGTGATGGATCAAACCCAGATCTTTTGACTGGGTGTGAGTGTTTGATTGGTTCAGATGCTCCGTCCATCACCACCCCCTTTTGTACCGCTTTGGCCGCCATAAGTGTGGCAGGGTATGCTCAGACGTGAGTCCCTTGCTCACTTTGCCACTGGATTCAAGCAAGCCGGGCTGAAGACGGCTGGAATGCCAAAAACCGGTTCTCGGAGGCTTGTTTCCGGTCCAGGGAAGGCATGGCTTGGCAGTTCGGTCTGGACTGTTCCCATGAGGCACAGGGTCAGACTGATTTTCATATAGCCATGTCTGAACTGGGGTGGCAGAGTGGGCTAAAGAACGGTGATGGATCACACCCAGATCTTTTGACTGGGTGTGAGTGTTTGATTGGTTCAGATGCTCCGTCCATCACCACCCCCTTTTGTACTGTTAATTTACTAGCTTGGAAAATAAATTAGCTGGCAACTCCTTCAAACAGAGGTCCCTAGCTTTTAGTTTTATTAATGGCCCCATCTGAATAACATAGCCAACTGGAACTTTTATTCATCATTGTCCAGAGGTAAACCTTCAGAGTATCCGTGTCCGCTCTTTTTAACTTACAGCAATAAAAGATACATTTGGCTTCTTGTCAAGTTAAACTCTAATCTTAATTGTGCTTGGGCGGGCGTGGGAGGGAGCCTGAATGCCTGGTGGTAACTCTTAAAATGTATTGTCTGAAGCCAGTCACCAAGGTTATCTTTAAGTGCAATCATGCCATAAAGAATTGTTGAATTTAATTGACACTCTTCTATCACTTTATACAATTGAATTGTGTCAGAGCATGAAACATTATTTAAAAGATGACAGAATGTTGTGCTTAAAAAGCTGGGCACATAACTAATTGATGTTTTGTGCGCTTTGCGCACCACCTCTCTTCAAACCACACCCCTAGATATTTATAGCAAGGCACTTTCTCAATGGATTAATTTACAATCACCCAATGCCCTTTCTTATTTGTTTCCTTCCAAAAGCACTGATCTTTGCCTTAGATGTAATAATTTTAATATCATTACTCATGCAATGTCTTGCATTTTCAGACCCACTGCGGTAAGATCAAGCAGAATAGTGTCATCAGAATACTGTAAGATATTAATCTTCACATCTGCTAGCTCTGCTAACTTGGGTGGGTAGGCTCTTTATGGGAGAGGGAATTTGGACAGGTCCTACAGACACAATGTAAAAAGTAGCAGGGACAGGAAGCAGTATTCCTTCATACAGTCCCTTGTTCATAAACGTTTTTCCCGAGGTGACCCATTTGGACGCAAGTTTGATCTTTACCCACATGTTGGAGTAGAGACCAATGATTAACTTCAGTAAGGTTTGCGAAGTGCCCCATTCATTAATATTTACCTAAAGCTTACCGCTATGGACATTGTCAAAGGCTGTAGCGAAATCAATAAGAGCAGCATAAAGCAAGCTCTCTTTATTTGTCAGGGTATTCTTAACAAGCATTGACGGTGAAAGTAAGCTATCCACAATGTTACAGCCGTTAACATATCCTGTTTGAAAAAAAGGGATTCATTTTTGCTCAGCAGCCCACTTGATCAAATCTTCTTTTTAAAGCTGTGAGTAACCTTTGCCTACGACATCCAATAATGTAATTAGATGAAAGATCTGAAGTGATCTACTTGATCCTTTTTGGTGAATATATACCAGAAATGAGCCTCTTCAGGAATACGGAATAATATCATTAATACGGAAAGCATTGTAGAGTGGGCTTAAAACTGTCAAGCAGTGGTCCATCACAGATTTGATGAAGGAAGCCAGTATGCTATTCGGAAGTGGAGCCCCATTGCTTTTTAATGACTTAATAGTTATTTGCATATCCAACAGCGAAGAAACATCAACCTTCACCTCTCCATTTTACATCACTTGAAACAAGAAAGCTCTTATACGTTGAGGCTCTGCTGTCGCAAAATAGCTTTGAAATATAGTCTATCCAAACAGGGGGCAATGTCTTAGGCGGGTGATATTTTCTTTGTATCAAGATGTGAATTTACAATGAACCAACATTTTGTGGAATCTTTATGTTTGACAGCATCATGCATCCACATCAACTGCTTTTCAGGATTACTTTTCTTTACATCCCAAAGCTTTTTCGATAAGTATGTCAGAGAAGATTAATTTTCATCGCAAGGGCTCTATTGTCATAGCTACCCCTCCAGTGTCTCCTGAGGTGGTTTAACAACGTCTTTCTCATGAAGGTAGTGTAAAAGATTAATAAGGTATTGGAGAGTGCAAAAGCATTTTAGATCACAAACGGAATTGTTATTGTACAACGAGTTTCCATAACGATTAATCAGTGGGGTAATGATGTGTTAGTTGTTTTATTATGTACATTTGTATAGTTGGCTTACTTTTGTAAACAGTAACTCTATATCTGTCCAAAGGCTTTGCCGCTACTTTTCCAAAAAGTGAAGTAACCTTAAAGAAAGAATGGGTGTTCTCCCTATAAGCCCTTCTCCTTTTCTATTTGTGATCATTACATGACAAGGAAAAGGAAACATCTGCTTATTAATTTTCTTGTGAATCCTTATCTCAGAAGATGAACACTCTAGAATAAGGTAATGATTGTGACCACACCTCCAAAGCTAAAGTTATGACTCATGGGTAATTTCCCTTCTATCTCTCTGTTTTACTTTGGGATATAACAGAGCACAGGACAAACATGGTTGCATCATAAGCATTTCATAAGCACCAGAAATACTTAGAATACAAGTGTGAAAAATTACAAATGACAATATTTTGTGAAGGGCCTCAAGCCAGAGGATTTTGGAGGCAATGTAGTCTTAAACAAGTCAAAACCGTAACCATTCTCATGTGCTTCAACTGTTGCTTCAGTATGGTGAAGAAACAGAAAGTAGTGCCACCAATAGGGCCTGTGATGCCATATATTGGACACCAAGGAGACTTGCAGAGCTCTGACCAAGTCTCACACAAATACCAGACGCTAGTGATTTGTGCTGCTAATTACTGGATCAAGTCTGGCTCCTAGGGAAATATTTACCTTTGGGAAGGGTTATCCATTTGAACTATACAAGCTGCCAAATGAATGTATATCTCCTCCAAAAATATTTTTTTTAATTATATTTATATTTCACTCTGCAAAGTCACTGTTTCTTTGATCAGTCACAGGGAGAATGGTAGAGTACCAGTTTAAATGATATGGTCTTTGAAGAAGAGAAAAGACGAATGGAGAGGTGAATGGGCATAAACCAAAAAGGATCTTCAGTCGATAGAGATGAAAACCAAATTGACTTGAAACGACTGTGCTACATTGAGGGATTCTCTAGTAAACTGCTGCCTTAAAGTGGGTGTCAAATGATTCCATATAATGTATTGTTCTAATGACAGGGAAACATTAAGGGGGTTGGCTGATGGTTCAAATGTATTTATTCTATTCAGGGTCAGGTAAAAAATAATATTGACTATTAATAAACTAGATTAAAATATGTAAGGTGAAAAGGCTAGGTCCGTGGAACAATTCATCCACTGCATAAAATAGGTGTGCACGCTGAAAGCTGCAGGTTCAAATCAAGGGGTCTATTACCCACCCCATTTAGCACATAGTATTTCCATGGTTGTAGAAATGAGTAAATTGAGATTGGTAACAATAAACATCATGTGATTTCAGGATTGAAACAGCATAATGTTATATATTAAATTACTTAAAATACACATTGCTGAAAAAGATGTAAACTAAGTGTTTCCAAAATCATAATCAACAGCGATATTCAGTGTGTATGAACAGAGTTCAACTGGATGAGAAAATCACCAATAAATGTTGAAATGGGTTACATGTATTACAGATCCCTGTTTTTTTTTTAGATGTCATGTTTAATACATGTTGTCCTCAATAATATTTGGTATATTTAGAGGATCTGTAGTTAGAAAAAGAAAACAAATTATAATATATTATAATATAGATACAGACTGATTTAAGCATAAATGCTGAGATGATGATTTTCATGACTCAAAGTGAACCGACCACTGCAAAATGTATTTCTTAAATCTACAAATATGGAAACGCATGTGTATAATGTAAACTCCTGTTAAATAGTGGCACTGCAAAACCGCAAAAATCATAGCTTCTTACCTATCAAGAGTGCATGCAATTTCACTGCTTTCTCCAAATTCCTGTCGGTATGCACCACTGACCATTCGATCAGTCGCTTTGTGCTCACCAAACACCTTTTTCATTGCATCAGTTATTTCTCCAACAGTACATCTAAAATGTATAACATTTGGATTACACTTTAATGAGGCAACTGATGATCAGAACCAACCAAACTAAACAATGTTCAATGTAATTAACTGTTTCCAATAACGTAATGCGGAATAAACCACCTACATTGAGGCTTCCCAATACAAAATAGTACTTTAAAAAAGTCATACATTAATACTTTGCTTGTTATACAATAAAATGCAGTCATTCCTTTTCCATTGCGTAAGATTACTGTCGCCTACAACTACTGAAAGAAGAAGTCATCCCTTTTCAAGAATATATTTTAGCAAAGATCTGATATTTCTCCAGAATCCACTTGTGTACTACGCCCTCGAACCGCCTGCTGAATTTGTTGTGCTCATTAAGGTGGGCATCTTTCATGGCTTCTAGCTTCTTATAACTTGTCCTTGCCTTCTAATTCATTATATGGGTTTACTCATCCCTCTTTTCCAGGAGCAGGACCCTAGTGAATGCATCTCACTAGGGAGCCAGACCTTTGAAAATTCCACACACTGATACCCCATATCCAGATGCACCAAACAAACTTTTCTGCCCAACTCAGGAGACCCTGTTGACGGTGCACTCACTAATTTGTCACCTTGCAAAGCTCTGACACTAGATGAGTTCTTAACTGATCACTTCCTCTTTACAAGACTGTAAGCAGTGAACTGAAAGCCTGACTATCCAGTCTCTGGTACCCCGGTTAATTTGGGCACGTTGAATGGCTTTGGACCAGGGAGGTGAGACTGTTACAGGTCTGGTGAGAGTCATTAATATTTTTAGGGTATTAAGTTTGTGTGAACTCTATCAAATGAGCAAAGCTCAATTTCCCTCTTTCATCCATGACTACCAAGGAACTGGGGCAAAAGCAGCCATGTAACCCCAAAACGTGATACACTGACTTTCTCTCTCTGGCTGTTCAGCTCCACTGAATGGCCGCATAGTAATTAAAGTAAATCCAAAGTTCCCAAATGCAAATGAAAAGACCCAACTCTTCTCCCCCAAGGGATAACAATAAGTCGGTGGCCCGATGTTATAAAAATCAAGAGGGAAAACGCTATGAAAATGTTGCAATTGTATATCTGCACCAGATGGTGCTAACCACACCAAGGTAATTACCTGTAAAACAACAAGACCTGTTCTTCTTAGTGACAGCTCTGATTGTACGGCTATTTCACATACAGCGTGTTTTTTACCCAGTCATGCTGTGCCTGAATTTCTAATCCACTAACTCTAACAAGAGTAAGCAGGGACTTCTTGGTGCCAAACTATACTATTTTAACTCTGGCCATTCCCCAAGTGACTTCGTCAAAGATGTAGCTCTTATGTTAAGGATTTTCTTGACAGTGGCATAAACCCCTATCCTGAATACTGGTAGATTTCTTGAACCACCAACGCAGACTTACTACACGTTCACATAATACATATTCATCTAAACTTGATTACTGATAGCAGAGGGGAGTTCTGTTCATGTCAGGGGAATTAATCAGAAGAAAATGATGGCACAGCTGTTGTAGAACATTTGGATATAAATTATAAGCACAGAGAAGTGTCAGATACAGCGGGATATTAAAGAGCAACTACTCATCGTGTGAGGAGGCACCTCTGTCCTGGGATTAATGATGTCATCTGTCTTCGGGTATTAAAGGAAGTAGCGCCATTGATATGTTTGCTCCTTTAGTTTGTGGCCCTCCATCTTGTACTGAAATAGCATTCAGTATAACAGGTGCGGTGAATTTGTGAAGTATTTATTGAGCACGCTGTTATGCAAAGGGCATGGGTCACGGGGTAGAGACAAATATTCGGCTACAGATAAATGGGAACACATTGCGGTAGGCACAAAACACAACGTAAAGTGATTTTAAGGTAATCCTGATAATTATCGGTAGCCAGTGGAAAGATTTCAGAAATTCAGAAGAGGAGTATTGAAAGAGAAGGGTAAAGGCAAGGTAACCTGCTGCATTTTGAATTAGTTAAAGGCGTGTTATGATCGACAAAGAAGTGCCAAGAAACAGTTACAGTAGTCAAGGTGACTCAATATAGTACACGGACTAGTGAACAACAAGAGAAGTCTGGTAAGTAGAGAAGTATTTTCTGCTGCACCTTGAGGAGCAGGAAGCAAGATCAACATAGCTTATTATTGGGAATTGTTAAAAAAGAGGTCCTGATCAAAGAGAAAGCCTAGATTCTTGACCTTAGAGACTGGAGTTAGAACTGATCCCAGGTATTTAGTCCAGAGAAGTGAGGTAGGTCGGAGGAGATAACAGCTCACAATGACTAAAACTTTCGTATTATCAGGATTCAGGTTAAGGGATCTGGAAATCATCTAATCTACTATGCTAAGCAAGCAGTTTTGAAAGTTTTAGAAAGCTCATTGTCAAATAAAAATATACATGTTGTTGGCATAACACATGAACGTAAGCCTGAAAGAATAAACAGGATGGGCCAGAGGACTAACATACAACTGTTGGACACCTTAAGTAAGAGATATGAACTCAAATTGGAAAGGTACTAAGTAAACGTCCTAAGCCTTATGAGAGAGATAAGACTTGATCCAGGCTAGAACACCGCCTTGGATCCCCTCAATTTTGAGCTGCTCTAGTAGAATAAAATGAAGGACCTATCTAATGCAGCCAATGAGCCTAATAGGACCAACACTGATGATTTACCTTGGTAGGCCAACAGTTCTGTGATCATAAAGATCCAACACAGTTACAAGAGCAGTCTCTGTGCAATCTGGGGTTTGACCATCCCACAGCACTAAGAAAATGTTAATTCATTCCACAAAGAAAGAAATGTCTTCAATAATGGCTTTTTGAAGAGTTTGAAAAGGTAACAAAGAGATTGGTCAAAAGTTGCTTAGGACTGCTTAATCACCTGAAGAATTATCAAGAGCGAAATAATTAAGGCCTGTTTCCAGGCTACTGGAACTAAAGCAGAAGAGATGGATTTGTTGGTCAAGACCAGCAGTGCCTTAATAAGCAGAAGAGGTTTAGAGTGCCAAAATGATGGTGGACAAGGGTCCATTGGAGAACCCTAGTAGTCAGAAGACATAGTTTCTAAAAGATTGACAGAGAATGGAGGGGGGAACTTGGTAAGGAGAGTTAGGGAAGAGTGACTAGAACACATAGGAGTTTTGTAGAAAGAGCAAGAGTCCTGAAATACGAACCTCATGATCAGCGCAAAGAGTGGAAATCAATTGTTTAGAAGCATCACCTGGATTGTGCCAAGGGATGGTGGGTGCCTTCATGGTGATGTTTAGGACAGCTGGATGGCAAGTACTTTCAGAAGCCAAGAGCCAGATCTCCTTGGGAGGTGAAGCAGCAGTAAAGGATTATTAATTTTCTCAGCAAAAAATTGTTGCAGATCTCAAAAAGGCAGTAGCTTACAGGCGGAACAATCAGGAAAGGACAAAGTGTGTATATTGCTGAAACTTTTGCAGCCCCATTGCAGGCATGAATTATTTTTACTGCTGAATATTTTGATTTTGTGGTGAGCATACTTTTTTTTACAGATGAGCCATGCAGACCGCAATGAATCACAACCTCATGGAAGAATAGTCTGCTCTCGAGATATACGTTTGAGTGTTTTGTAGCCTCGCTTGGTGTCTCTTAAGGCCACATTATACCAGAGGGCAGGACAGTGGAATCAGAGCGATGCACATGGGAAGTGCGTAAAACACTGTTGAGGGCTTGTGAAACCAATGATTTCCCTCTACTAGGTCCTGATCAAAAGTGGACTTGAAAGAGGGAGGTTGCAGTTTGACATCGCTCCCTCAAATGCCTCAGAGAAAAATGTGGGCAATGGTATTTGCCGTTGGTGCAATTATAGAATTAAACAGACTTGCCAAGGGGCAGAGACGCCATTATCAAAAAAGGCACCAACAAATTATCCCTCTCGGTGTGGGGAGAGGACTACGTACAACAAATCAAATATGTGATGGTAAAAATAAGGTTGATGCAGTGGCTGCCAATGTGTATGGAAACGGTAACTGATTCACTTAAGATTCTGCCCAGTAAGGAATTAATCGAAAGAGTGGAGTCTGAAATGTCTGCCATCTCACCCACCGATTAAAGACAATCAAGGCTCAGAAAGAGGTAAGGCAGAGAACAAGTGGGTATATATTTAAAAAAAGGAGCAAGAAAGGAAAAAAAACAGGATGCCCTCTACTCCATACTGTTATTACACAAAAGCCTGGTTACAATTTACATATAAAAATGTTTAACCTGTAAGGGAAAGTCACACAATTTATTATCTTCAGACTGGGCTCCACGAAAACCGGACTATTCTTGTCTTTACTAGGGACATATCCTACTGGACTAAAGCTCTTGCTAATCAATCACAAATTACCCAAAACAAACCTTACGAGAAAAACCACTAGCACAGGATACATAACAAGTACTGGCAATACAGTGTATGAAAGTGAGACGGTCACAATCCATTGGTCAGATAGATTCACTTCATTCTTAGATAACTCAAAGGTCATAAAAGATTCACATTAGTTAGGGATGCTAACAATGACACAATACATACCATTTCTTCTGCCCACAACACCCCTATGCTCACCCTCCTTTACCCTTCTGTCAATCATCAGCCATATACCCCCTGGGGAATGTAACAACAAAATGTTATAATACCAACATAAAGGTAGCCAAGACCATAACCCGAAACAGAGTTACTCCTAGAGAGTAACATAGTGTGACACATATCAAAATAATATCAAGTATTAGGCTCTCCCAGTAACCCTAGCTAATTCGAAAAAACAGAGCAATCTGCCTCTTATTATATATATCAAGGCTCCAATAGAGTCCTACAATTAAATTTGCAGTAGTGAGCTCATTGAGACCTTCGGGATTTCCTGTTCGAACGTGACGCCGCACGTCTGAGCGTTTCGGAGATTTGAGTGATGGCTCTCCAGCTTGAAGAAGCCGATTAAAAATTACTCCCTTTGGCCCATCGGTGAAGACGAACAGCCGAAAAAAATATCCCCAGCGCTTGATTTCCCAGAATTGGGTTCTTGCTTCTGAACATCACTCTCGACCGGACTGTCGCAGTTTCCGCCTGTGAGCGGATCCACATTCTTCTTCCAGAAATCGCTCTCAAGCCTGGCCTCTTGAGGTTGCGATTATCTATTTCCAACCCTCTGAGTACTGGCGTATCTCCCTAAGGTTGATAGGTGCGCGAAACCCTGAAAACTGAATCTTGCCTGAAAACGTTCAAAACTAAGTGAATATCTGCAGTTAAGCAGATTGTACGCTGTCTCCCGTCCCTTTTCCCTTCTTCTCTGTGCCCTGACGAAGGTGTGGCCTTAGACCTGGCCTAGCACCGAAACTGAGTCTGTCCTGTTACATGGTCATCTAGTCTCCTACCCCCTGTTGAGAGACGCTCCAGAACACAATATATGTGCAACATCTGGCAACTGAAGCATGAATTGTATGGGATGATTGAAGAATGTATGAGTATGTGTGAATCCATTATGGTTTTGAATGTTTGAGGAATGTATGAGCTTGTGTGAAGTATGTATATTGCTTGAAGGGATGTGTGGGATGTTTTCTGAATAATTCCGAGTGTATTATCATTGTTATGTTCTGTCTATCTTGCTCTGTTGTTGTGGAAGAATATATATTTATACAAAAGAAATGAAATAAAAAATGAATATTTTTCTATAATGAGTTGGCTCTGAATAAGTTTGTCTCGCTTCTGGTCTCAGTAAGCTCACTACTGCAAATGTAATTGTAGGACTCTATTGGAGCCTTGATATATATTATAAGGGGCAGATTGTTCTGTTTTTTCGAATTAGCTCTTGTTTCCCCCGCTAGTCTGCCTTTATTCGTTTTCCCAGGGGGCCCCTTTTTGCCTATTGGTCTCCCACTAACTATTTCCCTCTGTCAGCCAACTTCTTGATGCAGACCACCTACACCAAAATAAAATCACACAAATTAGTTCTCCACCCATTGGCATGACACGTGTGATTACTTGCCTTATACTTTATTACATATGTTTACTACAGAACAGAACAAATCTCTTGTTTTGTATCCGAAATGAACTGCCTGACATCAAACTGAAGCTGGATCACGTGTATAAGATGATAAAAAGTCCGCAAACCACACTTTCAATTTCTCTCTCCCACCAGGATCCCGTTTCAGGGACAGCTCTCCTAGTCCTTCTGCCCGTTGTACCTCACTCACCACAGCTAGCTCTGTAAACCCCAACACACTAGAACCGCAATGCTTCAGAGCATTCCTCCATGCACACTGCACCTAACAGCCCATGCCCCCACAGACCCAAATACTTATTATCACAGCTCTCACAACACATCTAATTACCACAATTTTCAAAGATAAAAGTCCTTAATACAATCAATTGTTGACCTGGTCATGCAGAGTTGCAGGCATCATCTTCTCTCACCCAGTGACCCTTCCTCTACACATAACATCTCACCTTCTGAAGTGTGGGTCTGTAAACACTGAGCTAACTACTACTAATACCTTTGTCCAAACCCATGACCTTGCTATTGCTGCAGTTAAGGACACCTTGATGTGTGCACCCTCCAAACCACTATTTAAACCCTAGAATACAAGATCTTCCACCCACATAGATTAGTAGGAAAATTCGACAGGGGGTGCCTTTATCCATAAATACGTTTTATGGAATTAATTTACCAAAATGAACTTTTACTACCATAAGGAAGCCCTTGAATGCAAACTCTTCCCCATTCCGTTGCTTCCCTGAGGTGATTACAAATACAAGATCCTAACACTGAATCTGGAGATCTTATATGACCCACCTGTCAGCAAAGTATTCCACTGATGGTTTCACATATTACTTCACTGATCAACTCAGCTTCACTTGTGATGACATTTTATTGGGAGATTTCAATCTCCACTGTAAAAAACGTATGGATACCCACACTCCTCAAATCCATCATATCGAACAACCTACTAAAACATTGCACCTTCCCCACTTTCAGTAGAGGTTCTGCCTTGTTCTGACTTTTCTAAGGAAAAATCAGAATCTGTAATCCTTCCAAATTGGTTAGACTGTATTGTCTTTCTCCCAATGTGAAACAAGCATTTACAATGCAATGGTTTCGCCTTTGGAAAAGTTAGAGCTATTGGCATTGCTCATGACATTTCTTATTTTTTTTTTACTTATAAATAAATGGCATTGTTATTTACATTGCCAACAGTTCACAGCCCTCACAGCCCTCACAGCCCTCACAGCGCTCACAGCCCACACAGCTCTCACAGCCCACACAGCTCTCACAGCTCTCACAGCCCACACAGCTCTCACAGCCCACACAGCTCTCACAGCTCTCACAGCTCTCACAGCCCTCACAGCCCTCACAGCCCTCACAGCCCACACAGCCCTCACAGCCCACACAGCTCTCACAGCTCTCACAGCCCACACAGCCCACACAGCCCACACAGCCCTCACAGCCCTCACAGCCCTCACAGCCCTCACAGCCCTCACAGCCCACACAGCCCACACAGCCCACACAGCCCTCACAGCCCACACAGCTCTCACAGCCCACACTATGCTGCTGTCTCTAAGAGAAGCACTTCCCAAATTCAAAACAGATCTCAGTTTCAGAGATTCATTCCCCAAATGCAACTACAGACATGTGCTTTCCCAAGGAAATATACTGCAAAAATAAAACAAGCATTTACAAGTGGGGCCGGAGACACGGACAGCGGGAGGGGGGGCGGGAACAGGCACAGGCACAATCAAAAGGCAGAAGGCAAGAAAAAACAAAACCAAGTTGTATCTGTTATTTTGGTGCAGGCTAGAACCCACTTGCATGAGCTAGCTGCACAAAGGCGGAGTCTCATTTCAGGCCTGGAGGGACTCCCTGCACAGGGAGGGAGACTGGGGACAGGCCTGAAGGGACTCACTGCACACAGAGGGAGACTGAGGACAAGTCTTGAGGGACTCACTGCACAGAGAGGGAGACTGAGGACAAGCATGGGGTGACTCACTGCACACAGAGTGAGACTGAAGACAAGCCTGGAGGGACTCACTGCACACAAAGGGAGACTGAGGACAAGCCTGGAGGGACTCACTGCACACAGAGGGAGACTGAGGACAAGCCTGAAGGGACTCACTGCACACAGAGGGAGACTGAGGACAGGCCTGGAGGGACTCACTGCACACAGAGGGAGACTGAGGACAAGCCAGGAGGGACTCACTGCACACAGAGGGAGACTGAGGACAAGCCTGGAGGTTTAGAAATGGTTAGAAACTGCGCAGAGTATCTCTCTCGGACTTCTGTGTAACTGGAGCTTCGCAAACAATGGGCAACATAGGAAAGCAAACATTAGCAAAGCCAATCCATCTAGCGTTGGGTTCCAGGCTTTGGGTTTGGTTAATAGTTGTTCTGTATTGCCATCGATTGCATAAAACGCCGCCGTTGAAGTTGCCAGGCCTTCACTAATATTTTAAAAAAATATAAACACGCATTTTTTCTCGAAACAAACAGTGTCAAAGTGGCCCCTGAGGGGGTGCTACTTTGCGTGTGGATGTGTTCATTTTGACAGGGTTTGCTTTTGCCCTCGCTCAGGATGCAGTAAGCCAATGGCTGAAGTGGGCTGGGCCAGGGGGTTGAAAGCAGCGAGCAGAAGAGAAGTGTGAATGGCACAACAGCAGACCAATGGGTGAAGAGGGCTGCCTGAACGCCCTATAAGTAAGAGCGAAATATATGATATTACTAGAACGAGAAGATCTTGGTTCACACCACACCTGAAAAACAAACCATAGATGAGGCTTCCTCAAATATGGTAGTCTAAAATCGTCGCAATGTATCCTCTTCCGACGACCTGCAACTACTACAATTGATGTGCCCTACAGAGACGTGTCAGCAACGACCCTTGCACTGCAAACGAAACCCTGCTAGCTGCACGATTAATGCACACTCTTGTACTCCCTCGCTGCACTGTACACCCCCTACGGCACTCCTCAATTGCACTTTACTACATCACCGGAGCACAAGAGGTGCCTGCTGCGTTCGAAAATCATGCACCAGTGCTGCACTTTACATACTGCACCCTCAAACATTATTTGTTGCACTTTAAATGGACGCACTGTCCCTCTGGGTGAGGACCTGGCTCCCTTCTCATAGCACTTTACTCGAATACACCCTTCTGCACTTAAGGGCACCTATGTCAGCTGCGCATTATTCAGTAACGTATTTAAACGTACACCCTGCAGCACGTTCAAAGCACATTACTCATTTGATTTTCACTTTAAATTCACACACTAATTCAATTTAAGCTTGTGCACAATCACTGGACTTTAAATCCATATACCCGGGTCATTTTGTGTGTACAGATGTCGCCTACACTTTAACTCATTCCAACCGTAAATACTATACTAGACAGCACCGCTGCACTTCGGATGAACACGTTAGCACACATTACGCGGTACACTTATATTGTGAAGCTGAAGTGCAGGGAATCCCTTTCCTTCCACTGCACTTTAAAGGACATTTTTTCGACTAAAGTCTCCTAAACGTTCCCGTGGCATTTCGAGATCACACCCATCTGCACTTTGCTATTTATTAATAGGTTACTGAATGTATTTAAGGATTAACCGCCCCAACTTTTTTATCAGCTCCACTTTCACTTATTTATTTCCCCTCTTCATTTTTTTTAGGGGGGGGGGGGTAGCCTAATGGCCAAAACTGTCGACTTTGAATCTGAAGAACCGTGTTGGAGTCTCAGCGTTGGCACAGCGTCCTGTGATTCTGGGCAAAACACTCACTCTCCCTGTAGGTATAAAAAATGAATGTGTCCTTGACTGTGTAATGTAGCTGGTGCTCATGTAAAGCGCTCTGATACCTTCAGGTCGAGTTCATGCTTTATAAACCTGCAACAAAAAACAGTTCTTGCAGCGAGACTTTGGACACCACTTGTCTGCTATGCAGGGAATAAAAGCTTCAGGTCACACTCAACATCCAGACCCTCTCCAAGTTACATTTTACATTGCACTTTACAGCGGTAGGTACGGGTGGCACTTTGAAGGGATATACCCGGGACCTCCACAGAGCTTTGCACTGGTGGTTACAGGCGGCACTGAATGGACATCGCCGCACAACCCTCCAACCCCAAAGACACAGCACTTCACTCCAGTAGTTATGGCGGCACTTTGAATATTGCTGCTGTTAAAGCTTTGACTCCGTCCTTCAGACCTGAACTTGGACGTCACACTCCACTCCACAGCACTCGGGGTCGTGCTCACTTTACTTCTCCCGAATTATAATTACAAGAAAAGGACGGCGCAGCCGACAACACCAATAAAACCCCAGAAAGGAAGCAGTAAATCAAAGGCTCCGACCCAAGTGAAAATCTGACCTGGAGGCGCCTAGAACCCCATCTGACCCACCCTAAATGACACAAACAGAAAATGATTCACTGCAACAACAAAAGCATTTTAAAAACAAAAATAAAGCAATGCCGAGATAACAGACAAACGGAAAGGGAATATCAGCGTATTTAAGAAAGACAACTGAAAAATTAATTTCGGAAAAGACAACTAGTGACTCAAACGCTCACGCGCGTGTGCACCCGAAACACAAACATACCCCGTCTCCGTTTCCAAGCCTCTCTACACCCCCACCCCCCAACCCCCTACACTGCTCAGCTTATCTTCCTCTCCTCTGTGCCTCCGTCCCTCACTGCCTCTCTCCCTGTCTTCTTTCGCCCTCCGCTCTCTTTTCGTTCACTTTTCTCACTCATTTTCGACATCTCAAACTTTCCCACTTCTCCTCTCCCTTTCGCCCCCTCTCTCTAGGACGTGAAATGGGCAGTCTGACCTCCGTAAGGGGCGCGCCATCCTCAACGGTCATCTCTCCGGGTGTCCAGGGTCACACAGGGCGTGCTTCAGATCTCTCCGGGTGCCGAGGGTCACACAGGGTGAGCTGCAGATGCGGCTCTCCCCGGGTGCCCAGGGTCGCACAGGGCGTGCTGCTGATGCAGTTCTCTCCGGGTGCCCAGGGTCACACAGGGCGTGCTGCGGATCTCTCTGGGTGTGCAGGGTCACACAGGGCGTGCTGCAGATGTGGATCCCTGAGTGCCGGCGCCGCCTGCGCTCCCTGCAGTCCGTCTCGTCTCTGGCTGCCGCATTTGGCAACCCCGGCCGCGCTCCTTCCTGCCTTGAATACCGCGCCCTCATTATTCAGGGCTCTGTCATTAGCACCCGTCCCCGCTGCCGGAATTATAAATGAAAATCCTTGTTGTCCTTTACAAATAAACCAGGCTCCCTCAGTCAGTCAAAGTCAAATGGAAGTGACTGCCAGACAAAGCAGCCCCATGACGGACAGTGCTCTCAGCAAGGGATCAATACACACAGGAAGTTTCCCGCCGCACAATGCAGATAGCAGCGTCGTGCTCACTTCCAACGGGGAGCGCAGGGAGTGTTTGCTGGCACTTTAAAATAAAATCCTCAAGATGCTATAAAGCCGCTGAGGTATAAAATGGAAAGAGCTTAGCCTGCCTGTACGGAAATATCTCACAGCGCGGCAGAGGAAGTCACGGACGCCGGGCACTGTAAATCTCCGGGAGTTTAGCTTGTTTGTTTACACCATGACGATGATCTAAAGAGAAGGCGAGTGTGATAGAGGGGGAATCTGCGGGCGCGCCACCGTCCCTCCCACTCGCCACACACCACCCAGCAGATCACCAAACCAAAGCGATAAATCCAGCCCCTCCCTCCGTTCGCCCCTACCGCCGCTGCAAGCAGATTCCATGCTTTTCGTAAACATTTAACCTCAGCTTCTCGATGTGAACGCGTCAGGGCAGGGGCCGGCTCAACTGTGTGTGCACTCGGCGCTTTTTGTGGCCGCCACAATGCTGCGCATAATGCCCGAAAATCCATCTTTAACATCTCGACGTGTGGGTAGTCAGGCTGGGCCCTGAGAATGCCAGGCATGCCAGGGGGAACAAAGGTACTAACGCCGCGCAGAACCTGCTGAACGGTGGCGGAGATCCTGCGCGAGAGGATGGAGGGGCCGAGGGGGGGGCAGCCTGGCACCCGGGGGGAGAGCGCCTGTTCCTGATTGACCTGGGAGTAATTTAGCTGCTTACCAGAGTGTGGGCTGAGCTTACCTGCAATTTGTTCCGCCACAGCAAAGAAACCCGACACTTCAGCAAACGCAGGTCCCGGCAATGCCGGACCAGACTCGGGGGCGTTCCCGGCGTCGCGTGACGTCGGCAAAAGGGAAAGAATGTCAGGAACGCCCCCGTGTCTGGTCCGGCATTGACGGACAGGCCCCTCGTCCAATGGCAAGGCTCCGTTTACGGAGCCAGCCAATCAATGACGAGGGCCGACCCAAAGCACCCTACAGTTCTCAACAGGATTTCGCCTGCGCGAAAAAGCTGCGCAGAGCGCAGCTTTCGCTAGGCAAAACCTAAAAAGGGACAGAAATGGAATAATCGCCTTAAGCACAATGAAAAAAAGGATTGGGAAAAATATGTCTTGCTTTAATATACAAATACAGTTGTGCACAAATCTTCACATTCGCATTGATCATGAGCACCATGGTATTTTGGTATTTCTTATTGTATGTGACAAACAACAATACCCAGATACAATAAAAACTCGAATTACAAGTTTCCCCTTTGAAATGGGGTATAAAATGTGGAATTTGCTGCTGCCACAATCAACCTGCGTCCAGAAGACAAAGGTAGAAACTGAGGCTGTGCATACAGCCATACACACAATAGAACATCAGTATATCTTGAATGGCCCTAGCTTCCCAACTGGATTGTGATCACAACATGAAGAAATGTCTCAATTACCCAATTCCCTGTTGCACACTTCAACACTAGGTGACCGGTCCCACACACCATTTTGATATCTCCCTGTTTGAAATTTCGTGTGTTAAAATGTCTACATCCTGAGTGGGAATCATGGCTATTGAGTGGATGCCCTACGAGCCTTTCACTAACTTGCAAGTGGTGCATTTGCATTTACCTCCTTTGGATTGACAACTAATATTGTGCCCTTTTTCCCTATGCTTAGAAGTAGCATTAATAAATAAAGACAAGTTTCTTTTTCCACTGCTTGCATATCTTGGTTTAGTGCATCAGTATAGTCCCCTAGCTCCTTCTCTTGGAGTTCATCACCCCTTTGAGTGCATCTTCAAGACATCTGCTTTATGTTTCCTTTACTATCTTAGCCTAGTTAAATAGAACAGTGGCCCTCCTTAATTCATTACCCACTCTCAAATAGGTGCCCTCCAGTTCCCTCCCTAAAAAGGCCTACCCCAGTCTCTTGCACTGGGATAAGATGAATCTTATTGGTCAATGATCTACCGGAGTACTTCACCCTACAATTTACTTCCCAAAGTTTCTTGTCTGAATGAGGGCAATCAGTATTGCTACACCATTGCAACCCTCCAAGTAATTTTCT
Source organism: Lissotriton helveticus (assembly GCF_964261635.1). Lineage (NCBI taxonomy): Eukaryota > Metazoa > Chordata > Amphibia > Caudata > Salamandridae > Lissotriton > Lissotriton helveticus. The sequence continues at coordinate 306,362,803 of NC_136063.1, read as the reverse complement.
ATTAACTATCTTCTCATTCTTTGTCTCCATGAATCCTTCCAGCTGGTGAGGAAGAGTCTGCAACCCCTCGATTATAGCCATCATACCCTACTTGGAGGGCATAACTGTGCTGATTTCACTCCCACAAACCTCTCAAGAAGTTACCATTCTGAATTTACTGCAGTAAGCATACAGAATGCCATTTAAACAAGAGCCTACACTTCCGATCGGAACCTGGCTAGCTCTGCCTCTTCGGAGATCTCTTTTAATATGATCTCAGTGTTGATTTACCGTCATGTGAATTCATGTGAACACATGTACTGTAGAACTACCCCACATTATAATGTGTGTGTAAATACACATATTCTAATGTATATAATAAATATATATATATATATATATATATATTACCTACTGGCGGTCGCCAGTAGGTATATATAGTTAGGATTTTTTTCCTATGGGATTTTTGAAAATTCTATGTTGAATAACTTTGGCGTTTGAGGACGGAATTGGCTGAAATTTTCTGGAAAATGGAACATTTTGTTTCTGAGCAGCCCCTGAAAATTTGGGGGGGTTTCGTCAAGCGGGGGCCGAGAAAAAAGGGGGGTCCCAAAACGTGTTTTTAACATTGAGTTTTCCATAGGGCGGTTGGACTCACTTTTAGCTCGAACGGCTGAATGGATTTCCACGAAACTTGGCAAAATTGTAGGGACTGGTAGCCCGATGTGCCTTTGCTATGTCTCAAGATATATGCTCCAGTGGTTTTTACGAAAATTAACTTTGAAAAATATATATTGGGCTACATTGGGCTATATATATGTTGGAGCCCAAATGTAGCCCAATGTAGCCCAATGAAGCCCAATGAAGCCCAATGTAGCCCAAAGACGGCCGCCAGAGACAAAAAAAAAACAAATGTAGCCCAAATATCAGCCAGATGTAGCCCAACTATAGCCCAGTGACAGAATGTCCCAGAGTGTTTTAAAGAACAACTAGAACGCTAACAGTCTTACTTATGACAAAAGTATGGCACACCTGAAGTCATCTTGATTGGAATAAAGTGGTAACACTTAATACATTTAATTTGAAAAGGAACAAAATAAGGGGTTTCATTTTGCCATAGAAATGTTATATATATATATATATATATATATATATATATATATATATATATATATATATTATATATATGTATGCATATATATATATATATATATTCACTGAAAAAACCATAGGTTATAGACCATATATAGTTAGGAATTAGCATTTACAAAACCTTCATTCAGACACTTATACATCCACTCATTCTTCAATATGTAAAACATATTTAAACTTTACAGAAACACATAATCACTGGATGTTGTCATCAGTGATGTCATCAGTGATGTCACTGACCATGTCATGAATGATGTAATATGTGACATCATCAGCAGTGGATTGCGGGTGCGCGATATATAGTTAGTGCAACTAACTATATATGGAATTTCAATGGTTTTGTGTGAGTAAAATAAGGTTTTCTAAATGCTAATTCCTAACTATATATGGTCTATAACCTATGTTTTTTTCAGTGAATTTTCAAGGTTTTGTAAATGCTAATTCCTAACTATATATGGTCTATAACCTATGGTTTTTTCAGTGAATTTCATTGGTTTTTTAACAGCTAATATCTGTAGCTGTAAAATGTATTCTTCTTTAAATCCAAAAATATATTTTATATGTTTATGAATAATTTTTTTTTAAATATTTTTTTTTCTTCGTTCCCGCTTCGCGAATCGGGAAGCTTCCCGTTAGCTGACCTTGATGCCGCGAAATAGACCGCGAGCCGGTAAACATTTCTTTACCGCAAGTGCCGCGTTAGAAAACAACATCGTGACGCCTCCCGTCCGCATGACGTTTCACGTTGTCGCGTGATACGTCATATGACGTGCTACGTTAGCGAACTGGTACGCGAAGCGAGTCGCAAAGCGCAGGTTTCTGGAAGCAAACCGGGAGGCCCTGCAAAGCGCTTAACGTAAACACAGCAAGTCATGTGACTTGGTAATAACACTTTTCATTGGTTCATTTCACTTTTGGTTTCCTAATGATGTAAGACTAGGTCATATAATCTAAAATGAACACTTTTCATTGGTTGAGAACTCTTGTTTTTCCCAAATGATGAAAATCCCTCCTTCTTTCCTCACTCTGACTTTCATCATTGTGAGAGAAAGACCCTTTGTGATCACTGAGCAATGGCTTCTTTAGTAGCTTCAGCTGGTGCTTCCCCACCACCTCCACCACATCCAAGGAAGAGTGGACCACCTGCTCAAGTTATAATTCAGCAAGAAGAGGAAGAAGAGGAAGACGAGGAAGAGCAGGAAGAGAGGCAGTTTTTGCCTGAGGAACCCAGGACGTCTCACCGGAAAGAAAACTTCATTTGGCAATTTTTTAAAATTCCCAAAGGTCAGAAAAAAGTAAATGCAAGATACGTAACTTGCCTTATATGTCAAGATAGACTGTCCAGAGGAACCGAGAAAAAATACAGTTTCGGAAACTACACAATGCATCGCCATATGACTAGGTGGCATCCTAACAACTACAGTGCTGCACAGTTTCGGAACGACCTAGATAATCTCCCTATTATGGCCAGAAGATCTGTTGTACCGGAAGTAACGGGACCAGAGGGCAGGGAGATGGTGCCAAATATACAAATGAGATTTGGTGAAGTAAAACACATCTGCGTATTTTGCGATGGATTCATTTGCTACGGAGAAAGAAGCATCACTCTGATCAACAGAGCTATTGACTATCATATGCAAGTTTGTACGAAACGCCCAAAATAATAAATACTTTTTTTTGTTTTGTTGCTCCTGTTGAGCCCTTTACAATGAATCGTTTTCATTGCCCCCTCCAAGAAAAACCCCAAAAAATATAAAACTGTTCAGAAAAATTCAAAAAAAGTAAAAAAATGTTCTGAAAAATAATAAAAAAAATATAAAACAACAAAAACAATAAAAAAAATGTTCTTTTCAGAACTACCTCCCCGTTATTAAAAAATTGGTACAATATTTGGAACTGTGCCAACCTCTATTTCTCTTAGTTCGCTTCCCAGTTCGCTCGCCGGTACGCGAACCGGAAGCGAACCAAAAACAGTAAGTATAAGGGAAGGAAACAGACACTTATGTTAAAAGAAAGACAGCTATAGGGGAGTAAACTAGAGATACTATTACCCGTAATCCACTGCTGATGATGTCACATATTACATCATTCATGACATGCTCAGTGACATCATCAGCAGAGGATTGCGGGTTTTTTGGCAACGTGCCTTATCCACGGTTTAATAACGCTGCCTTTTGCTTTATATAAGTTTTCAAATTGTATGAAATATATACCAATAGGTCGTTATGAACCTTTAGGTAGTGCTTTTCTTCATGAGGTCTGGTCGCTTCCATACACATACAGATGTTTCAAAGATGATCAAGAAGTTTATCTGAATGGAGAGGAATGCACTGAGACGCCAGATCATTCACTAATGTGTAGGCACATACAGTTACACGGTTCATGCAACAAACACCGACCAAATATGGCTTGCGTGTTGCAAGGCACGCCAGTTCCTGCTATCATCCCCACGTTCAAGTTGTTGGAAAATGGTAGTTATTTGATGCTCAATAATGAAGATTGTTCTGAGTTAATTAAAAGTATTCCTTTTATCGTAACAGTAAGTGAACGGGTTATTTGCTGCAGAAATGTTCTATTTCCTCCCACACATGAACATAGGGAGTTTTCAATCTGGCCACAAATACCAACCTTGGGAGAGATTTCAACGGCATGGCAAGAATAAGAGCTCTTTTGTCTCAGAGAGAGGTGGCCTTGAGTTGAGCCCGTGAAACTTTCGTGCTTCACATAGAGAACACCCGTACAGAGGTGCAGACCCTTTTCAATTCAGATTTGCCTTTCAATTTCAGCAAGATGGTTCGGACTATCTTTAACGCATCCTCCACAAAGGCCCTGGCGCACTTTTTTAAAGTTGTTACCAGTGGTCTCGTGACTTCATTTGAGAAAATCTTTGGAGTCATCCCTGCTTTCTTTCATTCTATTTTCTCCACTCTGCTTCGTGGATTGGCATTTTTACTTGCATTACCAGCGGACGCTCTTGTGCTTTTTTACATTTTTAAATATGGATGTCCCTCCTATGCAACCTCCCACCCTGCAGCTGCTGACACTGTTCCGCAATCGCATGCTAGAATATTATGGCACAATGCCGTTGGCGATATTAAGCACGGCATATGGATTATCTTTTCGATTCTCCTACTTCACCTGTGTCCAGCCTGTATTTCACTGCCTGACCTGTGATTTCGATTGGGCCATTGATTTGTGTCTCTGCGGACCGGTTTCTCCTGACGTCGACTTTAATCAGCTGATGACTCCTATCATTACTCACGAGTTGGTTTGTCCTGGCGAAAGGATTATGGCTGTGGCATTGATGCATGGACTAATTGGTCCCTGGAATTTACTGGCGGCAGCACAGTCTTTCTTGGAACAGAGCTTTCTTGAAAACCCACCGAGCTGTCCTCTGATGGTGATAGAGGATCCGGTGCTGGGAGAGCACGTATGTTCTTTTCCGCTTTTAAATTGGATGGCTGAACTGTTTTCGGATGAAGACGGTGACTTCCTATTGGAGGCTGTTGCAGCTTATTTTGCATACACAGTTATGTCATAGACCTTTTTCATGTTTGATATGCTGAGTACTAGCATTTCATTGACAATTCATTGACTTATTTGTCAAGTTTTTATTATTTACCTTGCCTATTGGCTTAAGACTCGATAAAGTACTTGGCTGTTTTATTTTTCTTTAGCATTAAATTTTCCTAGTTTTTAATGCTTTACCTTGCGGACCGTCCACATATAAACTTGCAATCTGCTCTCATGAGATGGCACTTCTATTATCTTATTCAGTTCGTTTCCGGATCATGGGGAGGTGTCATCTAGGTCCTGGATATCTTTACACCGTGTTAAGTTAGCATGGGCTCATTACCGGTTTAAACGCCATTTTTCCTTTTTTGCAACTTCTGCACACGACACTTAGTTGTTGCTTTAGCTTTCCACCTAGTAGTTCATCGTGGTTTACATGAGAATAATATGTTATTGCTCTACTATCTGCTTTGCTTGTTAAACTATATCTGTACAGCGAGTGCTAAAGTTTCAAGAACAACACGATACAGAATTGTTATGAGGTCTGATCTCCACGACTTCATACTCATAACATAAGTGCAACTTCTGCCAATTCTGGGCATGAGGCGGGTTTTATATTGCTTTGCCGAACACACATACACAACAGTTGATGCGGTTCACATGAAGAGAGAGCTGGTGTATGCTGATGTGATTCCTTCAAATCTAAGACACTAAAGTATGGGCACGCCCTAAACCAACACAAAGAGACCTTTTTAGCAAATAATATAATATGTGTATTAGGGAGGGTGAGATATAAGCAGCCGCGGGCCGTGGAGGGAGTTACGGTGAGGCAGGGAGGCGGGGAGGGGGAGAAGCAGGGTGGAGCCCTCTCTACCCTGCCCCTCCCCCTCCCCGCCTCCCTGCCCCACCGTAACTCCCTCCACGGCCCGTGGCTGCTTATAAGTGTTGCTAACTCTTATTCATTTACAGCATGTTAACATACTGTCACCATTCGCTTTTTATGTACTAGTAACTATGCTGGTAATTTTGCTACTGATAATATGTGTACTTGTATTCTCCACCCTGCTTCTCCCCCTCCCCGCCTCCCTGCCTCACCGTAACTCCCTCCACGGCCCGCGGCTGCTTATAAGTGTTGCTAACTCTTATTCATTTACAGCATGTTAACATACTATCACCATTCGCTTTTTATGTACTAGTAACTATGCTGGTAATTTTGCTACTGATAATATGTGTACTTGTATTATCTAAGATACTACGCCTGAGAAGACGGCATTAGTAAATAAACATTTCAAATACACATGTGTTCTTCTTAACTCCATGTTCTGGTTTCTAAGAAATATATAACGACCGACTGTTCATGAGTTCCACGTATCCTGAGGTACTATAAGTTCATATTCTGGATTGTCTAAACATTGAGAGTTTGTTATATCCAATGTGACACTGTACCTAGCTTGCTAAGGAGTTTTTGATTACTAACGTGAGTTTTGGGACACCCTAATTCGCCGAGGTTCCAATCCTCTGTCCACAGTTCTGTGTGAGAACAGAAACCCTGCGACAGGGGCACCCCCGACCCTTGCTGGAGCTTCATCACACTTGCGATACAACTCCAGCAATGCGCCACCTTTACGGCACAGATACATCACGCATCTGTGCTGTTTTTGCCCCATGATGCGCCGCATTGTAAATGCAGCACACCATAGGTGACGGAACAGCGGCACAGAATGACTAACACATCCCTGCTGATGGGCCAGTCATCATAAATGTATCCCTATGCTTCTTATCTTGTTAGAGATGAACCGCCATATGTATCATCAAAGTTTTTTGCATTTCCTAAATAGCGAACTTTAAGGAATAAATAGCGATTCTTTACCATTCCTAGTTTGCGATTAGCTATTTGCTAATTACAAATTACCCATTCATTTCCTTCATTTCCATAGGGCAGTTGGACTCACTTTTAGCTCGAACGGCTGAATGGATTTCCACGAAACTTGGCAAAATTGTAGGGACTGGTAGCCTGATGTGCCTTTGCTATGTCTCAAGATATATGCCCCAGTGGTTTTTACGAAAATTAACTTTGAAAAATATATATTGGGCTACATTGGCCTATATATATGTTGGAGCCCAAATGTAGCCCAATGTAGCCCAATGAAGCCCAATGTAGCCCAATGTAGCCCAAAGATGGCCGCCAGACACACAAAAAAACAAATGTAGCCCAAATATCAGCCAGATGTAGCCCAACTATAGCCCAGTGACAGAATGACCAATCAGCTTCGCAAACCTCCGTTACGCGAAGCGGAGCGCTGTTACAGATATATATCTTTTTTTGAACGTTAATTTCTCAAAATCCACTGGAGCACATATATTGAGACCTAGCAAAGGCACATCGGGCTACCAGTCCCTAATATTTTGCCAAGTTTCGTGCAAATCCATTCAGCCGTAGATTATTATTATTATTATTTTTTTTGCCCCGCGGGGCCCTTTTAAAACCTCCACATCAAACCTAGGGGGTCAGCGAGGATCTACTATGCCCCCTTATGGTTATTTCCCCCTTTGTTTTGGCCTCCTCTTGTCTCTCGATCCTACCGAGAGACAAGATGGCGGCCGCTACGGACTTTTTGGAATGTTGACAGACGCCAGAGAACCAATCAGCTTCGCTTCACAAAGCTCCGTTGCGCGAAAAGTACGCGTCCTGGGACGCTGCCCGGTCCGCTGTTACAGATATATATCTTTTTTTAAACGTAAATTTCTCAAAATCCACTGGAGCACATATATTGAGACCTACAAAAGGCACATCGGGCTACCAGTCCCTACAATTTTGCCAAGTTTCGTGCAAATCCATTCAGCCGTTCGGGCTAAAAGTGAGGCCAACCGCCCTATGGAAAACTCAATGTTAAAAACACGTTTTGGGACCCCCCTTTTTTCTCGGCCCCCCCTTGACGAACCCCCCCCAAATTTTCAAGGGCTGCTCAGAAACAAAATGTGCCATTTTCCTGAAAATTTCAGCCAATTCCGTCCACAAACGCCAAAGTTATTAGACATAGAATTTTCAAAAATCCCATAGAGAAAAAATCCTAACTATATATACCTACTGGCGACCGCCAGTAGGTAATATATATATATATATATATATATATATATATATATATATATATATATATATATATATATATATATATATATATATATATATATATATATATATATATATATATATATATATATATATATATTCACTGAAAAAACCATAGGTTTTAGGCCTTATATAGTTAGGAATTAGCATTTAAAAAACCATTGAAATTCACTGAAAAAGCATAGGTTTCAGGCCTTATATAGTTAGGAATTAACATATAAAAAACCATTGAAATTGCTCCTATATAGTTAGTTGGACTAACTATATTTGGCGCACCCGCAATCCAGTGCTGATGATGTCACATATTACATCATTCATGACATGGTCAGTGACATCACTGATGACATCACTGATGACATCTCAAATGACATCACTGATGACAGCACTGATGACATCTCATTTGACATCACTGATGACCTCATCCAGTGACTGTGTTTTTCTGTAAAGTTTAAATATGTTTTACCTATTGAAGAATGAGTGGATGTATAAGTCTCTGGATGAAGGATTTAGTAGGTGCTTGACTGACTGTATGAGTGAGTGATTAAATGTGTCTTACTGAATGCATAGGTTAGTGACTAAACTGTGTGAATGTGTGCATCAGTATGTCTGTTGTTGTGTAAGCTGCTGCATACGTTGATCAGTAGCTATATGAGTGGCTATATGGGTTATTGATTGGTTGCCCAAGTATTTGTATGGGAGACTGAGTGTGTGTGTGGCTGGCTGGGAGGTGTGTGACTCTGTGCAGATCAATGTGTACTTGTATCAGTGATTGTATAAGAGAGTAAGTATGTGTTAGTATATGTTTGAATAAGTAAGGTGTTGTGTGTATAACTATATAGATGAGGAAATGGAAGTGTGATTGATTCTTTCATGACTGACTAGGTGTGTGAGTAACTCCATGGATAAGTGGCAGTGTGTGAGTGTTTGCATAGGTGTATGAGTGCATATGATAGTGTTGCATTGATGAGTGACTGTATGTATGAGTGATTGTATGGGTGAATGAGTGGATGTGTGAGTAGACCTAGGAATCAGTGAGTGCCTATGTAGTAACTGGTATTGGTGTGTCAATACTTTCAAGAATGGTAGTCTGTATTTAACACTGGGTGTATCAAAGGTTATATTAGAGTGTGAGGAGGTGCATCGTATTATCACATGAATGATGTAAGCAGTGATGTCATCAGTGATGTCATTTGAGATGTCATCAGTGATGTCATCAGTGATGTCACTTACCATGTCATGAATGATGTAATATGTGACATCATCAGCAGTGGATTGCGGGTGCGCCAAATATAGTTAGTCCAACTAACTATATAGGAGCAATTACAATGGTTTTTTATATGTTAATTCCTAACTATATAAGGCCTGAAACCTATGCTTTTTCAGTGAATTTCAATGGTTTTTTAAATGCTAATTCCTAACTATATAAGGCCTAAAACCTATGTTTTTTTCAGTGAATTTCAAAGGTTTTTTAAATGCTAATTCCTAACTATATAAGGCCTAAAACCTATGGTTCATTCAGTGAATTTCAAAGGTTTTTTAAATGCTAATTCCTAACTAAATAAGGCCTGAAACCTATGGTTTTTTCAGTGAATTTGCAAGGATTTTAAAATGCTAATTCTATTAGCGGATAACGTTTAAATATGTTAATATCCTTGTGGGACCAAAATAATTGAGACAAATGATAAATCAGCTCAAAACTGGCACGAGAAAAAACACTGATCTCTCTCTAGCAAGTCTTTGACTTACTATGAATTACTGTAAGTGCTGGGAAAAATGCCTGCTGCCTCAGGCTGGTACCAGTCTATGCAATCACAATATCATGGGCTAAAACAGACACTGCCTTCTTGGCTGTGACGATAGACCCCCAGCCCACAACCTGCATAAAGAAAAACAGTGGGAAACTGACAGATCTTGCCACTCATAACAATCAAAAGGCAACTTTTATAGAATCATTGTCTGTTGTGTCATATAACTAACAGCTCTCCTTTTTCATAATGAAACCGTTACACTTGTATGAATTAAGTAATTCTAAATTGTCTTTACTCATAGAAAGGTTTCATTAGCAACTTCCCATTATATGAACGAGTTGGTGCGAGAGATACTTTATATGTAAACAGTTTAGCGTGAAAACGTCAGCTTTCATCTACACACTTGGTAGAGAGCTTCTACAAATGGTGAAACACACAGCCTAAGACAGCTCTCAAGTGGGCATTAATTATCTCTCGGCAGCAAACAGAATGCAGGAGTGAGGGTAGACAAGATGCCAATCCTGCTCTGCGATTGCAGACAGAGGGTGTCTAATATTAATTTTACTTCCCTTGGCATCTGTGTGAATGAGTCCACGTCACATCTTCTGATGTCTGCGCTACCACAGCCGGCCTATGAATCTGCCTTGAAACTTTATTTTCTTGCACACAGAAAAATACACGATTGCACATGGGGCTAAACCAGGACCATGATCGGAAGATCGATTTAAGCTTGGCCTCACATCCACATTTTTTAGCTCATGGATGTCGAAGCCTGGAGGGCAGAGAGCTCAAAACAGCTTTCAAAATGTAGATATTCTTCAAAGAGACAAAAGGACGAACTGCTTGAACCTTTTGATTAAATGTGTATGCAGAGTTCTTTTGAGAATATGTCATTATCCAAAACAATGTAAATCTTGGCGTACGTAAACACAGCTGACACTTAATATCTAGTCTTCATTCTGTCACTGGCTTGGCCTGGTGAAGTACAGAACACGTATTGAAGTGAATAAAGATTAAAATACACTGACTGCTCATACAGACCCGACAAGAAAACGCATCTACCCTGTGCCACAGCCAGTAGCAACCACGTCTGAGGGCACCATCCCCCCCCCTGTAATTGGCAGTGGTGCGCTCCGCGTCGCTGGGACAAGTTATAACTGATGAGAGCGGACTGAGAGTGGTATCTGAGTAGTACTGAGACCTACTTTATTAATTATGGACTTTACAGAGACTGCTATGTGTCTGTGTTCCGGTCGGTCCGGCTGCCGCAGCGTAATCCACACTGGGACCCGTGCGGCAGCACAGCACACCACACTGCATGATGCACTCTTCTCCCACAGCTGCTGACTGACTCTTCCCCCACCCGGCGGGCCGCACTTCTTAGTTTGCGCCTGCGGCGCTCATCACCACGATGTTGATGTCGCCTCTGATGGTGCGCTGCGGCGGCCATGAAACGCTGCCCCTGTCATAAAAGGGCACACCACTCTATTATTTTTTATTCAGCATTGTACGTCGTACGCAGATCACTTGCGAAAAAAGTATGAAAATCACGGTCTTACTAGAATATTAATGTTTCCTCTCTAATCCGATGTTCCTGTGTCATACAAGTCGTTTGTTTACCATTTTCTCAGGAACTTTGGCATTCCTCTTGGCCTGCTTAAATACTCCTCCCATGGCAGACTAGCATCGTCAGACTGTATCTGAATGCGAGTTCGGTCCCGGTCCCGATGGCGGCGGTGAGCTGCGCCCCGGGGTGAGAGGGCGCCCTGGGCGGCGGCCGGTCCGAGGAGTCCGAGTGCGGAGGAGGGAGTGTGAGGGTCTCAGGTGAAGAGTACTGGAGGGGTCCCCGCCTCTCCTCTGTCCGGTACCCTCTTCAGGCGGACTGCTTCTGCCCGTCTCTCCCGGCGCTGCCTGCCAGTGCGGGGAGGTACTGGTGCCTGCTGCCTCCTCGCGTCTCCTATTTTCCCGGGGCACCCTCAGCACCCGGGAGCCCCGCACCAGCCGGCAGCATCACCCGGTCTCCCCCTCGGCACGGGAGACCAGGCGGACACATCATGGCTTCCCCCAGGTAGGGGGAAGCGGAAACCAAGTCCTCCCGGCCCGCCCACAACCAGGCGGCGGCGGCCATCTTGAGGCGGCTCGGGCCGCGGCGGTGATCTGGGGGTAAAACGAGGGGTGGGCACCCTCGAAATTAAAATAAAACAGATAAAATTAAAAGAGAGAAGCCCCCCAAGCCCCCCCCCAATTATTTTTTCCGAAAAATCGCGGGGTGCGCGCACGGTGCGCGCTTACAGATATATAACTCTTTTAATTTTCTCAGGAACCACTGGAGGGATTTACACTATTTTACCAAAAGCGTGATCTGCGTACCAGACACTACCATTTTGACAAGTTTGGTGTAATTCCCTTCAGTGGTTCAAGCTGTAGCCGTGTCTAAAGGTCCTATAGAAATTAACATGGGGAAAACACGTTTTGGGACCCCCCCTTTTTTCTCAGCCCCCACTTGACTAATCCCCCCCCAAACTTTCAGGGAAGGAGAGGAGCGGAGCGAGCCATCTTCTTTGAGAAATTTGCGAAGATTCATCAACCAGCGCCAAAGTTATTCCCAATAGAATGTTGGGGATTTCCTATGGAAACTAGGTCCTAACTATATATACCTACTGGCGACTGCCAGTAGGTAATATATATTATATATATATATATATATATATATTCACTGAAAAAACCATAGGTTATAGACCATATATAGTTAGGAATTACCATTTACAAAACCTTATTTTACTCACACAAAACCATTGAAATTCCATATATAGTTAGTTGCACTAACTATATATCGCGCACCCGCAATCCACTGCTGATGATGTCACATATTACATCATTCATGACATGGTCAGTGACATCACTGATGACATCACTGATGACATCTCAAATGACATCACTGATGACATCACTGATGACATCACTGATGACAACATCCAGTGACTGTATGTTTCTGTAAAGTTAAAATGTGTCTTACATATTGAAGAATGAGTGGAAGTATAAGTGTCTGGACAAAGGATTTAGTAGGTGCATGACTGAATGTATGAGTGAGTGATTAAATGTGTCTCACTGAGTGCATGGGTTAGTGACTAAACTGTCTTAATTTGTGCATCATTATGTCTGTTGTTCTGTAAACTGCTGCATGTGTTGATCAGTAGCTATATGATTAACTATATGGGTTACTGATTGATTGTCCAAGTATTTGTATGGGAGACTGAGTGTGTGTGTAGCTGGCTGGGAGGTGTGTGACTCTGTGCAGATCAATGTGTACTTGTATCAATGATTGTATAAGAAGGTAAGTATGTGTTAGTATATGTTTGAAAATGTAAGGTGCTCTATGTTTAACTGTATACACAAGAAAATGGAAGTGTCATTGATTCTTTACAGGACTGACTAGGTGTGTGAGTAACTCCATGAATGAGTGGCAGACTGTGAGTGTCTGTATAGGTGTATGAATGCATATGATAGTGTTGTAAAGATGAGTGATTGTATGTATGAATGATTGTATGGGTGAATGAGTGAATGTGTGTGTAGACATAGGAATCAGTGAGTGCGTATGTAGTAACTAGTATTGGTGTGTCAATGGTTTCAAAAATTATACTCTGTATTTAACACTGGGTGAAACAGAGGTTATATTAAAATGTGAGGAGATGCATTGTATTGTCACATGAATGATATCATCAGTGATGTGGTCATTGATGTCAAATGAGATGTCATCAGTGATGTCATCAGTGATGTCATTTGAGATGTCATCAGTGATGTCATCAGTGATGTCACTGACCATGTCATGAATGATGTAATATGTGACATCATCAGCAGTGGATTGCGGGTGCGCGATATATAGTTAGTGCAACTAACTATATATGGAATTTCAATGGTTTTGAGTGAGTAAAATAAGGTTTTCTAAATGCTAATTCCTAACTATATATGGTCTATAACCTATGGTTTTTTCAGTGAATTTTCAAGGTTTTGTAAATGCTAATTCCTAACTATATATGGTCTATAACCTATGGTTTTTTCAGTGAATTTCATTGGTTTTTTAACAGCTAATATCTGTAGCTGTAAAATTTATTCTTCTTTAAATCCAAAAATATATTTTATATGTTTATGAATAATTTTTTTTTTTTAAATATTTTTTTTTCTTCGTTCCCGCTTCGCGAATCGGGAAGCTTCCCGTTAGCTGACCTTGATGCCGTGAAATAGACCGCGAGCCGGTAAACGTTTCTTTACCGCAACTGCCGCGTTAGAAAACAACATCGTGACGCCTCCCGTCCGCATGACGTTTCACGTTGTCGCGTGATACGTCATATGACGTGCTACGTTAGCGAACTGGTACGCGAAGCGAGTCGCAAAGCGCAGGTTTCTGGAAGCAAACCGGGAGGCCCTGCAAAGCGCTTAACGTAAACACAGCAGGTCATGTGACTTGGTAATAACATTTTTCATTGGTTCATTTCACTTTTGGTTTCCTAATGATGTAAGACTAGGTCATATAATCTAAAATGAACACTTTTCATTGGTTGAGAACACTTGTTTTTCCCAAATGATGAAAATCCCTCCTTCTTTCCTCACTCTGACTTTCATCATTGTGAGAGAAAGACCCTTTGTTACCAGTGAGCAGTGGCTTCTTTAGTAGCTTCAGCTGGTGCTTCCCCACCACCTCCACCACATCCAAGGAAGAGTGGACCACCTGCTCAAGTTATAATTCAACAAGAAGAAGAAGAAGAGGAACAGGACGACGAGCACGAAGAGAGGCAGTTTTTGCCTGAGGAGCCCAGGACGTCTCACCGGAAAGAAAACTTCATTTGGCAATTTTTTTAAATTCCCAAAGGTCAGAAAAAAGTAAATGCAAGATACGTAACTTGCCTTATATGTCAAGATAGACTGTCCAGAGGGACCGACAAAAAATACAGCTTCGGAAACTACACAATGCATCGCCATATGACTAGGTGGCATCCTAACAACTACAGTGCTGCACAGTTTCGGAACGACCTAGATAATCTCCCTATTATGGCCAGAAGATCTGTTGTACCGGAAGTAACGGGACCAGAGGGCAGGGAGATGGTGACAAATATTCAAACGAGATTTCATGAAGTAAAACACGTCTGCGTACATTGCAGTGGATTCATTTGCTACGGAGAAAGAAGCATCACTCTGATCAACAGAGCTATTGACTATCATATGCAAGTTTGTACGAAACGCCCCAAATAATAAATACTTTTTTTTTGTTTTGTTGCTCCTGTTGAGCCCTTTACAATGAATCGTTTTCATTGCCCCCTGCTCAGAAAAATTCAAAAAAAGTAAAAAAAGTTCAGAAAAATAATAAAAAAAATATAAAACAACAAAAACAATAAAAAAAAAAAGTTCTTTTCAGAACTACCTCCCCGTTATTAAAAAATTGGTACAATATTTGGAACTGTGCCAACCTCTATTTCTCGTAGTACGCTTCCCAGTTCGCTCGCCGGTACGCGAACCGGAAGCGAACCAAAAACAGTAAGTATAAGGGAAGGAAACAGACACTTATGTTAAAAGAAAGACAGCTATAGGGGAGTAAACTAGAGATACTATTACCCGTAATCCACTGCTGATGATGTCACATATTACATCATTCATGACATGCTCAGTGACATCATCAGCAGAGGATTGCGGGTTTTTTGGCAACGTGCCTTATCCACGGTTTAATAACGCTGCCTTTTGCTTTATATAAGTTTTTAAATTGTATAAAATATATACCAATAGGTCGTTATGAACCTTTAGGTAGTGCTTTTCTTCATGAGGTCTGGTCGCTTCCATACACATACAGATGTTTCAAAGATGATCAAGAAGTTTATCTGAATGGAGAGGAATGCACTGAGACGCCAGATCATTCACTAATGTGTAGGCACATACAGTTACACGGTTCATGCAACAAACACCGACCAAATATGGCTTGCGTGTTGCAAGGCACGCCAGTTCCTGCTATCATCCCCACGTTCAAGTTGTTGGAAAATGGTAGTTATTTGATGCTCAATAATGAAGATTGTTCTGGGTTAATTAAAAGTATTCCTTTTATCGTAACAGTAAGTGAACGGGTTATTTGCTGCAAAAATGTTCTATTTCCTCCCACACATGAACATAGGGAGTTTTCAATCTGGCCACAAATACCAACCTTGGGAGCAGATTTCAACGGCATGGCAAGAATAAGAGCTCTTTTGTCTCAGAGAGAGGTGGCCTTGAGTTCGGCCCGTGAAACTTTCGTGCTTCACATAGCGAACACCCATACAGAGGTGCAGACCCTTTTCAATACTGATTCGCCTTTGCATTTCAGCAAGATGGTTCGGACTATCTTTAACGCGTCCTCCACAAAGGCCCTGGCGCACTTTTTTAAAGTTTTTACCAGTGGTCTCGTGACTTCATTTGAGAAAATCTTTGGAGTCATCCCTGCTTTCTTTCATTCTATTTTCTCCACTGTGCTTCGTGGATTGCCATTTTTACTTGCATTACCAGCGGACGCTCTTGTGCTTTTTTACATTTTTAAATATGGATGTACCTCCTGTGCAAGCTCCCGCCCTGCAGCTGCTGACACTGTTCCGCAATCGCATGCTAGAATATTATGGCACAATGCCGTTGGCGATATTAAGCACGGCATATGGATTATCTTTTCGATTCTCCTACTTCACCTGTGTCCAGCCTGTATTTCACTGCCTGACCTGTGATTTCGATTGGGCCATTGATTTGTGTCTCTGCGGACCGGTTTCTCCTGACGTCGACTTTAATCAGCTGATGACTCCTATCATTACTCACGAGTTGGTTTGTCCTGGCGAAAGGATTATGGCTGTGGCATTGATGCATGGACTAATTGGTCCCTGGAGTTTACTGGCGGCAACACAGTCTTTCTTGGAACAGAGCTTTCTTGAAAACCCACCGAGCTGTCCTCTGATGGTGATAGAGGATCCGGTGCTGGGAGAGCACGTATGTTCTTTTCCGCTTTTAAATTGGATGGCTGAACTCTTTTCGGATGAAGACGGTGACTTCCTATTGGAGGCTGTTGCAGCTTATTTTGCATACACAGTTATGTCATAGACCTTTTTCATGTTTGATATGCTGAGTACTTGCATTTCATTGACAATTCATTGACTTATTTGTCAAGTTTTTATTATTTAGCTTGCCTATTGGCTTAAGACTCGATAAAGTACTTGGCTGTTTTATTTTTCTTTAGCATTACATTTTCCTAGTTTTTAATGTTTTACCTTGCGGACCGTCCACATATAAACTTGCAATCTGCTCTCATGAGATGGCACTTCTATTATCTTATTCAGTTCGTTTCCGGATCATGGGGAGGTGTCATCTAGGTCCTGGATATCTTTACACCGTGTTAAGTTAGCATGGGCTCATTACCGGTTTAAACGCCATTTTTCCTTTTTTGCAACTTCTGCACACGACACTTAGTTGTTGCTTTAGCTTTCAACCTAGTAGTTCATCGTGGTTTACATGAGAATAATATGTTATTGCTCTACTATCTGCTTTGCTTGTTAAACTATATCTGTACAGCGAGTGCTGAAGTTTCAAGAACAACACGATACAGAATTGTTATGAGGTCTGATCTCCACGACTTCATACTCATAACATAAGTGCAGCTTCTGCCAATTCTGGGCATGAGGCGGGTTTTATATTGCTTTGCCGAACACACATACACAACAGTTGATGCGGTTCACATGAAGAGAGAGCTGGTGTATGCTGATGTGATTCCTTCAAATCTAAGACACTAAAGTATGGGCACGCCCTAAACCAACACAAACAGACCTTCTTAGCAAATAATATAATATGTGTATTAGGGAGGGTGAGATATAAGCAGCCGCGGGCCGTGGAGGGAGTTACGGTGGGGCAGGGAGGCGGGGAGGGGGAGGGGCAGGGTGGAGCCCTCTCCACCCTGCCCCTCCCCCTCCCCGCCTCCCTGCCCCACCGTAACTCCCTCCACGGCCCGTGGCTGCTTATAAGTGTTGATAACTCTTATTCATTTACAGCATGTTAACATACTGTCACCATTCGCTTTTTATGTACTAGTAACTATGCTGGTAATTTTGCTACTGATAATATGTGTACTTGTATTATCTAAGATACTACGCCTGAGAAGACGGCATTAGTAAATAAACATTTCAAATACACATGTGTTCTTCTTAACTCCATGTTCTGGTTTCTAAGAAATATATAACGACCGACTGTTCATGAGTTCCACGTATCCTGAGGTACTAATAAGTTCATATTCTGGATTGTCTAAACATTGAGAGTTTGTTATATTCAATGTGACACTGTACCTAGCTTGCTAAGGGGTTTTTGATTACTAAGGTGAGTTTTGGGGCACCCTAATTCGCCGAGGTTCCAATCCTCTGTCCACAGTTCTGTGTGAGAACAGAAACCCTGCGACAGGGGCACCCCCGACCCTTGCTGGAGCTTCATCACACTTGCGATACAACTCCAGCAATGCGCCACCTTTACGGCACAGATACATCACGCATCTGTGCTGTTTTTGCCCCATGATGCGCCGCATTGTAAATGCAGCACACCATAGGTGACGGAACAGCGGCACAGAATGACTAACACATCCCTGCTGATGCGCCAGTCATCATAAATGTATCCCTATGCTTCTTATCTTGTTAGAGATGAACCGCCATATGTATCATCAAAGTTTTTTGCATTTCCTAAATAGCGAACTTTAAGGAATAAATAGCGATTCTTTACCATTCCTAGTTTGCGATTAGCTATTTGCTAATTACAAATTACCCATTCATTTCCTTCATTTCCATAGGGCGGTTGGACTCACTTTTAGCTCGAACGGCTGACTGGATTTCCACGAAACTTGGCAAAATTGTAGGGACTGGTAGCCCGATGTGCCTTTGCTATGTCTCAAGATATATGCTCCAGTGGTTTTTACGAAAATTAACTTTGAAAAATATATATTGGGCTACATTGGCCTATATATATGTTGGAGCCCAAATGTAGCCCAATGTAGCCCAATGAAGCCCAATAAAGCCCAATGTAGCCCAATGTAGCCCAAAGATGGCCGCCAGAGACAAAAAAAACAAATGTAGCCCAAATATCAGCCAGATGTAGCCCAACTATAGCCCAGTGACAGAATGACCAATCAGCTTCGCAAACCTCCGTTACGCGAAGCGGAGCGCTGTTACAGATATATATCTTTTTTTGAACGTTAATTTCTCAAAATCCACTGGAGCACATATATTGAGACCTAGCAAAGGCACATCGGGCTACCAGTCCCTAATATTTTACCAAGTTTCGTGCAAATCCATTCAGCCGTTCGATTATTATTATTATTTATTTTTTTTGCCCCGCGGGGCCCTTTTAAAACCTCCACATCAAACCTAGGGGGTCAGCGAGGATCTACTATGCCCCCTTATGGTCATTTGCCCCTTCGCTTTGGCCTCCTCTTGTCTCTCGATCCTACCGAGAGACAAGATGGCGGCCGCTACGGACTGTTTGGAATGTTTACAGACGCCGGAGAACCAATCAGCTTCGCTTCACAAAGCTCCGTTGCGCGAAAAGTCCGCGAACCGGAGCGCTTCCCGGTCCGCTGTTACAGATATATATCTTTTTTTGAACGTTAATTTCTCAATGGCCACTGAAGCACATATATTGAGACCTACAAAAGGCACATCGGGCTACCAGATCAGACCTCATAACAATTCTGTATCGTGTTGTTCTTGAAACTTCAGCACTCGCTGTACAGATATAGTTTAACAAGCAAAGCAGATAGTAGAGCAATAACATATTATTCTCATGTAAACCACGATGAACTACTAGGTTGAAAGCTAAAGCAACAACTAAGTGTCGTGTGCAGAAGTTGCAAAAAAGGAAAAATGGCGTTTAAACCGGTAATGAGCCCATGCTAACTTAACACGGTGTAAAGATATCCAGGACCTAGATGACACCTCCCCATGATCCGGAAACGAACTGAATAAGATAATAGAAGTGCCATCTCATGAGAGCAGATTGCAACTTTATATGTGGACGGTCCGCAAGGTAAAACATTAAAAACTAGGAAAATTTAATGCTAGAGAAAAATAAAACAGCCAAGTACTTTATCGAGTCTTAAGCCAATAGGCAAGCTAAATAATAAAAACTTGACAAATAAGTCAATGAATTGTCAATGAAATGCTAGTACTCAGCATATCAAACATGAAAAAGGTCTATGACATAACTGTGTATGCAAAATAAGCTGCAACAGCCTCCAATAGGAAGTCACCGTCTTCATCCGAAAAGAGTTCAGCCATCCAATTTAAAAGCGGAAAAGAACATACGTGCTCTCCCAGCACCGGATCCTCTATCACCATCAGAGGACAGCTCGGTGGGTTTTCAAGAAAGCTCTGTTCCAAGAAAGACTGTGTTGCCGCCAGTAAATTCCAGGGACCAATTAGTCCATGCATCAATGCCACAGCCATAATCCTTTCGCCAGGACAAACCAACTCGTGAGTAATGATAGGAGTCATCAGCTGATTAAAGTCGACGTCAGGAGAAACCGGTCCGCAGAGACACAAATCAATGGCCCAATCGAAATCACAGGTCAGGCAGTGAAATACAGGCTGGACACAGGTGAAGTAGGAGAATCGAAAAGATAATCCATATGCCGTGCTTAATATCGGCAACGGCATTGTGCCATAATATTCTAGCATGCGATTGCGGAACAGTGTCAGCAGCTGCAGGGCGGGAGCTTGCACAGGAGGGACATCCATATTTAAAAATGTAAAAAAGCACAAGAGCGTCCGCTGGTAATGCAAGTAAAATTGGGAATCCACGAAGCACAGTGGAAAAAATAGAATGAAAGAAAGCGGGGATGACTCCAAAGATTTTCTCAAATGAAGTCACGAGACCACTGGTAACAACTTTAAAAAAGTGCGCCAGGGCCTTTGTGGAGGACGCGTTAAAGATAGTCCGAACCATCTTGCTGAAATGGAAAGGCGAATCAGTATTGAAAAGGGTCTGCACCTCTGTACGGGTGTTCGCTATGTGAAGCACGAAAGTTTCACGGGCCGAACTCAAGGCCACCTCTCTCTGAGACAAAAGAGCTCTTATTCTTGCCATGCCGTTGAAATCTGCTCCCAAGGTTGGTATTTGTGGCCAGATTGAAAACTCCCTATGTTCATGTGTGGGAGGAAATAGAACATTTCTGCAGCAAATAACCCGTTCACTTACTGTTACGATAAAAGGAATAGTTTTAATTAACCCAGAACAATCTTCATTATTGAGCATCAAATAACTACCATTTTCCAACAACTTGAACGTGGGGATGATAGCAGGAACTGGCGTGCCTTGCAACACGCAAGCCATATTTGGTCGGTGTTTGTTGCATGAACCGTGTAACTGTATGTGCCTACACATTAGTGAATGATCTGGCGTCTCAGTGCATTCCTCTCCATTCAGATAAACTTCTTGATCATCTTTGAAACATCTGTATGTGCATGGAAGCGACCAGACCTCATGAAGAAAAGCACTACCTAAAGGTTCATAACGACCTATTGGTATATATTTCATACAATTTGAAAACTTATATAAAGCAAAAGGCAGCGTTATTAAACCGTGGATAAGGCACGTTGCCAAAAAACCCGCAATCCTCTGCTGATGATGTCACTGAGCATGTCATGAATGATGTAATATGTGACATCATCAGCAGTGGATTACGGGTAATAGTATCTCTAGTTTACTCCCCTATAGCTGTCTTTCTTTTAACATAAGTGTCTGTTTCCTTCCCTTATACTTACTGTTCTTTTTAAATTTTGGTTCACTTCCGGTTCGCGTACCGGCGAGCGAACTGGGAAGCGAACTACGAGAAATAGAGGTTGGCACAGTTCCAAATATTGTACCAATTTTTTAATAACGGGGAGGTAGTTCTGAAAAGAACTTTTTTTTATTGTTTTGTTGTTTTATATTTTTTTTATTATTTTTCTGAACATTTTTTTATTTTTTTTGAATTTTTCTGAACAGTTTTATATTTTTTTGGGTTTTTCTTGGAGGGGGCAATGAAAACGGTTCATTGTAAAGGGCTCAACAGGAGCAACAAAACAAAAAAAAAGTATTTATTATTTGGGGCGTTTCGTACAAACTTGCATATGATAGTCAATAGCTATGTTGATCAGAGTGATGCTTCTTTCTCCGTAGCAAATGAATCCACTGCAATATACGCAGACTTGTTTTACTTCATGAAATCTCGTTTGTATATTTGGCACCATCTCCCTGCCCTCTGGTCCCGTTACTTCCGGTACAACAGATCTTCTGGCCATAATAGGGAGATTATCTAGGTCGTTACGAAACTGTGCAGCACTGTAGTTGTTAGGATGCCACCTAGTCATATGGCGATGCATTGTGTAGTTTCCGAAACTGTATTTTTTGTCGGTCCCTCTGGACAGTCTATCTTGACATATAAGGCAAGTTACGTATCTTGCATTTACTTTTTTCTGACCTTTGGGAATTTAAAAAAATTGCCAAATGAAGTTTTCTTTCCGGTGAGACGTCCTGGGCTCCTCAGGCAAAAAGTGCCTCTCTTCGTGCTCGTCGTCCTGTTCCTCTTCTTCCTCTTCTTGCTGAATTATAACTTGAGCAGGTGGTCCACTCTTCCTTGGATGTGGTGGAGGTGGTGGGGAAGCACCAGCTGAAGCTACTAAAGAAGCCATTGCTCACTGGTAACAAAGGGTCTTTCTCTCACAATGATGAAAGTCAGAGTGAGGAAAGAAGGAGGGATTTTCATCATTTGGGAAAAACAATAGTTCTCAACCAATGAAAAGTGTTCATTTTAGATTATATGACCTAGTCTTACATCATTAGGAAACCAAAAGTGAAATGAACCAATGAAAAGTGTTATTACCAAGTCACATGACCTGCTGTGTTTACGTTAAGCGCTTTGCAGGGCCTCCCGGTTTGCTTCCAGAAACCTGTGCTTTGCGACTCGGTAAGCGTACCAGTTCGCTAACGTAGCACGTCATATGACGTATCACGCGACAACGCGAAACGTCATGCGGACGGGAGGCGTCACGATGTTGTTTTCTAACGCGGCAGTTGCGGTAAAGAAACGTTTACCGGCTCGCGGTCTATTTCGCGGCATCAAGGTCAGCTAACGGGAAGCTTCCCGATTCGCGAAGCGGGAACGAAGAAAAAAAAATATAAAAAAAAAAAATTATTAATAAACATATAAAATATATTTTTGGATTTAAAGAAGAATACATTTTACAGCTACAGATATTAGCTGTTAAAAAACCAATGACATTCACTGAAAAAACCATAGGTTATAGACCATATATAGTTAGGAATTAGCATTTACAAAACCTTGAAAATTCACTGAAAAAACCATAGGTTATAGACCATATATAGTTAGGAATTAGCATTTAGAAAACCTTATTTTACTCACACAAAACCATTGAAATTCCATATATAGTTAGTTGCACTAACTATATATCGCGCACCCGCAATCCACTGCTGATGATGTCACATATTACATCATTCATGACATGGTCAGTGACATCACTGATGACATCACTGATGACATCACTGATGACATCACTGATGACATCTCAAATGACATCACTGATGACATCATGACACACCAATACCAGTTACTACATACGCACTCACTGATTCCTACGTCTACACACACATTCACTCATTCACCCATACAATCACTCATACATACAGTCACTCATTATTACAACACTATCATATGCACTCATACACCTATGCAGACAGTCACACACTGCCACTCATCCATGGAGTTACTCACACACCAAGTCAGTCCTATAAAGAATCAATCACACTTCCATTTCTTCATCTATACAGTTAAACACAGAACACCATACTTCAGTGACATCACTGATGACATCACTAATGACATCTGAAATGACATCACTGATGACATCTCAAATGACATCACTGATGACATCATGACACACCAATACCAGTTACTACATACGCACTCACTGATTCGTACGTCTACACACACATTCACTCATTCACCCATACAATTACTCATACATACAGTCAGTTATTATTAGAACACTATCATATGCACTCATACACCTAGTCAGTCCTGTGAAGAATCAATCACACTTCGATTTCCTCATCTATAGTTAAACACAGAACACCATACTTTTCACACATATACTAACACATACTTACTCTCTTATACAATCACTGATACAAGTACACATTGATATGCACAGCGTCACACACCTCCCAGCCAGCCACACACACACTCAGTCTTCCATCCATCCAGTCATTCTTCAATATGTAAAACGTATTTAAACTTTACAAAAACACACAGACACTAGATGATGTCATCAGTGATGTCATCAGTGATGTCACTGACCATGTCATGAATGATGTAATATGTGACATCATCAGCAGTGGATTGCGGGTGCGCGATATATAGTTAGTGCAACTAACTATATATGGAATTTCAATGGTTTTGTGTGAGTAAAATAAGGTTTTCTAAATGCTAATTCCTAACTATATATGGTCTATAACCTATGTTTTTTTCAGTAATATATATATATATATATATATATATATATATATATATATATATATATATATATTCACTGAAAAAAACATAGGTTTTAGGCCTTATATAGCTAGGAATTAGCATTTAAAAAACCATTGAAATTCACTGAAAAAGCATAGGTTTCAGGCCTTATATAGTTAGGAATTAACATATAAAAAACCATTGAAATTGCTCCTATATAGTTAGTTGGACTAACTATATTTGGCGCACCCGCAATCCAGTGCTGATGATGTCACATATTACATCATTCATGACATGGTCAGTGACATCACTGATGACATCACTGATGACATCTCAAATGACATCACTGATGACAGCACTGATGACATCTCATTTGACATCACTGATGACCTCATCCAGTGACTGTGTTTTTCTGTAAAGTTCATCAACGCCAAAGTTATTCAACATAGAATTTTCAGAAATCCCTATTAAAAAAAATCCTAACTATATATACCTACTGGCGACCGCCAGTAGGTAATATAATTATATATTTATTATTTATATAATATTATAATTATATAAAATATAAATATATATATACACAAATAATAAAATACACATATATATATATACACACACACACAGATATATGCAACTGATTTGGGATCTAATGAGAACTAAAAAGAAATGCTGGTCTTAGAAAGCAAATTATTGGATAAATGATGGTCAAAAATGGTACACAGATAAACTGAGAAGAGAACAAGATGATAATTTAAAAACTGATTGCAGGACTCAAAAAACAATCTGACTTGGGTCTAAAATGGTTTATATAACTGAGAAATTGACATGCTGTCTTACCTTGCACGTGCTGCTTCCACTGCAAGGCCAAGAATATTACCTTTTCCTGTGGCAGCCGATTCAGTAATGGCATCAAGGCAACGCTGTGCTGCTACACTATCCCTGCAAGCTTTTACCTGCAGAGAGAAAAAACATAAAAGCTGAAGAAAGATATTTGTCTAGCTGCCTTTGTTATCCTTATTATGTTTTTTTTCTTTCTTGCAGCCCCTTGCTTTATTATGCATATTGATAATTAGAAAAAGGTGCAAAAAATAAAAAACACATTTATTCATGTTATTGATCCTTGTTTCACGATAATCAAGTCTGCTTAAATATATTCTTACTAGCGGCCCGTCCCGACGTTGTCCAGGTATGAGTTGCTGCCGGCCAGTAGTATATGGTTTTGTAGGATTTCGTTTTGATAGCATGTCTTGTCTGTGACAGGCCTGTGAAACGCTCCGATTCACAGTGCTCTGCTGATGCACTTAAGAGTGCGCGTTCAGTAGTGTGTGAACTCGAGTTTCCCTACTTTATTTTTCCTTGCAATATTATATAGAGCAAACTCGACAACATGGCATGAGCACAATTTACATTACAGAAGAACACATTCATCTGTGGTAGGCACGGGGAGACAAAGCGATTAGCCAGGAATCACAGGATGTTGAGCTGATGCCAAGATTCGAACGTAGCTCCCAAGCTCTAAAGTTCGCAATTCTAGAACTTGCGGCGGGAGGTGTGTCTAAAAGTGTATGTCGGTGCTGCCCATCAATGAGAGAGACCTGTGCATTTTTCTAATGGGTGGTGAAAAAATATGAGTATGTTGCTGGAGATGTGGGCCGCCGTGCCACCAATGTACTTACCGGGGGAGGGTAAACACCCATTACACCCATTATTCCGCAACTTTCTTTCCGCATACCATCACTCAGCATACTTTCATTACGAAAGTACCATGACTCCGCAATGCCATTATAACGCATTATAACGCATGGCATTACATTTTATATGCTTTTACCACGCATACATTTACAACGAAATTCGTTGTAAATGCATGAATGGTAAAAGCATGTTTTTTTTAATGTTTGGATAAGGTAAGTATGGGTATAGGGGTATATGTTTTGGGGTAAAGAGGTATATGTTTGGGGGTTTTGGGTATTTTAAGGGTTCAGATATAATTTTGGGTTATGGGGTACATGGGTGGGTTTAGGGATAGGTATGGGTTTTGGGGTACAGGGGTATTTTTAGGGTTCAGGGCTAGGTTTGGGTTTTGGGGTATAGGGGTATTTTTTAGGGTTCAGGGGTAGGTTTGGGTTTTGGGGTACAGGGGTATTTTAAGCGTTCAGGGCTAGGTTTGGGTTTTTGAGGTACAGGGGTATTTTTAGGGTTCAGGGCTAGGTTTGGGTTTTGGGGTACAGGGGTATTTTAGGGTTCAGGGGTATGTTTGGGTTTTGGGGTACAGGGTTAATTTTAGGGTTCAGGGCTAGGTTTGGGTTTTTGGGTACAGGGGTATTTTTAGGGTTCAGGTGTAGGTTTGGGTTTTGGGGCACAGGGGTATTTTAAGGGGTCAGGGCTAGGTTTGGGTTTTGGGGTACAGGGGTATTTTAGGGTTCAGGGGTGGTTTTGGGGTACAGTGGTAAACACCCATTTTTACGCAACTTTCTTTGCGCATACCATCACTCCGCATACTTTCATTACGAAAGTACCATGACTCCGCAATGCCATTATAAGGCATGGCATTACATTTTATAGGCTTTTACCACGCATACATTTACGAAATTTGTTCAGGCTAGGTTTGGGTTTTGGGGTATAGGGATATGTTTAGGGTTCAGGGGTGGTTTTGGGGTACATGGGTATTTTTAGGGTTCAGGGCTAGGTTTGGGTTTTGGGTACAGGGGTATTTTACGGTTCAGGGCTAGGTTTGGGTTTTGGGGTACAGGGGTATTTTAGGGTTCAGGGGTGGTTTTGGGGTACAGTGGTATTTTTAGGGTTCAGGGTTAGATTTCGGTTTTGGGGTACAGGTGTATTTTTAGGGTTATGGGGAATGTTTGGGTTTTGAGGTACAGGGGTATTTATAGGGTTCAGGGCTAGGTTTGGGTTTTGGGGTACAGGGTTATTTTTAAGGTTTAGGGATAGGTTTGGGTTTTGGGGTACAGAGTATATTTATAGGGTTAAGATGGGTTAGTGTTTAAGGGTGTTGGGGTATTTTAAGGAGTAAGGGTGGGTTATGATTATGGGGTGCAGGGGTATGTAAAGGGAGCAGGGTGTGATTAGCACACGATATGAGACATGGCATGAAGGGCGGAACATACCACACGCCCCCAGCGTTTGTCACGCCTCCAGCACACGCCCACAGCACAACGCAGACACGCCCACAAGGGACTACTTTGCTGGCACGGTTCTTTTACCTTTTAAATGTATATGGTGGGCGTCTGCATAGCCTGCTGCAACTGCCCTTTCCAACGCTGTATTGGGTGTTGTGATTGGTGCTGTGGTTCCTGAAATTACCCGCCTCAAAGGTTTGGGCTCTCGCTTTGTTATATTAGTATAGATTAGTTCGTATGAATCAAATCTCATGTTCCAATTACTCTTTTCCATGTCAAAGTTTCATGGAAAATTGACGAGTCCATTTCTCGTTTATTATTTTTAAAACAAAAGTAACATTTCATACAATGTAAGTAAGTGAAAGGGTGCCAAGGTCTTTTTCTGCGAATTGTTTATTCTGAAAGATTCAACAATGAATAGACATGATACATAAACTAATAACTGAGTCTGAAAAAAATAGAAGGGACTTCGTGCCGGAGACTCAGGTTCAAGCCCAAGCAGTGCTGAAGGCTACATGGAGGAGCACTTAACCTTCACACTGTGGGCTTATCAGCCTTCCTTTCAATGCAGACTAGAACAGCAGATGCTGTTTTTTCACTGAACATTGCCTTAATTGTACAGAGGAGGCATGTGGGTGTGATCCCTCTTTGAAACTCGAATTAGACCTTTAGATGGTTCGAAGGTTAGTTTACCTAGCCAAAGAGGAGAGAGTGGGTTTATAAATATTGGTACAAGGAAAGCCTTAGGACTTGATCAGTAAGTTGCAATATATTTTACTGTTTACCCTCCTTACAATCTTTGTGGATACTGGCATGCTGATCTTTTTCATAACTACCATTCATATGCACTTGAATAGGTTGTAGATTTTAAAAATACATTTTTAAAATATATCCCTTGTTACCAAGGGGTTTAAGTGTGCTTTTTCATGATGTTTCCACTAATTAACCCTCTGATATCTACAGTTCGACTGGTGTGTTGTCTCGGTCTGGGACATTGCCAAAACCCTTAGGACATCCCTGCCAAATTCTGAGCGCGATGACCTAGATGCCCCGGTTACAACAGAAGAGGTTCAGAATGCTCTTGCCGATATGCGCTCAGGTAAAACTCCGGGCCCAAACAGGTTTTCGTGTGAGTTTTACAAGAAATACTCCTCCCCAAATATCAACACATTATTTGGCGGCACTCCATGCTGCTGTGGAGGATGGCCACCTCCCGGCTAACACGCATCACACCGAAATAGTTATCTTCTTGAAACTGGGCCGACCCCCAGAACTGCATGCCTCATATAGACCAATCTCCTTACTTAATGTGGAGGCCAAACTCTTGGCCAAAATCATTGCAAACCGCATTGTCCCACACATTTCAAACATTAGTCCATCCCGACCAGGCAGGTTTTATGCCCAGCCGCACCACCCGACACAATATTCGTCGCGCACACAATGCCATTGCCTCCGTAGATCGGCTGGATTTGCCAGCTGCACTCCTTCTCGTCGATATCGATAAGGCCTTCGATTCCCTCAGCTGGACCTATCCCTTCAAACACTTGGGCTGCCTAAACATAGGCCCTAGACTTCTTAAATACTTTTGCCTCCTATACACGGACATCCCAGCCGTTGCACATTGTAAGAGGCACTGGGCAGGGATGCCCTTTATCTCCATATCTACTTGCGCTCGCCATGGAACCCCTTGTGGCCTGGGTACGAATCAACGCCCAGGTATGTGGCTACCAGTGGTCATGTGAGGTTTCCGTATAGCGCTCTATGCTGACGATGTTTTATTCTTTTTCACACGCCCAAATAGATCCGGCCCACATCTGCTTCGAATAACGGAAAATTTAGGCCAAAACTTCGGACTTTATAAGAACGCTCGCTAGTCTTTCCTGTGGCCTCTGTGCGCTGATGATAAGCTTGGGATTTGGACACAGGAGGTGACCGTGCTGCCAGATGGCTTCAAGTATTTTGGGGTATCCCTGTCGGCGTCCCAACTCGGCTCCTGGGCCAAAAATCTAGCCTCTCTGCTGCCTCAGATTAGACAACAGGTTGGCTGCTGGTCACATCTGCCCCTGACACGGTTCGCCAGATCAGCCATTTTTAAAATGGTCTCGCTACCCTGCCTACTCTATCAACTCGAAAACAATGCTTACACGATACCACATACATGCTTTTGGCAATTAAATTCAGTCCTTAGTCACTTCCTTTGGGGTGGGGCACCGTGCAGGTAGCACTACGAGCATGCTTTCAGTCCACGACATCCAGGTCTACCATACAGCGTCCCATCTCCTCATCTTAAACGATTGGTGGTATGGCGATAGACGTAGAAATCTCTACACATGATCCTATACTCTAGTGCAAAACTCCAGTCGCTACCACCCGCAACCCGGACGGTTTTTGTGATTAGGCGACAGGCACTGCGCAAGATCAGGTGGTGAGGAAGACTAAGGAGACTCCTCTTTGGCGCAATGGCCTCCTACCCCAATTGCTTGTTCTCCTGGGGTTTGTAGGCTTGGACACTATTGGGATCTCAACGGTTGGCGATGTTCTTCACGGTCTGACCCTTAAGTCCTTCCAACAGCTTCAATCCGACTTTTAAATGCCCCGATCCCAATTTTATAAATATCTTCAATTTCATCACACATTCTCCCTATGCCTTGCCCAGCTAGGCACTATTCCTGACTTTAGCCCCATTGAGGCAAAGGTGTTTTAGGAGAGATGGGCGCGCACACAAAAACACGGCACTATACTGCACCTTAGTCACTAATAGTCACACCAGACTCCACAAGACCAGAGCGGCCTGGCAGGAAGACTTAGGGTCCACTTGACGAAGACGACTGGGTTGAGGCCCTTGAATATCCGCGCCGTGCGGCCATTACGACGCGACTTCGACTTATACAATTCTAGTACCACCACCGGGTATACTTCACTCGCTACAGGCTTTGGCGCACTGGGATGATTGCGTCCCCCTTGTGCATGCGGCTAAGTGCGACATTGCCAAGGCTTCGAAGGCGACTTCGCCGCCCTCTGTTGGGGCATGGAATCAGGCCTTGATTTCCCCATGGGGCTGGAAATTCTGATTTTTAAGGCACTGGGATGTCCTCAGAAACACAAAAAATATGGAAGTGGTAGGCTGATTATCGGGGCTTATATCTTGAATCTATCTCCCCCAGAAACATGTACTGATGGTTTGCCATGAAGATCCAAAGTTATGTGCACTGAGACCAACTGTATTTATGCTAACAAATCACGATTGGAGTCAATAACCGATAATGAATACATGGACATTGTGACACTGCTGTTCTTTGTTTATACTGTTCATCTTTGTTTGATTCAGTCCTATATATATCCTCATTTTGTCGACAAGTACATTTTGAAGAAGTTGACATCTTTACTAATGCCATGTTATGCATACAATATATTGCCCTGGTCTTCCTGGGCTTATTTGGCCTGTGAACAATAAAATCGGTTGTGAAAGAAAAAAAAAAAACCTTAGTCCAACGGTGTCTGGAAAAGCTACCTAGGCGGTATTCTGGAATATCCAGGCTACCTACCACCTTAACGAACCAGTCTATGTCTTAGAACATCATCTTACATCTTAGCCATTCCTGAGTCAATTTTCCATACATAAAAGCATTCATTAAACACTCATTGGGGTCATTTAGACCCCAATCATAGTCCACCAACTGGCTAGGGCAGTGGAAGTGTAATTTCCGCTGGCCTGGGGGAGAACTGCCATCAGATTGTAAGTTTCTGGCCCTGTTGCCTGTATAACTTTTCCAAACTTGATCTCACCTGCACAACAGGAGTGTTTTGCGTAACTGCAGTTTCCGATCGCTGCCCATGCCATGGCTGCTCACTCAGATTCATTTTTCCAGAAACAAAACTCAAAAGCAGACGTTTGCTAATGAAAAACAAATACATGTCTCTGACACAAAGTAAGTTTTCTCCCTGTGCATCTGGAACATTTCTGAATTTTTCAATTACACAACCATCATGATACAATGAAAAATATGCTGTGGTGCAGAGGGTCAGCAGCTTTGTCATGAATTGGCTAACAAATAAAGGTTTCTAACAGTAGAGTTAACCGATGCTTCACTTTGGGAAACTAATGTCCCTCGTGCCAAAACGAGGTGGTGAAATTGCAGGTTTTGCAAAGCAGAAAATCATGTGGGGGATAGCAGATGCCCTGCTTGAAATTAAATGAAATACCAGTATTTGTAAAGTGCACAGCTACCTCTGAAGTGGTGTCCCGGCGCTGGGGGCCCTTGGGAAGATTAAACAAGCTATTGCCCAGAGTCACATGGTGCTGGGCTGACCTGCCGCCGGTGCTGGGGATCGAACCGTGAGCCCCAGATTCCAGCGTCAGTCGCCCTAGCCGCTGCGCCACACCTCTTCCACTTTGCTTCCCCTTTACATAAATGACCCTTGTAGTACTGTTCTGTTATGTTGTCCCAGTAGACAGACATCAGTTGAGAGGATCAACAATGAATTTGTGGAGTGGGAAGTGGCCAGTCTCGTTTTGCAGGTAAGAAATTTCCAAGTGGTGCAGACACTTAAAATAATAATATTCCATTTTAAACCAAGTCCAGAGTCTTAAGTAAATCAAGGTAACTTCTGGTGCTGCTTATGAAACATGAGCCCTATTTCTCAATCCCACATTAGGTGACCTACTGAATTCAGAAGGCTTTTAAAACACATTTTTGGAAGATTACCATAGAATAAGTTGCAGTAATGTAACAGAAGTCTGCGTGTGAAGTATAATAACAGTCATGCTGGAGCGGGTGAAGCAGGACCACGTGAAGCACAGTTTTCTTAAACTGACCCCTTTTAGTTAACGCACGCATCTCTGTACATCACAATCGCCACATTCTTCACTTATGAGCAGGCCTGAGACCTTCACTCAAAGGATGAAAAACAATGGTGTCAAAAAGAGGTCTTCTTGCAAATCAATTCTACAACCTGTTTTTAACAAACGGGCACTATCGCACTCAAACACCACATTCAGGTCAAAAGGTGCCCCAATGGTAGACACACTCAACTAAACTTGAATACACACTCTCAACTAAACTTGAATACTTCCCGGACAGAATAGGAATTTTTAGTTAAATATTATCTAGGATTTTGACAAAGGGAGAGTTGATTGCACTTAAAATCAGTTTAAACAATGCTGAAGCTAAGAAATATTCCATCTCAGAGTTGCATATGCAACAGATAAAGTAAAACTCTGACTACAAGAGAGCTTTCCTTAAAAAATCCCTCAACCTGGGGTGGGGGCGGGGGGGGGGTGCGGGGCATGGCTAGCGCCCACTGAAGATGGCAGCGGTCCTTTGACTCTCCCGGGACAGCGGCTGAAGCGGCAGTCCAGAAAACCTTCTGACGACCCTGTAGGTGCTTCATTTAGACAGCACTGGCCTACATAAGTTGGTAGAAGTGACTGCTTCAACGCACGTCTTGCTCGTCCCTCAGCGGCTCAGTCTTTGTGAATCCCGCCATCTTGGATATCGGGATATCTCCTCACATGCGTTAATAGCAGAAGATGTTTCAGTCAATCCCTGATGGGCAGCGATGTATTCAAGGAAGCAAAAAATACACTGAAGGTTTATTTTTCCCTGCTCACCTTCATTTTATGCTATGCTCCTGCTCTCTCTTTCTTTCTTTTAAAATAGGCTTGGTCGCTTCATTATCCAGTTTTATATATTACGCATGTAGTCACCTGTTGTTTCTATCTCCATGGCATACCTCCCCTAAAACGAAATAGCATCTTAGCTGCTATTTATTGAGCACTGAGAATATTTTGTTGACTTATCTGCGCTACTACAAATTCTTTTGAGTAAATAATTATGCATAAGCCTTCTGGACGCTGCGCTCGCCTTCACAGAAACTTTCTCATTCCTCTTCATGTGGTGCTTGTCTTTGGGCTGATGGCCGCCTCTCTTTGACAGTGTGTATTTGATGACAATGCTTTAGTACGTCACCTAAGCCCATTCTGTCTTAAATCAGCTGCACAAAGTCTTCACACTGAGATGGTCTCTTTGTGCTTGGCTGGGTGTATGTCTCAAGCAGTTGGACTCCCCTGCCATTTGTCATCCTCATCGCATATTCTATCCTCTCGTTCAAGCTCTCGTTTACGTCTACAAGTGGAAGATTCAACAAACTTATCGCCTAAAGGCACTTCGACATCGGCCAATGGTATGCCCTCTCGTGCTAATGAGACGCCCAGTAAAAGATTAAAAAAGGATCCCACTTCTCCTCCTAAACAACCTTCATCTGTCTACATGGACCTCCTGTTGGACAAAATCAGATCTATTTGCCCTTTTGTGGAAGAAACAAATTCTAAAATACAAACTCTAACAGATAGTTGGTCACAAATGGAGGAAAGACTTACTATCGCAGAGCAGAACATTCAATCTTTGGGCTCTTCTAAAACTAAAGTAGAATTTCTACAATTTAAAGTGGCTTCGCTACAGAAGCAGGTCGAAAATCTCAAAAACAGGAACAGAAGAAATAATCTTCGCATTTATGGTCTAACAGAGGGCTCAGAAGGATTAGACCCCCATTGCCTTTTTCAAATCTTTCCATCCAAAACTTCTTAATCTACCCATGGGATCTCCCTCAATATTCAAAGCGCTCACAGACTGGGCCCTCCTTCTGTTACCTCAACTTCCAACATGAGAAGACCGAGAGGAGTCATCTTATAGTTCTAGAATACACAGATCTGCTCAGGGTCCTGGCGGCTGCTAGGTCCATCAAATGTATTTCATGGTCAGGTAACTCATTATTTTTTAGACCACGCCTTTGCTCTATTGGTGCCCGATTTCGCCTTTTTCACCCATGTCTTTTTAAGGTGACCTATAACAACACCACCACCACTTATGAAGATCCTATAAGGTTGAAAGGTTTTCTCAATTCATGCAGCGCAGAGACAATGGACACTTCCTCACTGCATATTAAGTAGTTTGCTCTGTTGCGTTCCAGGTTTTAAAATATGTGCTTTACTCTAACGAATCCTTCATGTTTATTTAATGCAGATGTTGCTGTTCCTACTACGATCTGTTGTTTGATGTCCACTTGTTTCTGTTATGTTATGTTATGTTATGTTATGTGGTTTTTATTAGGCGCACAGATGATCCAGCTAAGGAGCGTCCTGGCGCCCGACAAGGCAGCTACACAACACAACTAAATAAAAACAGCACAAACAAAATGACTAAGGGAATAAAAATGTTTTCACGGCGCGACGAAAAGAAAGCAAATCGCTCATAGCGCGAATTGCCGGGGGTAAGGAGTTCCACAAAGCAGCGGCCCGCACTCGAAATGAGCGTCCACCGGCCCTGGCTCGCTTAAAGCGCGGTACCACGGCCAATTCGAGGTCTGCCGATCTTAAGGGTCGTGCTGGGATGTAGTTGGCCATGAGGGTCGTAAGGATCGTTGCCGGGGACCCCTTCAAGATCTTATAGGCGACGCAGAGGACCTTAAACTGAATCCGCTGCGCCACCGGGAGCCAATGCAGCGCTCGTATGGTGCTGGAGGTAGGACAGAATCTTGGAAGGCCTACCACCGCTCTCGCTGCTGCATTCTGGATCCGTTGCAGGCGCCCGATCTCAGCCACGTTCAACCCGGCCAGCAAAGAACTAGCATAATCCAGCCTGGAGATGACGGTAGCTTGGATCATAAGTTGCCGAGTGGGGGAATCGAAGAACTTTAGCACCGGACGGAGCCCACGCAAGATGCCGAAGCAACAAGCAGCCGTGCGTTTAGTGTGGCATGCAAACGTAAGGGAAGGGTCCAACCAGACCCCGAGGTTCTTAAGCTCGGCGACTGGGATGGGAGCAGAACCCAACTCCTCCGGCCACCATCTCTCTCCCCACAGTTCCGGTTGCCTACCAAATACCATCACCTCGGTCTTACTAGCGTTTAGCTGGAGACAATTGAGCGTCATCCAGCTAGCGACCGCCCTCAGTCCTTGTTGAAACCTAGGGGCGTCGACTTCAGCATCCCCGCTGATCGTGACCGCTAGCTGGGTGTCATCGGCATATGACACCATGGTCATACCCCATTGTTTGACAACCTCAGCTAGCGGCCTTACGTACAGATTGAACAGCGTAGGACTCAGCGAGGAGCCTTGGGGGACGCCCAGGTTCAACGGAAGAAATTTTGACTGATAAGGTGGGACGGTCACGCTAAAGGCCCGGTTGGTTAGGAACGACCGGAACCAGTCGAGAGCAGTGCCGGTAACACCAGCCTCCTCTAAACGCTGCAGAAGGATAGGGTGCGAGACGGTGTCAAAGGCAGCGCTTAGATCTAATAGCACCAGCGCTGCCGTTTGTCCCGCGTCAAGCACGGAGCGAAGGTGCTCCACCATGTAGAGCAGAGCCGTCTCCGTGCTATGACCTGCCCTGAACCCATTCTGCGTGGCGTCGAGTATATCAGCTCGACGGAGATGTTCCGAGAGGGCGGCATTTACGTGTGCCTCCATCACCTTAGCCGGCCACGGCAAGAGTGAAATAGGCCGATAGCTCTCCGGCTTGCTCCCATCCAGGCTAGGTTTCTTCAGGATCGGACGAACCATGGCTCGCTTCCACTTCAGTGGAACTACGCCAGATGTAAGTGACGCATTGACCAAGGAACAAAGCGGGGAGATGTCATGTGCCGCAAGGTCCTTGAACACTTCAGGGCAAAGTGGATCCTCAGGGGACCCAGACTTCACTCTGCGGGCCAAAGTGCCTAGGCTATCAGAGTTTAACAAAGGTAGAGAACATAGTCCCTCAGATGGTGGTGGCTTAGAAGATGTAATCGCCGAGGGAACGACCACAGGAAAGGCTCGGTAGATGGCATTCACCTTTTCCAGGAAAAACTCTGCCAACTTTTCACAGTGCTCCACAGAGCTCTGGTGTGATGTTGTAACTTTTTTGGCAGTGAGGTCTTTCAATACCTTACAGGTTTCGCATTCTGATCATATGATCCATCTGTTGTATCCGTTGTTTGTTCTGCAACCCTCCCCGCCTTCCCTCATGGAGTCTGGATGTGTCATCCTTCCATGTGGCCTCATCCTCCCCCACTTCTCTCTTGTCTTGGAGTTTTCTTAGGTATGACATTCCTCCCCTTTGTAACTCTTCTCATCGTATTTCCATGTCACGGTAACTCTTTTTCTTGGTCTCTATCTACACCCGTTAACTGTAATGCTTTTCTATACCTATGAGATTTCTTTCTTTTTTCTTTCTTCTTAATCTTTTGAGTTTTAATGTTTTTATTCATTTATCTGTATCATATGTTTCTCTGAACTTCGATTGTGTTAAGGCTGATTTTTTATGTTATCCACTTTCTATTGATATTTTATGTTTTTAAAAATTGTCACATGGAATGTTAAAGTCTTGAATTCCCCTATTAAGAGACAGCGAGTACTACCATACTTATCCAAAATAGATGCTCATATTGTTTTGTTGCAAGAAACACATCTTACGGAAGCTGAATCTTTAAAGCTTAAGAAGAATTGAGTTGGTAAAGTCTTCTCCCTTGGTGATGGCAAAAGAAATGGTGTTATAACTAATGTTCCCTCTAATTTTCTTTCTTTGTGTGCGTCAGTGTGAGGTCTCTGTGTGCTTCAGCCATGGAAATGTGCGCCAAGAACCCGACTGTATGTGTGGGTGCAGCAACAGTGGTTCTGCCTCGGGGTTCCTGATTTATTGTGCAGATAACTGACTTAGGTACTGGAACGGAGGAGGCCTGTTTGATGGGGCAAGCAGTGCCTGACTGGGAACCCAAAGTAGCCCTGGCAATTTTGCCGCACCGGCTCCCACCCTCCAGTAACAAAACTGGCCCCCACTGTTCCAAAACTGACGCCCACCCTTCCAGCCTCCAAGGGCAAATGCCTGATGCCTGCTAAGGCCAGTCCAGCCAAGGGGATGGCCTTCGTATTGGTGACTGGAGTATTATGGTTGTGTCATGTTCGAAATGACAAAGTGCAGAGCATCTGCAATCACGACAAACCTACACTAATATATATTAGGAAACCAGGGCAACCAGCCACATTCCACAGTGCCAGTGATCCTCTTCTTTCCTAACCAGCAACACAGCGGCGGCTCAGGGACCTCTTAAGGAGTATGAGCACCCTAGGCTAAACATATTTTGGGGGCCTCTGTGATGATCAGCTTTTAATTTATGATCCAGTTTCAGCTTTCTCTTGTCCTTTTGGCCAGATCACAAACAGTGCACAGACACACTTGTTCAAATTCCAAATGTGTTTATAGTTAATATTCAGGGACAGTGATGTATTTTTCCAATATTGTAGCACAGTAGAAACTCACTAATACTACTGCAAATAATCACTGTGACATCCTCCCATTTCTCATATCTGAGTTCTTGTTTGGATCTAAAAGATTTTTTTTATGGATATAGCCTGAAACAAAAACACTTTTGACATAAAATGTCTGTAATACAATCTCACACATAACCCAGATTAAAAATAAATAAAAGGAAAATGCTATTTGCAATGTTCTGTTTAAGAATTATTCAAGGTCATCAGGGCAAGAGATGGCTCTACCAAGGTAGGGGTTACTCCATCCTTTAAAACTAATAAGAAAACAAGTTACTTACCTTTAACTTCAGTTATCCAGTATTGGTATCTTTCATAGATTCACATGCCTGAATCATTCCCGCCAAGGCGGGAGTCCCACGGTATATAAAAAAGCAGTGCCAAAGGTAAATTACAGTAGTAGGCCTAAGAGAAAGGCCTGAGGCCTAAACTCTAGTAGCCTATCTACCTCATTATGCCAAAAGGACCAAAGACTTTGTCCCAACCAATCAGCTTACAGCACCCTCTAGAACACTCTCTGCAGTGCCAGTTCTCCTCAGATTTTTGTTAGCACAAGTAGGAAATGAGAATCCCAAAAATAGAGAACTGACTCTCCGGGGAGGAGGGTGAGTGCATGTGAATCTATGAAAGATACCAATACTGGATAACTGAAGTTACAGGTAAGTAACTTGTTTTCTTATCCAGTATTGGGGTATCTTTCATAGATTCACATGAATCAGAGTAGCAAGCACTATGCCAGGTAATAGTCGGTTGCGGATGGTGGGAGACTTATACTGATACACTCCCAGATACACCATATTTAACAACCAACAAGTGTGAAGTAAGTGCATTGTCAAAGTTAAAACATGACTAGATTCAAAAGGAGTAGTCATAGAGTATCAACCAGGAACATCACACATAATAAGTAGGCATATTGAAATATGTCTATATACACAAAATACACAGTCCATCTATAATTACGTTTGCCCATTATATATATATATATATAGGTTAGGCGTCAGTGGAATTGCGTGAATTTATATATATACTGGATCGGCGTGGCTCGTACTTCATGGTTATAGAAGTGAAGTTATTGTTGGATTTGGATATATATATATATTAGCAGCCCGTCCCGACGTTGTCCGGGTATGAGTTGCTGCCGGCCAGTAGTATATTGTTTTGTAGGATTTCGTTTTGATAGCATTTCTTGTCTGTGACAGGCCTGTGAAACGCTCCGATTCACAGTGCACTGCTGATGCACTTAAGAGTGCGCGTTCAGTAGTGTGTGAACTCGAAATTCCCTACTTTATTTTTTCTTGCAATATTATATAGAGCGAACTCGACAACATGGCATGAGCACAATTTACATTACAGAAGAACACATTCATCTGTGGTAGGCACGGGGAGACAACGCGATTTGCCTGGAATCACAGGATGTTGAGCTGATGCCAAGATTCGAACGTAGCTCCGAAGCTCTAAAGTTCGCAATTCTAGAACTTGTGGCGGGAGGTGTGTCTAAAAGTGTATGTCGGTGCTGGCCATCAATGAGAGAGACCTGTGCATTTTTCTAATGGGTGGTGACGAAATATGAGTATGTTGCTGGAGATGTGGGCCGCCGTGCCACCAATGTACTTACCGGGGGAAGGTAAACACCCATTATTCCGCAACTTTCTTTCCGCATACCATCACTCCGCATACTTTCATTACGAAAGTACCATGACTCCGCAATGCCATTATAACGCATGGCATTACATTTTATATGCTTTTACCACACATACTTTTACAACGAAATTCGTTGTAAATGCATGAATGGTAAAAGCATGTTTTTTTTTAATGTTTGGATAAGGTAAGTATGGGTATAGGGGTATATGTTTTGGGGTACTGAGGTATATGTTTTGGGGTGTTTGGGTATTTTAAGGGTTCAGATATAGTTTTGGGTTATGGAGTACAGGGGTAGTTTTAGGGTTTAGGAATAGGTATGGGTTTTGGGGTACAGGGGTATTTTTAGGGTTCAGGGCTAGATTTGGGGTATAGGGGTATTTTTTAGGGATCAGGGGTAGGTTTGGGTTTTGGGGTACAGGGGTATTTTAAGCGTTCAGGGCTAGGTTTGGGTTTTTGAGGTACAGGGGTATTTTAAGGGTTCAGGGCTAGGTTTGGGTTTTGGGGTACAGGGGTATTTTAGGGTTCAGGGGTGGTTTTGGGGTACAGTGGTAAACACCCATTTTTCCGCAACTTTCTTTCCGCATACCATCACTCCGCATACTTTCATTACGAAAGTACCATGACTCCGCAATGCAACGCATGGCATTACATTTTATAGGCTTTTACCACGCATACATTTACGAAATTTGTTGTAAATGCATGAATGGTAAAAGCATGTTTTTTTAAATGTTTGGATAAGGTAAGTATGGGTATAGGGGTATATGTTTTGGGGTACTGAGGTATATGTTTTGGGGTGTTTGGGTATTTTAAGGGTTCAGATATAGTTTTGGGTTATGGGGTACAGGGGTAGTTTTAGGGTTTAGGGATAGGTATGGGTTTTGAGGTACAGGGGTATTTTTAGGGTTCAGGGCTAGGTTTTGGGGTATAGGGGTATTTTTAGGGTTCAGGGGTAGGTTTGGGTTTTGGGGTACCTGGGTATTTTTAGGGTTCAGGGCTAGGTTTGGGTTTTGGGTACAGGGGTATTTTAGGGTTCAGGGCTAGGTTTGGGTTTTGGGGTACAGGGGTATTTTAGGGTTCAGGGGTGGTTTTGGGGTACAGTGGTATTTTTAGGGTTCAGGGCTAGGTGAGGGGGAGAATGGTGCAAGGGGGAGGGGGAGAAGGGTGCAAGGGGGAGGGCGAGAAGGGTGTAAGGCAGAGGGGAGAAGGGTGCAAGGGGGATGGTGATGAAGTTAACAATTTGCCCCCCCACCCCCGGAAACATTTCTGCGGACGCCCATGATCAGAGCCCACCCCACGTAAACTTCTTGTAACGCCACAGAGCTCCTTGACCCTTTTTCTAGCCTGGTTACTTTTAGTGGGAGTGCTTTATACTACTCTATGATGGTGTTGTATGCATTGAGATGTACTTTATAAGATCTTTGTGATTGCAAATAAAGTTTTATGATAGTGCTGGCTACTCTCTGAATCCTTCATCACGTCTAGGCTTGATTCTTCATGTAGACCAGTGGTTCCCAAAGCGTGCGCCGCGGCACCCTGGTGCGCAGGTAAAAAAATGGTGGGGAGCCACGGCCAACTGCCAATTAGGTCAAGGGAGCCACGAGTCAAAAAAGTTTGGGAACCACTGCTATAGTGTATACTGCATGCCTCGCAATGCGATGGCAGCGCTTTCGCGCTGCAATGCTGGCGAGACCTAACAAAAAAAACGCTGTTGCGGTCAAAGATAGCCGGTTGTAGCGTGTTTTTCTTTTTTACTTTTTAAAGGTTAACGAGAGGCACGAAAATTAAAATAAGCATTGGCAAAGTCAACTGGCATCCCTATACAAGTGATATTATTGGCTTTGACAATGTGTTTTTGCCATGTTGTACACCAGTGTGGTTGCTGTTCAGAAAGGCTAAACGTTAGTGGCATTGAGTGTCCTAGAGTGAAGTGGGGGGGGTTGGAAGTGTTGTAGACTGGGTTTGTTAGAGTGTCAGAGTGGAGTAGGAAGAGTAGTGTGTCAGAATTGAGTAGAGGGGAGTTCAGTGGCAGAGTGTGTCGTAGAGTACAGTGCCGCAGAGTTCAGTGTTGTAGAGTGGGGTGGGGTGGAATAGAGCGGAGCGGGTTTGAGTGTATTGAGGTAGTGGGGCAGATTCGATTGAAGTAGTTTGGGGCGGTTGGACTGGGGTAACGTGGGTTGGATTGCGTGGAGTGGGGTGGATTGGAGTGGGTGGCGCATTTAAGTGGGGTGGATTGAAATGGGATGAGGTGAATTGGAGTGGGGTGGATTAGATTGATTTAGGGTGATTGGATTGCAATGATAGGACAGGGATGAATTGGACTGGATTAGAGTAGGGTGGTTTGTAGTGGGGTGAATTAGAATGGGGTGGATTAGACCGGATTAGGGTGTGGTGAATTGGACGGCCACTGGAGAAGGGTGGATTGGATTGGAGGGGGGTGGATTGGAGTTGGGTGAATTGGACTGGAGTATGGTGGACTGGAGTAGGGTGGACCGGACTGGAGTAGATTAAACTGATATAAAGTGGATTAAATTGATATAAAGTGGATTGGATTAGGGCTCAGTGGGGTGGATTGGAGAAGAGTACGTTGGATTGGACTCCGGTGGAGTGGACTGGATGGGGTGTTTTTGATTGGAGTGGGACGTACTTAAATGAGGTTGGGTGGATTGGGGTGGGTTGGACTGGGGTGGAATGGAGTAGGGTGGATGAACAATAGTTACTTACCTGTAATCTGTGGTTCTCCAGTATTGGTGTCTTTCATGGATTCACATGCCTGTTTCAATCCCCGTCGTCGGAGTGGGAATCCCATGGTACATAAAAAAGCAATAATATGCCTAAAGAAAAAAGAAAACCTTGGTAATAACAAACCAGGAAGTAAAGTAGCCCTAAGCTACAGTGCACAGAACTTCCACACTCATGACTATCCTAGTCATTTTGTTAGTCCAAACTGCAGCCAATCAGGCGACAGCACCCACCAGAATGTTCTCCTCAGAGGCTCAGGCTCTCAGATTTTCTCGCACAGGAGTGGAACCAAGTAATTGCCTGAGGTAGCCTCTGAGGGGAGATGGGTGGGTGCATGTGAATCTATGAAAGACACCAATACTGGAGAACCACAGATTACAGGTAAGTAACTGTTGTTCTTCTCCAGTATTGGGGTGTCTTTCATAGATTCACATGCCTGAATTAGAGTAGATAATTAAACAACAGGGGGTGGTGATGGACAGAGTTTCTGAATTAAGCAGAATACTCTCACCCAGTCAAGAGATCAGGGCTTGATCCAACACCGTTTTTTAGCTCACTGCACCATCCCAGCTCAGAACCTGGCTATATGCAAATTAGTCTGTCCCTGGCCCAGTGCATCATGGGAACAGGGCAGACCAAACTACCAAGCCAATTCTTTCACTGGGAAGGAAACAAGCTTCCGGGGACCGGTTTCTGGCATTGCAGCCGTCTTCGGCCCGGCTTGCTTGAATCCTGATGGTGCAATGAGCAAGGGACTCACGTCTGAGTATACCCTTCCACGCTGATGGTGGACAAAATAATTAAACAACAGGGGGTGGTGATGGACAGAGTTTCTGAATTAAGCAGAATACTCTCACCCAGTCAAGAGATCAGGGCTTGATCCAACACCGTTTTTAGCTCACTGCA
This sequence comes from Lissotriton helveticus, assembly GCF_964261635.1. NCBI lineage: Eukaryota > Metazoa > Chordata > Amphibia > Caudata > Salamandridae > Lissotriton > Lissotriton helveticus. Next base: position 306,320,019 of record NC_136063.1, on the reverse strand, counting down.
CCATCCCAGCTCAGAACCTGGCTATATGCAAATTAGTCTGTCCCTGGCCCAGTGCATCATGGGAACAGGGCAGACCAAACTACCAAGCCAATTATTTCACTGGGAAGGAAACCCCCTGTTGTTTAATTATTTTGTCCACCATAAGCGTGGAAGGGTATACTCAGACGTGAGTCCCTTGCTCATTGCACCATCAGGATTCAAGCAAGCCGGGCCGAAGACGGCTGTAATGCCAGAAACCGGTCCCCGGAAGCTTGTTTCCTTCCCAGTGAAAGAATTGGCTTGGTAGTTTGGTCTGCCCTGTTCCCATGATGCACTGGGCCAGGGACAGACTAATTTGCATATAGCCAGGTTCTGAGCGGGGATGGTGCAGTGAGCTAAAAAACGGTGTTGGATCAAGCCCTGATCTCTTGACTGGGTGAGAGTATTCTGCTTAATTCAGAAACTCTGTCCATCACCACCCCCTGTTGTTTAATTATTTTGTCCACCATAAGCGTGGAAGGGTATACTCGGACGTGAGTCCCTTGCTCATTGCACCATCAGGATTCAAGCAAGCCGGGCCGAAGACGGCTGTAATGCCAGAAACCGGTCCCCGGAAGCTTGTTTCCTTCCCAGTGAAAGAATTGGCTTGGTAGTTTGGTCTGCCCTGTTCCCATGATGCACAGGGCCAGGGACAGACTAATTTGCATATAGCCAGGTTCTGAGCTGGGATGGTGCAGTGAGCTAAAAAACGGTGTTGGATCAAGCCCTGATCTCTTGACTGGGTGAGAGTATTCTGCTTAATTCAGAAACTCTGTCCATCACCACCCCCTGTTGTTTAATTATTTTGTCCACCATAAGCGTGGAAGGGTATACTCAGACGTGAGTCCCTTGCTCATTGCACCATCAGGATTCAAGCAAGCCGGGCCGAAGACGGCTGTAATGCCTGAAACCGGTCCCCGGAAGCTTGTTTTCTTCCCAGTGAAAGAATTGGCTTGGTAGTTTGGTCTGCCCTGTTCCCATGATGCACTGGGCCAGGGACAGACTAATTTGCATATAGCCAGGTTCTGAGCGGGGATGGTGCAGTGAGCTAAAAAACGGTGTTGGATCAAGCCCTGATCTCTTGACTGGGTGAGAGTATTCTGCTTAATTCAGAAACTCTGTCCATCACCACCCCCTGTTGTTTAATTATTTTGTCCACCATAAGCGTGGAAGGGTATACTCAGACGTGAGTCCCTTGCTCATTGCACCATCAGGATTCAAGCAAGCCGGGCCGAAGACGGCTGTAATGCCAGAAACCGGTTCCCGGAAGCTTGTTTCCTTCCCAGTGAAAGAATTGGCTTGGTAGTTTGGTCTGCCCTGTTCCCATGATGCACTGGGCCAGGGACAGACTAATTTGCATATAGCCAGGTTCTGAGCTGGGATGGTGCAGTGAGCTAAAAAAACGGTGTTGGATCAAGCCCTGATCTCTTGACTGGGTGAGAGTATTCTGCTTAATTCAGAAACTCTGTCCATCACCACCCCCTGTTGTTTAATTATTTTGTCCACCATAAGCGTGGAAGGGTATACTCAGACGTGAGTCCCTTGCTCATTGCACCATCAGGATTCAAGCAAGCCGGGCCGAAGACGGCTGTAATGCCAGAAACCGGTCCCCGGAAGCTTGTTTCCTTCCCAGTGAAAGAATTGGCTTGGTAGTTTGGTCTGCCCTGTTCCCATGATGCACTGGGCCAGGGACAGACTAATTTGCATATAGCCAGGTTCTGAGCTGGGATGGTGCAGTGAGCTAAAAAACGGTGTTGGATCAAGCCCTGATCTCTTGACTGGGTGAGAGTATTCTGCTTAATTCAGAAACTCTGTCCATCACCACCCCCTGTTGTTTAATGAATTAGAGTAGATAGCAGTACAAGAAAAAACAAACATGCTCGTAAGACGCTTACAGTATACAGCAGATATGCATGCAAGGCAATAACCAATAACATGTTAGAAGCGTCTAAACAAGAGCATAGAGGAGGAGGGAGAACAGAGGCTCACCTTATTTAAAAAGATTGCGAAGAACTGCTCTTCCCACCGAAGCATCTGCATCACTTGCTGGGTCTAGACAGTAGTGTCTTGTAAAAGTGTGCCTGCTGGACCACGTTGCCACCCTGCAGATCTGAAGAAAAGGCACACCAGCGAATAGAGCGGTGGAAGAGGATACCGCCCTTGTAGAATGCGCTCTTGGTAAGGACTGCAAGAGTCTTCAGTGAATGCCTGAATGTCACAGACCCTTCTAGCTGATGTTAAAGCCAATAGCAAAGAGACCTTTCAAGTAAGAAACTTGAGGTCAATCTTATGGATAGGTTCAAAGGGGCGACGCATGAGTTGGGCTAGCACCACATTCAAATGCCAAGATGGAGGTGGTCGTCGAATTGGAGGGAACATACGAAAAAGACCTTTAAAGAATTGCTGGATTATTCTTGAAGAAAACAGAGAGTTCGATCCGTCCTGACGAAATCTGGAAATGGCTGCCAGAAATACTTTAAGGGTAGAATGTGCCAAACCCGATCTAGCCAAATGCAGATAGAAAGGCAAGATTTGTTCTGGTCTAGCATGAATGGGATGCAGATCACCAGCTTGGCACCAGGCACAGAAACGCTTCCATTTGAGTTTGTAGGTCTTAATCGTTGATGGTGCCCTAGCATTAGCGAGAACTTCTTGACAATCTTGAGGAATGTCTAAGTGGGCGAATTCATTGTGTTGTGGAGCTAAGCTGATCATTTCAAAGAAACTGGGTCCGTATGGTATACTTGGCCCTCTTGAATTGTCAGGACATTCGGTATTCGAGGCAGCTGTATCGGCCTGCACTCCGAGAGGAGGAGAAGCTCGGTGAACCAATATTGTCGGGGCCACCTTGGAGCTATCAGGATTAGACGGCATGGTTCTCTCCTCATCTTCCTGATGACCTTGGGAATTAAAGGAATCGGCGGAAAGGCGTATGCAAATATCCAACACCAGTTCATCGAAAGGGCATCCCCGCATGAGTTCCTGTGGGGAATCCAGCTTGCAAAGCGTGGGCATTTCCCGTTCTGACTCGTCGCAAACAAATCCAGGTCGGGGTGACCCCACTCTTGGAATATTTGATCCCGGGTAGGCTGATGCAACTCCCATTCGTGATTGCATGCAGTAGACCTGCTGAGGGAGTCCGCTAGCACATTGGCAACCCCTGAAACATGGACCGCCGACAGATGGATGTTGTAATCCAGGGCCCAATTCCAAATCTCTTGTGCTTGATGGGATAATCGGGCCGACCTTGTGCCTCCCTGTTTGTTCAGGTAATGCATGCTGGTTGTGTTGTCTGTTCGAATTAGAACCGTGGAACCCCCTAAAATTGCTTGAAAGGATTTCAGGGCGAGAAAAATGGCTCGTAACTCTAGGAGGTTTATGTGCCACTTTTTCTGCTGTATGTTCCATTTGCCACTGATTGCCATTCCCTGGAGGTGGGCGCCCCAGCCCTTCAGAGAAGCATCTGTGGTCACGATGAATCTGGGCACCTCTGTCAGGAATGCACACCCCACCTGTAAGTTGCACTTTTGCATCCACCATTGAATGGAGTTCCTCATCCGAGGGGTTATGTTGATAACGTCTTCGAATGATCCTACTACCTGTACCCACTGAAGACTGAGTTCCTCTTGCAAAGGCCTCATCCTTAGGCAACAGTTGGGGATGAGAGGAATACAGGACGAGATCATTCCTAGGAAAGACTTGAATTTGCGTACAGAAACGCACTTTCTTGTTAGTAATGTAGAAGCCATCTTGTGAATCTTTAACTGCCTTTCTCTTGAAATGAAAACTTGGGCGAGCTTCGTGTCCAGTGTCGCTCCCAAGAAAGACTTTCTTTGGGATGGAGTCAGATGAGACTTCTCGAAATTCACTGAGAAACCCAGGCTCTGAAGTAGTGACAGACATCGTTGTACGTGAGTTGTTGCTGTGACGAAAGAACTGGCCTTGATAAGGCAGTCGTCTAAATATGGATACATTTGAATTCCTTCCAATCGCAGGTGGGCCGCCACAGGAGCTAACATCTTTGTAAAAACTCTGGGGGCTGAACGCAGTCCAAAGGGGAGAACTTTGAACTGAAAATCCCTGCCTGCCACTCTGAACCGTAAGAACTTCCGGTGTCTGGGAAAAATGGGCACATGGAAGTATGCGTCCTGAAGGTCGAGTGTTGCCATGTGATCCCCTTCTGAAAGAAATTGGGGGATTTCTTGAAGTGTTAACATCCGGAAGGATAATTTTTTGAGGTATTTGTTGAGGGCACGCAGGTCGAGGATGGGGCGCCATTCCCCCGACTTCTTGCGAATGAGGAAAAGTCTTGAATAAAATCCTTTCCCTCTCTGATGTTGAGGTGCCCTTTAGATTGCTCCTTTCCGAATCATGGAATGTATTTGGGAGAACAGCTCCTTGAGATGAGCTGGTGGTGGACCTTTTGGGGAGAATTTGGAGGGGCTTTGACGAATTCTAGAATGTGACCCCTGGATACCACGTCCAGGACCCATCTGTTCGTAGTAATGTTGGACCAATTTGAGAAGTATAGCGATATTCTTCCTCCAATTTGCTTCAGGTTGGGTCGAAGTGGTGGCAGGATGTATTTCTCACTTGCTCTTGTTGATGTCTCTTCCTCGATAAGAGGTTTTTCCGCTTGACTGGGAGTAATTGCCTCTCCTTTGACCATACGTTTGTTGTCGGTATGGTTGATATATTTGGTTACCTTGTGAGTTGTTGTAGGAACGCTGTTGTGAATAACCTCCTCTGTTAGAGAAATTGCCCCTTCCTCTTGCTACACGAAAGGAAGACTTACGAAATTGAAGAGATCCCAGCGATCGTGCAGTCTCCGTGTCTTTCTTTATGGCTTATAAAGACTCATCCACATGTTGCCCAAAAAGGAACTCTCCATCATAGGCCGTGTCCATGATCTTAGACTGGACCTCCAGGCGAAAGGATGTAGATTTTAGCCATCCCTGTCTCCTCAGAACAGCTGCACCCGCCAGCTCTCTGAAACCCGTGGATGCCACGTCCACTGCTGCATCAATAATTTCAGATATAACACATTCTCCCTCTTGTAAAATCTTTCTGGCTTCAGCTCTATCAGGCTCTGACAGCTTCTCAATGTAAGGCGATATGTCCGACCACATCTGCCTGTCATATCTCCCAAGTATTGCAAGGGAGTTCGCGGCACGGACAGTAGTTGCCGCAATAGTTGAGACTTTCTTTCCTATTGAGTCGAGGCGTCTTCCCTCTCTATCCGGGGGAGCAGTGACCTGCGTAGCTGGATTCTTAGCTCTCCTCTGAGCCGCCTGGGTAACCACTGAGTCCGTTTTAGCCTGACCAATAAGGCATGCCGGTGACTTGGTAGGCGCCTTATATTTCTTATCTACCCGAGGTAGAACTGCAGGTAGAGAGTTTGGCGTAGCCATTATCTTTAAACCCTTCTTCCAGATAAAATCAATTATTGGGATGGGCTTGACTTGTCTTTGTGGTAAATCTTTAAAATCATATAGGAAGCACTCATCCTGTTTAGCCTCCATTGTGATGAGGAACCTTTTTGTTGCCCTGTCCATGATTTGGTGGAAGGTCGCAATGTCTACCGGCGGAGAATCCGCTGTAGGTGGGCCAGCTGGAGAAGGAGTTTGTGCTGATACTCATCCCAATCCGACGATACTGACTTGTCGTCCACTTCGCCTTCTTCTCGTTCCTCCTCCGAAGTATTATCACCCTGTGTATGATGAAATGACACTGGCGAAGGAGGTATTGCAGGTTGTGACTCCGTAGTTGGCAGCGGAGAAGCTGCTCTTGGAGGTCTTAGTGTTGTCTTAATTGGTCTTGGCACAGGTGTAGAGACGTGAGATTCACCTGATACTGATGGAGGAAATCGGCGATAATAATCGCTTAACATATATTGGAGATTATGCAAGAGGTCCAGTGGCATTTGCGTGGTAGGGCTCAAGGAATTGTTCCTCCTCTTCATGCTCCTCATCCTGGAGTTTTATAAGCAGCTCAGATAGGCTTCTGGCTGCACGGAAAGTGTCATCCTCAAAGGGTTCCTCTTCCTCAGAATCTAGCAACCTTTCTGGCAATTTTAATGGAGATAGAGTTGTTAAAGATGAACCACGCCTTTCTAAAAGTGAAGCTGTGGTAGACGGCGAAGGCAGCGGTATTGCGGATGGCTTGGCTGACCATACTTGCATTTCCGTACAGGTTGACAGTGGGGGCGTCGACGGTGCCGTCGTCGACGGTAAAAAACCTGTATCCAACTGTGGAGCAAGAACCATCATCGACGGTGTGTCCGACGACGGTAATGTTATCGTCGACGATGATGTTGTCGACGTGGGTGTCTTCTTCGTCGACGATGGCGTCGTCGACGGGAGCGTCTTTTTCGTCGACGATGAGGTTGTCAACGGGAGTGCCTTTTTCATCGACGAGGATGTCGTCGACGGACGTATCTTCTTCGTCGACGGTAACGTCGTCGACGAGAATGTCGTCGACGGTAAAGTAATCTTCGTCGACGGCAAGATATTCGTCGACGCTTGTATTGACGACGGAGTACTCGTCGACGGTACCTTCAGGATTGATGGTACTATCTTCGTCGACGAGATGGGTCGAACTTGGACATGAACAAACGTCGACAGTGAGGAGGCTGTAGACATCACCATAGCTGGTTTTGGTGAGGAGAAAGTCACCGTAGATGTTGAGGAGGTGACAACATGAAGAGATGGCGACGGTGAAGCTGTCTTTGATGCTGAAGTGATCAAAGGTGTAGTCTGAGGTAAAATTTTATGAGAAGCTGCTTTGGAAGATGTAGATTTTCCAGTTTTCCTTGAGGGCGTATCAGGACCAGATTTAACAGGTGGAGAAACCTTTTTTGAAGTAGAAGGCACGCCAGAATCCTGAGAGGATTGGGCTTTCTTCAACACCTTTGCCCCAGGAGAAGCTAACTCAACCTCAGCTTTCCTCTTCCTAGAGGATATAGAAGACCCCGAGGCTATGCTCCCTACCTCAGAAACGGGGTTATCCTGGTCCTTTATCTTCTGGAGCCACAGGAGAAGATGACCCTCTCTGTCCCTGAGGGTTTTCTGAGGAAAGGTTCTGCAAATTTTACACTCCTTCACCTCATGATCTGGATACAGACAAAATATGCATTTTTTGTGAGGATCCTCCTTAAACAGCCTTAGCTTTCCACAGGAATCACAAGCCCTAAAAAGGGATTTAGGAGTAGACATCTTTAGAAGGTAAAAAACCAACCAAAGTAAGAAGAAACTGAGCAGAGCTCAGGGAGACTCCCTTCACACGACGTGCGGTAGAAAATCTGAGAGCCTGAGCCCCCGAGGAGAACATTCTGGTGGGTGCTGTCGCCTGATTGGCTGCAGTTTGGACTAACAAAATGACTAGGATAGTCATGAGTGTGGAAGTTCTGTGCACTGTAGCTTAGGGCTACTTTACTTCCTGGTTTGTTATTACCAAGGTTTTGGGTTTTCTATAGGCATATTATTGCTTTTTTATGTACCGTGGGACTCCCACTCCGACGATGGGGAATGATTCAGGCATGTGAATCTATGAAAGACACCCCAATACTGGAGAATTTTTGAGATGGGGTGAATTGAATGAAGTAAGACGGAAAGGAGTGTGGTGAATTGGCTGGGGTGGATTGGAGTGGAGTAGATTGTATTGCAGTGGTGTACATTGGAGTGACCTGGATTGGATTTGGGCGGTTTGGATTAGGGTGTAGGGAAATGAGGTGGACTGGAGTGGTGTGGGGCGAATTGGAGTGGGGCAGATTGTTTTGGATTGGAGTGGGGCGGATTGTTTTGGATAAGGGCATATTGGATTGGGGAGGAATGGAGTGGGCAGACTGTTTTGGATTGGAATGAGGCTGATTGGATGAGGCGGGTTAAGATGAGGCGGATTAGAGTGGGGCGGATTGGAGTGGGGCAGTTTGGGGTATACTTTATGATTATGTATTAAAGCATTATTCCAGAAATTACACATAAGAAAGAAACAATGTCACTTTGCAATATTTAGAACAAGATAATCATCATCTTTTTAGAACAGCGCCCACAAGCAAAAACAAAAGAAAACATGAGTGCAAAGTGAGAAAAGAAGACTTGGCAAAATAAAAGAAAGTTATCTATAGAAAAGAAGTCTTTGCAATTTTGTGTCCCCTTTAGACATATTTTTGCCAGTCACACGCCTTCTGATTGCATGGCAATAAAAGTTAAAAAGACAAAATAGTACCTCAATCACGTATGGAGCAGCGGACAGGCAATGATTTCATTAAATCAATCAGTGTTTGGTCCCTGCTCCAGAGAGAGAAAGGGAAATGATGTTTGGCCTTCAGTGACAAATTAAGACGCTGTAAAGAAGTGTACCACACAAGCAAAAAAATGGGTAAACAACAGGTGGGCTCCAAGCTTTCTTTTTTAACAGTGTCTCGAAAGCGAGATGCATGTGCTCGCCGGCATGTCCCTAAATAGAGTGCCTGCATTGCAGGAGCCTGCAGTGTATGGACACTGTCCACCAGCAGTATGTCGGAGTTACGAATGCCATTACTAAAAGTCTTTCTCAACAATTGTTTTTTTTTTACAATGGATATGCCTTTACAATGGATGCCTTCACAACTTATTTTAAGGTAAATATAAACTATATATATATATAGATATATACCACACAAAGGATTGCCCTCAAAGAAAATGCCTCACAGGAGAGTTCTGTGTTCCATAATTTTATTGCAGGCTGCAGAAATTGCCTCATCCCTCTCCAACCAAGTCTTAGGCCAAACGCATTTCGGACAGTGCTTTGTCCTTGATCACTGGCTCACACGAGAACAGCAGTCATTGTGACACACCTGTTATGTAGTACACTGAGTTCCACCCATGTGGGCGTGTGGCGCTTTGCATCTTGGAACTTGTGGTGTTCACTAATTATATCCCCAGTGGGTGCTCTGATGCTCGTTGAAAATATCAAGTCTTACCCCAGTGGGTGGGTTAAAAGCTGGAAGCTGCACATTCTGCTTCGCTTGTGCCTTGCAATGTCGGACTCTCCCTCCTTTCAGCAGCCCAAGTGTCGGGCGCCGCAGAGCCGCTCCTCCGCGGCAGAGCAGATTCGCGGCTGGACTTGCCGCTCAAAATACCCCCAATGGATTGCCCTCAAAGAAAATGCCTCACAAGAGAGTTCTGTGCTCCATAATTTTATTGCAGGCTGCCGAAATGGCCTCATTCCTCTCCAACCAAGTCTTAGGCCAAACGCGTTTCGGACAGTGCTTTGTGCTTGATCACTGGCTCACACGAGAACAGCAGTCATTGTGACACACCTGTTATGTAGTACACTGAGTCTCGCCCATGTGGGAGTCTGCTGCTTTGCATATTAGAACTTGTGGTGTTCACTAATTATATCCCCAGTGGGTGCTCCGATGCTCGTTGAAAATATCATGTCTTACCCCAGTGGGTGGGTTAAAAGCTGGAAGCTGCACATTCTGCTTCGCTTGTGCCTTGCAATGTCGGACTCTCCCTCCTTTCAGCAGCCCAAGTGTCGGGCGCCGCAGAGCCGCTCTTCCGCGGCGGGGCAGATTCGCGGCTGGACTAGCCACTCAAAATACCACACAAAGGATTGCCCACAAAGAAAATGCCTCAAGAGAGAGTTCTGTGTTGCATAAGTTTATTGCATGCTACAGAAATGGCTTCATCCCTCTCCAACCAAGTCTTAGACCAAACGCGTTTCGGACGGGGCTTTGTTCTGGATCACTGCCTCACACGAGAAAAGCAGTCATTGTGACACACCTGTTAAGTAGTACACTGAGTCCCGCCCATGCGGGCGTGTGCCGCTTTGCATCTTGGAACTTTGTTCTCGTGTTAGCCAGTGATCAAGGACAAAGCACTGTCCGAAACTCGTTTGGCCTAAGACTTGGTTGGAGAGGGATGAGGACATTTCTGCAGGCTGCAATAAAATTATAGAACACAGAACTCTCTCATGAGGCATTTTCTTTGAGGGCAATCCTTTGTTTGATTGATATAATATACATAATGGGTTGATACGTATCCATGGCAAGGGCATATGCACTGTAGAAAAGTAGCAGGTAAGCTTAAAAAAATGATAATGATCTATATTTATATATGAACATTTTAAATATGTTTCTAATTATATATATTACCCTACTAATCCACAACCCCTGAACCCTAAGAAATTCCTTGCCACCCTAAAAACTTCCCTTGCCACCCAAAAACCCATGCTCACCCTAAACCCTAAGAAATTCCCTTACCACCCAAAATCCCATACCCACCCTAAAATTACCATTGCCACCCAAAACCCCATACCCACACTAAACATTACCATATCACCCAAAAACCCATACCCACCCTAAACCCTAAAAATTCCATTGCCCCCCAAAAACCCATACCCACCCTAAACCCTAAAAATTCCCTTACCAGTCAAAAACCCATACCCACCCTAAAAACTAAAAATGTCCTTGCCACCCCCAAAAAACCATACCCACCCTAAAATTCCCTTGCCACCTGAAATCTGATACACACCCTAAACCCTAGAATTACCCTTGACACTCAAAAACCCATTCCCACCCTACATCCTAAAAAATATCCTTGCCACCCGGTATGCCACTATATACATATACATATATATATATATATATATATGTTAGAAATGGGATCCCTGGCTGGCCAGGGCTTGCGCCAAAGTCAGTCAGAGACCACCATTTACACGTCAGGGCAAGGGAGTTACACGCCAAGATAACCCCTGCTCACCCCCTTGGTAACGTAGCACGAGCAGTAAGGCTAAACTCGGAGGCACGCACGCACCCCCAGCAACAACACCCAAGGCCCACCACAAAGGAAACTCCACACCAGGTTATGTATAAAAATAGCCTTTGTATTACACCAAAACACATTAGATAAAAACACACACTTTACAATGTGCCAACGGGCACGGGCAGAATTTACAGGGGATATATGTACAGAACAGGGCCACTTGGACCACTGTCAGGAATAAGTACTTTTAGAAATAACACTTTTAGACCATAGGACATATAATCGAGTGATCTCCTGAGAGGGCGGTGGCGACCCGCGCGCTACAAGCGTTTGGTTGGGGCGACTAAGGTGTGGGCTCAGAGGAGGAGGGGGCAGGGTGCGGGCGGCCCAGCCAAGCGGACGCGGCTCAGAGGAGAGCGGCGCGGCTCGAGGCATGAGGGCAGCCCAGGCACAAGCTGCCGAGGTGCAGGATTCGGGCAACCCAGGCGGAGCAGAGCACGGCTTCACAAGGAGCGGTACTGCTCTTGGCGGGGGCAGCTAGGCACGAGCTGCAGGGGAGTGAGCGAGGCACACTTCAGGCGAGGCCCCAGCGGTCCAAGGAGATCAGACAAGTCCCAGCAATTTGTCAGGGAAGGCACAATAGAGTCCACTGGTCCTGGGACTCTGGTCAGGGAGCAAGCTCAGTATCAAGCCCTTGGAGATAGTTAAACACCAAATAATCATGTAGCACACAACCAGTAAGCACTGGTAAGAGGTAAGTACCACCTACGCAACCCTAACCACCTTAGGAGAATGTCACGCAGGGACCCAGGACCTCACTAGAAACACCTGTACTAGGAGAAAACAACCACCTAAGTATCACCATACATTTAGGGGTATAGGCATGGGAACAAAACACATGATGCATAAACATACATTCAGCGGTGTAAGAACAAGGCACATGATGCATCAAAACACATTCAGAGGTGCAGCACAGGAGAACACATGATGCATAAACAACACATTCAGAGGTGTAAGAACAAGGCACATGATGCATCAAAACACATTCAGAGGTGCAGCAAAGAACAATTCGCAGAAATCACATTAGCACAGAACTTACATCAAAGTCCAGGTTGCGCCACTGCGCCAACACCTAAACGTCGCCGCTGCCCACTACTTGCTGGGCAGCTGAGGACAGGGACAGAACAGGGCCTAAACGCTGCAGCTGGCACTAAGTGCTGCGCAGCTGGGGAAGGCCAGGGTAGGGATGAAGGAGTGCGACTCACTCCTAAGTCCAGAACATGTCCCTAGAAAAGAAAGACCTAAACGGTGCAGCTGCCCACTACTTGCTGGGCAGCTGGGAAGCAAATTGCGCCAGTGGTTCTCACTAGCCCCTCAGGAACCAAAACTGCGCAAACTGGGAGCCTTCTAGGCTCTAGGAATACAAATAGCGCACAGGGGAGCAAGACTGTGCCAAACATGGGGGCCCTTTAGGCTCTAGAACCAACACGTGGGTATGGGAGCACTCTGGCTCCTTAGAAGAAAGACTGCACATGTGGGAGCCTCTAATATTAACTGTGCACAATGTGGGAGCCCTCTAGGCTGTAGCAACAGCCAATGTCCATACTGGAGCCACGCCCGGGCTCTAAAGATAGTTACTGCCACCAGCGGTGGGGCGCCATGGCTCTGGGGGACACGGGCCCCCGGGGCCCCCACGGGGCCCGGGATACAACAGAAGAGCCATTGGTGGAGCGGCCCACTGCAATCTGGGGCCGCTTGGAAGAAGGGGCACCACTCGGGTGCCTGGGGTGCATGTGGGGCCTTCCCCCGCCCTGCCCCAGCCGTTTTCACTTACCGGCTGTCAGCGGGGGACAGGCTCCTCTCATGTGGTCGCGGTGGGGGCAGGCATCCGCGGGGCTCTCTCCTCCCTAGGAAAGCCCCTCACACTTGGCTGAAACACTTGCGGCGCGGGGCTTCCCTTCGCTCCTTGGAGCCCCGCGATGCTGCAGCCGCCCTCGCTCTTCGCCCGGGCCCCCTCCTGGGACCCGGGGCTCTTTGGGCATGTTCCGGGAGGCGGGGTGGCCTCCCGTTCTCCTTCGTGGTGCACATCCCGGACTCCCATCGCTCACGGGAGCCCCGCACCGGCACTCCACACTTCCTGGTCCTGCCGCCGCGTCACTTTCGCTTCCTCCCAGCGGCCCCGCCCACAACCAGGAGGGCCGCGGACCATGCCATTTTAAAGCGGCTCGGGCCGCGGCGGTGAATCTTGGGAGGCCAAAATGAGGGGTGGGCACCCTCGAGATAAAAATAAATAACAAGGAAGGCGTAGGGTGGGCACCTGTGCCTAAATAATTAAATAAACGGGGTGACACCCGTAAATTAAAAGAATAACGAGAATCGGGCACAATGCAGGGTATGCACCTGCTAATATTAAAATAAGAGGGGTAGGCTCCCTCAGCAACAGGGCAGTTTAGGAGGCAAATAAGCGGGCATGATGCACACAGCGCTCCCAGGGCGCTAAAGGTAACCAGAGGTCCTGGGATAAAGAGGAAAGCACCTTCAGGGTGCTAAGAAGATGCAGCAAGGTCCTGGGGAAGGAAATGGAGCAACCAGCTCCTCAGCAAAGAAAAGTCCTCCAGGCATCCAAGATATCCAGGGGCTGGGCAGGGCCCAGGGAGGCAAGCCTTCCCCTGTGCCCCAGGAGCAGCACACCCCTAGTAGATTCGAGTTGGGAACAAGACCATATTGTAAGGAGACACAACCCCTTTTTAGGTTTCGCTGGAGCGCGGAGCTGTTAGCTCCGCATCCAGAGAAATCTGTAGTCTTCAATAAGGGACTCTTGGAATACGCCCTCTGTTCCATTGGCTAGCTCCATAAATGGAGGCTAGCCATTGGAACAGAGATCTGTCCGTCAGGGCCGGACCAGATTCGGGGGCGTTCCCGAGATTTTTTCCCTGGGCGTTCCCTCTGTGTAGTCATGCGGCGGTGGGCGGAGTTGTTTTTGTTTTTTTCGGCGCCATGTTGCTCTCATTCTGCGGCCGACCGACGTTGGAGGAAGTCCAGGTGGGTGAGTGCTTGTTTTTCCTTTTCCTTGCCTTCCCGCCCCCCTCCCGCTGACCGTGTGCTGTTCCCGCCCCCCCCTCGCTGTCCTGTGCCCCGTTTCCGCCCTCCCCCCTCGCTGTCCTGTGCCCCGTTCCCGCCCTCCCCCCTCACTGTCCTGTGCCCCGTTCCCGCCCCCTCCCCCTGTCCGTTCCCGCCCCCTCCCGCTGTCCGTTCCGCCCCCCTCCCTTCCTCCACACCTCAGCCTTGTGCCGAGAAGGCAAGCCTCCGCATTATAAGTATTTGTGCCTGTTAATGCATAAGATGCTGTACGTAAGTCAGCCATCCATTGGCTGCTCTCGCAGTGTTTTATGTCTTTACCTCTGCAGCTTTTACTTCTTCCGCTTTACTTGGTCCTACCTTTATTTTGAGCCTTGTATCAAATCTAAACTTTACTCACACATGCCCTCCCACACCTACACGCTCTCCCAAACACCCACTTCTCACACAGGCCTCACGGTCTGCACGCTCCCGTTATCCTCAAGGTACGCTGTCCTGTGCCCCGTTCCCGCCCTCCCCCCCCTCGCTGTCCTGTGCCCCGTTCCCGCCCTCCCCCCCCCTCGCTGTCCTGTGCCCCGTTCCCGCCCTCCCCCCCTCGCTGTCCTGTGCCCCGTTCCCGCCCCCTCCCGCTGTCCGTTCCGCCCCCCTCCCCGTGTGCCCGTTACCGCCCCCCCTCCCCTTTCACTCTCCGTGAAATTCAGGATCTCGCTCTATCAAAAAGAGCTAAGTGAATGTGCAGAGATATTGGAACGCGGCCTTGGGTTCTTGACTCCTGTGTGCTGTGGCTGTGCAGGCTGGTGCAGATGCTGAGTCCCATAAACCCGCGTTGGACTTGCAGACTCTCTCCTGGACTGGTTCACATCGAGCTCCTCTCTCCGCAGGTCTGCAGGGAGCAGTTTGTGCAGCTGCACAGCCAGCCCATCCTCCAGGACCTGTCCAGATTTCTCTTGCAGAAGTACTGCGCCAGCATCCCGCAAGTGACCCCGTCTCCATTCTCTCCTCCCTTCCTCCACACCTCAGCCTTGTGCCGAGAAGGCAAGCCTCCGCATTATAAGTATTTGTGCCTGTTAATGCATGAGATGCTGTACGTAAGTCAGCCATCCATTGGCTGCTCTCGCAGTGTTTTATGTCTTTACCTCTGCAGCTTTTACTTCTTCCGCTTTACTTGGTACTTGGTACTGATACTGCAAGCTCCAAACCTGCCGAACTACCTTGCTAGCACTGGGCCCGCAAATGGTGCACGCATTTCTGCAGCTCGCACTCTTGATTTGCACCGACGCAGTTGAACCCCCTCAGGGCACTCAAAGCTAAGACCTGCACGTTGCACTCGGACCTCCCAGTGGCAGGGGCCTTAACCCACCAGCCTGTTATACCAGTGTCATCTACCACGACCCCCTAAGCCCCTTTCACCCATCCCTTCACTCTTGTCTCGGCTCTATACTTGCCAAACCTTCATTCCAAGACGCCATCCAGTTACCCCAATCTCTCAGTCCACCTCCCCTTCATTTCCTCCTCCCTGCCTGTCTCTCCTGAGTCCGTCTTCTCCTCTGGTGCCCCTTCTTCCCACCATCAGTTCACGACCCTTCGCCTCACCTACCCCTACATCACTCCACACAGACCCCCGCTGCATCCCGACTGTTATTCAGCTCCAGCCCCTGCCGAGCCTCAGCCAGGCTCCCTTCCAACCCTCTCATCCTATCCTTCTCACATCTCCTTCACTTCGTCCCTCCTTCTCTCCACTACCCGGTTTCACTCAGCCATTCTTCCCTCTGCAGCCAGCTTGTCCGGCCCCCTTCCTTCAGCTCTCCTGATGTTTCTTCTCTTCATCTCCTCCCTCGTCTCCCCCCTTCCATTCCGGCCCCTTCCCTTCGTACCCACTTCCTACGACCCTCCCTATCCCTACACCCAATAACTCTATCCCTCCTCGTCCTTGTATACCACGTCCACCATCCGTCCTTGGCGCCCCACCCCCCTCCCTACGACCCCCTCGTCCCTCCTTCCCCTCATCTCTTTTTGCCCGCCATCCCCCATTCACAGCATAATCTGAAAAAAGTGTTGGCAGAAGGTGAGGTGGGGAGCAAGAAGGGGGAAGGAAGGGAGAGAATCGGGTGCTAGAAAAGTTTACGCTATATAAAACTGCATTATGTAAAATAAATACTTGCACCCATTCACAGCATTATCTGAAAAGGTGTGGGCAGAAGGTGAGGTGGGGAGCTAGAAGGGGGAAGGGAAGGGAGAGAATCGGGTGCTGGAAAAACTCGAGGAAGATTACTTCATACCATTTTTTACACCTCGTTTTATTTTATTCTAATTGTAACAGATCTTTGTGTAGAGTGCAGAGTAGTGAGTGTGCAGAGTAGTGAGTGTGCAGAGTAGTGAGTGTGCAGAGTAGTGAGTGTGCAGAGTAGTGAGTGTGCTAGTGAGTGCTAGAGAGTGCAGATTGACTAGGGAGTGCTAGAGAGTGCAGAGTGACTAGGGAGTGCTAGAGAGTGCAGAGTGACTAGGGAGTGCTAGAGAGTGCAGAGTGACTAGGGAGTGCTAGAGAGTGCAGAGTGACTAGGGAGTGCTAGAGAGTGCAGAGTGACTAGGGAGTGCTAGAGAGTGCAGAGTGACTAGGGAGTGCAGAGTGACTAGGGAGTGCTAGGGAGTGCAGAGTGACTAGGGAGTGCAGAGTGACTAGGGAGTGCACAGTGACTAGG
Organism: Lissotriton helveticus; assembly: GCF_964261635.1. Classification (NCBI taxonomy): domain Eukaryota; kingdom Metazoa; phylum Chordata; class Amphibia; order Caudata; family Salamandridae; genus Lissotriton; species Lissotriton helveticus. Next base: position 306,303,476 of record NC_136063.1, on the reverse strand, counting down.
GAGTGCACAGTGACTAGGGAGTGCACAGTGACTAGGGAGTGCACAGTGACTAGGGAGTGCTAGGGAGTGCAGAGTGACTAGCTAGGGAGTGCTAGGGAGTGCAGAGTGACTAGCTAGGGAGTGCAGAGGGAGTGCAGAGTGACTAGCTAGGGAGTGCAGAGTGTCTAGCTAGGGAGTGCAGATGGAGTGCAGAGTGACTAGCTAGGGAGTGCAGAGTGACTAGCTAGGGAGTGCAGAGGGAGTGCAGAGTGACTAGCTAGGGAGTGCAGAGGGAGTGCAGAGTGACTAGCTAGGGAGTGCAGAGGGAGTGCAGAGTGACTAGGGAGTGCAGAGTGACTAGGGAGTGCAGAGGGAGTGCAGAGTGACTAGGGAGTGCAGAGGGAGTGCAGAGTGACTAGGGAGTGCAGAGTGACTAGGGAGTGCAGAGTGAGTGCAGAGTGACTGCCGAGATTAAGCTAATGGCAATGTAAATGACAATGCCATTTATTTATCTGTTTTCAAAACCAACACATAAATACAAATGTTGTCATTTACAATGCGAATAGCTCTAACTTTTCCAAAGGCGAAACCATTGCATTGTAAATGCTTGTTATACATTGAATTCCTTTGTCTAAAGGTGCAGGGTGGGGGAAAAACCAGTCGCAGCTGGTTTGTGAGCACTCTTGATGTGCTCAGCCCCTCACTCTATTCACTGGCAGGGCTAGGGTCGTTAGACGCACCCCAGGGGGCGGAGCCAGCATTGTGTGGGGAAAGCCCAGCCCTATTTAGGACCCAGGTGCACCACTCCTTCACATCACACATGCTAATCTCAACACTCACCACCGCGCAGACCCATCATGACTCATGGAGCCTGGCACCCCAGCCAGCTCCAGCCAATCACACGCCAGCACCTTTACAGCACACGCACAGCCATGTCTAGAAGTGGCACTTCCACACTAGAAACATACACGCCGCATACATCATTGCGCAGCATTCAATCACACGAGTCCGCACATACCAGACTCGAGCCTGCACACCCCACGCATCAGGAACTACCAGGGACACATACATTCCCTATGCATTCCTATAGGAGGGCAGGCCTATCTCACCACACGCACTCAGAGTGCGCACGCACTTTCAACTGGGACACAGTGAAAGTGCGCAGAAACCAAGAATCACTAATACCATGTCGCAATTAAAAGCATAAAGTTCAGGGGTGAACCTGCCAGAAGGGCCAAGTCCAACAATATATATATTGAGAAAATACACCAAAAAAAAGGGATAAAAAAGAAATACTTTTGTATTGTGTTATATATTTGCTGCTATTTGATAGTTTCTGATATTTGCACTATTTGTAAATATTAGATATAGATATATATTTTTAACAATATGGGTCCAACACACTTCGGATTGTACATAGATGAATTTAATTATCATGGATATTTCTCTGACAGTGTATGTTGGTTGATTGATCTAATTTTGTAAATATTACATGTTTTCGACAACCTTGCGGTTACTTTTCAGCAAGATGTCATTTGTTGTAAATATGTATATTACTCAATTTCAAATATTGATGGCCCACTTGGGCACGATGTAATTCCCCATTGTATTTATGGATGTGTACAGCATTTAGGTTTTGAAGTATTTTCTTCATTTCCATAACACAATTCAATGCACTGTCACTTTAAAAGGTCGAGTACGATGCTCGCTGCTTTGTCATGTGAACAAGCCTCCTTGGGAGGCGAAACGCGTCGTGGCGGCAGCGCTGGCTTTGAAGAAATAAATCACTGTTCACCAGCACTCTATGGGTCGGCTCTTTGTTGCTGTTATTGAACTTTTCCTGGTTCGGTGTGACAAGCTACGCCATATAGTGTACCTACGCTTTTCAGGTACGAGCTAGACCCCTTCTCGGCTGGGCAACGCGGCAGAAAGCAGTTTCCGGGCCTCACCTGGGATCAATTACTTTCTCCGGCGAGGAGAACGCCGCAACGCCCCTGCCGACCGTTGATGTGTTCCAGCGGGATTGCAGCCGGAGTTTTTGTTTCCCATTGCCACGAAAGCTGTATCCGAGCTTGAACCCAAGAGAGCACCGTGGAAACGGCAGAGAGAAGTGTGCGCGACGACTGGTAGGACATTTATCTCTCATTACCAGTTGTCGTTTGTGAACCTGTACAAAGTAGCCATAACGATAGCGCTTTCAATTATGGCCGCCGACAGACAGCGAAATCGTGCTCAGGCAGCTGATTCCATGTTTTTGGATTCCCCGGCTGGGGGATCCATTTGTATTACATCTACTGCACAGGAAACAGGAATAAACACCACACGGGACCTTTTTAAAAAACTGGAACGTGCAATGAGAGCAGAGCAGTCCAAGTGGTGGGAGCATCGGTCTCTCACCAGATACTTGGAAGTAGGTCGCGTGCCTAGAGGGCTTAGAAGCACCATTGCCCCTAGTTATGATAATCCGGACCCAGCAATGTTGGCTGAGTGGGCGGAGGCAAACCTTAACTGCTCTAGCGTCTATCTGCGCATATTAGTTAAATATGCAGAAAGTGATCGTATCAAACTGGAAACTGTTATTGATGCTTTGGAGGTCGAAATTTCGAAAATAGAAGTCTCTGACGCGATCACCAAAATGAGAACTGACATGATGACTCGTTTGGCAAAGGACGAAGAGGCAATAAAAAAACGGAAAGCTTTTAAATTTGAAAGGGACCGGATTGACTACCTGAATGGACAGGTGTTCACTTTCGCAAAGAGGTATGATGCAGTTAAGGCCAAAACACGATCCAATATCATATCAGGCCAACGAAAGGAAGACACCCTGTTACCTGCTACCTCTGCTTCTAGTCTAAGTTCAGCTATGGAAAGTGACCCTGAACCAGATTCAAGCCGCGATATGGCCGTGGGGTTTACCAAGCTGACCCTGGCACAGGAGGTCGATTGTTTGTGCCAGGATCGCCGCGAAACCCTCAGATCGCACAAACCACGTGCGCAGCCTCAACAACAACAAAAAAACAGCGGGCAAACATCAAACGCTGGAAGCGTCGCAAATGTAGGGCCCGGCAACTCAAACGACAACAATCCGGGCAAAACGGGACGCTGGCGCAACCAACGGAAGGCGCGAAAGCAGAATCAAAATCAGTAGTCAATCTTTCAAATGCCACACTGACCTCTGCTGAAATTGCTGTTTTAAATCTGGGACTTTCATATTGCCCTCCATGCAATATGAATTATGCTGATACCCGCATGGATATCTACAGGTTCACACGCAAGCTCAAGTTAAAGAAATTCTTCGAGCTACATCCAAAAAAAATCAATGAACCAATAAATCCATCTAGTCCCACTTTTTCCAGCAGTCAGAGTCAAGCTAATTTCAATGAAATTTGGGATCTACAGAATCAGGGAAACTTGAGTGATGTTCCTCTTGAACGAAATGAGCAACGAGTAACCCCCTTCAAACCTAAATCCACCTTTCAACCAATCATGGTTCATGATAATCTAGATACGTTTCAGGAGAGTGTGGTCCGCGACATCAAACACTTGTATTGTGCAACCAACAAGAAGAAGTTTCACATTTCAAAACAAAACCATTGTTACAATCAATTAGTGGTGAAACTTAGAAAAAACAATGATGTAATTGTGAAGCAGGCTGACAAGGGCGGCAACGTTGTCCTGTGGCCCAGGTCCCTGTATTTACAAGAGGCGGATGCGCAACTCAACGATATTTCCTGTTACCGTAGAAGTAACATTCAGATTATCAAAAATACATGGACCGAACAGCGTCAAAAATTACAAGTGTGGAGAAGTGCGGGGTTGCTTACACATGAGGAATTTCAATACCTAAAGAAGGATTATCCAGTTATTCCCGCGTGGTATTTGCTCCCTAAGATTCATAAGGACCCTCTAACACCACCGGGCCGACCGATCATTTCGGCCATTGACAGTTCTCTGGAAAACGTGTCTAAGTACATCGACTTTTTTTTGCAAGGGCATGTTAGTAACCTCCCATCGTATGTCAGGGACTCTTTTGATTTTCTTGAAAAAATTGATCAGTTCACCTGGGAGGACAACATGATCCTTGTAACTTTGGATGTTTCATCCCTCTATACCTCAATCAAACATGAGGATGGACTCAGGGCCTTAGACTACTACCTGAACAAAGACTTACCTCTCCCGACAGCACATAATAAAATGCTGGTCGACATGACCAAAATGTGCTTAGAACAAAACTTTTTCATTTTCAATGGCGTTGTTTACCATCAAGTAAGAGGTGTGGCAATGGGGGCCTGTTTCTCTCCAAGCTATGCGTGCCTGCACGTTGGGCTTTGGGAGGAACAGGTCCTTGTTGGTCAACACCAAGACTATTTTCTTCACAATATTGTTTTGTATTTACGCTACATTGATGATGTGTTCTTAATTTGGAGGGGAGGTGAGGCAGAGGCCAGGAGTTTTGTGGATTTGATTAATTCAAACACGGTTAATCTGATTTTCACAGCAAATTTCAGCTCTGAGTCCATTTGTTTCTTGGATGTGGAGGTTTTTGTAGAGGGCAGCAGCCTCAATACCAGACTGTACAGGAAGCCGAGTGCTGGGAATACCATCTTACACTCCAATAGTTATCACCCAGCACATCTAATTCGGAGCATTCCTTTTGGGGAAATGCTCCGAATTAGAAGGATCTGCAGCACTGATGCTGAATGCGCGGCCGCGCAGGAGGCTTGCAGATTACGCTTCCTGGATAGGGGCTATTCCATTGAAACTCTCGCCAAGGCA